>NC_066873.1:16407402-17042121 GCF_022985175.1 Labeo rohita
ATGAAGCCATGCGGCTATCCGTGGAGGACTGCTCGGGAGGTCAAAGTTCAGCCTAGCTGCAAAAAAAAAAAAAAAAAAAAGAAAGAAAAAGAAACATGCCAGAGTTGCTCTCCGGGCAAATTGGCCCGTTTTGCGAGAGCTTGATCGATGGGGAGGAACCGTTGGCGCAAATAGGGGTTAACTGGGTCTTGGCCATATTCTGTGGTTCAGTGAAAAAGAAGAACAAATGAATGTATGTTTTTTTTTCCCCCCACATTACTGGAAAATGAAAATAAATATGGGAGAGGGATGGCTGTTTTCAAGGACCTCTGGCTAACATTCAGATGTCCAGAGACCTTCACTTCCATAAGGCTAGTGCATGATAATGAAGATGGACCGCATGGCCCCGTTCCAAATGTTTTGAATAGCCACCGCTCCTTTATGAACACGGCTCTTTAGAAGGCCGACTGGTTCAGAAGATATCGGCATTTTAGCAGCTGCTCGCATCTGAATTGCTTCAGTGTGCAGTATGAGTGATGTGAAGGCTTTTTGCAAAGACATATAAAACAAAGATCTTGTTTATTATGTCTGTAATTATGGTTAACGGTAAATTGTAATTCGTTTTGTAAAAAAAAATAAGTATTCTATTTCATTTTAATGACAGTTGTAGATGCAGTCGGCCACACATCATATACAGAGGGGTGGGGTTTAAAATGAAGGAAAAATAAATTCTTGTTATCATAGTTATCTATTCCTTCCTACTGAGAAAATGAAGAGAAATATCCAACATAATATATTACATGTTTCTGGTAACACTTTACCATAGGGTTCATTAGTTAACATTAGTTAACTACATTAGTTAACATGAACTAAAAATGAACAATACTTCTACAGCATTTATTAATCTTAGCTAATGTTAATTTTAGCATTTACTAACGCATTATTAAAATCAAAAGTTGTGCTTGTTAACATGAGTCATAACACTTTACAATAAGGTGTTATTTGTTAACATTAGTTAATGTATTAACTAACATGAAAGAACAATGAACAATACGTTTATTACACTATTAATCTTTGTTGATGTTAGTTAATAAAAATACAATTGTTCATTGTTTGTTTATGTTAGTTCACAGTGCGTTAAGTAATGTTAACAGCTTGTGATTTTAATAATGCATTGGTAAATGTTGAAATTAACAGTAACTAAGATTAATAAAAGCTGTAGAAATATTGTTCATTCTTAGTTCATGTTAACTAATGTAGTTAACTAATGTTAACTAATGAACCTTATTAATGCACTGTTAACTGACACAGTTTTTTTCCTTAACTAACATTAACAAAGATTAATAAATGCTGTAATAAATCTATTGTTCATTGTTAATTCATGTTAGTTAAATACAGTCACTAACAAACCTTATTGTAAAGTGTTACCACTTTTTATGTTTGGAGAACAAAAAAACATTTCACACTTTGTTTAAAGGTCCATTTCTTGCTATTAGAAAATAATTTGCTGCTTATTAATAGTTAGTAAGGTAATTGCTTAAGTAAGATAGTTAATACTGAAAACTGGTCCCTATACTGAACTTTTACCAAATCTACTTACCAACTTAAGTTGTTTTCTCTAGTTGAGCCATTTTCATTAACTTAACAAAAACTACTGTATATACAAGCAATCCAGTCAGATGTCAGTAAATAGTAAATCTGGAATAATGTTATTCAGTTGGCTGGTGAAAAAATAGTTCTTGGTATTGTTTTTTCTTATGTTTTTGTAGTGTCAAAACATGGCACATACATGACGTATATGTGATACGCACATATGCACATAAAATTAATACTTTTTTTCACAAGGTTGCATGAAATTCATCAAAAGTTATGATAAAGATGTTTTCTGTTTCAAATAGATGCTTTCTATCCATTAAAGCATCTTGCAAAACACAAGTTTCCACAGAAATATTAAGCAGCACAACTGTTTTGAACATAGATAATACTAAGAAAGTTTCTTGAGCACTAAATCAAAATCAAAGTTAGAATGATTTCTGTAGGATCATGTGACACTGACATTTCAGCAGCCATTAGTCCAGTCTTAAGTTTTGCCATCTTTAGCTTTGACCCCCACCATGAAAATATCAAAATGAATTTTAATTCAGAAATGAAAAATATAGCGATTGAGGAAAAGGTATATTCACATAATTGTATGTTTTTATGTATTAGTAGATCTGGGCGGGAAAAATCAGTCGGGTCAGTCTAACAGTTGTTGCTGTGTTGGGCTGCTTAGCCTTCTCAAATGAACAAAGCGATGTTTTTCAGTTAACCTACGTATGGTTTGTTAACATTTACAAATTTTATTCATCTTGTCTTCGGTATTGTATATATCTGTGTCTTCAACAAATGGGGCTTAATAGTGTGAGAATGATATATCCAAAGGTTAAATTAGCGGCTGCACCGCTGACCTCCTTTTCTGCTAACACACACCTGTCAGACAGACGCCCGGAGAAAGAGAGGCTTTTGTCAGGAAATATTCAGCTCTATTACCACCACCTGTGAATGAGCTCCTGAGACCTGGGAAAAAAGCAAGCTTCTGAAACAAATCAGTGTGTGCGTGTGTGTGAGCGCCCGTGTGTGTGTGCAGACCTGTCATTCGCTCTCTTGGCTGAAAGTCAGAGTGGGAGCCGTGGCGTCGCCGGGTGAAAGCGTGGGGGAGACATCAGCATTCGGGCGATGTCACCAAGCCCCTGTGCACCGGGAGCAGCCAGACGCTCCGACAGGCGTACCTGCTTCCCCTCCGAGACACAAGCGCACACACACACTCTCCAAGTGTCCTTGAGAGTCACTGACAACCTCTCCATAAGCATAAAGAAGCCAAACTCTGTCATTGCCAGGATCAGTCCCTTGGTGGAATTGTGTGAGCGTTTGAAGGGCTTTTTTTGCCCAGCTTTGGACAGTCAAAAAAAGTGCTATTAAACCTGACTGAAAGTGTCTAATTGACTTTTGGAGGAGTCCCAGAGCTTTGAGGTCTCAGCGTTGGAAATCTGACGTGGGTAGTCCCACTTGAACAGGGCGAGTCACGTTCACATGACAGTCACTGGCACTTCTGGACGGATCTCTTAGCGGTGTCTTCCTGGCACTCCCTAGGGTTAAAGAGTTGCGATTACTGTGGACAGACACATGGCTGGTCTCAATGTGTCACTTCCTCAAGCAGCTGCTCGTACTTTTTCTTCACTCTCATGCGAACACAAGGTCAATGGTGAATTTTTGGATAGACAGGAATTAACTTGTGGATTGACGGCCACTCAATTTCTCATATTTAATCCATTGTTTAAAGTTTTTTTTTAGAATGTTTATTTGAACATTTATTTAGCTTTTGTGTAACTGGTTCTCTCTCTCTCTTTTCTTTTAATGCTGTAAATCGGTTTTGGGAAGCTACTTTGAATCTATACCTTTCCACCTTACCAACTACTCAAAATTTAAAGTAGTTAATCTGCTGTCTCTAATCTTTTTAAAATGTAGTCAGTTGCACTACAAGCTGACAAAATACACTACCAGTCAAGATTTTTATTGTCTTTTAAAGAAGTCTTTTCTGCTCACCAAGTCTGAAAAAACTGTAAAATTGTGAAATATTTTTACTATTTAAAATAACTGCTTTCTATCTGAATATATTTTAAAATAAAATTTATTCCTGTGATCAAAGCTACAATTTCAGCATCATTACTCCAGTCTTCAGTGTCACATGATCCTTCAGAAATCATTTTAATATGCTGTTCAAGAAACAATTATTATCATTGTTTAAAACGGTTGAGTACATTTTTTCAGGATTTTTTGATGAATAGAAATATCCAAAGATTAACATTAATCTGAAATAAAAAGCCTTTGCAACATTATAAACTATACCATTCAAAAGCTTAGATTCAGTATAACTTTTTTTATAGAAATTAATTATTTTATTTATCAAGGATGCTTTAAATTAATCAAAAGTGAAGATAAAGAATTTATAATGTTACAAAATATTTATATTTCAGATAAATGGTGTTGTTCTGAACTTTCTATTAATCAGAGAAATATGAAAAAATTTCACTCAACTGTTTTCAACAAAATAATAATAATAAATGTTTTTTGAGCAGCAAATCAGGATATTAGAATGATTTCTGCAGGATCATGTGACTGGAGTAATAATGCTAAAAATTCAGCTTTGAAATCAAAGGAATACATTGCATTTTAAAATACATTCAAATAGAAAACAGTTATTTTAAATAGTAAACATATTTCAAAATGTCACTGTTTTTGCTGCACTTTGAATTAAATAAATGCAGGTTTGGTGAGCAGAAGAGACGTATGGGAATATGATAGAACTCTATCTACATTAGAAACAAGTAGTGTGATGCTGCAAGCATCTGCAAGCATTTTTTTTTTATTTAATTATTTTTTTTTTATTTTTTTTTTTTCCTTGAACTTAAGACTTTGTTTCTATTAAGTGTACACGTCTTAATTCAAACCTGACATAGTGAGGGCAATATTATTATTTTAGCCAAAAACCTGTATTACCTGAGATTCAGTATGTGTGACTTTATTATGTAGAACATAAAATCAGTATTTTGCATCTTGTTTTTAATATAAGAGTTTGTGCAGTCATTTGTGTTGAATCTACAAGGCTTTCGATGTCATTCGCTTCTAGTGGTTAAACCTGTACGAAAGTGGTCTATTATGATGCTTTTTATTTATTTCATAATTTTTTTAATATGCTTTTTATTTTGGATAGGATAGTGTAGTTGGACAAGAAGCGAAGTGGGAGAGAGATAGAGGGGGGTGGGATCGGGAAAGGTCCACGAGCTGGGACTCGAACTTGGGACACCCGCAGCACAACGGCGCCATATGTCGGCACGCTATCCACAAGGCTATTGGCGCCAACATTTTATTTTATTTTATTTTATTTTATTTTATTTTATTTTATTTTATTTTATTTTATTTTATTTTATTTTATTTTTTATTTTTATTTTATTTTATTTTATTAAAGGGCTGTACCTGCACACTCACATAGTGCAAAGACATAGTTCAGATCAGTATTTTGTGGACGTGCTTAAACCAAGCTAAAATTAAAAAGGATTCCTTAAAACCGAGTAGTCATCCAGATGGTCCAATGACCATTCAGTTTTAAAAATATGTAGCTTTTGAACATCACTAATAGGAAAAAGTGCATATAATACAACTTCACCCAACACCTAAACACACACACACATTAGATTTCACAATATTAAATTATTTTTAATGAAAAACGTTCTCCTTGAGAGACATCTCTTCCTTTGCAGTGTAGCTCAGGAACTAGATTTAGACTAACATGAGGCCAAGTGTCAGTGCACGTACACTTAAGAGACTCTGCGGCTGATAAGCGGACCCCCAGGGGAGTAAAAGTGCTCCGTTCAAATGTGTGTGTGTATGTGTGTGTCTGTGTAGACACATTTCCACCAGTACGAGGCCCAAAGCCACCTCCTGTCAACTGCACACACACACACAAGTTCTCACTCCACCCAGGGAATATGTGTGCGCGTGTGTGTGTTCATGTATGTGTGTGTGTGTGTGTCAGCAACAGCACCCTGGGCCTGGATTTCTGCAGGATCAACAGGGCTAATTATAGTGATGCACTGACACCTTTCTAGTGCCTTTTCAATCACCTCCCACTGCCAGGTGCCTCACTGCCTCAAGCTCCCCCTTCGCCTGTTTGTGTGTGTGTGTGTGAGAGAGAAAGAGAGAGCTTATGAGTGTTTGCTCAAAAGTTTGTGTGTGTATGAACAGGAGTTAGTGGTGACGGTGGTCGTGGGTGTGTGTTTTTATGTGTGACTGGCAAGGAGTTGGTGAGAAGTTTGCAAAGGTGTATGCTGGAGAACTTATGAGATATGTCTGAAAATGCTTGAAATATGTTAGTTGCTGTATTTAAAGAGCTGTAGCCTATTTTTTTGGGGCTGTGCTTTTATATATGTGCTTATTAGTGTGCATGTTGTCCATTGGTAGACAATGATAAACAAACCATTTTGTAGGTCTCAAAATAAAGGTGAGTGGCGTTGTTTGTTCTTGTATGAAATTTGGACAGTTGACATATTCACTTGTACATTTTATGGGTCTGGCTTCCAGTGTCATTCGCTTCCAGCTGTTTTTAGCTGTACAAAACAGCTTATTTTGCTGCTTGATATTGCAAACTGGTGTGCCATTATTTACCCTCACTTACCATTATTATTTTAATGTATTTATCTTAATTATGACCACAGTGGTTTTGTAGTGCAAACAGTGAGGTCTTGCACATTCACAAAAAATGGCTAAATAAGGTGAATTAAACCTTGTTACTCTAAGAAAATTAAGCTTCACTATAAAATATAATTCAGTATAGTTATGTTTTCCTATTTAAAAACAAGCTTATTTACATAAATTTCCTAAGGCAACAATGTTTTCTTATTTTTAATGTCAGCATCATATTGTATAGGTATTAATATCCATCTTAGGCTGTGACAGTTTTTTTTTTTCAACACCTTATTTCTATTAAACGTACACATATCTTACTTCAAACCTGACTTTGCAGGCAGTATTATTATTTTAGTCTAACATGTTTGTTAACTAAGATTCAGATATGTGTGTGACTTTATTCTGTGGAACACAAAATCCATATTTTGAAAAATGTCATACATGTTAAACCAGGCTCAGACTACAGGTGTTTTAGGGCCAGGTTTACTACCAGCTTGCGCCAGCTCAAACCAAATTTTGGCGTTACAACAGTACTGTCAGGATTTACTATAGATGCACAGTGGTGAATTAGCGCTGAAAAGGCGTGGACACAGTTATTTTTCTGCCTGACCTTATTGAATATGCATTTGTAGAAGTTTCCCTTTCAGGCGCAAAATTTATAGGAGGACAATATTCAAATGATTCATGCAAAGCATTTCGTCAAATTACTGGCATTTGCGCTATTATTTAATGCCCAAAAAAGCATGTCTTAAACTATTTTTCGCTTGAAATAGCTGCAATTATTGTTGCTAGGAGGAGGCACCACAGAAAACAGAGTGTGTGGTAGAAGGGAGAGGATTTTTTCTACACGTATGAATTTATTTGGAATGCCAGAAGAACACATTGTCTGAACATATCATTTGCCAAGCCATGTTATTTTTAATTTGCTCCAGGAAATAAAAGATGACTTGGAACCCTCAACTAGGAGTCTCGCAGTACCAGGTCTATCAAAACTTCTTGCAACCCTTCATTTCTTGGCCTCCGGTTCTTTTTTTAACATACTGTGGCTTATTTATTTCTTTATTCTGTATTTGCGACTATTTGCTCTGCGCTTGGTATATTGTGTTGGCCAATATGTAAATTAGATGTTTTGTTTTTTTTTCTTTAATTTGTGCGTTGTTAGTAAATCACCCGCAGGTAGTGCCTTACGTGATCTCATACAGCAGATCTTCACTGATGTTTCAGCAACTGCCTCATCCCGTGTGAAAGGGCCTTAATGCTTACATAATGTTAGCTAGCGTATTAGCAGCTTTCTACACTCACCCAGTACGTTTAAAACTGAGGCGATTTTATCTTCAGTCACATTATTGTTTCCTCCATCTTCACTATCCAATGGTCCCATACAGGAGCTTGTTTTGCGTTCGCAAGTTGGCTATTTGTTTAAATTAAACGTCACACATCACCTCCTCCGTAAATTTCTGTTTCAAACACTCTATCAGATGACATGAGGAAACAACAAACAGTGCTAATTATACACTCACAATGTGATATAATACTACCAAAAAAATTATAATCCTTCCCGTTTAACTCCATACCGAAATCCCAGATAGCCAGACAATGAAAATATAAATATAAATTAATAAATATAAATATTATTTGTGTTTGAGACGCTGTGAGCACGGAGACTGTAGTGTACACTGTAAATTTGAAAACGTTTGAAAGCTTAAATGTTTAAAATGTTTAATAAACAGTGCTCATAAATGGCTGTTGAGGTAGTATTCTGTGAAAGTGAAATGTGCTGGGGCTTGGACCCGGAAACAGCATTCGTTAGACGCATTACAACACCACTTAACAAGCAGATTGTGAGAGTTCTCAGGTAATCACAGCTGTGAATATCCTGATTTAAACTCCTAAATATATCAAGCATATTTGATATGACCGGGGGAGGCCCAGATTTGTGTGTGAGCTGATCGGGAGTTGCAAGATTCGACCTATAAACACCTCACATTTCCAGACAATCTGCACCGAACATCAGATCAGACCAAAGTCCTCTACAAGATTTTCAGATTCTCAGGATCTCAGGGTTAAATCAGCCTAAAACTCCTGTAGTGTTGGTTTTATCTGTACAAAAGCAGCCTAAGTTGTTTTTTCTTGCAAACTGGTCTTTGTTATCATATTATTTTAATTTATCATCATAATCATAAACACTGGTTTGTAGCACGAATAGTTGTACTTCCGTTTTGCAAAATAAAGTGGATGTGATGACAGAATTGTCATTCTTGGGTGAACTATCGCTTTAAGTAGGGCGGAGTCTCTAATGGAAAACACTGATGTTTTCTATCACTCAACTCATGTGGCGTTTGCCTCATCTGGTGCCACCCCTGGGTCATCAGGTCTTCTTCGCGTAGGGACGCGCAACGCGCGCACATAAACATGTCATCGTTCTTTTCTTTGTGTTGACATACCCTGTGTTTCCTATAAGCTCACGTAGCTCTATCTTATCCTCCACTGTTATTTAAACCTGACAACAGCACCAGAGTCTGTAGTCGTCCATGTCATCATCATAGTGCTATGTGTCATTACCCATGCATATGCTGACAGTGTATCCCTTATCCCTCTCAGGACTCTGGTGAGCTCTGCTGACTTGTTTGCGCTTATGTCAAGTTTTTTGGTTACGAGGCGCACCGTACGCTGTCATGTGCTGTCACCCTCTTCCTCCCGAGGTAGTCAGTCATCGGAACGGCAACCCCTCAATCCCACGTTTGGAAATCAACACAGGCATGTCATCAGCTGAGCCAGTGAAGGGGAGAAGAGCTTCCTGAGGCTGAGAAGATGCTATCGCGCTGTTTTGCTGTCGCGGGAAAGCTGCACCGGTGGTCCTTGAAGTGCAACAACCCTGTCTCTCTCAAAAGCACGGGAAGAAGGAGAGATGTAACTTCCAAACCCCCCTATGCCACCACGACTGGAGTCTGTTATCAGTATGCATGTGTGTAGCTGGGTGTGTGTGTGCTTGTGTTGTGTTGGGTGGCAGGGGGCTGAGAGAACCAGCGCCGACTATGCCTCTTTATCGAGGGTCATTGTAGTGGAGGACGAGTGGCCGTGATAGCGTCTGGCCTTGCTTTTGATGTTATTGAGCTGCTCCAGCAAAGAACTGGTGATAACTTACAAGTCTGATAAACATTCAGTGTCCCTGTAAGCCTCCTGTGTGCGAAGAGGGCCCAAGAAGTGATCCCGCACTTTGTTTGTCCTTCACTGGCAGTTATTCAAGTTTGAAACCCCTCGTCCAGTATCCCTTTTAACTGACTTGTGTTTACACTGAAGCTGAGTAGTCACAAAGTCATGTTCTACAACGTGTACAGACAAATTGCCCTCGCGGCTTTTTCTGCTCGCTGACCTTGCTTTCCCTTCGCACCCTTGGAGCCCAAATACCGTTTTGTTCTTTTAGGGCTGTTTTGTGTTTGTTTTTTCAGCTTTACCGGCTTCTAGAGTCAAGAGGATGGTTTTCAATGCCCCAACCCTTATTTTTAGTTTTCTTTTCTCCCCGTATTGCATGAATTTACATTGCCTTTTTAAGTGATTGTGTTTACTGCTGCTGTGCATGACCTTGCGGTTTTCTCACAGGGCTTTGCAACACTTCTCAGTACAATGAATTACAACTGCCCTCATCTCGCTAGACATAGTATCTTGCATTTTTATTCAGCTTTTGAATGCTCTATTTAGCCATACAACTTGCTTTGTGCTCTATAAACATGGAAGGACAAGATCGTGAAATGCATTTGCCAAGGCTACATATCACTAAACCTGTATGAACTGTTTTCTGGGTCAGTGACTCAATGGAAGCGCTCAGTGGATTACCATGTGCATCATGCCCTGCTCTTATCCACATTGTGTCTTTTATGAGCAGAGGTACATTATCCTTACATGCTGTGGACTGAGTTAAAACAACTGGCTACTGCTAAAAGTAAGCTAAGTAAGAGGAAGGCTGTGTTGGCAGGCCACATGTGTTTCCCAACAGCAAATTCACTCGCTTGGTTGTAACAATTACGCTCACTGACAGATTGATGTACCCCGATGCGCTAGGCAAGAAGTGGCCACCCATGTTTCTGTGCCATGTACTTAGCTTTAGTGAGACAGAACAAGAGAAAGCTCGCTCTCATAGTCTGGCCAATATGAGTCAACTGCAGTGCCTGTGACCCAGTTCCAACCTCTTTCACTCTTTTTCCCTCCCTCTCTTTCTCTCTCTGTCTTTCTCTCTTTCCCCCCACTTCCATCCTCTGTGCTGGCACATCTCGCTCTTTGAAGTCCACAGGCTGATCTCCCTCTACAGGAGAGAGAATGCGAAAAAAAGAGGATACAACGGTTGTTAAATCTGGGCAAAAAATGAAAGAATTAAAAAAATGAACAGCACAAATAAAAAAAAGCAGAGCGCAACTATAATTTCAGATGCTGAGGTACGGTGCCCCATGGTGTCATGAAGAGGCAGTGTGCCGCAGGTAGCTCCATTCCCCTGGCACCGCTGGTTTATTTATCCTCTTTTCTGTTTTTTGCCAGCTGAGCAATGTCACGGGATCTGACCTAGAAAGGTCCAATCGCTCTCAGTCAAGCCCTCAACCTCCTCCTGTGAGTGCGACGGTGCCAGAGACTCAGTCATCTCTAACAGAAAGGGGAGCAGTGCATTGCTTGTGTCTCCAAGGGTGACCCACTTGCGGGACATGCAGAGGAACGTGGTGGACTGTGGGCACCGTTAACATGCTAAGGGTTCATCTTTTGGGGTTGGAAGGATTTCTCCAGAGATCAGTTTTTGGGGGAAACTTACAGTCTTTGAGTCTACATGTTTTATATAATGGATGATGTGTATTAGTGGTGTCATGGAGAAATCGGGACCATCGGGATTTTGCATAACACTATTTGACACGTTCCTGAGATGTTCTCTTGCGAAAGACTAGGAGGTTCTACCAAAATTGCTTGGTTAACATCTGAAGTCCAGTTGAAGTTTCTCAAGGACTGGTTTTAATGCTGCCAACCAGTTTTTACCTCAGCCTCAGTTTGCGCCTATTTTCTTCTTGTTGTTCTGCTAGTGGTCATGACTCTTGCCAGATTGATTTCCAAACATCCATTTGTGGACACCTTTGGGTTACCACAATATCAGTCTTTTCTGCAGTGCAGAAACTTAGCCAGAGGCTACCGTGGGAACAATTGTGTATGAACACAAAAACAATCGGCAAGCAAGGCTCCTCTGAGCTGAAGACACAACAGGGCCGGGGAAAGATGGCTCTGCGCTCTTCCACCCTCGGCTGCAAATAGTTCATTGTAATTCCCAAGATAGCGGCAAGCAGTGTGAAGCCCCTGCAGTGCTGCTCTGCATGGCTTTGTGGTTCTGGAAGATGGGAAAATAAGCACCGTTCTCCCTAAACACTGAAACATGCATTCATCCCCCATATAATCAACAGTAACGCCCTGAGCTTTGGTGGGTTTTCTTTAAGGTTTGTCTCTGTCTGCCTTGCCAGCTTTTATGCTTCTTGGTTTCTGCTGTAATGGGCAACTTGTTTTGCATTATAATTTGTGAACCTTCGTCGAACTGCACCGTCACTTTCCTCTAAAACGCGCACCTTTATCTCTGCTTTGGAGCGAGTTGAAGACAGGTTAAAGAGTCTTGTGTTCAGAGGGAATGCTTAACGTACCGCTGTTGTTAAAGAAGGATACCAAGTCTCTTTAGGCTTCTGTTTTCAGCTAGAGTTTGGCAGCTTCTTTTCTTTTACATTTTTTAAGTTGGCCTCAGGCCTAGAGGAGCTCATCAGCGGTGCTCAGCTAGATTGCACACACATACCTGCAATGTTATTTCAAATGGCTTAATTAGTTTCTGGCTGCATAGGCTGAAAGATTTACATAGCGCAGCACTTTATTCACTGCGGAAAATGATTGAGACCATGTGACTTGAGCGCTCGGTGTGCGTGATTTGGCTTTCTGGGTCATGCTCCAGTACTGTCTATTACCTTTTGGAATAGAATTCTACTTTATCACCTTCACTTGTTGGATGATGTTTTTCCCCCTCTTTTCCCTCCCAGGAATTCACTCTCTGATCTTGTACTTTTCCAGCTCTTATAACTGATGATTTTTAATTGAAATACCTCTTCACTTTAAATAATTTGCTGAAATTGGAACATGATTTTAGTCAAAAGACAAACTTTTCTATGAATGAAATGAAGAAGAATGACCAGGGCTATAGTTTTCATTTATAATAATGGTTCCCATCTTTCCAAAACATTTTTTTCTCTCCTTAAATGCGTTCTTAGAGGTCATTAGATTAAGAATTTGCCGGCTTTCAGTTAGTGTGAATTTGAATTATCCACACTTTTACTGGATGTTGAAATGGAATTTGAATTTTGAATGACAAAATTACATTTATTAAAGTTAAATTCAAAGAATTCCTTGACTAAAGGATAAATCTGTTTCGAATGCCTATTAAAAAAAAAAAAATAATTCAAACAAGGCAGTCAAGCCGACAGATTTTGTCTTCCCAAGGCTGCAATTTTCTTGTTAAATGAATGAATTAAATCAATTTGTTTTAATTAATTGTATGTACACCCCCTTAAATCCTAGTTTAAATTTTAATTCTAGTTCTTATTGTTTAAATTCAGAAATTTAATTGGAATTTCGAAGGCATCCTGTATTTAATTATAACTGGTGCAGAACTCTCCGTATTTTCATGGAAGCCTCCTATTTAAGGGGTACACTGTGACAGAGAAAATGCCGGAAGATGTTAGCGCAGTCCTACTGTGCTGTTGATCTCAAAGTCGTGTCTTCTGTTCTTTCAGAAAGACAAGAGTACGAGACAGACAAGCATTTCAAAGCTTGTGGAGTCGTTGTGCCTGACTGCTTGTGTCAGGGTCCTTGGAGTCACAGACTTGAATTACAAATGCTCTCATTTTATGTCAAACGTGCCAGACTTGTGATATGATTGTAATCAATTAATCCTGTTGCATCTGTTGTTAGTCTTTCCCTTTTTTTTTAAACAAGAAAAGTCCCATTTCCACTTCCCATGTGCATGGGTGTATAACTTTGTCAGGGGTTGGGGGGTAAGTGCTGTTCCATTTGGCTGTCCATTGCTCCAGGCTTAAGGTTAAAAAAATCTTGGATTTCACAAATGAAGTCTGCCATTGCAGCCAGTGGCATGATGGGCACTTACATTAACCAGCTTTAATTGGGAGAGTCGTTTACCTTACAGGCATGTGGATGGTACATTTGGAGCTGAGGAAATTAGAGTTGGTTGTGAAGGGCAAGCTAGATGTTCTAGAGAAGTGTGTGTTTGTGTGAGCGCTCGCACACTTCAAGGTATGTATTGAGTGTGCGGAGATGGGGTGAGGGTCATAGCAGACCGGGGAATGATCTGACAGGGATCATAGTCTGTCCTTGGGAGATGATTAACTTCAGCCCTTTTCTGAAGTTACTCCCCTTGGGACGGCACAGCAGGAATATGATATTTTGTAACCTACAGTAACTATTCCTTTCCTTATTTCTCACTTCAAAAACCTTGCTTTGCCACGATCGACCTTTCGTTGAAATCGTTCGCAGTTCAAATAATTAAAGTCAGCGTTCTGTTATTTTAAGCTAGAACTTTGTGGTAACTTTTTTTAGTTTCCCTGCCACGATTCACTCAAGTTTTTGACCTGCTGGTAATCAGCGTCTTGGTTTGGCAACCATCCCACTCGCCGGGGTCTTCAGTTCGACAGCAAAACTTGACACCTTCTGGCCATTAAGAGTGCATGGCACCTTCCATCAGGTCTTCTCTGACTTGATCATCCGGCTTCTTCTGTTTCCTCACTCGCCCTCACTTTTGACACTTGCAGATATGGGCGCCCTGGTCTGCCTATCAGTCACAAAGTTCCTCCAAGAACAGTAGGGGAGCTCACTGAGGCTGTCTCTGCTAAAGGCATTTGGTGTCCATCAATGTAGGAGATCCCTGGGATAACCTGACACGGAGAGATGTGGGGCTCGCTCTCCAGTGCCTCCCTCTGTGCAATTCCTTCAGTGTGTTCTGTCGATTTGCTCTACTGTACTGACAAGCGGGCCAATCTCTGCTAGTCCTCGGCTTCCTGCCTGCCATCACGCTGTGTTTGTTTTAGCTACCGTTCTATTGCTGCTCGCTTTCCTTTTTCCCCCTTACTCTGCGGCACTCTCAAATTCATTACAACATTCCCTTCCTTTGTCTCTGTATTTTTGTGTGTCTTGTCAAATAAGTGTATTCGCACAATCCAGGTGGCCCCACAGTCAATTGGAAAACCTCTCACAGCACGAAATTGTGTTGAGTTTTTCTAAGCTGTGTTATTGCGGTTTGCTGGAAGCCCATCTGACAGGAGCTTGGCAAACTAGCCTGAATTCAATGTGCGAGCCTATATATTTCTCTCTCTCTCTTTTTTTAACTCCTCCGAGAGACATTTTTTCTACCAGCCGTGCAGCCACAGCTGGTTTTGTTGTTTTAGCCAAACTGAAAATGGCAAGAGTATGACTGAGAGGAATCAAGGAATTTGTTTACTCAAGTTAACTCATTGCAGTCCCACACTACAGCCTGAAGCTGGACTGTCATTGCCCGCTTGTTTTATTGAATATGTCACTAAAAAGAAAAGGCCATTTCAGATAGTAAATTAACATTGACGTCCCCAGTCATTTTAAATTTGATTGCATTTACATTCGGTATATATGTACAATTCCTATATTGCTTAGATATTTTTAGAACACTTATTACTAGGGCTGGGTGTAAAAAAAAAAAAAAAAAAAAAAAAAATATATATATATATATATATATATATATATATATATAGGTGCGTGTTTTAGAGGAAAGTGACGGTGCATATATTTATTTCTCGGTTTTAAATCATTCTCATTTTTTTACGAAATGATATTGATTCTTAAATCTAGCCTGTTTTCATTTGATGAACGGAACATAGTAGTGCACCTCCTATCCAAATAAATCGCAATAAGCTTTGTGCTTTGTTAATTTTGATATGACATAGACTTGATAAGACTCAGATTTATGAGTCTTTGTTTGAATAAACAGCTTTTTAGAGGAAACAGCTCATCATTTAAAGGAGAAGTCCACTTCCAGAACAACTATGTACAGATAATGTACTCACCCCCTTGTCATCCAAGATGTTCATGTCTTTTTTTCTTCAGCCGTAAAGAAATTATGTTTTTTGAGTTAAACATCTCAAGATTTTCTCCATATAATGGACTGATATGGTGCCCCGATTTTGAACGTCCAAAATGCAGTTTAAATGCAGCTTCAAACGATCCCAAATGCGGTCGTAAACGATCCCAGCCGAGAAAGAAGGGTCTTATCTAGCGAAACGATTGGTTATTTTCATTTAAAAAGTAAAATTTAAATACTTTTTAATCTCAAACACTCATCTTGTCTTGCTCTCCCTGAACTCTGTGTTGTGCCTCAAGACAGTTAGGGTATGTCGAAAAACTCCAATTGTACTTTCTCCCTCAGCTTCAAAAATAATTTCAAAATCATCCTACATCGCTGCAGAAGTACCAGTCTTTGCAAAGTGAACATGCAAAGAAGATCAAACACCCTTAACAAAAAAGGTAAAACAGTGGTATAAGACGATTTTGAACTTGAGGGTGAACTTGATGGGAATTTTTCGACATAACTGTCATGAACCGGAAGTAAAAGTTCAGGCAGAGCAAGACAAGACAAGCATTTGGCATTAAAAAGTATATAAATTGTATTATTTGTGTTGTAAATACCCAAACAAATTTCTTAATGGCTGAACAAAGAACGACATAAACATCTCGGATCACAAGGGGTGGGTACATTATCTGTGAATTTTTGTTCTGGAAGTGGACTTCTCCTTTGATAAATCGACCGCCTATTGGCTAATCTTTAACTTGTTTTACACTAAACAATACTTTTGGATGAAACTATTTTTAGAGTTTACACCCAAAAAATGCTGTTTTATAAGAGTAGTCACCGAATTTTTTGCGACGAATTCATTGTGCCGAATTCAGCTAACGGCACTTCCCATTCATTCCTGTGGTATCCGTAAACGGATAATCTTATCTTCTCTCATGTAATTGCTTAATAAGTGTTCTGCACAAAGATGTCAGTATAACAGCTTGTAAACAATGTCACATAACATCACATTTACCTCAGAAAAAAAATATTCGGTGTCCATGAACTTCTTAGCCAGCTAGAAAAATGATCTCTATAGAGGAACATTTTGCTAAATATATGCATGTGACATATTCATTATATTTTTTTACTGTTCTTTAATGTTTACTTTGTGTATAAAGAAATCCGTCACGTTTTTATGAAAGCCACAATTTAAATGTTTACATTTCAAAAACAACAACAACAAAAAGGAGAATCTGACGTGTACTGTACTTGATATATGCAAAATATAACTGAATAACTGAAAATAATAACTGAATCAAAAATCAAATCCGTAAAATCGCATGCTTGTAAGTCAGAATCGAATCGTGAAATTTGTGTCAAACATATATATTTGATTATATATGTAAAAATGATGCATATCATGTTTTCATGTATTTATTTATTAAATTAATTAATGAATGTCCCTCGACATCTGACAACAGTTGGTGCCATTTACCATGCAGTTATTGTTCACACAGTGCATTAACCACTTGTGTATACTCTAATAGAATTCCACTCCCTTTTCTTACTATCTATCTGACATGCATTCTCATGCTTTCATGTATCACATTTTTTTCACTTGTCTCTGAATCTCTTAAACCCCGTCCTTAAGATTTAATTAACATTTTGATCCAGGGGAATTAAAGCCGAGCGCTCTGAACAGTGGTACAGTGGCTTTTGTTTGGGCTGGAAAGTGTTGCAGAACACGACGCATGCGCATACTCGCTTAACATCTTCATTTGGCAAACGAGAGGCACAGGCGGTTTGTCTGACTGTGTTTGTTTTGTGATCTTTAGCGTGTGCGTATGTGTATATACGGGATTCTGGGATTCTCTTACAGCAGGTGCTAAAATAAATAGATTATGATAGAGCTTGAGAACTGCTGAAAAGAAAAAGTTACCCTGAAGGATTGGAAGTGTGAAATTAGGATTCGGCTCAGCACGGCTGCGAGCGTCCATTGTACCTGACTCATCAAATGAAAAATTCATCAATTAATCCTTTGACAATAAAGCTATACACTCCAAAAAATCGATGCCTGATTGACTCCCGCAGCCGGCCCACAGAAAAACAGAGCCCTGAATTCAATGTAACATGAAATGTCTCATCCTCCACAAGCGCATTATTGAGCTTTCAAGACTAGCGGCTGGGAAATATTTCCCTCCACCATGGGATTGACAAAACCATTGAAGGATGAAAAAGAAAGAACGTTTTAAGGGCAACAAGTGTGCGTTTTTAAAATCCCACAGTCCACAAAACATTTCCTTTCTTCACCCATTGATAACAGCACATTTGGGCTCTTGGCTTTGCGTGTCTGTTCGTGGAGCGGTGCACCAGGGTGTTATTTGCGAGCGATTGTCTGAGCCTAATAAAGTTGTCAGCTGGCTGTAGGAAAACAGCTGATGTGGTCC
The DNA here is from genome assembly GCF_022985175.1 of Labeo rohita. Taxonomy (NCBI): domain Eukaryota; kingdom Metazoa; phylum Chordata; class Actinopteri; order Cypriniformes; family Cyprinidae; genus Labeo; species Labeo rohita. The sequence goes on from NC_066873.1 coordinate 16,425,148, forward strand.
CAGGAAGGCAACCGATGGAGAGCAGTCTGTGATCATCCTAAGGTATGATGGGAGACCACCACGAACCACATGCAACCCTTTTCTCTCCACAGCCCGAGATCAAAGCGCGAGCCCCGGTAATGCTTCATCAATTAAAACGCCTATATATCCCTAGCACATGAAAAGAGTGAGAGAGAGAGAGGTGGAGTGAGAGAGAACGTAGACTGCCGCTGTATTTGACTCTTTAGATTTTGCTCATGGATCAATTTTCCCTTTCTGTGAACTTGTGGTTGTATGCTCATCTTCTCTGTCTTGCTCGCTGTTATATATTAATATCTTTTAACATGACTCTCATTAGTTAAGAATTAACATGCTCTGTGCACAGCCTTGCATTGAATTTGTAATGCAGAGAGTGGTGCAGAGAGCCTGCAATAACCTACATACTGCACAGTTCGCTGTGTTTATTATATGTGCATGCATAAAGATTAGGAGTGGGATTTCCTGGGTCTCCCAAAATACAGTTTCGTCATGATACGTTCACCATTATGATAGATATTGGGATTATTTTTAATTGGTGTGACATGTTGCAAGATTTATATTATGTTGTAGTAATAATTATTATGTAATAAAATATGTAAATGTCTAGATTAATGTAATATTTATGCTGTATATTAAATATACAAAAATATTTGACTGCATTAAATACTACATTGCTTACATGTTGCATTGCATGTTTCTTACTAAGCTCTTTGAAGCATTGAAGGGATAGTTCACCCATAAATTAAAATTTTGTCATTAATTACTCTTATGTTGTTCCAATCTTGTAAGAGCTTCATTCATCTTTGGAACATAAATTGGAAGATATTTTTATAAAATCTGAACGCTTTCTGACCCTACATAGAGAGCAACGCAACTGTTTAAGGCCTAGAAAAGTAGTGAGGACATCATTAAAATAGTCCATGGTTCATCAGTGGTGTAACCTTAATATTATGAAGCTCTGAGAATGTGCAAAGAAAACAAAAATAACAACTTTATTCAACACTTTCTTATTTTCCATGTCAGCCTTTGACACTCATTCACAAGAGTACCGCAACAAATACATGTGGTGCTGCCGACGCAGGAAATTGTTAAATAAAGTTGTTTTTGTTTTCTTTGCACACAAAATGTATTTTTGTAGCTTCATTACATTAAGGTTGAACCACTGATGTCACATGGACTATTTTAACAAAGTCCTTACTACCTTTCTTTTGAGTGTTGGTAGTTGTGTTGCTTTCTATGCAGGGTCAGAAAGCTCTTGGATTTTATTAAAAATGTATTTGTGTTCCAAAGGTCTTACAGGTTTTTGTACGGGTATTTGATGCAATTTTCGTTTTTGGGTAAACTATTCCTTTAAGCTTTAAAAAGCAAAGGCCAGTGTTGGGCTTGTTACTTTAAAAAAGTAATCAGTTATAATTAAATTTATTCAAATATAAAGTTACTTCTCACAAATGGTAACTGAGTTACATCATTATACAAGTAACTGATTACTAGGAAAAGTAATTATTGTGTAACTTTTTTAAAAAAAAAAGTTCAAATGTTCATATAACTTGGATTCCCCCAATATTAAGTAAGGTAAATGAATAAAACATTGTACACTAATCTACACTGTTTTAATGTTGTTGTGGGACAATATAAGAGACATGTTCCAGGGGCTAAATATCACGTTATATCGCTTTAGCCCACGGACATTAAAAACATCCTGCAGCAACACTGTTAACCCTCTGGTGCAGTCTCTCATTTTTTCATGATGACCGCATAAAGAACCAAAGAGCTCTGCTTTTCAAATTTTAAACATCCATGTTTGACTCGCAGACATGTAGGTAACATCAAACAGTAAACAGTAATTTGTTTGATTACTCGTTACTGAAAAAAGTAACACTGTTAGTAACATTGTATATTTATAATGCTGTCCCATCACTGGCAAAGGCACACTTTGAATGCAAATAGAGTATTTTAGGTCTTTGCAGATGTGCAATGGTAATTTCTGCCATCAGGAGAAATGTGTCTCTGCGAATAAACTTTAGTGGCTCTTGCTTCTTTTATATCAAAGCATTTACTATAGCATTAAAATAATAATAATAATGATTGTTGCCATTAGTTTATTGATTGTATTGATAGTATTATTGATTTCCCCCCTCACCTTTAGTTAATACTTTCATTATGTTTGCACTCTGTATCCCACTAGTGACTCTGCAGCAGCTTTCTTTCCCTGTCCTGACTGAAACAGGTGTCACCTTTAGATGTGGTGAGTTCAGTGATCTCAGTCATTGACCCCTTTAGGCCTAAGACAGCACATTAAGATGCCCACATAACGATGACTAGGGCTTTCATCTGCTCTAGATGAAAGAAACATGAGCACTTGAGGATGAATGAGAAGAAAGCCAAAGTTTTGTTTTCCTGACTTCAGCAGATTTGGCCTGTGATGCAAGAGAACTGTTTTTATCAGTGAACGCTGTCCAGGCTCATCTGCCCTGTGAGCCTTTTCTTCTCAGAATAAAGCCAAACGTGTCAGAATAACTGCTTCTCTGTATCTTTGCCTGCTTTTGTTATTGGACATACAGCAAAGTAGCCAGAAGTACAAAGCATTTTGCATGATATATGCTGATTTGCTCTGAAGCTCCTTTAAAGGGATAGTTTACCCAAAAATTACCCAATGTCTTTAATTACTCACCCTCATTTAGAACTCTCGTTCCAAACCTATAAGAAACTGCATACACTCTTAAAAATAAAGGTGCTTCATGATATCATAGAAGAACCTTTTTTGTCTAAATGGTTCCATAAAGAACCTTAAACATCTGAAGAACCATTCTGTTTCATAAAAGGTTCTTCAGATTATAAAAAGTTAAGAAAGAGATGGTTCTTTAAAGAACCTTCGACTGAATGTTTTTTTGTGGAACCAAAAATGGTTCTTTTATGGCATTGCTTGAAGAACCTTTTAAAGCACCTTTATTTTTAAGAGTGTAGACAGCAACACAACTGAAATACTCCCAGGCTCAGAAACATAGCTTTGTAAAATTGCGGTTGAACCACTGATGTCACATGGACTTTTTTACCAATGTTTCTGGGCTTGGGAACATTTCAGTTACGTTGGTGTCTCTCTCAAATTTCAGCACTAATATCTTAATTTGTGTTCTGAAGATAAACAAAGGTCTTACAGGTTTGGAACAACATGAGGGTGAGTAATTAATGACGGTGTTTTCATATTTGGGTGGACTATCCCTTTAAATTTTACAGAAATTATGAAGCTTTATTATAGACACCATGGTGTCTGGTGTCCTGTGCAGGTTAGACGTGATTTCAGTTGTTGGTTGGATTCAGATGGAAACTGCAGTGGCAGGTTTAGGAAGCTTCTTGCTGTGTATGTGGTGTTTAAATTCAGGGCTTGTGGGGTGATTAAGACCTGTTTGCTCTGGTATCTCAGCGCGGATGCTAGCTGAAAGAACGTCCGTTCTCTGTGTGTTGTCAGCCAGCTTAATCATAAACCCTCCGTAAAGCCCCCATGGTCTCCCAGCAATGAACCCCACTGTCTTGGCATTCCTGTTAGCGCTTTTGTTTTCACATGCCATCCATCAAGTGTTGCATCTGCATGCATCTACCAATCAGTTATTGGCAGGCCAAGATGAAACCTGCAAAGTTTTACACATGGGTGTACTGATTTTCTGCAGAAAAGGTGTACAAATAATATTTCTTGTGTTGTAAAGCAATTACCAACTAGAGGTCTGTTGAAAGATTTGTATTTTATGTTTTTTTTTTTTTTTCTCCAGTTATGAAACCTATTTAACAATTGTCGTTGAAGTGACTTCAATCATTTTAATTTCAAATGATATCAGGTATAATATAAGATTAAAAGTATTACATTTGGTTTTGATCAAGCCTTATTGATTTTGGGGTGGGCTTGAGACAAAAAGATTGGGAAGCTCTATTTTAAAGCACAGTTGATTTGAAATAGGATTCCTTTCACTTCCTAGAGTTTCCTTTTATGTTTTATATCTGTAACTGTGAGATGGTGTTTGGGTGGATGTTTGCTGAGCCCTGCTTAGAATATAAAAGCATCTGTTTTCTTTGGTCTAAGCTCATCTGTTCTTTAAATAAAGTTAATGACGTGGTCCAAAAACATCAAGGCATGCTTGAATACGTTATGAGCTACTATGCTATTGTCAGCTTAAATTAGTTGACTTATTTAAAGTTAGGTTATGATTTCCATCCCTGGGTTTATAGCGAGTATTTTGCATACGTGTTATTTATACACTTTGCTGTGTGTTTCAGTATGTAGGCATGTAAGAAATTTTTCACATTTATGAGTACAGTACTTCTGGACAGTGGATTCTTTATAGTAGATTCTAGTGTTATGTGTTGTCTGCTAAATGAATCCGGACAAATGCTGTCACAAATTCCACAGTAAAGAATGTTTGAAGAGTGGCATCCTGTTAATTATTTGCTATGTACAGAATAGACTACAATTCAAAAGTTTGGTGTCAGATTTTTTAATGCTTTTGAAATTAGTCTTTTATGCTCATCAAGGCTGTTTATGTTTAATACAAAATCCAGTAAAAACACAAATATTGTGAAATATTACTGTTTAAAATAATTTTTCTACTTTAAGTGTCATTTATACCTATGACTGCAAATCTGAATATTTGCTAAAATGGGATCATGGACCACAAAACGAGTCATACGGGTCAATTTTTTAAAATTGAGATTTATACATAATCTGAAAGCTGAATAAATAAGCTTTCCATTGATGTATGGTTTGTTAGGATATAGGACAATATTTTCCCGAGATACAACTATGTGAAAATCTGGAATCTGACGATGCCAAACAAACAAACAAAAAAAAAAAAATTGTGAATATTAAGAAAATCACCTTTAAAGTTGTCCAAATGAAGTTCTTAGCAATGCATGTTACTAATCAAAAATTAAGTTTTGATATATTTACAGTAGGAAATTTACAAAACATCTTCATGGAACATGATCTTTACTTAATATCCTAATCATTTTGGCATAAAAGAAAAATCAATAATTTTGACCCATACAGTGTATTTTTGGCTATTGCTACAAATACGCCCGTGCTACTTAAGACTGGTTTTGCGGTCCAGGGTCACATATGCTGATTTGATGCTTAAGAAACATTTCTTCTTATTACATTATATTGTTTTACTTCATATTTTTTGTGAAAGCCATTTTTTTTTTCCATTCTTTGATTAATATTAAATTCAAAAGAACAGCATTTACTTAATTTAATATTTACAATTTTCAAATAGCCTTTACCTAGATGTTTGATCAATTTAATGTATCTTTGTTGAATGAAAGTATTAATTAATTACTAGAGAATTAAGCATTTTACCATAATCGGTTATCGGTTTTGTAATATCGGGTTCACCGATAAACGCCGCCATTTTGTGGGTGTTTTAAGAATTGCGGCATGCAGCACACCTCAAGGGAGACCCGACAACAACGGCATGCAAAGGTAAAGCATAGCCTACTTTCTTGGTTTGCTGTAATTAGTAAACTTTATTTAATATAACAGACATTAATATTCATATTAGATGTGATGAATAAATGCCTGATATGTAGCTAGTTTATGCAGCTTTTTAATTCTGTCCCAATAAATGTAACTTTGAATGAATTAAATAATACAGCCATGAATGAGCGCATCTTGAAAATAAAAGTACTGTATTTAATTCTCTCTCTGTTGTCTATGCTCATCATTCGTCTCGTGAAGTTGCTTTCATTTTGCCGTTCACTCACCGGGTTGATGCTCTGCTGGCAACCGCATGTAACTTTTAACAAGATTTTCTTGTTTAAAACACTCTCAATCATATTAACATTTGCTATATAATCATTGTTTTTCGAATACACTTCTAAATATATACAACTCTATGGAAATTATTTATTATCTTCGCCAGCGATCACAGTTTGTGTATACTTCTATGTAAATGCATAGATAAACCACGCTGTCAGCAGGCATTTTAGAATAGAACAATGAAAACAGTATTAGTAATTCTGATGTAACATACCAGTTGAGAAATACAATAAAATACAATGTTTTGTTTGTTATATTCCAGTATTCCAGAGAATATTATTCAGTGAATTAATATTATCCTGTGAATTCTTCACTCTTTAGCCTATTAAACTGCTTATAAACTGTAGTTTAAAACAAAGTTGATATGACTCCTGTCCTTTTTTTATTTTCTCCATTTGAAAACATTCTACATTTATTTTGCTTATTAGTGTTGCAGCTGATGCGTTTTATAAATAAAATGTTTTTATTGTTGTAATATGAAGATTAAATTTAACATGAAAGACTAATTTTCAACACTTTTTAAGATGACTGAAAGGAGGAAAAATGTGATTTACTTTATAACAGTAAATAAATTTCGGTTCTGCATATCGGTTATCGGGCGCATAATTATGCAAATAATCAGTATCGGTTATAAGAAAATCAATATGGTTCGATCACTATTAATTACTTTTGTGTGGTGGTGTATTATATGTCAAGTACTGTATTCTTTACTGTGTTTATATAAATGTTGCCCAAGGTATTTTTCTGTATGTATGAGTGATAATGATATTTGCGTTTACAATATACAGTTGTTTTAGTGTTTCTAATAGTGTCATGGACAGCCAGGGGGGGAAAAAAGGCTAAATGCAATTTAAAAATAGGCCTGTGAAATTTTTAAAGGTTTAAAAGCACTTCATCTTTTTCTATAAAACATATTGTTGGGCTTTTGGAGTTATAGTAATATTCATGAAATTTTTGTTTGCTTTGATGTTTCTTCGTGGACATCAATGGCAAACCAACACAACTGTATCCAGTGAGATCCAGTGAGAAACCTGAAGCAAAACCAGTTTGTATTAATTTAATACACAGACACCGGAAGGACAAAAGAAGCTAGCTAATTCCCGCTCGCCCATCTCTCTGATCAAAACCGCCGAGCATTCTGGCCCAGGAGGTGTGTGGGCTGTTATCTGAGCCGGTCTGTGTGCAGATCTTAATGTCAGAGCGAAGGGTACCAGGGGCCAGTCAGCACATTCTAGGCACAGAGAGCTGGCAGAGGAGCAGACGTTAGCTCCAGGCACCTCGCGAGCGTTTGATAGCACTGCCTCTTTGTGAGCCTGCCTGTTTTTTACGGCTCAAACGCAACTGTCTGCATCTAATCTTCTTCCTGCTTTTATCATCAATTCCACTTGTCTGATTTTTGTTGGGCCTTCCCCCCCATCTATTTTTTTCTTCTTTCTGGTTTCCCTGCATGTTTGCATCTAAAGCAAGATTGCCTCTCTTATTGTGAGAGAGTGTGTTTGCTGTGCCGAGGTCTACAGATAGGTGGCAGTATTCTCTTGTACTGTGACAGCTCTGTCTTTTCCTTTCTCTTTCTCTGCCCTCCCTCCCTCTGGTTTTTTCTCCTCGCACTCCCTCTCTCTCTCTCTCTCTCTGCTTGTTCACATTGTATCTTAGGGCTGCAAATTAACCTGTCACTTCATCATTTGACAAGATCTTCATTTTTATTCATTAGGACCTGGGCTGGGCCTGAGTGTGTCTGTGGTCATTTGCTTCCACTGTCTCTCCTTTCGCCGTTCTTATTTATTCCTTCCATTTCTCTTTCTTATTGTGCACCTTTTTTTTTTTCTTCTCTCTGTGGCTGGTGTGGTGGCATTAGCCCTTGTTAGGATTGCGCCCTGTGTGGCTGCCCTGAGAGCAGGATGATGTTAAGGTACTAAAGAGCTGGTAAGCTGACTGTGATGAAAAGATAAATGACTGCATAAGTAAGCAGCGCTTCGGCCATGTTTGCTCAGATCTAGGGGAGATTGTGTAGCGGTAGCGCTTCAGTATTCAAGAAAACCTCTGAAATAAAATGACGTTGGCTTGTTTGGGAACAGGGTGGTGCACTGGACTTATTTATTTATTTAGAGTTAGTTAACCCTTCGTCGACACCAAACAACAGCAAATGTAGTCATGAACAAAATCTTGATTAGACATTAATGAAAGCATAGTCATTTGCTTTATTTGTATAGTGGCATGCAGATATCATAAGCCCAATTCATACAAGCAAAACATAATCATTATTTAAATAATCAGTATTTCCTCAGTATTTTTGACTTCAAATGCAAAGATCTAAACATCCTTAAAGCAAGATACATTCACCTGAGATGCAAAATAAAGAGATAAAGACCTGTTTTCTGAGAAACTGAACAAAATGATGTGAGTTTATGCTTAAAGTAAGAATAAACATCTTTCAACGGGGAATGAAATGTGTTTTCCTTTTAAAAAAGTTTATATTTGAGATATTGTTTTTTGTTTTAATCATAAACTCATTTCATTTTGAAAATATCTTAGAAAACAAGACATCAAATATATTACACTTATATTACGTCATTTTGTTTAGAAAAATCAATGTTGTTTAGGATAAATATTCAAAACATACTGACTTTTTAGATATTATCAGAATTTTAGACACATTTATATGCAACTAATGTGATGTAAACCTTGCAGAAAATTTTTCGGATTTCGCAACTTTGCCATGAACATCTAAAGCTGCTAAATGATGTAACTTCCACGCTACATGTAGGGTTTCCAGAAAGATACATAATGACAGTCCACCTATAGGGCTAAAGGACCACCTTAAGAAAACATGTGCTGTTTGCTGTACCTAAAATGTATAATTGCAAAATATATATATATGTTTGTATTGAACAGAGAAACAGATTTTGTGTGACAATAAATCATACTAGTCATTTATTTTGTTTTAAAATCTTATAAATTGTATGAGGTGGCAAGGGGGGCCTTTTACCCCACATACGAGGTATAAGGTTCACTAGCATGGGGCAAAAGGCACACAGTATTGATATAAACAATTTAGCTAAAATAATGTTTTTTTTTTTGTTGTTGTTTTTTTTATTATGTCTATGTTAATACTTGCTCAAAACAACCACTTTGCAAAGTTTTTACTATTTTCTACTTATTTTGAAAAATGTAAAAATTATTTTTGGTTCAATAAATATATTGTCATTAAAATATGTTAATATAAAAATATGATTTAAAGTATAGAAACAAAATCATTTTAAAAGTAAAGATTCTGAAAGCACTGAAAGAGATCTCATAATAATTTAATTATACATTAACAGTATTAACAACAAATTATATGTTATTATATGATATGATTAATAGCATGTTTTTAAATATGATGGTTTCATTCTAAATGTAATATATATTTACCATCTGTATCTAAGTCAGCCATCTATTAATTATTGTGCCTTTTAACAACAGGGGCATTTTTTTTTTTTACCCCAAATACCATCTTAAAACTGAAAATCGCTAAGAAGACATTTGTCTTAAAATATATGCATTAATTTTAGTGATTCTCATTTGCTACTTAAATCTACAACATTTAAAAAAAAAAACATCAAATATTAGATCAAGTAAACACAGAATTAACTTTTGCGCTGCTGCCTGAGATTGCGTCAAGGATCAGACAAATTTGCACGTGCATCTTGAAAAGCGAAGTTTAAGAAAGTGCTACGCCACGTTTTTTTGTGCCATTTAGTAGTTTGGAGGAAAATTTTACGCCCCCATTGTACTCTACTAGTCCCACTGCTAAAAACACAATTTAGACTTTGCAGCTCAAATAGCACACATTTGTGTCTGTATAAATTGCGCATTTCTGCTTTTAAACCAAGGTTTTCAAATTTTATGTGCTACCAGTCAGCTGAAGTTCCCCTTCAGGGGCTGGTTGAACAATTACAACTAGTAAAAGTGTTTTTGACAACCTTCAGTTTGAACTATGTGCAGTTATTGGCACGGTTATACAATTATAACATGCTCATGCCCAAACATTTATGACAGATGTGAGCACACAAGCTGGGCCACAAGTGCTTACATTCATGATTTAGGCCTGTAAAATCATTTAAGGAACAAACATTTAAAAAAAACTTTGCAGTGGTGTGTGTATATGCTCACCTGGTTGTTACTGGTTGTCGTTTGGTTGGTTAGGCAGGTATCTTTCATCTTGGAATATATAAATGATTTACTACCATTAAAATGTTTGGGCCCAGTATAATTTTTGTTTTTACTTGAAGAAGTGAATACTATTATCCAGCAAGGTTATGCATTAAATTGATCGGAAGTGACAGTAGATACATTTATAATGTTACAAAAGATTTATTTTTTCAAACAGAACTTTCTATTCATCAGGAATCCTGAAAAAAAGTATCACAGTTGTCACAACTGTTTTCATTGGTAATAATAAGAAATGTTTCTTGAGCATCAGTTTAGCATATTAGAATGATATCTGAAGGATCATGTCACTGAAGACTGGAGTATAATGATGCTGAAAATTCAGCTTTGCCCTCACAGGAATAAATTACATTTTGTTTTTTGCTGTCATAATATTTTATGACATTGGTATTTTAACTTCTTTTAAAAACATAAAAACATCTTACTGACCCTAATGATATCGTATGTTGTAAACGGTGGTGGACACCACTGTACAATACCAGAGGTGTGGAATGCTAGCAATCTAGCAATATAACTCTTTCATAAAGAAAAAAGTAACTTTTTATATATAGAATTGAGACAGAATCAAGACTTGTAACAAGTATCCCCTGAAATGAGAAGTGGAATGAGCTTTTAGAAAGAAAAAAAAAGAAGCTATATTTCATTTCTCCTTTGTCTCTCACATCATTCTGCTCTTTGATGAATCCTGAAGGCAGTGATAGTTTTGCTTTCTGTGTTTTCTCTTTTCTCCCTCTTATTTCGGCCTCTCTGGACACCGAACAAATATAGTGTGTGAAATATTTAAGTCTTAGCGTGCGGCTGAGGCAAATAATAACCAATTCTACGGACTATTACCGGACACCTGGAGACCTCAACCGCCTTTCCTTCTTTTCGCTTCTCTTCAAAAGAACTGTTTGCCGCAAATGTTAGCAAACCCACCCCGGTCTACCGGACTAAGCAGATTACCAGTAATTGTATGTGTATATGTGTTTGAAAAGAAAGAGAGGGAGGGATAGAGGGATGGTTAATGCTTTGAATAAGATGGAGATCCCTGCTGGCTGTTTTGTCGTGCCCCAGAGATCAGTGCTTGGAGGTTGGGTCCTGTGGAGGGGCCCCAGCCATTGGGGCCGCCAGCACGCTGAGAGATGGTTTGATCTTAGCTGTGGCAGTTCTGTTTTCGATCAGAAATCTGGAGCTCCATGCACTCCACGTTTACAGCGTTACAAAGCAGGATCTAGATGATGTGAAAATTAGCGTGTGTCTCGATGCACGGATTCTAAGCACTAGTACTGGTCACTGGGTTGACAAATGTTGCATTTTTGTTATTAGATTCATTAAATTAGTGCTTTAGTAGGAGGATGTGGGGATAATAGAGTAAAAAACCCATTCTCATTGAGTGACTCCACATGAATAGACTGACCAGCCTTATTTCTCTTTCTTGAGAAACTCCTGTATGTATGATGAGCTAGCTTTACCCTGAGAACACAAGCTACACTAATGGCAGTTCTCACAAGCAGATTCAACTTTTCAACTCTCTATCTCTCGCTCTCTGCCAGTTTAGACAGTCAAACTCTCGAAAACAACATTTTACAGACGTTGGGGTGGGTTTAATTGTCTAATCCAATGGCATTAAATCCCCCTTTGCATTATCATCCACAACACCTGGATAAATATTGTTTGAATATCAATAGATATCTGATACGTTAGTTAGGGATAGTTTACCTCAAAAGCACATTTGTCATCATTAACTCACTCTTATGTATATACCAAAGCCGTTTGACTTGATTTCTTCTCTACAACACAAAAGAAAGGTTTTAATACTGTGTTCGTAGCTCTTACGAACGTTTATTTTTTGACTAGCTTTCAAGCTTCAAAAAGATGCAAAAAATGCAAAAGCAATATAAATCTAACCTAACCAAGTTTTAACTTACTCCATTCTTTACTGGCTTTTTAAGTGTTTGGGTAAAGGAATATATACATTCATTAATCTGCTTTAGTTTTCTCCTAATCTGCTTTAATTAATCGCTAAATAAATTTGACTGAAAATACCCACAAAAGATTATTTAAAGCTATTTTTGTGTTAAATTGTAGCTTTAGAAAAAAATATTTGATTTGATTTAACATAAAATTTATTACACATAAATGTTTAGGCTGCAAAGGCCTAACATAAACTATGGAACATAAAAAAAGATAATTTTTTGTCATTTTGTCAACATTTTTCAATATGCCTTCTTCTATGTTCCATAAAAGAAAGGTTTGGAACCATTATATTATTTGATTTTATTATGATTATTATTATTATTATTTTGATAATAATACTGTAAAAAAGAAACTAAATCTGCCAGCAGGTGGCGATAAATGTCCTTATGGGTCATCCATTCATTCATTTGATTTGTTCAAAGGGCTGATTCATTCAGGAATGAAGTAAATGGGTCTCTTTATAAATGGGCCTTTGAATCATTGGTTCACACAGTTCATTTAAAACATGGATTCATTCAGAAACTAAACACTGCTGTGTTGCTCGGAGATGTGCAACAATTCTGCTATTGATTCAAAGGTAATATGTAGTCTGCAAAATTGAGCAAAATCACATAATATTGCGGTATTATGTTAATATAACTCAATATCAACTTCTTATTTACTGAACTGTTATATAAAATCACATTTAAGCTCGTGATAGATCGGGACAAAATCAGAACTCGTATCATATTGCCCTTGCTGCCCGTGTGATATCGTGTGATATGTGATATATATAAATATGAGACAAAACACATCCAAGGGCATTTTGCACCAATGTTTTTAATTTTAAGGCATAACTGCATTTATGGAGTTGTTGCTCTGCATCATATTTGTCAACAGTCAACTATATGAAATGTAAGATGACGTGCAAGTCTAAAATATTTTAATTGCATTATTTTTTTCATAACTAATTAAGTTAAGGCATTAAACTGACGGCCCTAATATGTAAATATAAAAAACAAAAAGTACATATAAAAATTGTGACTTCACAGTTCAGTCAGGTATCATGAACTAAGAATGAACAATACCTTTAGAGCATTTATTAATCTAGATTATGTTAATAATGTTAATAGCTGAATCTAACTGTAACATATTCCCCAGTTGTCCAATAGAGCAAAAAAAGTTGATTCAAGATGCATTATTTTAAAACAGCTTTGCTTCTCAGGTAATTTTATCTTGTTGTAACGGTGAAGTTTATATGTTTTGATGGGGATAAAAAAAGACTGTATATTTAGTTCTACAATAAAATTGTTGTAATTTGTCTTTTTGTGAAATGGAAGCATGTCCAATAGCGAGTCTGTACGTGGGACCGTGTGTGTGCGAGTGTGTCTGTCCTCTGCACTTTAATAGATGTGCAGGGGTGAATGCAGCCTCACAGCTCCCTCTCTCATAATGGCCAGTGTGGAGTCTTTAGCCCGTCTGAATCCGAAGCCTTTGCTGATGGATAATTGCACTCCCAGCCTCTTTGCCTCTTCTTTCGCAGCTGAAAACCAAGCTCATTGCAGCTCATAAAGAATCCCCCCGCTGAAGAAGAGAGCGGGAGGGTGGGGGGGACAAGGGAAAAAAGAGATCCCAAGTTGTCCTTGTGCATAAAAGTAGATTCTGCACTTCAACACCTTTTCAAATTAATATTTGTGATGGGTCTATTCTGCGGCCGAGGTTTCTGTTCTGCGCCCTTTGTTCCTGCGTTTGATGTAATGGAAGAGAGGACAAAAAGGAGATGGGAGAGAGAGGGAAAATGGTAGTGAAGTGGGTTTAAGGGGCTGCTTCTGTGAGGGCTGAAAGGCGAGTGGTGTGAATGGAGGCTGGGAGTGTTTAGGCCCATGCCTGAGCTGTAAACAGACAGGTCCGGCACAAAGGTGCGCCGCAAATGAGCACATGCTCGCGGCCCGAGCGAGAAACGCCCCCCGCCCCTTCTCTGCGGGCCGGCCGCTCCTCGTAGCAGACATCTGGCCAATCGGGGCCACGTCCCCCTCCCGTCCCAAGACCCAAATTGGGCCCCTCCCCTCGTTTCGCAGCCGTGCCGGAATACCTTCTTCTTCTTCTCTTTCGTGGCTCTGCCTAGGCCCCAGTGCTTGGGCGGTTAAACTCTTTTGTTTGGTTAATTGCGATGAGTATAATATACTAGTCTCTCGGAGGTCCGCTTGAGACAATTAGACAATCGCCAGCTTTTAATGAGACAGCACCCAGTCACCCGGCGGCCCCCCTCCTTCCTCCTTCAGTGGCCCTCTCGCTCGTTTTTTCTTTTTGTTCGGGGGTGGCGGGGGGACGTGCTGGAAAAGGGGATTGCCTGCGAGTCGGGCTTCCCTCGGAGTAATCAGGCTGGGAAAGAAAGAGTGGAGAAATAGACAAGAATAAAAGAGGGGTATTTTGTCCTCAATCAAACTCTCATGGGCAACTCCCCTGCTTCTGAAAGGCCGTGCGAGGCTTGCGTTTCATCGCTTCGGAGCGCGGCCGTGTCTGGGAATGGCCAGGTAATGAGCAGCCATTATCTTCGGCTCAGGGAGTGAGACGGGCACTTTACATTGTCACGTCTATAAGCAAGAGGGATGGCCGGAGGGCCCGAGATGACGAGACGCACCAAGGGTCCGCCGCTCCCCGACAAATGGGGAAATAATGTGTCGTTTGAGAAAAATAAATAAAGAAACGGCCCATATTAATAAGCGATTCATTACGTTCTCTAACCCCCCCTTATTAATTAATAACCCCACTTCATGTCATCAAGTGTTTCGGATTCACAGGTCCCAATCTACATTTGTATAAAGTTGTGAAGGGCAGTGTTTCTTTTTGCCCATTGTCCCTCTCTTCTTTTCTCCTATTCTTTCGCCCTCCTTTTTATTTTTTTTCTTCTTCTTGGGCGCTAATCACACTGTTACGACAAAGACGGGCTCCATTATTGCATCTGTGGCCGAGAAGAAAGGAAATGAGAGAGAGACAGGGGTTGGTCGTCGCCTGACACAGGACAATTAATCTTCCCGTAAAGCGTTGTCAGGCGGCTAAAACGGACACAAATGGATGGCCGGCATTAACCGGGGGAGTGTAGGTAGGGATTTTAACAAGCGTTTACGAGAGTCCATTTTCTCGCTAATGAAGAGGGGAATAAGTGACCCGCCACACCGGCGACATACACTTAAAGCTCTGTCCTCCTTCATCACCCAGAGATGGACGGAGACGGGAACAGAGAGATTCCCGGCGTCTCTGTCGGCGAGCGCGAGATCTTAGGGCCTCGACCGGCCAAAGATCGCAGCGCCTGCCCTCGCGCGACGGCCTCTCCGTGGCCTCCCGCTCCGCCGCTGCCTGGCCTGCCAATTTAATTAAAGCTCTGCAGAGTCTAGCCGCTGCAGCCAAAGAAGCTGTCCTGCCCTCCAAAGAGCTTGTTTATTTAGAGCTGATGAATGCTTCAGCAAGTAAGCCACTCTGAACTTTTAATGAGCCTTCCCGTACCCAGCCGGCAGGGAATGAAAGCGAGAGGTCTGGTCAGAGGCTCGGCGGAGGGTTGACCTGAAATGGCATTGATTATTGGCTGTACTGAGAGAGAGGCGTCCGCGCGTTCAGATCTGAAAGAGGAAGAGGAGTGTTGAGGATGAAAAAGATGCCTCAAGTGCACGTTGTTAACTCACTTACCGGCTTAGCGTCGCAGAGGCCGGTGCTTCTCTTTGTTGAAGGTGAACATTTGAAGGAATGTTGCGGCTCAATGCTGCCGATTACCACAGAGAATGAATTTCGCTTGTCTAAAACGCGGAAATTAAACAGAATGGCCATGGGTAAAAATGTGGTGGCATGAGACTGGAGTGATTGAAGTTAAGAGCCTTTTAACAATATCCACACAAGGACACCAAGAAGCGTTGTGATAGAACAGGAATTAACCGGTAATGGAAAACACTTCATTTTACCAGTAGTCCAACTTTCGCTTTTCTTTGGTGTGCGCATTGCTGTAAATGGGTGCTTCTTGAGTTAGAGGGACTTTTGTGTCCCCTATGATTTTAAAGAGAAAATTCTTAAAATATCTGCCTCTTTAATTACTTCTTCCTAATTTATAAGAGTGTTGAAAGGTGCAAGGATTTCTCTATTTCAGCCTTGTCCTTAAACCAGAACATTTAACTTCCCCACTGTATTAAAGTTTATTTAAATAAATATTTTATTTTATTGAAAAAATATTTTATTTTATTTATTTCTCCAAAGCTCATAGTTCCTTTTTTTAGAAAGAATTTGTTTTTGTTTTTTTGTTTTTTTGTTTTTTTAAATGAGTTTAATGATCCAGAGCGACAGCTTTAAAATCAGAATATTTATTTTTCATTTTTAAAGCTTTACTTTTACATTTTAGAAGGCATTTATATGATTTCCTGTGCCGGTCGACAGCATCTTTTAGCAAATGTGAGAAGTTGTTATACATCACCTTGGAATATTATTGCTTTTTCTTTCTTTACCATATATGCAACGTAAACATGGCAGAGTTTCTTTGGATGTGATTGTGTGAGTATAAGTGTGACTTAAAAACTAGTTCCCTCTCACAAACACTCACTTCACCTGCACACGTTCGACTCTGGGGAGCTTGTCTCAGTGTGTGCTGAACTTTTTCTCCCCCCCCCATCCACAGCTGAAAGTATTTTACATACGAGTGTTTTTTTTAGTGTCTGTCTCTTGTGATCATGTAGACTGTCTGGCAAGGTGTCATCGAGCCACCGGGTCTGTGTGCTGCTGTGGCCACATTCAGGGAGGACTCTCTGGGACATTTCATGATCCTGGTCCCAACGGCAGAAACTGAAGACTGGGGGTTTTGAATTGTTAATGTGTGCACTCTTTGGCAGGTACTAGAAATAGAAAGAAAAGACACAGTTGCTGGTTAGTGGAGGCTGGGTGGGAAGCGTAGTGTTTAAATAACTGTGGACCGCTTATTTGTGAATGCCACAGATACTACGAAACTAGTATTGTTTGGAAGCGATGGACTTGTCTGAAAAGTGTTGTTTTGTAGTGTGTTTGTTTATAGGTGTGGGTTTATTTATTTATTCATTTTTCTGTCTTTTTGTTGGTCTGTTACATTTTCTAGCACAATAATGAGACATTTCATGGTCAGTTTGATGGCTGGACTAGAAGTTTTGTTTTTAAATAGATGTTTAAAGGCTGAACCGAAGCACGGGATGGACTTTCGGACAAACATCCATCATTAAAGCGCTGCCACTTACTGACCCGAGATGTCAGAGCTAGCGAATTCGTGCTGCTGGTGTATTTGTTATCGCTGGCTGTATGCATGCGCGACTCTCAAGGGGTAAGGAGACGAAGACGAAGCAAACAAGACGTCAATGTTGCATTGCCGCCCGCCCACCCTCACCCCTCCCTTCGCTCGGCACCCAAACAGTTTTAATTATATCTTCTCCCGTGTAGTGCGCCTCAGTAACCAAGGAGCTGACATTGATGCATGTGCTGATAAATCCACAAACACTGGAAACGAGATTAACAAAGATTTTGAGGAAAGGGTGACAGCTAATTTTGCGCAGTGGTCCATGTCTCGTTCAGGAGTGATGTTTTGATAGAGAACCGGCTGAGAATTCAGCTTTCGTGTGGTGGAGTGGGATTAGATGGTAATATCAGGAGTTGCGTAGCATATGCACTTTTTAAATTGTTTTGCTGATATTTTTTTTCTCCCACTAGCTCACGTTCCATGCATCATTTTGCCAGGTAGCCATTCTGGTCCTTCAGTTTGTACTGATGTCGGAGTAATGAATGTGTGATGTATAACTAGCGATGGTTTGTGTGAAGTAAACTGGTTTAAAGATTTGCAGAATGGTGATCTGCTGCTAGTTTGGGTAGACAAACAGACAGGTAATCAGGTGAAATATCAAACCTAGAACACTTAAAGGCATAGTGCACCCAAAAAATGAAAAATATGTCATTAATTACTCATCCTCATGTCATTCCAAACCTGTAAGACCGTTGTTTATCTTCGGAACACAAATTAAAATATTTTTGATGAAATCCGAGAGCTTTCTGACCCTGCATAGATGCAACTACCACGTTCAAGGCCCAGAAAGGTAGTAAGGACATCATTTAAATAGTACATGTGATATCAGTGGTTCAACCTTAATTTTTTAAAGCTATGAGAATACTTTTTGTGTGCAAAGAAAACAAAAATAACGACTTTATTCAACAATTTCTTCTTTTCAGTTTCAGTCTTCAACGCCTGTTCACAAAAGTACCATAACGTATTGATGTCACATGGACTATTTCAATGATTTCCTTACTACCTTTCTAGGCCTAGATTGTGTCAGTTGCATTGCTGTCTATGTAGGGTCAGAAAACTCAGATTTCCACAGAAATATCGTAATTTGTGTTTCAAAGGTGAACGAATTTGTAGTAATTAATGACAGCGTTTTCATTTTTGGGTGAACTATACCTTTAATTGTGGGTAGGCAAATATAAATAGCAAATTCTATGTGTTGAAAGGCCAGACAAACCTCCATTTTACAGTCATATCAGTAGCCTAAAAGCTAAATTCTGTTGTCAGTTCACTTTTTTTCACACAATTAACTAAAATACGGGAGTGACAACCGCATTTGACACCCGCAATCGACAGCTCCTGAAAAATACAGGTAGTGACAACCACATTTACAGAAATTCTACGCAGTGTGTATGAAACTGAACTGAACAACTAGTTATTAATGACATATCTAAACGTGCATCAGAAATATGTCTTCGTCTGTAGGTGAGATGCAAGAAAATAACAGTGAAAGAATCTTCATAACTGCCACATCTTCATAAAAAAAAAAAAAGGACAAGCCCCAAAAACACTAAAACACCCAAATGCTTTGTTTTTAACACCAACAAAAAAAAACCCAAATATCTCATATCTGCAACAGACCACTTTATTAACCCCACAAAGTGCCGAGCTTTATGAGCTAAGACCAAACAACGTGCCTAAAAGCGCTTGTAACTATAAGGACATGGCAACGCTGCAAGACAGCGCTCTCTAAAGTGTAAACAAAAGTAGAACGAAACTCTCCCAAGCGTAAACAAAACGCAGCAAGTCTATCAGCAGTAATTTAGTTAAAATCAACAGACAAAAACTTTTGCCAAAAATGGCAGATACCAAATGGCTAAATTCTTTTTCACTCCTGCAAGACGCTGAAATGCGGTTACAAATGCGAGAGTGACTGCTGTTCCATACACACATGGAACGATAATTTACGAGACTCACTCCTGCATTTAAATGCGGTTGTCACTCCTGAAACTTACTTGTGTATGTGGCCTTAGTGTCCTGGCTGTTATAGGACTCTTTCAATCATGAAATCACATTAATCATGATTGGCATTACTACTACGTTATTGGTTCCTGAATAATTCATTTTCATAGAGGCTCCTATTTTCCTAAATTTGGTTTTAACATTCATATTTTCTGGAAAATTCAATGCATAATATGCAGCAAAAATAACTTGGAATGTCAAACATAGGAAACCCTGTAAGTGACTGATTTAGAGCGATCGTTTTAGACAACAGCACCACATGCAGCATAAATAGTTTCACATGTAAAACACGGGAGAGTTTGTTGTTAGTATGTTGCTTAGCTATCAGTGCAGTACTCTGATTGGTATAAAAATAGATACACTACAATTCAAAAGTGTGTTTTTTTTTTTGTTTTGTTTTTTTTAAAGGAATTGAGTACTTCAGAAAGGGTGCATTAAAGTGATCAAAAGTAACAGTCAAGGCATTTATAATATTACAAAAGATTTCTATTCCAAATAATTGATGTTTTTTTTTTCGTTTGGAAGCCTGTATCTGCCACTGAATAAAAAATAAAAAAGGCAACTTTTTATCTCGCAATTCTGACCTTTTTCTCAGAATTGCGTGACATAGACTTCCAGTTGTGAGAAGCAATCTCAGAAACGTGAGATGTGATTTTGGACCATTTTTGATGCATTTATGGTGCTTTTGCTTAATTTTTGAAGCTTGAAATCTCTAGTCACCATTCATTCCAGTTAAGTATAAATAGCAACCAGCACAATATTCAAAATTTCTACTTGTTTCCAACAGAAGAAATGAAGTCATAATGGTTTGAAATTACATAATGCTGTGTAAATGTTTTTTTTTTTTGTTTTTTTTCCTCTCTCTCCCTAGAAGTGCACTATTAAGTACTACTTTGCCTCCCAATAAGCTTAGCAAAGAGGAAATGGGAGATTTTTGGATAATTACATATTCAGCTGCACACAAAACACTTTGATGAGGATCTGATTTAGGCCTGATGTACCTTCTTATGTGTTACCTTTATAAAACCCCTGTAGTTTATTCATATAATACACAATTTGATTCTAAAACGTACACAGCCATCACAGCAAAATGTCATCTCTGTGTTCCCTTACATCTTTTTCCCCCCTTTTGTTGGTGCTATCACGAGCACTCATCTTATCTGCGGCAGTAGGGTTTGTATATTGAACAAGACTGACCTCTGTGTTTTTGAACCTGCTAACTGTCTTTAGAGGCTTGATCTGCCGTCTGGAGAGAAAGGTATCGCTTCGCTTTATCCTTTTTCTCAGAAGACCAGAGACAAGCAGATAACAATCATATCTGCCACTACTGATTCCTCACGTCTCTGTCAGCCGCGTGTGTGTGATGGGGGGGCTTCTGAGACCGCTGGCAATCCTCCGCTCTCCACCCTATTTTGTGTCTATATGGCAGAAACATCTTGTAGTTTTCTTTTTTTCCCCTTTCTTATTCTTTTTTTCTTCTCTCTCTCTTGTTTCTTTTTTCTCTCTCTCTCTCTCTCCCCGCAGCCTTCCCTTTCAGAATCAGTTCCCCATCTTCATTTGCAGGCAGCTGACAGCTTCTTTCACTTTTCTTTGTCATTTTCCCCCTTTCTTCTCCCTCTTTTTTTTGCTTCTTTTCTCGCCCTTCGTCCTTCTCCATCTGCTTAGCTTTTGTTTGCTCCGGTCCTCTCTCATCCCAACTTGATAATGAGGAATGTGGTGTGACCCTGACCTCCATTGGTCTGGCGATGACCTTCGACCTCCACATGTTCTCTTTCGTCCTCTTTTTGACAGCTTGATTAATTACCCAGTGTTATGATTTATGAGTAAGCAATATGTAAAAAATAAGCCAACAAGTTCAAAAAGTTTCTTTTTTTAATAGTATTTTTTGTCCTTTGTGCAATAGTTGTATTCATGTTTATGGGAAAGGGTGTGTGCTCACTGCTTATGCAGTCAGTTGTGAAGTGTATTTGTCTTTATTATACAGCCAAAATTACAAAAATTCTGGTTTGAGAAGCTCTGCTCCAAAACGTGAGTTTCACAGTGTTCTACATAGGTCACTGACTCATATCTATGTGAAACACACAGAAGAGTTTCTTGTTAGCATGTTACTAAGCTAGCAATTTTTTTTTTTTTTTTTTTTGCTGAATTTAAGCAAGTGTGCATTAAATTGATCAAAAGTAACACTCAAGGCATTTATAATATTACAAAAGATTTATATTTCAAATAAATTGTTTCAAATAAATTGTGTTCTTTTGTATTGTGTTTCCTTTTTTTTTTTTTTCTCAGAATTGCGTGATATAAAATTCGGAGTCTTTTTTCCCACTTTCAGAACTGGACATTGTAAGTTGCAATTGCAATTGCAAAAGTCAGAATTCTGAGAAAAAAGTCAAAATTCTGTTTTTTTTCTCACAGTTGTGAGTTTATATCCTTCAGTTCTGACATTATAACTCTTGACTGCAAGTTTTTATCACGCAATTCTGTCTTTGTAACTCAAAATTGTGAGTTTATATCATGCAATTCTGAGAGAAAAAGTCAGAATTGTGAGTTTATATCTCGGAATTCTGACTTTATAACTCACAGTTGTGAGTTTATATCATGCAGTTCTGAGAAAAAAGTCAAAATTCCAAGATATGAACTTGCAATTGTGAGGGGAAAAAAGTTAGAATTCTGAGAAGTGTCAAATTTCTGAGCTTATATCTCAGAATTCTGACTCGCAGTTTTGAGTTTAAATCTACCAATACTTGTGAGTTTTATATCATGCAATTCTGAAAAAAAAAATAGCAATCAGAATTGCTAGATTTAAACTCACAACAGCGAGAATTCTGAGAAAAAAGTCAAAATTGTGAGTTTATATCTCACAGTTCTGACTTTATAACTCGATTGTGAGTTTATGTCTCGGAATTCTGAGAGAAAACGTTAGAATTTTGAGTTTACATCATTGAGTTCTGAGAAAAAGAAGTCAATTGCAAGATATAAACTTGCAGTTGTGAGAAAAAAAGTTAGAAATCTGAGAAAAGTCAAATTTCTAAGTTTATATCTCAGAATTCTGACTCGCAGTTTTGAGTTTAAATCTAGCAATACTTATGGGTTTTATATCATGCAATTCTGGAAAAAAATTTGCAATCAGAATTGCTAGATTTAAACTCACAACGGCGAGAATTCTGAGAAAAAAGTCAAAATTGTGATTGTGAATTGTGAGTTTATATCTGACAGTTCTGACTTTATAATTGTTAGTTTATGTCTTGGAATTCTGAGAGAAAAAGTCAGAATTTTGAGTTTACATCATGCAGTTCTGAGAAAAAAAAAGTCAATTGCAAGATATAAACTTGCAATTGTGAGAAAAAAAGTTAGAAATCTGAGAAAAGTCAAATTTATGAGTTTATATCTCAGAATTCTGACTCGCAATTTCGAGTTTAAATCTAGCAATTTTGTTTATATACCTAGGTTCTGACTTTATAACTCTCAATTGCGAGTTTATATCACGGAATTCTGAAATAAAAAGTCAGAATTGTGAGATGTAAACTCAAAATTGTGACAATTTAAGATATTTTGGATGACAGCCGGGAGGATTGTGACTGTCCCATTGACTGCCAGGTAAATACCACTGTCAAGACCCAGAAAAGTATGAAAGACGTTGTCATAATAGTCCATCTGCCATCAGTGGTTCAATCTGAATTTTATGACGCAACGAGAATACTTTTTGTGCGCGAAAAAAAAAAAAATGAAACAATGTCTTTCATACTTTTCTTGGTCTAGACAGTGGTAATTACCTGGCAGTCAATGGGACAGTCACAAGCCTCCCGGTTTTCATCCAAAATATCTTAAATTGTGTTCTGAAGACGAACAAAGCTTTTACGGGTTTGGAACGACATGGGGGTAAGTGATTAATGACAAAATGTTCATTTTGGGATGGAGAAATAATTGTTCCTTCACTGCATTGTTGTTCAAATATAGGTAGACTTGGTAAGAATAAAAACTTTTCTTAAAAACATTAAAAATCTTATCAACTTTTGAACAGTAATGTACATATTCGGTAAAACAATGCACTTTTTATTACTTTTATTAAAATTAAAATAATATTTTCTGCTTTTAATTGAAGTGCAGATACTCTTGCTTCATCCACAATCACTTTTCTCAATGCAATGCATTCAGAGATTTTCTTCATTGCAAAGCATACATGGACTGCCGCCATAACATTAGAGTTTCTTAGAATGCAGCATGATTTTGGCTACCTTTTAGAACAGATTTTGTGTAGGAGCATCTATGGTACTTTAAAATGCAGCCTCTGTAGGCAGCTCACTAGCTTTTGAAACAGAGCAGATACGTTTCCTTTCCATGATAATACATAGATATGGTAATCCTCCTCGTTTGTAGGTGAAATCATTCAACTTCACTTGGGAAGTAATATTTCACTGTAATATATTCTCATTTAATCCAATGATCAGTGTCACCTTGGAGACCACCAGTACGTCTTTTAGCTCTCCTTCTCCGGGGCCACAATAACAAAGTAGAGGTCAAGGGATTCCACTTTAACCCTTGACCTCAGGGGGTGGCCACAGTCAGTGGTGGTCAGTAAGATTAATACCCTGTAGGACACTCATTATTCATACTCAGCCAGAGATAGATTACACAGGAATATGAAGTTTGAGAACGCTGCTCCGCTCAAGAGGCCTTTAGCCTCTGGTCAGTTGCTAAATGTCTGGCTTAGCGCTAATGCTGTTTTTATGGCCTCGATGTGGCCTGCAGTGTTGGACATTGTTTAAATCAGCATAGTTTGGTTTGGTGGAGTTTGATTGAGAACATGTGCATTCTGACTGTAAATCGGCCAGTGTCTCCAAAGACCTTGATTACGTACCTACAGAATTTGTACCTTTATTTTTTTATTATGCTCAGAATTTTATCTATCTATCTATCTATCTATCTATCTATGTATCTATCTGTCTGTCTGTCTGTCTATGTCTATCTGTCTCTCTATCTATCTGTCTATCTATCTATCTATCTATCTATCTATCTGTCTGTCTGTCTGTCAGTTTGTCTGTCTATCGTTCTATCTATAGTTCTGTCATTCTATCTTTCCATCTATCGTTCTATCATTCTATATTGGATTGTCTATTTTTGTTTTGATTCGAACACCTGCCATAGTCTTACAAATACTATTTTAATTTTTTTTATTATTATTATTTTATTTCATTTCATTTCATTTATTAAATTTATTTGTTTGCATTGTCTTGAACACCCACTAAACTCTTACCAATACTCATTTTATTTTATTTTGTTTTTAAATTTTATTTTATTTTATTTCATTTCATTTCATTTCATTTTTTATTTTATTCATTGTCTTGTGTTTTTGTATTCAGTTATTTTATTTTTTAATTTAATTTAATTTAATTTAATTTAATTATTTGTTTTTGCATTGTCTTGTGTTTTTGTTTTTATTCGAACACCTGCCATACTCTTGCTAATACTCTAGTTTTATTGTATTCAGTTATTTTATTATTTAATTTAATTTAATTTAATTTAATTACTTTCTTTTATTTGTTTTTTGCATTGTCTTGTATTTTCGTTTTTTTATTCAAAGACCCGACACACTCTTACTAATACTCTAGTTTTATTGTATTTATTTTTTTATTATTGTTTTATTTTATATTTTATTTTAATTTGTTTTATTTATTTATTTTTTGCATTGTCTTGTGTTTTTGTTTTGATTCAAACACCCGCCATTCTTTTACTAATACTCTTTTTTAATACTTTTTTTTTATTTAAATTAAATTACATTGCGTTGTGTTTATTTTGTGTGTGCGCTTTGTGTTTAATTCGTTTTTGTTTTTGATTTTTAAGGTTGAACTAAAAAAAACAGCCTCAACAAGTGTCTACATGCCAAACAAAAGCTGCCATAGCTTTTATGCTGTGACTTTTAATGTATACATGTTTAATAGCACCGTCACACGTGCATACGTTGGCAGCCTTGTAATAACCCACTAATCTTGTACAGTACCGTTAACCTGTCAAAGCAAACGCCCTATCCATCTCACCCTTACGGAAGAGAGTCACAGCTACACATTCACTCTGATTCTCCTTCCTTTCAATATATGGTAATTTACATATGAAACAATTGGAGATATTATGGAGCAGCTATCATTGAGTGATCTATACCACCCATCTCCCTCATTAAAAATGTACATGCATGCAGGTGGGGAAACAATATAGAAATATAAATCATGAAGGTAAAAGCAAGCCCACTGTATCGCTAAATTATTCATCCCGCTGCCCCCACACCATGAACACACCTCTGGACTGCCACTGTACATGTGGAACTGGAGCTGATGGATGGTGTCATTTATTTATTTGTTTATTTGCATTTATTTTAAATATATAAATACATACATAAATCATATTTTTCTATGTATTTTTTGTGTTATAGTAAATATGACATGCCATTTACAACCTATTTTACTTTCACAATGTATTTACAAGTTATGAAGTATAGTCAAAACATGAGATTTAATCCATCATTATGTGTATATATATATATATATATATATATATATATATATATATATATACCGTATATGTATGTATATGCTTTAGCAGATCAGTACAGTTAGCGGTTGTGTATTTGGATGTCAGTATCGTAGGTATTTAGTAGTTTGTCTGTTTGCAGGTCAGCATTGTTTCTCTAGTGGTAAACGGTGTTTCCCTTCTGCCACAGTCACTTCCTTGTGAGCGATTGACACGTTGCCCTCCTGTAAAAAGTTGACAAATGATTTCTGTAACATTTACTTACACAATCGATAGCTCTGACAAATTCCACCTGCACCATGATTAATGCTACAGCACCCCTGCTTGCCATCTTTCTCTCTCCCTCCCTCACTCACTGTTTTCGTTTAGTCTCTCTCTCTTTCCTCTCTTTCTTTCCCTGTCTCTCTTGCCCTCAAGGGGTTGCACAGCTCACTGAAAGCAGATGTGTGTGTTTATATATGTGTGTGCGGGTGTGTGCGTGTGTCTTCGATCATGAGCGAGGTTTCCCAACATCTCTTTGATAAAGCCAAAGCCCCGAGCTGTAACTACAGTGTTGTAAACAGCGGGACAGCTTAATCACAGCCATGCGTCTCAGTCAGCTGTGCCGCTCAAAGCCTGGCTTATGTCTTTCCTCTTCCCCACTTCCACACGCAGTAATTTACTGTATGGATTTTAAAATCTCCAAAGATCTTATGCTTCACAGTCATTTAATGGACATTTACGAGGCCCTGAAAGTCCATCCATACAATGTAACGCGTGCAGACGCAAGTCTTTCCTCGAATCCTGCTGTGTACGGGTGTATATGTGTATGTATATTCTCGAAACAAAAGATGTTAATATAATAACAAATCCGACATCAGTTAAAAAGCTTCTCATAAAACTATATAACTAATACTTGAAGATGGAATGCTCAACATTTTGGTTATTGGATTGTTTTGTATTATTATGTATCATAATTGGATATTGTAACACTTTATAATAAGGTTCCATTAGTTAATGTTAGTTAATAAGCAATACATTTGTGACCCTGGACCACAAAACCAGTAATAAAAGTAGCACGGGTATATTTGTAGCAAAAACCAAAAATAC
The DNA here is from genome assembly GCF_022985175.1 of Labeo rohita. NCBI lineage: Eukaryota > Metazoa > Chordata > Actinopteri > Cypriniformes > Cyprinidae > Labeo > Labeo rohita. The sequence continues at coordinate 16,452,021 of NC_066873.1, forward strand.
ATTATGCATATTTCTTTTATGCCAAAAATAATTAGGATATTAAGAATTATTAAGATATTAAGAAGATATTTTGTAAATTTCCTACCGTAAATATATAAAAACTTTTATTTTGATTAGTAATATGCATTGCTAAGAACTTCATTTGGACAACTTTAAAGGCAATTTTCTCAGTATTTTTATTATTATTATTTTTTTTTTTTTTTGCACTCTCAGATTCCAGATTTTCAAATTGTTGTATCTCGGCCAATCCTAACAAACCATACATCAGGGAAAAGCTTATTTATTCAGCTTTCGGATGTTCAAATTAGTACAATGTCGATTAGTAAACGTAGAAATTAACATTAACTAAGATTAATAAATGCTGTAGAAGTATTATTCACTATTAAACAAAAATGCTGGGCTGAATAAAACCCAGTGCTGGGTGAAATATGGACAAACCCAGCGACTGTTGTTTTGACCCAACGTTTGGGTTAAATGTTTAACCCAACCTTCTGGGTAGTTTTATTTAACTCAGCTATTGTTTTAAAATGACCATGGCTGTTTTAAAATTAACCCAAAATAGGTTGTAAATTTAAAAAATCACACTCTAAAAAAATCTGGATTGTTTTGACCCAGCGGTTGGGTTAAATGTTTACTTCTATGTAGTTTTATTTAACTTATTTAACTCAGCTATTGTTTAAGAATGACTATATAACTGACTTAAAATTAACCCAAAATATGTTATAAATTAAAAAATCACGCTCTAAAAAAAAGCTGGGTTGTTTTGACCCAGCGGTTGGGTTAAATGTTTACTTCTAGGTAGTTTTATTTAACTTATTTAACTCAGCTATTGTTTAAAATGACTATGGCTGGCTTAAAATGAACCCAAAATAGGTTGCAAATTAAAAATCAGGCGCATAATTACTAGAGGCATCAGTAATAATGAAAAGGTGAACATTTATTAATAAACAATTAAAAATATATATATTGTTTAATTATTATTTATTTAATTTATTAATAAATATTCATTTATTGAACATATTAGTACATGTAAATTTCCAACCTATTTTGGGTTCATTTTAAGCGAGAAATATAGTCATTTTTAAGCAGTAGTTGATTTAAATAAAACTACCCGGAAGGTTGGGTTAAACATGTAACTGCTGGATAAAAATAACCCAGTTGCTGGGTTTATCCATATTTCACCCAGCGCTGGGTTGTTTTTAACCCATCATTTTTTAAAGTGTTCATTCTTAGATCATGTTAACTGAAGTAGTTAGCTATTATTAACTAGTTACATTACTGGATCTTTCATTAGTAGTAGTAGTAGTAGTAGTAGTAGTAGTTGTAAAATTTATATTATTTATTAATATTTAGCGGAATTATTTATCATTACTGGATATTTAATTTTTTTTTCATTAAATTAATTTTTATTAACTAACAGTTTAGCAAATATTAAAATTACTATATATTTTTTTATACTTTTTATAATGCCTAAATGCAGCTGTACCAATTCATTTTAGTGTTTTTTTTTTTTTTTTTATTACAAACCAAAATTTATTCAGGCACTTTCAACATTTCTCACATTGTCACAGTTTATTCGCTATACTTTAGAAAATGGTAATAAAATATGACAGGAACTCTGAGTTAAACTGTGTCAGGACAAATTCATCTTGATAACGTCAGAAAACATTGTATGTCAACAATGTGAGAAGTATGTCAACCAAAAATTCAGACAACTGTTAGTATGACAATATTTACACTAACTATCAATACTTGGATGACCAATTACCAAGCAATGATTAGTTTTGTTCAGTCTGTGGTGTTAAAAAGGTCGCATTAGCAATTAAAGAAATAAGATTTAAGCAAAACATGGTCAGGTCAAAGTGTCTGAATAATTTGTGGTCCCAAATTTGTATCAATTTTACTGGTAGTCCACTGTATGAAATATTTTTGGGTATAATATGTCACAGTTTACTTTATTTTGCTATCCTCACTTAAACTAAATAAACTTTAGTGTTCTGCACCCACCACTAAAGACAATATCAAAAATTATATCTGGTGTCTGAATGATTTTTGATGTATATCATGTGAAAATTATCAGCTTGCATGGGCCAGAAATGTAATACCATTGCATCCCAAATTATAAACCTACATTTTTTAAGATGCTTAATTCTTATCTGAAGTAGCTGTAAAACTGTCTATATATTCATCTGTGAACACACGTCGATTTCTGTATTAATATGACTCGTTGCGTCATTGCTTGGCGACAATAAATATGACTAAAGTCTTTCGTTAAGCCGTACAACACCCCTATATAACAAGTTCTTCCTCATTTCAACTTGTTTGGGGCACGTCCCGTTTTGTAATCAAATAATGTCAAGATTGTCTTTGCTGTGCAAATGTGTACTGCTATATAAACAGTACAGCAAAATTTCAACCCGCTGACAGTATACGGTATATACCAGCATACTGCCCGGCTCTAGCGCTGTGTATGTGTGTGTGTGCGAGTTACCTCATCCAATCAGGACCGGGTATATTTGTATAGAGGAGCAGAAGGAACTGGGGGGGTGAAAGCGGTCTTAATCTCACGGAGAGAAAAAAAGAGAGAGGAGGTTTGTGTGTGGTATCTCGGAGAAAAGGATAATGGCCTCTCGCACGGTAGAAAAGAAGCCCATGTAGCGCCGCTGACAGACAAGGTCACCCAGAACTGTGGGGCGGGGAGTAGAGGTGGCCTTGAAAGGCAGGCCTCAATCTCAGCCTCACAGGGCTCGGGTTTATAATACTGTATCCCGGATTTACATTCACCTAGAGGGGGCACACCACACCGACCTGTAATGAAAGACTGTAATACGGACCCGCGTAAGTGCCGCTCGCAGTATGTGGGAGGGAGAGAGAGAAAGAGAGAGCGGCACGGCGTTGCCGGTCAGTCGGTTCGTCTCGCGTATTCCTGCGCTTCTGTAAGGGTTATGCAAATGTTATTATTGTTATTACATTTGCTCGATATGCTTAAGGGTGTAATTTTTTAGTTTTTGTAATCAAATCTTTTTTTCAATTCGCATCTCTGTTTGAGTTTTTTGTGTGTGTGTAAATATGTGCCGACCCTGCTCAGATCATCTGCTCCCTCCGCCAATCACGACACGCCGTCCTTGATGCCTCTTCCTCCGCGATTGGCTAGACTCCTCAGCCGTGGGCATTTCCACAGACGACGGCCAATCAGAGAACAGGACGCGCAGACACAGGGGGCCAGGCCAAGGCCGTGCTATAATGGAGAGTCTGTCCGTCGCTTTTAACACCGAGAGCTCGCCACCTCCCGCTTTGATCGCACACGCATGCTTTTTTACACGTTAACGTGTTCTCGTTGTAGGACACGAAAACATGTCGGTGTGCCAAGTTGTATGTTGACTCCTGTGCGAACGGCTACATATAGTACATGCCGTTTTATCTCACACACGCACAAACACGTACACTCCTGACTGCTATCAAGCGTGCTTTGTATCCGTCAAGTGTTGTTCTCACCGCCGGGCCCAAGCAATACACGCTTTAGTTCATCAGAGACCTAAAAAGACAGACACACTCACTTCAAAGCCAAACAAAGGGCCGCAAATAGATAAAACACTGGGCTGTCCGTCAAAGGTGTAGGATTATTAGCGACGTCTCGTTTCAGACATTCAGCCTTAAAATAGAATTTATTTGAGGGACACGCCATCATTGCTATAGTTATCAATTACGCATCTAACCGGATCAAACCGAACCGGTTTTGTGTTTGTATCACTAAATGGTCAAATACGCTGTGGCAGAAGGTTTTCATGCTGATGGATCTTTTGTAGCGTTTGTCTGGCAGCATAGAAACACTCTCAGTTCTTTAATCTCGAACTCTATGCGTTCCCTCACCCCATCTTAAACCGGGTTCTTAAAAGGTGAGCTGTTTTGTCATATAATTAATACACTCACACACACACAAAAAATAAAACCCGGAGAATTTTCCAGAATGTCACAGCGGTGTCAGTCACAGCTCGGAGAGATCAAGTCATTGTTGTTTTATGTGCAAGAAGTCGGCCGGTCTGAGACAGCCGGACAAAAGAGCACTAAAGAGGCAGTGCAGCGGCGGGTTATGGGGGTCTGAGCCCCAGTGAGGGGCTGCGGTGACCTGCGCTGACCGCTGGCCCAGGGGCCAGACCCTGTCGCCACTTGCCCCTCGAGGAGGTGCCTGCCAGGGCAGGAGGGCATGGGAAGAGTTCGGGATACGGCAAATGCGTCGTAACACATGAGAGAGAGACTCCAGAGTCTTTCAGATAACGGGACGCACAACAAACGAAGTTTGAATGCTAAACATATCAACGGAAAAGCCTGATCATGAGTGCTTTTTATTTGTCGGTAACTATTAGAACCACTAGACTATAAATAATCATTTTATTGATTATTTCCTATCCATTTTTTTTATTTATTATTAATTTCTTTCCCTCCAAAGTTTATAAATATTATTATATAATTATGGCCGTTACACTTAATTATAATAAATATGTATAATAATAATTAATAATATTTATAATAAAAATATTATTTTATATTTTATTAATATTTCATATTATTTTATTTGTTATTATACTACTCTTGCACAGTTTTCTGAAATTAATTTGTGACCCAGCACCACAAAACCAGTCATAAGGGTCAATTTTTTTTAAATTGAGATTTGTACATTATCTGAAAGCTGAATAAATAAGGCAATATTTGGCTGAGATGCAACTATTTGAGTATCTAGAACCTGAGAATGCAAAAAAAATCTAAATATTGAGAAAATTGCCTTTAAAGTTGTCCAAATGAAGTTCTTAGCAATGCATATTACAAATCAAAAATTACGTTTTGAAATATTTTCATGAAATTTCTTTACTTAAATATCCTAATGATTTGTGGCATAAAAGAAAAATCAATAATTTTGGCCCATACAATGTATTGTTGGCTTTTGCTACAAATATACCCGTGCTACTTAAGATTGGTTTTATGGTCCAGGGTCAGTCTTTAAGTAAAGACTGAATCACACCTTTTTTTTGGATAAACGCATAATTTTTGGAATCTACATTAATTTGCTGATGTTTATACAACTGCTATTTGACTTTTTGACGAATTTTGTGTAAATTAGCAATTTAGGTTTTATAATGAAAGTAAAGAATTCTGAATTTACACTGTGTTGCTGGAGATATTTTTAGTTTTACTGACGTGATAAATATGAGACCAGTGGCACTAGTTCAAAACTAAGCTCAGTTTAGTCTACTTATGAAAAAAATTCCATAACCTCTACATTCATGACAAGAGAGAGTTTGTTGGTTTTTATCAAGCACCGTTTCTTTTCCTCGGTCATTTATCCAACCTGCCACCAGTGGGCAGTGGCACCGAGCTCCACTCAGCCTCTCTCACCACACAGTCTAACCACAACACCACAGTAAGAGCCGACCGACATCACTTATATGACACCAGCCTGCCAGACAGGAACAACTAACTACAAATTTCATCCCCACGTCTGGTCAGTTCAGACTAACTCTGATAAACACCACCTCTGCTTTTACACACCACAAGCTGTCTGACTGGATTTCAAAGAACATGACATTCATTTAATCAGAAAGTGACTCAGAGTTCAACAGAAATTAATTACATCGGATTCAGTTTTATAATTTAATGATCTCATTGATTTTGTGCTGAATGTTTAATATGCATGCGTTTTAATTTGTTTTATATTTAAGTGTAAATTAAATTCTGATTTTAGAATTTATTTAAAACTGTAAATGAACTCATAATAATCTTAGATTAATGTTTTTAGTTCGCATTAGTTGTATTAGTAAAATGCTGGTGTGAGCTTGTTTGTATTGATTAGATGTGAAAATGCTTGCTTTGCAGTCCATCATGTGAAATAATTATAATGGTTTGCTATTGACAGAAGCTTAATTTTTAATTAGCTGTTTTGAAAATTACACCTTTGTTTTTTTTGTTATTGCGACTATGCAAATGAAGCTCTTATGTCAGTGGAAAAAAATTGTCATATGTTAAAAACTTGTTTTATTGCTTTAAAATGTAATATGAATGTTTTGTAATTTGATGCAGTAATGTGTGAAGAACTACTATTTGTGTTTTAGACCATTGAAATAATTGTGCTTTTAAGTAACTTAATTAAATTAATTTATTTTTAAATGGTAATTCTTATTGAATTTTTTTTTTCCCCTCTTATTTTCAATGAAGTTAGATTTGTAAGCACTGGTTATATTTTTAGCATACGCAAGGATCAGAATTCACTTTGAGCCGTCCGGGAGAAACTTAGTTTGGCTGTGTGTTGTGCATTTATTTAGCTGGGCAGCAGAAAAAGCAGCAGGCTGTTTTATATCTGCCACTTTATTTCCACTAGGACACTGATACCATTGAGTATTAAAGGCTTTAAATTTGTTATTTTGGTGTATTGTTTTAATTAATTAATTTATTTGTATTATTTTGTGCTTTTTGTGTTGTTTTTGGTTTCTTTGGTTTTATTTGATTAAAAATATGTCATTCCACTGTAAGTTGATTTTACAGTCATGGTTAATAATTTTTTGATGAAACAAAAATTAGACATGCATCTAAAACATTACCATTTTGAATAAATATAAATGATGATGAATATTATATATTTATATACCTGAATATTCCAGAGTCAATTAGGAAAGCCAGATTTCCTCAGGAGCAGTATTTGTCCATAAGCTGAATGTCAGCGCAATAAGTGAAGCTGAAGCTGAATTTGAGCGCACATGAAAGCAACACTGACCTCCGTTCGCATTGAGAGCGGCTCTAATCCCTCTCCCAACAGTTCACTCCTCTACTGCATGCCACACAATGCCGTGACTCACAGCGCTGGCATACATGCCTCTCCCCGGACACCTTGCTTTATTATGAAGGGCCGGTTTGTTTTGGCAACTCAAGTACAATCAGAAAGAGCATTGGAGCCTGTTTATTTGTTTATTCATTTGTATGTGTTTTGTCTCTCAGGAGGGCTACGGGGTGATTGTGCTGAACCCCAACGAGAACTCTCTGGAGGTGGAGAAGGTTCCGGATCCAGCCAAGAAAGCGTCCCCGGATGCCTCTGATGAGCCGGCTGAAAAGAGAGAGAGGAAGGAAGAGCGGGAGAACAAGAAAAAGAAGGACTTTTATGAGAAGTATCGCAACCCACAGAAGGAAAGAGAGATGGAGCACATCCCGATACGAGTGAGTGGCCGAGGGAGGATGATGGGTATGGAGAGAGAAAAGAATATGGGGTGAAATAGAGGGTGAGAGGGGGTTTTAGGCAGCTGAGTGAGTGGGCCACACATGTGCGGTCAGGAGGCTGTGGAGAGTTTGGACAACGTCCAGATTTTTCATCTCGCTTTCTTTTCTCTGTTTGTAAAAACCCAGTGAAATCGCTTGATGAGCACAGTTTGTATTCCTTGATGCGCTTTCTACCAAAGCGCCTTGTCCATTTTTATTTATTTAATTTTATATAGCAGTCATGCACCGTTAGGGGGAGGGACAAGTTCATTCTGAAATCTGATTGGACAAAAATCTATGAAGTGCAGAGTGAGTCATCAATATATTTGCCAGTAAAGAAATACAGTAAATTTTAAATGCAAACATCTGCTAAATGTTAATTTTGTTAACATTTAAAGTTGCAAGAACTAGAGGCAAATCTATTTTTTCACATTGTTGCACATATCTACACTGCTGTTCAAAAGTTTGAGTTTTTGTAAGATTTTTTTAAATGTCTTATGCTCATCAAGGTTGTATTTATTTGATAAAAAATAAAGAAATATTAGTAACATTGTGCAATATTATTGCCATTTAAAATAACAATTTTCTATTTTAATATACTTTAAAATACAATTTATTTCTGTGATGCAACGCTGAATTTTCATCAGTCGTTACTTCAGTCTTCAGTGTCACATGATCCTTCAGAAATCATTCTGATATGCTGATTTATTATCGGTGTTGAAACGGTTTATTTTTTTGGAACCTGTAATATTTTTTTTCTTTGATGAATAAAAAGTTAAAAAGAACAGCATTTATTCCAAATAGAAATGTTTTCTAACTATATGAGTCTTTACTATTCCTTTTTATCCATTTAACACATCCTTGCTGAATAAAAGTATTCATTATTACTTTTTTTTAAGGAAAGAAAAACTATGTATGACCCCAAACTTGTGAATGTTAGTGTATATTGTAACACAAAATTTCTATTTTGAATAAAAAAAAAAAAAAACTTTTTATTTATCAAAAAATCATGAAAAAAGTATCACAGGTTTAAAAAAATAAAGTGTTTCCAACACTGATAATAGATCAGCATATTAGAATGATTTCTGAAGGATCATGTGACACTGAAGAATGTGGTAATGATGCTAAAAATTCAGCTTTGCTTCACTGGAATAAATTGTATTTTTAAGTATATTTGAAACTGAAATGAAAATGGAAATTGAAATTGAAAACTGTTTTTTTTTTTTAAATAGCAATAATATTTTCTGTATTTTTGATCAAATAAATGCAGCCTTGATGAGCATAAAAATCTTTTTTTTTTTTTTTAAATGTAAAATCTTACTGATCCCAAACTTTATGAAGTATGTAATTTATGTAATTATGAAGTCATAAAAATTCATGGATGAATTGTTCATAATAAGATCAATAACATGCATTTAGATAATAGATAGCATTATTTTTCATTTCACGCTGACTTTAAGAATACAAAGTATAAAATGATCTTAAGTTAGTCAAACTGTTTTCTCAGTGTTCACAGATTATACAATGCAGTCACACTTTTTCAAACACGCTTTTTTTTTTTTTTTTTTGCATATACAGTACATCATGCACACCACAGACAATGCATTCTAAATCAAGAAAATAAATAATTTCTAATGCAAAACCATGAGGCAACCAGATGAAACAAGGAGGCATCAAATGGAAATACATAAAATTTGTCTCCCGAAAGTTAGCGCTTTGTTTTATCACCATTTGACGGCCACGTCACATATCGTCACACTCCTCGTGCTGTCATTTACCGTCATTGACTCGGTAGCGGTGTGTGAGCTGTCAACACACTTCTGAGGCTACCTTCACACACACACGCAAGGCACACTGAGGTATAATTATCTGCACTATTAGCATCAAGTCAGCTTTAAAACCGTCATACCTCTCACTTTCTCTCTCTTTGTAAACAAATTCTCTTAATTACCCTCTTTTTATCACCATAAACTAACTCTGACACCTATCCCTCCTTAATAAATTCTCATTGAGGACAAAATTCTGTGGTGTTGCCCAGATGAAGTTGTTTTTTTTAACACACACACGCTCAGTAAGAGAAAAAATCTATGAAATAGCCATCAGTGAGTGTGAATCTGAGATTTCAACACCTCGTCCGTTTCTGAGGCGTTTCATCAGTGTTGGTGTGGTGAATAGAGGAAGTTGCTCTCCAGGCTGCTGTGTATAATGGAAAAACTCACTGTCAATATCTATAAGAGCCCAGCGCTGCTGACATCTTCATGCGCACATACAGCGATGTATGTGTTTATGAGTAAGAGATCGAGAAGGAGTGTGTGTGCGTGTTAGTCTCCGAGAGGAGCCGCATCACCCTGAAGAGGCAGAAGGGAAGAACCCATATTAATGTCTTAATAAATATTTCAACTGGGATAGTTTGGGATTCATATAATGAGACGACTTAGCATCTCTCGCTCTCCTCCTGAACTTTTGGCACATTATAAGTCTAGCGGTATGAGATTGTTAGTCCGGTTCTGCCGGATGGCCTTGCAGTGTTCTGCACACTCTGACGTCTGCCTGCTTTCCACTTTTCCGCATTATGCAGCTTCAGACCGGCACAAGGACGTGTGCGCTGATGACTGTGTGTCTCTGACTTCTACTGTATGTGTGCTTGTGAATTCCTGTAGGGAGCATTGAAGCACTGTTGCCAAGTGGAAATGCACACAAAGTGGAAAAGCCGTTTTGTTTTGAACCACTGCAGGAAAATATTTAAGAGAGAGATGATTTCAAGCTTTGGTTTATGTGTGTTGTTGGCTTGTTTGGTTTTATATAACTAATATCCTGCAGCACATTGTCAGTGGCTGAAATGCAATGATTTCATTTTCTTTGTATACTTTGAGATCCTCTGTGCTTGATAATGGTTTATGTGTAATAGTACTTAAGTGATTATAGTTGCATAAAAACGCACAGTGGAAAGACTTTCATAACATTGGAAATCATTTCATTCATCAATATTTACAGATATTATTAGCTGTGATTGTTAAGGCAAACATTGCTATTAGTGTTGCAAATAATTTTAATTTTTTTAATGTTTTGTTTTGTTGTTGTTTTTTTTGCTCCCCCCAACCCCTAACGTTAAACTTATTAGTGTTGCAAATAATTTGAATTGTGACCCTGGACTACAAAACCAGTCATAAGTCACAAAGGTATATTTGTAGCAATAGCCAACAATACATGTTTGGGTCAAAATGATCAATTTTTCTTTTATGCCAAAAATCATTAGGATATTAAGTAAAGATGTTTTTGTACATTTTTTTGTAATTTTTGATTAGTAATATGTATTAATAAGAACTTCATTTGGACAACTTTAAAGTGATTTTCTCAATATTTAGCTTTTTTTGCACCCTCAGATTCCAGATTTTCAAATAGTTATATCTCAGACAAATATTGTCCTATCACAACAAACCATACAGCAATGGAAAGCTTATTTATTCAGCTTTCAGATTTCTCAATTTGAAAAATATGACTTCTAATGACTGGTTTTGTGGTCCAGGGTCACAATTGTTTAATTATTATTATTATTATTATTATATTATTATCTAATGTTGTTGTTGTTTTTCTCTCCCCTAACCCTAAATGTTAAGCTTAGGCAGACCCAAGACCTTTAGGCTCAGTATGATTAAAAACACAATGTTGGCCTCTTTAGAAATCGGCTAGTAATCAAATAAAAGTCTAAAACCACTCAGAACACATTAGCCACCACATATCAATGCCCTGGAAAGCGCTTAGCATAGTGGTGGCAAGTTTTAGTACTACACAAATTTTCTTCAGAAAATTAGAGTAGAATAGAAATATTGTGCTAAACAGATCATTTGGTAATGTAAATTCAGTTACATCTAGAAATGTAACCACACTTTTGTTCATATTTTCAGTGAAAACTTATTAATGTTGTTATTAGAGACTTAGAGACTTATTTTTGAAGGTTAAAAAATATTATGTATAGTGATTGCAATATTTTGGTAACACTTTACAAAAAGGTTTCATTTGTTAACTATATTAGTTAACATGAAAATATTTATATAGCATTTATTAATCTTAGTTAATATAAAGTTCAAAACTTACTATTACTGTACATCATTAAAATTTAAAGTTGTATCTCTTAACATTAGTTAATGTGCTGTGAACTAACATTAACATAAATATTTGTATCTAACATTAACTAAAATTAATAAGTGCTGTAAAAAAAATATTGTTCATTCATGTTAGTTAATGCATTGACTAATGTTAACCAATTAGCAGTATTCATTAATCTTTTTTAACATTAGTTAATGAACATACAACTGTTCATTGTTAACTTGGGTCCTTTAAATAATATTAAAAGATTCAACTATCAATGTTAATAACGTATTAGTGAATGTTAAAATGAACAATTAACTAAGGTTAATAAATGCTTTAAAAGGATTTTTCATTATTTTCATGTTAACTAACAGTAACACTTTACAATAAGGTGTCATTTGTTAACATTAATGTATTAACTAACATGAATGAACAATGAACAATACATTTATTACACTATTAATCTTAGTTAATGTTAGTTAATAAAAATCTTTCATAGTTTGTTCATGTCAGATCACAGAACCTTAACTAATGTTAACAAACACAACTTGTGATTTTAATAATGCATTGATAAATGTTAAAATATTACCATTAACTAAGATTAATAAATGCTGTAGAAGTTCATTCTTAGGTCATGTTAACTAATGTAGTAAGTGTTACCTAGTTAACTAATGTTAACAAATGAAACTTAATTTAAATTGTTACTCCCTTTTTCCAAAGTAACGAAAGTGTTTAGCAACTAATTACAAAAAATAATTTGCCTGTTTATTGTTAGATTGATTTTTTTTTTTTTTTTAATATTTTATCAGCATTATATATATTTAAATGTGTCACATGCCTGCTACTTACTCCTGGTTATGAATTACTGATCTATATTCATTAGCGTTCTTTCAGTAAGATACCAAGATACGTGTACGAAGGTGTAGGCATCACACACACACACACATTTACATATTTGTGTACAAAGATGTAGAAATCATACGCACAGATTTACATATTTGACAACCAGTGCTGAATTCACTCCATGACTTCATAGCACACGCATTATTTGCTAGTACATAATGACATTGCATCCAATCAGAGTCTGTTTTTACACTTTCTTTTTTTATGAATCTGTAGCTGCGCTGATGTCCAGGTACACTAGCGTGTATGTGTGTGTCTGTATTTGTGTGTGTTTTCTCCTCCTCTCCACCCATCCTCTCAGCTCCTAGAGTAGGAGGCGGGTCACAGCGAGTCCCATTCTCCCAAAGTTTTTAATCTTTTATAGTGGCATTGTACGCGAGCGAACCTCCTCTCCTCCCCTCCTTGACTCCCCGTAGAGCACTAGACCACCTGCACGTCGCTCCGGCCGGGCCCTGCAGCTCGGGGCTTTGGTAGCGCCGAGTTGATTAATACACTTCCTTACCCCCATTAAGGAGCCCTTAACTGCCTTTAGCACTCTTACTTTTTCGCCCCCCTTCGGGGCCGCGAGCCCCCGGCCTTGCCTAATCTCCCCGCGATCTTACAGATCACAGCTCCAGCGGCCCACGTCTGCTGACGCCGAAGAAGAGAGGGGTGGACATGAGAACCGGGGGGCTGCAATAGTGGGGGTGGCATACAAAGTTTTTTTGGGAGTTCACTTTACTCTGAATTTGAGGCCTAATCCAGTTACCTATTTTCTGTCAGCCAAGCGGAGGAATAGCAAGAACAAAACCCACATTCAGAGCTTAAGAAGCTTCCAAAGATTTCATTCAGGCCTGAGCGGACCCGGCTTAGGGCCCCAGCCCCAAGGGGAAAAGAGCAAGTGGACAAAAAGCCCAGTGCGCTCAGCCTTTCTCTAAAGCACCACTTATTTTTGTAAATGACTAGAATCCTTCTCCTAACACTTTTTTTTTTCTCACATTTCTTATTGTTGCTTTTTTTGTAAAACGGTTCGGCCGCGAGAGAAAGGGAGAGCACTTCGTCAAACATTCAGACGCAGCAGCTTGTGGGAGGTGTTTTTCTTTTCTTTTCTTGCTCTTTCCATCTCTCCGTTTATTCTTTTCTTAAGTGCCTGCAGAACTTTAAGTGTCAGATCCTTGTGGAGATGCCATGAGTTTATTGAACACTCAAGATCGCCGTTGCTTTCATACGTCGTGTACGCTATGACCTAACACAAGAAAAATAAAACATCCATTGACACTAGGCCTCTGCTTTACGTTGTTTTCCAACACACAGTTCTGCCTCTTGACGCGTTTACCGTGAATTGATTTTTTACGTGTAACTTTTACGCGTCGCATCTGTTAGCTGGCAAATGATGCTGGAAAATACAAGAATGGCCTTTATAGTTATGATAGAAATGTCCTGAGTTGAGGTAATCTGGCCAAACACGTTGTAAATCATTTGTGCGTCCATTCATGCAACGGTTTTACGTGCGGTTTACACAGAAATTTGTTCTGCTGATGTTTCAGGAACAAGGCCCATTGGGTCTCCATGAATTATAGCAGACAAGTTTTCTTGCTTGCATATTTTATTTTTCTTCAGAAATATTCACATTGGATTGTTTTTTAAGGGAATAAATGCCTGCGGTTAGTAATTAGCATATTATATGGCCAAAATATTTCTTTGTAAAAGCATTCAACCTGCATATATAATAAATAATAAATAAGATTTATTTTAGGATCATTTGTCAATTGTAATTTATTCCTGTGTTGGCAAAGCTGAATTTTCAGCAGCTATTACTCCAGTCTTCAGTATCACATTATTCTTCCGAAATCATTTAATGCTCAAGAAACATCTTTTTCATTCTCAATCAGTTGTGCTGATTAATATTAATAATTAAAGATATTGAATTAAAAATGTATTTATTTATTTGTTTAAAATAATAATAATAATATGAATGAGACTTATTGTGTTTTAAACAAATTTAACTTTTTTTTTTTTTTGGTAGTATGCAAAAGAAACTTTCCAAAGTCAGTATTTAGAATAAAAATGTATGTTGTCATGCTTAACAGTATCTTGCATATGATTATGAATGCAAGCACATTGTGTTGTCCCTAAAACAATAATATATGGGCCACTGGTAGGACGTCAGCGTCGGTTCAAGGGGTTACTGCTGGTGTTCCTACTTTGTGTACCTCTACTGCGTCCTTCGTCTCCACAGGAACGACATCCATTATTTATCCCTCGTCTTCTCTCTCCTGTTCCCCCGGGGACGAGAGGAATCCGTGTTTTGGAGATGTACTGTTTCCCAATGCCTGGCTCGTACATCCCTAACCTACATGTCTATTAGATATGGCCCAGCCGAGCCGGAGATGTCAAGAGACTTGTATTCTGGCTCGGGTTGTATCAGCCTCAGTCAGTGTTCCCGCAGTTCAGGGACACTTCTGGAGGTCCTCTGTGTGTATGTGAACTTTGGCCTTGAAGACCTTCCACATAACCCACATTGCCAACACAAGCGTGGCGACCGGACGTGCCTTAATTAAACTTCTGAACTGGTGATATGGCCGCAGCAGAGGTCAGAATCACAGGTTACGAGGTTTTCTGCTGTTTCAAGTGTGTGTAGGCGTCTGCTGTGTGCGTGAGTGTATTTATTTATTTTGAGCTTCACTGACTTATGAGTTGGGGCATCTGTGCAAGTACGCTTATATATGTGTGTTGAGATATGTATATGTAAAGAATTAACGAAAGCAGTATTTTATTTTATTTTAATATATACACACACACGCTTACAGTTGAGGTCAAAAGTTTACATACACCTTGCAGAATCTGCAAAACGTTAATTATTTTACCAAAATATATGAGGGATCATACAAAATACGTGTTATTTTTTTTTTTATTTAGTACTGACCTGAATAAGATTTTTTCACATTAAAAACATTAACATATAGTCCACAAGAGAAATAGTTGAATTTATAAAAAATACCCTGTTCAAAAGTTTACATACACTTGATTCTTAATACTGTGTTATTACCTGAATGATCCACAGTTGTGTTATTTTTTTTATTTTTTTATTTGAGATAGTTGTTCATGAGTCTCTTGTTTGTTCTGAACAGCTAAACTGCCCACTGCTCTTCAGAAAAATCAGGTTCCACAATTTTTTTTGGTTTTTCAGCGTTGTTGTGTATTTGAACCCTTTCCAACAATGAATGTATGATTTTGAGATCCATCTTTTCACACTGAGGACAACTGAGGGACTCAAATTCAACCATTACCCTCACTGATTAAGCATTAAGAGCCGGGATGTAAACTAAATGTGTACATTTTTGTTATTTTGCCTCAATACCATATATATATATATATATATATATATATATATATATATATATTATTAATATTATTATTATTATTATTTTTTTTTTTTTTTTTAGTACTGCCCTTCAGAAGCTACAGATCTACGGAAGATACTCAAAATAAGCGAAATTTACCCTAATCTTTAAAATTCAAAAAGTTTATGCAGTTTATGTTAACTTACTGCATTGTGTCCTTTTGAAGCATCAGTGAGCGCTTGAACCTTCTGTAATAGTTGCATATGAGTCCCTCAGTTGTCCTCAGTGTGAAAAGATGGATCTCAAAATCATACAGTCATTGTTGGAAAGGGTTCAAATACACAAAATGCTGAAAAACCAAAGAATTTGTGAGACCTGAAGGATTTTTCTGAAGAACAGCAGGCAGTTTAACTGTTCAGGACAAACAAGGGACTCCTGAACAACTATCACAAAAAAGAAAAAAAAGAAAATAGCTGTGGATCATTCAACACAGTATTAAGAATCAAGTGTATGTAAACTTTTGAACAGGGTCAATTCAACTATTATTTTACTATATTTAAATGTCTTTTATGTGAAATGTCTTATTCAGGGCAGTACTAAAAAAATAACATGCATTTTGTATGATCCCTCTTATTTTGGTAAAATAATTAACATATTGCAGATTCTGCAAGGTGTATGTAAACTTCTGGTTTCAAGTGTGTTTTAGGTGTGTGTGTGTGTCTATATATAGTATATGTTATCGGTTGACAGCCCTTGTATGTGTATGTATGTATTTAATTATCTGATCTCTACTTTGGTAAATGTCTAATTTGGTTCACTTGCATCAGTGGCAGTCAGACAATTGTTTATACAATTTGTTTTAAACCATCATTATGCTGCTGTTCTTAGTTGCAGAAACTGTTTTTTTCTTTACTCACCAAAGCCAAATTTTGCACAATTTGGCGCTTACAGACAGTTAATTTTGGAATCTGGTAGCATATGATTCATTTAGACCTGTGTTTATCTTTTACAAGTTATATCGAGTGATTTTCATAGTATGAAAACTAAAAAAACATGCAATAAAAATAAACAACTATTGGCAGATTCATCTGCCCTCTATTTTTATATATACAGAGAAAGAGAGCACAAGAGAGAAAGTGAAGTGACTGTGTCTGAGGCTGCTGTCTCCATGTGCCTGTATGTACGTGTTGTCCTGTTATTTTTGCATATGAACTGCTTGTCAACCCTTGCCACCGTCTGAGATCTCCTCTCTCTGAAGCTGTGCATTGTAACCGCTCTCGGGGCGAATCCCGCTGTAACTCGGCTCAGATGTCTGCTCCCAATCTTCCCGTTAGGTCAACCAAGAAACACATCCAATCTGCTGTCAGAAGCCAAAGCAAGGGCCTTCACAGCAGGCCTTCACCAGCGAACGACACACGAACCACTGTCTGTGCCTTTTTCCCCTAACATCAATTAAAGCCAGGCAGTAATTTAATCTGACAATCACAGGCTTTGAGTGAGACAGGTTGAGATGTCACAGAGATGACCTTTCTGCCCACATGCAGCCAAGAGCTGTCTTTTGCCTAGGCCTTTGTAGTTTGTTAATGAGATATTGATTTGAAACAATGCACTAGCAAATTTTGTCGAGATTAGCTCCATGCTAACAAGGTCACAGCGCTGTCACAGTACAGTCTCGTGTTTATCAGCACCATACCTCCACCTCCATTATTTAAGAGCCCTCTTAGGGGGTCTGTAACCCCCCCACGCCTTTTTCATTTCCTGTTTTCCCTAAGCATGTTGATATTCTGCCCGCATCTTCCCCGTTGGCCTCGTTTGTCATCTTGCTGGCTTTCGGTGAGCTCGCTAGTCGTTAATTACTTGTGATTTTCAAGTCATCTCCTTGGTTCGTGTTCTCTCCCCCCTTTCCCCTCCGCAAGATATGAGGGCTTCTGCCACGGTCACACTCTTTTCTGAAGGAGCACCTTGTCTGGAACTGGCCAGGTGTGGACGGCAAATCTGCAGGAAGTGAGTGCCAGTGCTCGTTTTGCCAGCCCGAGGCGTCTAGTGTTCCATGCGCGCTAACGGCGCTATCAGGAAGTCCACGCGCCGCCATGAAACCCAGTCTCAGCCTTATCCGAGTATACAAACCCAGCACTCACACTGCCAACTTTCAAATCCCTCAGCATTATCGGCTTTCCCAGACTCCTATTTCTTACTATCAGTCCGCGGTCTCTGTAAACGCTAGCCATGTGGAGCTAGCGACAGGCTAACGGACGTTTGAGGCACTTAATGCGAATCTCGGCAAACACCGGGAAAGTAGGTCCACATTCTAATGGCTCCAGTGATAATACAAAACACGCAATTACCTCCTTGGATTGTTTAACGTTTAATCGTTTAACTAAATGAAAATAATCCCATGTCCTGCTGGAAAGCTACCACTGCCCATTGAAATGAGCTGAGGGGACTGTGTTTGCCCAGTGTGGCTAGAAAGAGCTGGCTTGTTAATTCTGACTGAGCTTTTCAAAAGTGATATTTAGCAATTGGAATGTCCTGAAAAATGTTCTTGGTATGATTAGGGCAAGTAGTATGAAAAGTAATGTTTATTCAGTACTGGATACCAGTACTGACTTAAATACTAACTCAGTTTGCTCCTGAAAATTTGTTTGACAAGCTGTTGTATTCTAATAATCACATGTAAGTGTGCAATTGTGTATTGCAGATCCATATGAGTAAACAGATGCACCACAGGCAATTAGCATTACATATAAGGAGTACATGAAACATAGCTAAGTAGCTTGTGCTTAATTTGGAAATTCTTTAAGGCTAAATTAAACATTAAATTCATTTGATGATATTTGTGTAGTAGGGCTGGGTATAAATATCGATATCTCGTTGTTAATCATTCTCATTTTTATGAAACGATATTGTTTTCTAAATTCCAAGAATCAGTTAGTCTAGCTTGGTTTCACTTTATGAAAGGAGAATTGTTACGCATCTCCTATCCAATCAATCGCGATGAGCTTTGTGATGTGTTACTTTTGATATGAACCAAAGTTTCAGATTCTGTCCTTTTTATTGCAATATTCAAAGAATAAATACCGTTTTAGCTCTGTTTAATGTGGAGTTACACGGGGGTTTTCACAACAAAACCCGCCCAATTGCGTTTTGAGGTGGGTCCCCCGTTAAAAATCGCGTGCCGGGAGATAAAATAAAGTTTGTGTGTGTTTGTGTGTGTTTTGTCGGGGTTCCCCTGGTAAATTCGTATTTCAGGGGCTAAATATGATGTTATTGTGGTCGCTTCAACCCGCGACAACAGTGTTAAAGTAGTCCAATTCAGCGGGAAAATCGCGGACTTGGCAACACTGGGTGACAGATCGCTTTCGCGCCTCAATTCAAGAGAAGCGGGAGAGCAAAGCGCCTGTGAAGCGATCGTCTCCCCCGCCTTGATACAGTTTCAGCACGAAATAAACATGAATAAACACCGAAGGTATGTTAAAAGAAAGAGTACAACTTATGGAAATCCGTATTCTGTCTTATGTAATCGCTCATTCAGCGTTTCAACCGCGCAAAGACGTCAATATAACAGCTTGTAAACAATATGTCATGTAACGTCACATTTACCTCAGAAAAAACATATTCGATGGTTATAAACTCATTAGTCAGGTAGAAAAATTAACTCTAGATAGGAGTTTTTGCGAAATACACTACCGTTCAAAAGTTTGGGGTCAGTAAGACTTGTAATAGTCTTTAAAGAAGTCTCTTATGCTCATCAAGGCTGCATTTATTTGATTAAAAATATAGAAAAAAAACAGTAATATTGCAAAATGTTTTTACAATATAAAATAATGTTTTTTATTTTAACATACTTTAAAATAGAATTTATTCCTGTGATGAAATGCTGAATTTTTATTAGCTGTTACTCCAGTCTTAAGTGTCACATGATTCTTCAGAAATCATTCTAATATGCGATTTATTATTAGGATGATCAATGTTGGATAATATCAACAGTTGTGCTGCCAAATATTTTTTGGAACCTGTGATTTTTTTTTTTTATTTTTTTTTTTTCAGGATTCTTTCATGAATAACAAGTTTAAAAAGTACAGTGTTTATTCAAAATATAAATATTTTATAACAATGTAAATTATTTATTATTAACTTTTAATAAACTTTTTAATTATTAACTTAATACATCCTTGGTGAATAAAAGTATTAATTTCTTAAAAAAAAAAAAAAAAGAAACAATAAAAATGTACTGACCCCAAACTTTTGAACGGTAGTGTATATGCACCATATAACTTATGCAGTATAATTTTACTGTTTTTTTTTTTTTTCAATATTTAAGTTTATATAAATCCGTCACGTTTTCACGAAAGCCGCGACTGTTTGTATTTCAAAACAAATTGGAGTAGATAATGTAATTTAAAGTTAAAGTTAACTCTTAGCTTAGTTTAGTATTATCATTTTAACCTTCAGTATTAAGGTAATGTATCAACTGACTCTTGTGAATATTTTAAAGCATTAGGTGAAATACATAGATTTTTTTATTCCTTGAGAAAATTTGCCATGTACTGTACTAGATATATATCAAAAATAATATTGAATCGATTCGCAAGCTTGTAAAGCGTAATCAAATCAAATCCTGAAGTTTGTGTCAAACCCAGCTTTGTTGATTTTTAAAGCTAAATGCACACAGTGCTTTTATTCAGTAAGGATGCACTAAATTGATCAAAAGTAACAATAAAAACATTTATAATGTCACAGATTTTTTGTAAATAAATTGTTCTTTTGAACTTTCTATTTGTCAAAGAACCCTGAAAAATGTATCATGGTTTCCATAAAAAATATTAAGCAACTTCAGCATTGATCATAATAAGAAAGTTTCTTGATCACCAAATCAACATATTAAAATAATTTCTAAAGGATTATCTGATATTTATGGCTTGAAAAGGGCACAAAATGGAGTAACAGGAATAAATTACGTATTATATTTTTTATTACATTATTATATTTTTTTAAATACTAAATAGAAAACCAATGGATGTTGCTTTAAAAGGAAGAAAGTTGTTTTAGATGCTGGGTTTATAAATGCATTTTATACATGTACCATTGTTCTTCCATATCTATTAATTTCAGGAATTTGTAATCCAACATGGATTGACAGGTGTAAAGCTGAAATGAAAAATGTGTGTGTTACGTGGAGTGAGTCTAATAGAGCTGGAGTTACGCTCAATGTGGATCTGATTGCTAATAATGAAGGTGATAGAGGGAAAGATGTGCAGTAAGAATCTGTCATACTATGTGAGAATCTCTCTCAGATGCTGTGTTCACATCCTTTGTGCCAATTCAAGGGGTTTGCAGTTTGTGGGACACCTCCGTAAGACGTTGCTCAAATTGTGTGGAGCATTTCCAAGAAGACAGTAGAAAAAAAACTGTATACTGTATTTGTAACTGTTTGAGGAACTGGTCATTTTGCAGTTGTATTTGTTGATGCTAGTGATGCAAAACGTTAATTTTCGTCCGTTTGCAGAAACATTGAGACGTGAGCAACAGGTCTGTGCAGGCTGGGAGTCTTCCAGGTCTTGCACATGCATGGATGAGATGAGGGTTGACAGCGAGAGAGAGCGGGTGAACCTGTCACCAGGAACTGGTCTCTACGGGCGTATTGTTTCGCAGGAGCTAATTAACCCTAGGAAATAATTACACAAATATGCAAATGCTGTTTAGATAAGTGTGGGCTCTATCAGAGGAGGTAGTCAATCATAGGGGAAGAGTTGGAGGGAGTCGCTGGTCTGTGTGTGCTTGCGTGTGCGTGTGGGCCAGGTGTCAGACGCTGTGCTGGGGTGATAAGGGGAGGGGGATGTTACCTGGTTTTATGTGGCATCACCCTTGTGCAATAGTGGAGACTTCATTTATTGAAACACACACGCATATGCACAGACAGAAAAATGTTTGCTTCAATATAAAAAAAAACCTTTCAAGATGCACTCTTGAAATTGCATTTGTAATTTGTAACTTCTGTGTTGTAAATATTTCCCAGTGAAACATTTTATGGTCCGTTTGGATTGTAAACATTTATATTAGTAGTATTAGTATTTTTTGTTGTTGTATTCTAAAAATGCTGTTTTGTTTCATTTTTTTTTTTTTTTATTTTTTAAAGTCATGAAAATTGTAACACAAGTTATTTTATTTTATTTTGTTTTTTGTTTGTTTTATGTATTTTAAATCTGTTTTGTTTTTTGTATTCCATTTTGTATTTTGTTTTATTTTAATATTTTTGGTGTTTTAATTTTATTTTTTGTACTTTATTTTATTGTATTGTTTGTATTTTATTTCATTACATTTTTGTATTTTATTTTATTTAAATTGTATTACTGATTTATTTATTTATTTATTTGTTTGTTTCATTATGTTTTGTTTTTTGTATTTTATTTTGTATTTTGTTTTATTTTAATTTATAGTTTTTTTATGTTTGGGGTTATTATTTTTTTGGGGATTTTATTTAATTTTTAAAATTTTTTAATGTTTATTTTTTGTTTTGTTTGTTTTATATTAGTTATACAAATTGCAACAAAATAGTTGCATACATTTTTATTTTATTTTATTATTATTACTTTTTGTTTGTGTGTTTCATTATGTTTAATTTTTTTCTGTTTTGTTTTTTATTTTATTTTCTATTTCATTTTATTTGTATTGCACAACTTATTTTTTGTATTTGTATTTTTTTGTATTTTTGTATTTTGTTTTGTTTTTGTTTGTTTGTTTTTTATTTTTGTTTTTTAAATATTTTTGATTAGTTTTTCATTTTATTTTTTGTATTTTATTTTATTGTTTGTATTTTATTTCATTATATTTTTTGTCTTATTTAATTTATTATTTATTATTTTTTTAATTTTGTTGTTTTTTTTTTTTTTTTTTTTTTAATCATTTTATTGATTGTATTATGATTGTATTATGTATTGTATTTCATTTAATTTTTTTTTATCTTATTTTAATTTTATTATTTATATTTATTTTTTTTTTAAGTCATGAAAATTGTAACAAGAGTTTTATAAATTTTTGTTTTATTTTATTTTTAAACACTACTTCAGCTACATCTATTCATCAGCTCTTCTGATGATAAATCACTCTTCTGCCAGCTGAAAAAAAATGCTAAAAACACCCATTCATTCATTCATTCATTCATTCATTCATTTTTAACAGTCATGAACATTACAGTGAAATGTGACCCTGGACCACAAAACCAGTCTTAAGTCGCTGGGGTATATTTGTAGCAATAGCCAAAAATACATTGTATGGGTCAAAATTATTGATTTTTCTTTTATGGCAAAAATCATTAGGAAATTAAGTAAAGATCATGTTCCATTAAGATGTTTTGTAAAATTCCTACTGTAAATGTATGAAAACTTAATTTTTGATTAGTAATATACATTGTTAAGAACATTATTTGAAGAAATTTAAAGGTGATTTTCTCAATATTTAGATTTTTTTGCACCCTCAGATTCATGATTTTTAAATAGTTGTATCTCGGCCAAATATTGTCCTGTCCTAACAAACAATACATCAATGAAAAGCTTATTTATTCAGCTTTCATATGATGTATAAATCTCAATTTCGAAAAAATGACCCTTACGACTGGTTTTGTGATCCAGGGTCACAAATAATGTGTGTATTTTTATTTTTATTTTTTAAATACTATTTCACCTTTTTTAGTATATAGACTTGAGGGTGGACTCTTCTGACTTATGTCTGCCACTTTTTGTGTTTCCTTGCCTTTATGGCCTTAGTTACATCAGCAGAATAAAATAGTTGTTTCAAAAGGCAGAGAATGTTCTCATTTTAGTAAAAGATTGCGAAAACAAGCACTTTGTCATCTTTAGAATATCATGTACTGATGAACCATGTACAATAAGACCAGGGACTTTTATATAGTGAGTGGATGTAAACTAATTACCGGCCACTACACTTCTTTGTGACCGTGTGTGCGGGCCTGCCTGTGTGAGTACCACAAGCTTTATGAATATGAAATGGGCTGCACTGTGATGATGACTCAGCTTTGGTTCTTTAAACCGCTTTGATGTCTGAGGGTGCGAGAGAAAGACATGCAGACTCGTCCCTGTTTTCACCGCCCTGCACCCACCTCCTAACCGTCCACGGAGATCTGGGCTCAGCGCTTTCCGCCAGTTGCATCACGCCATAACCCCCCCTCCCACCAGCCTGTTTATTTACTTTCATATTTGTGTCCCCTCGCCAACACAAGCCATCTCGGTGACAGGAAATCTCTTCCCTCCTGCCAGCTCCTTCAGCTCTAATTCACTTATTATTGTGCTTTTCAAAAAGCTAATCAATGTGGGAGAGCTGATGCAAGATCATGAGAGAGAGGCTAAACACAGGGCAAGGCTGCAAACTTTCAGGAGCTGATTGCGACAAGGCCGCCTCTTTATAGCATGCAGCTGTATAGCTGCTGCATTCACCGTTTTATGTTAGTGACACCCACGTTCGCTCACTTGTTGCTAGTGATTTTCCTCTAATTTAGTTGTTATTCTGCATTTAAACGATTGCTGTATTTGCAAACAAACACACAGATCGATGTTGCATGCGCCAGTGAATGAATGAATGCCCTTTTTCTTCTCTCTCTCTCTCGCCTCGCATTCGTAGAGCGTTATAACCCCAGGCCAGTGTTAATTACGAGTGTTGTGTTTGTGCCCTGCTTGTGTGACCTTCCCATGTAGGCCGATTATGTGTTTATCGCTCGTATAGAGGCCATATTGATCAGTCAGTGGGGTACAAATTAAGATTTAAACTTGACGTCACACATCTATTGAGTTTTGCATTGGAGGCATTTGCAGTATGCAAGATTCATTGATTGAGTAAGATATATTTAACTGAGTAAATGCGGCTGTGTGTGAGTTTATGGCTGCACGTCTTCAGGCAGTCTTTAACTTAAAGGTCAAACCTGTTTTATTTATTGTATTTTCTAAAAATAAAATGTGTTTTTGCACGTTTTATATTCTGTTCTATTATAATATTTATTATTTTATATATATATATATGTGTGTGTGTGTGTGTATATA
Source organism: Labeo rohita (assembly GCF_022985175.1). Classification (NCBI taxonomy): domain Eukaryota; kingdom Metazoa; phylum Chordata; class Actinopteri; order Cypriniformes; family Cyprinidae; genus Labeo; species Labeo rohita. Next base: position 16,476,625 of record NC_066873.1, read on the forward strand.
TATATATATATATATATATGCATACATATATATATATATATATATATATACACTTATATATATATATGTATATATACACTTATTTATATATATATATATATATATATATATATATGTATGTATATATATATATATATATATATATATATATATACACTTTATTTATTACAAATATAATTTATTGCTTAAATCAAAATGAACATTTATTTATTTATTTATTTCACTATATGCCTCTAAACTTTTCTACTGACCCTCCAGCACTCCTTTACCACTCTCCCACTCTCTCTTTACAGGAAAACAGCACTCCAGAGGAACACACACTCTATGTGTGGGACCACTTCATCTCTAAGTCACTTGCGAAAAACGTCTTCATTGTGGCACACAGCTATGGCGGCTTGTCATTTGTGAATTTGGTAAGTATTTGTTAGAGGTTATTATTATGAAAAGCCATCCCCTTCCACTCCCTCAACACACACAGTTGTCTTCACCAGTGGGAAAAGCAGCAGAAGAGAGAGCGAAATGATTAAAAATAAATAACGCTTAGTTTCTTTGAGAAAGTGCTGCTTTTGTAAACAATCCAGTTCATCCTTGTCCTAAGGCGCTATCCACTTCCTTGAGCAGGAGGGAGGGATGAAGAAAGAATGAGAAACTGCTATGAGAGCTACAGCTCTGTTAAAGCATGTAGTCAAGTATGCATAGCATTAGAGTCTGAGAGAAAAGAGAGAAGTCATGATAGGTGGGCACTCGGTCCCAGAGTACACGCTAAAGTCAGAATGACAAAACATAGACGATTGATTCCTACATAGTCTCTCATTTAAACTGAAAAAAATGTTTTTTTGTGAATAGGGTTAATGCACCCCAAAATGAAAATTTGGTCATATACATATATATATATATGTATATATATATTTTTTTTTTTTAATTTGTGCAATTATTAGGCAACTAGATTACATTATTTTCCCATTAACCAAACAAAATATGATGAAATCATGGTGAAATTATATCATGAAAATGTGACTTTTTTGTGTTTAAGTGTTATAATCGAGCCCCCGGTGCATCTACCAACCCAGAAAACGTGAAAAAGAACAACCCAGTAAATTTTTTTAGTAAGTCTTTCTCTGCAAGCTTGTGAAAAAAAAGAGCACGTCAGATTTTGCTCTTCCCGTGACGTATGAAGGGGATCTTATTGTAATATTCCAACTTCTTAAACTGCACGTTTTCACCATTCTGTTTGCGCAAGCGACAACGGTGTATCAGTTCTAACGCAATGGTAAAAGTTCAAAAAAAGCATGCTAGCTATTCTGTTGTTGGCCTCACAGACGAGCACAGAACACTATTTAGAGTCCCAGCCTCAGAGGAGACGAGAGAGCAGTGGATTTATTGATTTATTTACTGTATATTACGCTGCTGCCACACAGATCTAATATAAATGTGTGATTTCTTTCCCAGCTGTTTACCTTCACAGACATAACCGACTGTTTTTGTAACTCCTGTGTGTTTTTAACATAAACTTGTGTGTATTTGACAGTTTAAGCAAAATAAGACATCAAAGAGAACTCATTTAAATACTCACATGCCGTGTGTCAGACGCTTTCTGTGCGTGTGCTTCGGATGTTTGCACTCAGAAAAATGTATATCAGAAGTTTAGTAATATGGTTTAAAATGCGTGATTTCAGCACTGGACAATGAAACGTTTTTTGGCAGAGTATCTGAGTTAAGAGATTTTTCTGGAAAAGGAGCAGCGTCTCATTTGCAAAACAGCGTGTTTCTGCTTCCACTCATAGGCATTTTTAAAATGATATAATAAATGTTTTGTGAGGTGTTTTGAGCTGAAACTTCACAGGCACATTCTTAAATATATATATAGATATATATATTTTAGTCATATGTTAAGATCATTGTCTTCTTGCATTCTCTTAAATTGTTTCAATGTTCAAAGAAAGCGTCTTCCAGAAACTGGTAGTAGTTGGAAGTTGATTTTCAGTCCTTCTGCTACCTGGAAAGGTCTACTAATGTACACCTGGAGGCTCCAGGTATGTTTTGTGTCTGGGAATTGGTGGCACTGGATGCTTAAATGTTCTTGGTGGCTTCATTCTTTTATTGTAAATTTGCACTTTTTACTTCTCAACACATTTTTCATCCTGCTGAATATGCTTAAATACACTGCCACGTTTGAAGTCATTGATGGCAAATGGGAAATGGTTGTTGTATTTCACATGATGGATCTCAACTCAGCAAGAACGTTTCTAGAGAATAATGTTTTGGTCTGTCTCTCACACAGAGCTATTGCATGATTTTACAAGACTTGAATCCTAGTGTGTAAGTCTTATGAGCTACTTTTACAGTGCTATACTGTACTTGACAGCTAATGCTTCATTATATGGGGGAGATTATTAAGATTATTCACTTTTTTTGCAAAAGAAAGTCATACATATTTGTTTAAAATGACACAAAACTCAAATGACCAAATTTTCGTTCTTTTTATATACTCACCCTTTACCTGAACCTCGCGAACTTCAGTTTTCAGCTGCGTTCCCTGTTACATCACGTCCAGGGTCAAGGGTCAGGTAGCTTGTCACAATCTCTATTCTAGGTGTGTGCATTGTAAGGACAACTTCTTCAGGACCACTCTGACGAACCTTTGACCTAACATAAACACACAGTTTCTTGCTTTCTTTCTACACCTACATGGGAGCATTTTTCATGAACCCGTTCCACTTTTCTTTTTAAAAGAGAGAAGGGGTGTAGCGGATGGCCACGACTTAGCATTCCTCTGATAATTCCAGGAATATGTGTTTTTATCTGAGGCAGGAGTCTCTGTGTTTCGTAATTTGAATATAACTGTTAAATATTTATGTGGCGTTGTGGCCGTGACAGCCCCTCGCTGGTGGAGGCATGGCGGTCTTCCTCCAGAGATCTGTTTAGCCGTCTTTCTCTGATGCATCCCTGTTTTTTTTCCTCCCCTTTTTTTGCTTCCAAACACACACACACAGTCGAAATGCTCACTTACACACACTATTTCATATACAAACTATGCTCATGCCTGTCATTGGTTTGGTTATTTCTCTGGTATGGAGTGAATGGCCTGGATGAGAAGAACTTCATCAAACATAGATTATGTGAATGGATCTTATGAATGATCTCAAGTATTAAATATTTTTTATTTATTTAACATTTTATACTGACTAACAAGTATATTTCATTGACAGTAACCTTGTCTAATGAGAGGGCCAGTTGTGTGACTTGGTGTGAATAGGTCTTAAAAATGGTTCAAGGTAGATAATTAGAGGCCAAGATGGAAAAGATGGACACAAAGCGTTGAGTCGAGGAGAAAAATCTTTGACTCGTCATAACAGATTGCCTGAAAACAGGCCGTCTGTGGCTTAATTACTGTTCCCTTTAACTCCTAACAAACACGTTTCTGATCAGGCACATCAAACACAGGCCGATTAATGTCTTCAGCATGCCGCCTCTTTCTCCCTCTCTTTTCTTTTCATTGAAATTCGATTTCTTTTCGATGGCAGTATGTAGTAATTATAGATACATCAAAGTGTGCCTTTAAGTAAGAGTGGTGCGTCAGGGTTGGATAGCTTTATGTCAGGGCTCACTCTTCCATCTCTATGTCCCTGTTTCAACAGTCTCTGTTTCTTGTCATATCTGTGCCATGAATTCTGAGTTTGAGGAGACAGTAGACAAACTGTTCTCTCTTCACTGTCTGCCACTCTGTTTTTCCTTATTCTGGCTCTATGGCTGCTTTTGAATTCCTGTTGCTTCAGAGTATGTACTTATTTTGAACTTATCATCCATTAATGTGTAGTATGAATACTTTACCGGATATACCACATCCACCATGTTGACATTGTACTGTGGCTTATGTTCACTAATCTATAATTAGTTCTTATTCATCTTAATCATTCTGGTTAAGGTTTCTGGTTAAGGTTTCAATAACTATGTATTACACAACTACTTTCATAATGTGCATCTTTAAGCACATGTTGCCATAAACAAACAGTAAATTAACTAATTTAGGTGTCACAAGCTATAACCTGAGCATGCTTGATTCATCTAAAAAGAACCAACTCATTGGAGCAATTCATTCATCAAGTTTTTGTGTGTTTGCTTCACTGAAAGAAAAAACTCAGTGGAATCATATGTTCAGGAATTGTACTACATTATTAGTGCAGTATATGTTTGGAAATCTTACTAGACTAGTAGTACAGTATGTGTTTGAATCACTAAAAAGAATGGATTAAGAGTCATTGTTTCATGAGTCAGATTACAGTAGTTGTACAGTATGTGTCTGATTCACTAAAAAGATCTGACTCTTAGAATCATTTGTTTGGGAATCTGTCTGCACTAGCTGTGCAGTATGTGTTTGAATCATTTGTTTGTAAATCTAATTGCACTATTGGTACAGTATGTGTTTGATCCACTAAAAAGATCTGAAACATTGGAATCATTTGTTTGGGAATTTAAATGCACTAGGTGTACAGTATGTGTTTGATTCACTTAAAAGGTCTGACTCATTAGAATCATTTGTTTGGGGATGTTTACTGCGCTAGTTGTGCAGTATGTGTTTGATTCACAAAAAAAAAAATCTGACTTACTAGAATCATTTGTTTGGGAATCTGACTGCACTAGTTGTACAAAATGTGTTTGATTCACTAAAAAAAGATCTGACTCATTAGAATCATTTGTTTGGGAATCTGACTGTACTAGTTGTACAAAATGTGTTTGATTCACTAAAAAAGATCTGACTCATTAGAATCATTTTTTAGGGAATCTGACTGCATTAGTTGTACAGTATGTTTTCGATTCACTAAAAATATCTGACTCATTAGAAACATTTGTTTGGGAATCTGACTGCACTAGTTGTACAAAATGTGTTTGAGTCACTAAAAAAGATCTGACTCATTAGAATCATTTGTTTGGGAATCTGACCGCATTAGGTGTACAGAATGTTTTCGATTCACTAAAAAGATTTGACTCATTAGAATCATTTGTTTGGGAATGTTTACTGTGCTAGTTGTGCAGTATATGTTTGATTCACTATAGAGATCTGACTTATTAGAATATTTTGTTTGGGAATCTGACTGCATTAGTTGTACAGAATGTTTTCGATTCACTAAAAAGATTTGACTCATTAGAATCATTTGTTTGGGAATGTTTACTGTGCTAGTTGTGCAGTATATGTTTGATTCACTATAGAGATCTGACTTATTAGAATCATTTGTTTGGGAATCTGACTGCACTAGTTGTGCAGTATGTGTTTAATTCACTAAAGATCTGACTCAGAATCATTTGTTTGGGAGTCTGACTGAGCTAATTGTACAGTATGTGTTTGACTTACTAAAAAGATCTTGCTCTGAAGAATCATTTGTTTGGTGATGGGATTGCACTAGTTGTACAGTGTGTGTTCGATTCACTAAAAAATCTGACTCATTAGAATCATTTGTTTAATGATGGGACTCCGCTAAGTTGTACAGTATGTGTTTGATTCACTAAAAAAATCGGACTCTAAAAAATCATTTCTTTGGTAATGGGACTACAATAATTATGCTGTCTGTTTCACAGTGTATATTTAGTAGCATTGTTGTGGTGCACTGAATAAATATGCATGCTAATAAAAAGAAAGTTAGTGTGGTGTTCCGTCTACATCAGCACATCAGAATGCTTGTTAGAAAGCAGAAAGCTGTTCTACTGCATTTTTCCAAATCTGTCGACTCATTACACTCATCTGCACCCATGGGATAGCAAAATGTACCCTTCTGAGTCTTAGGACATTTCTGTTTCATTTTGTGGAACCATGTTGGCTTGCCACTTGATGTCCAGTGTAAAATCTGGGTCGTGAAGCAAATCCTGTTGCGATATGCTTCTCTTCATCTCACCTGATCATACCTGTCCCATATCCTACTCCTTCTCCATCTGATCTTGTTTGATTGCTGCAGCAGAGGCTCCAGCGTTTGCTTTCATCTATGAGTCTAGCTGGAGGCCTGTGAAAGCAGCCGTCAGGGCAGAGCTCAGCTCCGCGTAACCTTCCTGACTCTCTGCCAGAGAAAAGAGCAGCCGGATTGGAGAAGATGGGGCACATTATGTAACGAGTTATGCAATCATACATCTGCCTCCCAGTGCACCAGTGTGTGGGTGCCCACAGCTTAGATGAAATAAACAGATCAAATGTACATGTGTCATTGTCTGTCGTTGTGTACTCACAGGTTCAGTTAAGAACTTTGTGTGTTGCGTGGAACAGGGTCTAAAACAATATAATTGCAAGCTACACATAATAAGATATTAGAGGTTGATATTGGAGGGTCCTGATGGAGAATCATCAGAGCTAAGTTTCTCAATAACCACTTGACTCTGAGATACTGCAGTCTAGACTCCAAGGGTTTGGTTTCTCTTCCTTACCTGAATTATGAAATTGGCCTGTAGCACAGTCAGCTGATCTCCAGAATACAAGATTTTGTTCAAGCTTTCTTACTGTTGGTAACACTTTAGTATAGGGACACATTCTGACTATTAACTAGTTGCTTATTAGCATGTCTATTATTAACATATTGGCTGTTTATTAATACTTGTTAAGCACATATTCTGCATGACCATATTCTACATCCCTTATCCTACCCAATACACCCAACTACCTTACTAACTATTCATAAGCAGCATATTAGGAGTTTATTGAAAAAAAAAAAGTCATAATGGTTTGTTAATAGCGACAGTTAAAAAATAAAGTGTGACCTTATTGCTTCCGTATTTTTTTATTTTTTTTTTTTTTTTTTTTTTTTTTTTTTTTGCACTTCTAACGTGTATGTTATACTGGTTTGTCTTAATGCTTTAAGACTGCAGTCTTAAACACAGCTCTGCTGACTGTAAAACCTTCTGCTTGGACAAGTAGTTCTGATATCTTGCTGATTCACTAGCTGCAGACTGATATGAAATATAAAACATTCACAACCCCAGAGATTTCTGTCCACCCCACCTCGAATATTAGACACTCTCTCTCCCTTTTTTTTCTTTCTCAAAAGTGGAAATTGTCTGAAGAAAAAAAAAAATTAGGGCTGCCTGTTGAAAGAGTTAAACAGCCCTAAAAAAAAAGAAAAAGAAAGAAAGAAAGAGACAGAAAGAAAGAGACAGAAAGAAAGAGACAGAATATATATATATATATATATATACACTACCGTTCAAAAGTTTGGGGTCAGTAAGACTTGTAATAGTCATTAAAGAAGTCTCTTATACTCATCAAGGCTGCATTTATTTGATTAAAAATATAGAAAAAAAACAGTAATATTGCAAAATGTTTTTACAATATAAAAAATGTTTTTTATTTTAACATACTTTAAAATAGAATTTATTCCTGTGATGAAATGCTGAATTTTTATCAGCTGTTACTCCAGTCTTAAGTGTCACATGATCCTTTAGAAATCATTCTAATATGCGGATTTATTATTAGAATGATCAATGTTGGATAATATCAACAGCTGTGCTGCCAAATATTTTTTTGGAACCTGTGATTTTTTTTTTTTTTTTTTTTTTTTTTCAGGATTCTTTTATGAATAACAAGTTTAAAAAGTACAGTGTTTATTCAAAATATAAATATTTTATAACAATGTAAATTATTTATTATTAACTTTTAATAAACTTTTAATTATTAACTTAATACATCCTTGGTGAATAAAAGTATTAATTTCTTAAAAAAAAAAAAAAATAAAAATGTACCGACGTAACTTTACTACCGTAAAACGGTAGTGTGTATATATATATATATATATATATATATATATTCTGTCTCTTTCTTGAGCTACTGTGATGTCTATTAATCAAAGAACAAAAGAAAAATAAGGAAATCGATAACTTTTGTAGCTTTAAGGTTATATCTATGTTTAATTTAGTATTTAGTGTTTAATAACTTTATTCACTTTCTGTATATTTCCTACTTGCTGAAGGGCAGAGATTAATAATGGGTTTGAGTGAATATTGTTTTAAATTCGTTTAAATTAGAAGTTATTTTTTTTAAAGTCTAATAAATGTTAAAATTGATAGCTCTTAATTATACGGTAATGCATAAAGGCTATATTCTATGGTTAAATATTAGAAAAAAAATAACAGTTTCCAGTATCATTGATACTGAACTTCAGTCATTTAAAATATTTAATAAATATTAAAAATATACTGTCTTTATGTTGTTTCTACATTAAAGTATATGTGAAACTTTAATGTTAGGTGGGATTAATCATGATTAATCGTGATTAATTCAGAAAAAATGTGTGATTAATTAGTTAATATTCTTAATCGATTGACAGCACTAAACATTGTGAACAGGGGTGCACATAAGTGGTCTGCAGTGGCCTTTTTGTTTTAAAATATATTAGTATTACCACACTTTATTATTTTATTTAAATAAATAAAGTCCAATGATATTATCACTATTATTCATTTATTTTATTTATTTATTTTTTTTTTTAGTTTAATGGGTCACACTATGTGCAGTGTGAGGACCAAACCAAATCTCCAGGTACTCTTATGAGAACCAGGCTAAAAAACTTACGTGCATCCCTGATTATAAATGGCTTTACTATGACTTTTTATAAAATAAATGATCCTTGCTAAATACAAGTATTAATTTCTTTCAGAAAAAAATACCAATTTCTTAAATATTTTATTATTATTATGATTATTACTAATATTAATATTTATTTTATTTATTTTTTGTAAACTAATTCAAACAGTTGCCATTGCATGACGTTCAGACTGATTGATATTTGTTTGAGCACTGATAATCAGGCCTGACAGGGTGTGATGGTGAATTGGGTTCGCATCCTGATTGGATGGTTCACACCATAGACCCTGGCTTTCTTCGGACACTGGCGTTTTTATTCCCCTGATTAACAACAAACAGTCTTCCCAGACCCTGTGTGTGGACCGTTTCTGTAGCTTGAAAAGAGACCCTGACAATCAACATTGTAAAAGATTTCCCCCACTGTGGATTGTCTTTTTCCTTTTTACCTCCTCCCAGGCATTGTTTTCTTTATCTGCCTGTTTGTGCCATTTTCTGTTATTTATTTATTTATTAATTTATTTGATTTATGACGGGCCGCTTCAAACCCAATTTTTCCCTCCTGGACTTCTGTTGGGAGGGATTCACCAGAGAAAAAGCTTTGACTACAGCTCTGCAGTGGCTTATTTATGTATTTCCGGCTCATTTTGTCATTAATTTCTGTTTGTTTTTAGAAGATGACGAGCAATCTAGCATGCACAGATTGTTGCTGGAGAATGGAAGCCCGTCCGCATGCGGCTTTTAATTGATATCAATTTGCCATCCAGGTGTGTTACACTGAAACAGGGTCACAGAGGGGGTGGAGTTCTGTGTGTGCTGAGAATAATTAGCTTTCCATCTCACTGTCTACATACACACCAGATCTTTTGTATGGTATTTTTTGATGTAAACACTATACCACGGTACATAAATATGCAACTAATGCATTCATTATTTTTGTAAGGGGTGCTTACATTGAGAGGGGTTTCTTCTATTCGATTTTTAGAAACAATACATTTGTCCTTGACCAAAAACTAGTTTATAATATGCTGAAGACTAATAATAATAATCATAACAGTATGAGCGATATAACAGAACATGCCTAATGGCTGATGGTTTTATAATTACAATTACTGCATCATATATGTACAGCCAAATCATAGTTATGCGACTTTAAAGTGTGGGTGTTTGTGTTTATCATGAAGGAAAAGTGAGTGTCAGCTGTTTTGGGTTAAATGAGTTCTGATGCTGCTCAGTAAATGTTGTTAGACGTTTTTATGAGTATGTCTGTTCATTACAGATCCACCTCAAGAGAACATTATATTAAGCATATGGCACCTTGGTAAAATGGAAATAGTCTCTGCATTTTATTGACTATATAAAGACCGTATAGACACTCTATCTGTTAAATATTACAAAGAAGAACAGTTCTCCAGGCAAGATCTGTCTTATGAACAAATCTTTTCACACACAGCTACTTCAATATTTCACATTTATTGTCAAATCCAAAAGCACATCAATGGAGATTATTCTTGTTGAGTTGTAGGACAATTATGTTGTGGTGTCACTCTCTTGTGTTGTATTTTTTAGAATAATTATACTGTGTCGCAGCATATTTCTGTTGTTTTGTGGCTTGTTTTGTGGCTTTTTTCTTGCCGGTTGTCTTATTTTTTTGTGTTATGACATTTATCCGATTTGTGGGGTTATTTTGTTTTGTGGTTTTATCTAATGTATTGTGGTATAATTCTGTGTGATTTGGCTTTACTTTTCTAGTTTTGTTGCTAATTCTGTTGTGTTGTGACTCATTGCCATTATGTTGTGGCTTATGTATGTTGTTTAGTGACAATTCATTTGTGTACTGGCTTGTTTTTGTGATGTTCTAGCTTATATCCTTTATGTTATGATTTGTTTTCATTCCTTTGTGGCATAACTGTTGTGCTCAGTTGTCTTGTCTTATTTTATATTTTGTTGTGGTAAGTTTTTGTTGTGTGTGTGCGTGTGTGTGTGTGGTGTGTGTTTCTCCTTTTTCTGTTGTCTTCAGGTGTATTTAACATTGTGTTTTCTCTAAATTCTGTTGTATCAGAAATTTGTTTGGCGATTTATTTCATTTGCCTTTTGTCACTGTTGTTTGTGGCTTGTTTCTGTTTTGTAGAACCCTATGATTTCCACAATGCGAAAAAAACACGGACGGAATCATGGAATCCAGTCATAAAAATGGATTTTACACTTTAACACAGTCAAAGTTTAGATTAATTCATTAAAAGTAGGTCATTACGCTTAAATCAAGTAGTGATGTGGACTAATATTTGTAAATATTAAGCCACAAAACAACTATTTTAGTATAAATTCTGCCTGTCTTTGTGTTATTGAATGGTGCCGGAGTTGCCAGGTTTTCACCACAAGAATCCGTCCAATTGTTACTTAAAATTAGCCCAGACGCGTTTCGAGGGGGGTCCCCCATTAAAAATCGGGGGATAAAATACATGTTTTTTTTTTTTGTTTGTTGGGGTTCCCCTGGTAAATTTGCATTTCAGGGGCTAAATGTGATGTTATTGGGGTTGGTTTGACCCGCAGACATCAAAAACTACCCAGGACAACAGTGTAAAAGTAGCCCAATTCCGCAACTTGGCAACACTGAATGGCACAGATGCACGGTTTTGTTTACTACTCGTACTGAAGCGCGCGTCTCACTTGCGTTGATATTAGCCTCTGCCGTCTAACTAAATGAGGACATAAATACATGAACAACATCTCCAGAACTGATCTGAGAGTCATTTCGTGAGCATTTTACCGGTTACTTTGAGTAAAACTATCGTCATATCATATGCACGCAAAAATTGAAAGGTATTCACAGCAACCTGTCAAAATAAATGTTTGGTTTAACGTCATGACATTGTGGCAGGAATACATTACTATTGTTCAGCAGAATGTACATACTACTACTACTACTACTACTACTACTAAAATTATTAAAACCTTATTTTGAAGTAATAATTATATATTTCTTCAATGATTTAATTGTAATAGTAAATCCCCTTTATTTGCCAAAAAAATAAAATTTGTGTAGTTTTCATTAATTAAACAATAATTGAAATTAATGCTTTATGCCTTACTTTTATAACCAGATAAATGCAAACACACAACACTACATTTCTGAGAAAAAGATACATTTTTACAAGGGTACTGTAAGAATAAATGAACTTGTTTTTATGCATTTAAATAATTAGACATGCCAGAACACAGAATTTGGTAACAAAACACAAGGCGGCCAAAAATAAAACATTTCATAGGGCCCTAAACATGTAATTTATGTTAAACTTTTAGTAAATTGATTTTAAATTGTTTAAGTTTCATGATTTTAATTAATTAGGCATGCTTTTTGATTAATACAATTTAGTTTAACTGGTAAAAAGGAGACAGGAAAAATTAAAAAGGAAAAAAACTGAATCCAGAAAAAAATGGAATTTGGAAAAAAAAATAGAATGGATTTCAAAGGGCCCTAGATTTGGCGTTTTCAAGTTTTGTTTGCTTTGCTATTTCTGTTGTGTTGTGTTATTGCCATTGTATTGTGGTAATACAGTGTATAATTTTCATGGCATAATTCTGGTGTCTTGCAGCTTATTTATTTTGTATTGTGTTGTGTTTCTGTTGTATTGTCTTAATTCTATTGTTTCATGTGTTATTTCCATTGTATTATGGCTTATTTGTGTCTGTGGGGTAAATCTGTTGTGCTGGGTTTTTATTTAATTAATTTTTTGTCGCTTCTTGTGCTGTGATTTATGTTTGCTAGTGTGTTGTGTCTTAATTCTGTGTTGTTGTGGCCTAAATTTGTTTTGTGTATATGTTTTAGTTTTGTAGCACAAGTCTGATTGTTGGTTGTGGCTTATTGTCATTGCTTTGTGTTGTATTTCCACTGTCTTGTCTTAATTGTTATTTTTTAATCGCTTATTGTGCTATGGCTTTTATTTGCTGTTGTATCATTTCTGTTGCATTTTAAAACGGCTGTATTTTCAACTTTAGTATTGTTGTGCATCCCTGGGCGGCCGCAGTTATGCGAGGTCAACCTTATGCATTTAACTCAGCCTCTCTCTCTCTCCGTCTGTCTCTCTCTCTCCCTCCCTCTCTCATTTTTTCCTCCCCCACTTCATCTTTTCTCTGTCACAAGCTTAATTAGCCGCTGCTTGTTAACAGGCTCAGAGAGTTTAGCGCATAAACATGGATGGAGGGATAAATTCACGCCGAAACGAGCGCACGATAAGAGAAATCACCCCGCTCCACTATTTCTATAAATAAACTATCAGCAAACGCCTGTGTGGAGTGGCCTATCTTCACACCGACGATAAGACACGCTCCAGGAATGCGTGCGTCTGTGTGTCCAGAATACACTTTGAAGTGAGAAGAGACTTTGATTTGATGTGTAACTCGGAGATTGCGGCGTGCGCGCCAGTGTTTATGCGTCTGCGCTGACATAGACGTGTTTGTTATGCCTGCTTATTGTCTGTCATCTTCTGTGTGGTTCATCTGGACGAAATCATTTGCATGTGAATGTATATCGCTATGAGTACCGCCTAATAGAATATGCAATTATGTATTACAATAAGCCATTGAACATCCGTGATGAGCCCTGTCATGGTTTGACAGACATATTTCAGACGTCTGTTTGACACTTCATTTCGTCCCATGCTAATGTAAAATAGCCTTTATATAGTTGTTTTAGCATTCTGCTGTGTTTAGCATCTATGTCACGCTACCGTTTTGAATGCTTCAACCTAATTTCCAAGTCTAAATGTACCAGTGTGTGTATGCTGTCCGCAGTGAACGACTATAGTCAAGTGCCCGGTTTAATCCGGTATGTCCATCTCGATGTGCAGATCGAGCTTTTCGCTTTTGCACATGTGCCTCTGCCGCTAGTTAAAGAGTTCACGGTGAAATCTTAAGGGGTTCATCATTACATATTTAGTGGGCAGGCATCTGATATAGCTGTAAGGTTTTTAATGCAGCGCCCCATTGATCTGACGCACATGTCGGCTCCCGGGGTTACCGGACGTGCCTCCATTTGCATAAGGGCCCTGGGCAAGGTTCCTCTCACGCATTGATTGGCTTGTCCTAGGGAACCTCGCATCGCCTCCCCACATTGATCACTTTGTTTTTTTTCCCTGAGATAGTGCTATGCAGAGTTCACCTCAAACGCATCCTCCCCAACCTGCAGGAGGAAGGAGTGTGGGAGAGAGAAGAGGAAGAAACTTTGCTGCCAATATCTTAATAGTCGCCTCGCTGAGGGGTACCAAGAGCGACGGAAGGGTCATGTGATGCGTATTCATGTCTCGGTATTGAACACGGTTTAGAGTTGCGTTACACGTGTGTATGGAGTGCGTGTACTTCATAGTTAGCGCTTAGTCATACACTCATACATTTTTTAGCATTATATTCATTTTACTCTCCCTGAGGTCTGCTTATAATGTTAGTCAAGGTTGTTTTGCACTAAAAAACAGCTGAATTTTTATTTTTCTTACTGTTTTTCACCTTTTCTGTCTCTGCTATTTAGAAGCAGTGCTGCTGAATCTGGAACAACGTGGAAACAAATGTATGTATTTTAGATGTCGGAATTGCGCACAAAACAACTGGGCACAAAGAAATATTATATTGAGATTTGTCAAACTGATTAGAGAGTTAGTCGAAATCAAACACAAGTGTCAGGAATCATAGACTGTGTTGGTTATAAAGTTTATTTGAATTACATTGAATCTGTTCAGATTGTTCTTTCTTACTGTAATTTTGTTTTTTACAAGACTATTAAATATAGGTAGTCACAGTACTTTTGGATTTTTTTGTCCATAGCAATACAGTTAGTGCCGTCCTATTTTTCAGTATTGTGTTAATTTACTCACTGTTATTGGTACGTATATTTTAGTCGTAAATCAATATATATACTACCATTCCAAAGTTAAAGAAGGTCAGTATTTTTCTTTTTCTTTTTTGGAGAAATTAATATTGCTTTTCCACAAGGATGCATTAAATCAATAAAAAATAACTGTAAACATGTATTAAGTTACAAAACATTTCTGTTTCAATAAATGCTGTTCTTTTGTGTTTTCTATTCACCAAGGAATCCTAATTCACGGTTTTCACTAAAATATTAAGCAGCACAGCTGTTTTCAGCATTGATAACCAGAGTTTGGGGGGTTGCATTACTTTTAAAAGTAATGGGTTATAATATTGCGTTACTTCCTGTAAAAGTAACTAATTGCGTCACTTGCGTTACTTTTTATGGAAAGTAATGCATTACATTACTTTTGTGTTACTTTTCTCAACTGGGCTGGTCTTGCTTGTTTGTTTTTAATAAATAAAAGTTATACTTTTGGCAAATTCAGCAATAAAAAAATAAAAGTGATGTTTATCTAAAGTCTAAAGTTGAATTGGATCAGCACATTGGTTAATAAATTGGGATTAAATAGATAAAGGATATCTGTGTTGTTTAACATTTTTTAATAATTGCAAGTTTCATATTCAGTTTGCATTTCATTTTGAGGAGCACTGAATCTGCATGTTCACATTTAGTCTAGTACTGTAACCATCATGTTTACAGAGCGCACACAATGCCTCCGCACTTACTCTCGATTTCTCTCAACATGGGAAGTTACTTGAAAAAAGTAATCTGATTACGTAACTTGCATTACTTATAATGCGTTACCTCAAACACTGTTGACAACATTGTTTCTAGAGCACCAATTCAGCATATTAGAATGATTTCTGAAGAATCACGTGACACTAAATAATCCATCTTTGTCTTCACAGGATTAAATAACATTTTTAAATATACTAAAATAGAAAACAGTTGTTTTAAATTGTAATAATATTTCACAACAATACCATTTCACTGTATTTTTGATCAAATAAATGCAGTCTTAATGAGTAAAAGAAGTTTCTTTTAAAAACATTAGTAAATCTTACTAACCTCAAAGCTTTGAATGGTAGTGCAGTCTTTCTAGACTTAGGCAGACGTTATTGAGGTTATTGAGTAAAAGTTTCAGTATGTTAAAGATATTAGAAAGATAATAAAGACTTTCTCTTCACTTGCAGGCCATCTTTAACACAGGTGAACATACTGCTCCTCTTCTTCCTCTTGATTTTGATTTCCTCTCGGAGAGCTTTGTGTGCCGCACATGACCTCAGGAGCAAACAATTCCCACACGCTATTCCTTCCTTCCATCTCACTCCCTCTGAGCCTACGGCAAGGTCTGCACACGGGACTAAGGCTAGTCCAGGAGGACAGCATTTCTTCCATCTTTCTCATTTGATTTTCACCTTCTCTTTCTCTCTCTCTCGCTCTCATACACACATTCTTTGTTCTTTCCGCTTGTGCTTTGTCTCCACTTCATAATTGGAAGCCTTACACTGTGTCCTAACCAGGCGTGACACGATAAAGCAATAACAATAACACATAAATCAGTAACAGCTATCTATTCCACTTTAGCTAGTCTGAAGTTTTTGTTAGGACTGAGCACAACAAGGAGTGAACAAAAGGGCATTTTATCAATCGCTTGGTTGTGATGAATAGTGAAATATGGTCCAAAATCATCTTCTGTTATACAATGTACATGAAACTAAATTTATTCAGACCTTTATTCACCTTTAGCATTTCTCACATTATAACAGTTTATTTGCTATAGTTAAGAAAATGGTAATAAAATATAACAAGAACTCAGAATTAAACTGTGAACATATTCATTTTGATACTGTCAGATAACTTTGATAGAAAGGTATGTCAACCAGTCAACCAAAACTTTAGACAGCTGTTAGTATGAAAATATTTACACAACTATCAATACTTTGTTGACCAATTACCAAACAGTGCTTAATTTTGTTCAGTCTGTGCATGAAAAAACACTTAAGCAAAACACGGTCAGGTCAAAGTGAATAATCTTTGGTCCCTAATTTTTATCATTTTTACTGGTAATCTACTGTATGAAGAATTTGTGGGTATAATAATTCACAGTTTACTTTATTTTGATATCCTCACATAAAGGAGTTATAGTGTCCTGCACCCACTACTAAAAAAATATCAAAAATTATATCTGGTGTCTGAATCATTTTTGGTTTGACTGTGTCTTTTAAATGATAGTGAATTTGTTGTACTGTGCAACATTAAGTTTGCTAGAGCCTTCTGGTCAGGACACAGTGTTGGGAAAATCCTCACTTAAGTTTATTTGGTCTTGTGTTACAAAAGTTTTTGCAGCCCCTATTCACAACCAGGATTGCTGCATAATAAGTTAAAGGGTAGTTTACCAAAAAAAATGTCTTCATTTACTCACTCTCAAGTCATTTCTAACCTGTATGACTTACTTTTTTTTTCTGTGGAACACACACACACAAAATGTTGGTAACCTAACAGTTTTGATTACCATTGACTTCCACTGTATGGACGAAAATCTTCTTTTGTTCCAGAGAAGAAAGTCATACAGGTTTGGAATGACATGAGACCAAGTAAATTATGACAGAATTGTAATTTTTGCGTGCTCTTTCTCTTTGCGGAAAGGGCTTAAATTGGTCCAGGATGGTCCTGGACATTCAAAAACGATTAAGAAAAAAAGCAATATTTCATATTCAGGAAAACAAGAGGCCAGAAAGAAAGGAAAACAGCTGTAAAAGTGCTCTCCTATAAGAAAACCACCACCTTTCACAAATGTCACTGAACTCTGCACCTTCAGCGGATGTTGGATATCAGTTTCTCCATCAGCTTCAGATGTTTTACCTTGCCAGTATGCTTTTTTCTCATTCCTCCCTCTCTCATTCAGCATTCTGCGTTTCTCTCCATATGTGTTTTAAAACTGATTGGATGTCAGCGTGTTTTATAGCACCGTGAGCTCAACGAGTCAAACACCTTCGGCCAGATTTCTCGCCGTCTCTCTCTCCACATGTCATAAGAGAGCATTCTGGGTATTCATAATATCACACATCTCCATGCGATGCTGACTATTCTATAGATTTGGACCTACTGTGGAAGTCTGCTCGCCTCCGCAGTGCTCCTGTGGGGAGAGACGCGAGCTTCCTCGTTCTGAACACGTAGTCAAATCCTGTTTGAATCTTTTACGAGACCTTTTTTTTTAAACTCTATATTTTAGTTATGTACCTGCGGTAAAACATATTTAATTTTTAAGCCCGGGAAGCCGACACTGAAAAGAGATGAACTGTTTTATGTGCCGTTTTAAGGTTTTATGTGCTGTGAATTACGGTGGGTTGTGTGAAATACTGGAGAGACGGTAAAGGGAGCATCAACAGCTCGTGGTGTTCTTTTGATGTCATCTTAAGACATATGACTGTGGCGCTGGCGTGGGGTTGCGTCCCACTGCGGGTGCCTGTGGGTTTTTACTGGTCGTAAAAGCGTGCACATACCTGAGATGGAACCTTCATGTACGTGAGATGTAGGCCCTCAGCGGTGTGGGATGTTAATTTGAGCAGTGTGATTGAATCAGCACTGGATGAAGCTGCAAGTGTAGAACTGTACTATTTAGAAGTTCCTCATTCAAGTAAACCCGAACACAGACAACAAAATTAAAGTTTGAGATTCTGCGTTCATTTAAACACTCATGTTCTCACATAGATTTGCACATGAGAGCAGATACTTAACATGTCACCGATCAACATGGAGACGGGTCTTCCATCATTTTGGAAGATGATGTTGTTGCACTCTAGCAGCAATCGACATGCATGCATTGTGCATTGGCTACGTTCTGGGTCTTCTGCCGCAGACTTTATATATAAAAAGGAGCTTCTGTCTCGTAGTGTGTGTTTGGCTTACGCCAGACATCTGCTTTTATTCGGCCTGCTCTCTCACACCTTCAAAAAGCATCATTACAGTCAATTTCTTATCTTGACAGTGTCAGAATTCCTCTATATACTCTTCCACAGCTGCCCCATCCCCCTTTCCCTAACCTCTTACCTTATTCTCTCCCCCTTTTCTCCCTCATTTTCCTCCCCCTACTCTCGATCTCCAGCGTGTCCTCCTCAGGCTTTTCCAGTGTGATGCCACAACTCGATTTAGCCCTCATCGCTGTCACTTTTTTCCTCTCTTAAGGGACACATTCTTGATTTGGACTCATTTCACATTGATAAAAACACTAGGGGGCACTGCTTATCCTTTGTAACTGCTTTTGCATAGACTAAAGTGGATGAGAGGAGTGTAGGTGTGTGTGTGGAGAATGAGATTTCTTCACTTGCTTTTCCAATCTGCATTCACAGTTGAGCGGGACAGTTTACCCCATAGCCTGTTTTTCATTGTCTTTCACAGTCTCACTACTTGTCTTAGCTTTTTTGTTCCAGACAAAATGAACTAATGAGGATTAAGCACTAGTCCTGGCCCATAATGCTTTTTACTACCTGTATTTTTGGTTTTATCCGTCTAGGAGGCCTTCGGACTGACCTGCCGTCTCATATTCAGGTCACATGTGTTCCACACACGTACACATACTAACAATAGCCTAACGAGTTTATTTGACTCATCGATGACATTTAACTCAAGAGTGCGAGTTAGTCAGCACCTCAGACGAGGGATTGCAATTCCAGAGACTTGGAAATCGAGCCGCATGTAGTCGTTTTGACGTGACAGCTCCGAATGATCAAACGTCCAAAATGAAGACGAAAATTAAAAGCAACATAAAAGATACTTTATGATTCCTATAATTGACGCATCTCGGTTTGCGAACTCCGTGAATATTGCTCTTCACATCCAGAGGCGTCAAACACGACAAAGAACAAAGGAAACTGCAGAAACTAGCTTCTCACTATTATAACCGCAGAAGGAAAATTCACAAATGACAAGATAATCACTGCATTCGTACTTACCTTTATCAGCACATAAATGTCTTCCATGGTTCTAAACTAAATAAATAAAATGTTTTTTTTCCTTGAATGTCCTCAGCTGTGGTTGGTAATTACCACACTCTGACAAATCGCTGACAGCAGTTAAATAGTTAAAAAGATAATTCTGCTGTAAGTGGTGTATTAGGGGGAAAGGTCATTCTTGGTCTATTTAGTACGTTGAATCCCTTTCCTAGCGAAATCCAGACTTTGTCCCTTTGTGCTTGAGTGACATGGGCTTTCTCTGTAATAACATCCCTAGTAATGGGCCGTAATAATAGATATTGTGCTAATCAGAAAGTATACTAATAAGCATCGAACTGACAACCATCAATAAACGGATTGTACGACAATGCTACTTTTGATTCGGTTGAATGCTAATTACTGCAGTTGGTTTTGTGATATATGTGTATTTGTGCGATTTGTATCAATTAAAAAATCATTACTGTGGAGTCTTTAAAGGAAATTTAGATAGTTGTTAAGTCTAAGATGAGTAACAGTCTTGGTGCTTTCGTATTAGTTTTTTTAATGCTAAAGTAACTTTTTTTTTTTAAATCAAGTTTTAAATAAAATAATGAATACTGTTTTAACACTCAGATTATTAGCAAATAAAGAATAACTGAATTAACTTAAATTTAATATAAATTTGATAATTTTGTAGGACAAAGTTTTTTTCTTTTAGGCTGTGTGTGTGTGTCTATAAAAGTGTGTGTGATGAGGTTGTGAAGCCGTAATAGGTTTTTTCTCTTTTTTTCCCTCTCCAGCCTCTCTCACACACTCACCCTCTCTTCTCCTCAACTCCTGGTTAAAACGTAGCTGGTGGCTATGGGAAGTTAATTTCAGATTGTTATATATTTCCATTAATTTTGGCCGTCTGGTGCTGGACTGCCTTTGAGAACAGGGGTATCAGAGGCTCATTTTTGGGGGGTTCAGGAGTTCTTTCCCTTCGGCAGGCTAGACGGAGCTTTGGAAACAGATAGCTGATAGGAGAGCGGTTTCGTCACGTTCATTAGCCATTGGTCCCCCTTTTTTTTTCCTCCTCCAACTTGGAGTTGTGACTGAAAGGATGGGGTGAGTGCCTCAGAAAGTTTAAACAAAACGTCTCTGCTGAGAGCCCATCTGAAAAAGCCCCGCAGCTAGTCTCGACGCAGAAAAAAGGGGAGGTTTGGCCTGACACTGACGTTTGAAAGCGTACATGCACTCGCACACACACACACATTAGTGAGAGCTTCTTTCGTACACACCCACGTACTTAGAATCATATACAGACAATACACAGTTGTAGCATACACACACCTGACCTCCCGGTACACTCTGAAACAAGCGAGGAAACTCCCACGAGGTTTCAAAGAGGCTTAGTATTTTCTTTTCTTCTCGAGTGGCTAAAGTGCACGCCTTTTTCTTTGTTAATAAAACGTTTTTGTTTCATTACTTTTCTGGCTTTTATGTTTTTCCTTGTGGAGACAAACGCATTGTTAGTGTTATGTCTGGTCACGGTCTGAAGCAGACATAACATGTAAATATGCAAGTGTTTAGACGGTAAATATCTGAGTTTAAAGATTCAGCATCTCGTGCCATTTTCCGGTCACAGTGTTTAATATTCAGGATTAATTCCTGGGCATAAGCAGCTTTTAGTGATATTCTGTTCGAAGTGACCCTATAAGGATGCCATATTCGTTGCGAAGCGGTGTGTACTTAACATTCATCCAAATAATGGTACTTTTATCATTGTGTGTACTCTCCGCAGCTGTATTTCTGTCAGACGTGCACTCTGCTCTGCTAGTTTGTCTCGGAGCGCTGACGGCGAGTTGGGCTTTCCTGTAAACACCTCGGGCAGCCTGACCCCTGTCTCTCCCGCCGTCTGCCTGAACCGGCCCTCACCTCCCCCGGCTGACGAGGCCCAGCCTGTACGTGTCAGTGGGCGTCTGAGTTATGATAGAGCCGCGTCTCCCTCTTCACTCCATCCCTCTCCGTCCCTCATTCTTCCAGCCGGGAGAGTCAATGATCCAAAACTCTGTTAAAACAGGGTCAGCCCCACATGTGCACTTACAGGGTGTCAGTTTAACCTGCTCAAAAATACTTACGGCTATTATTATAGCTTATAAATCATTAAGAAAGTTTAATTATACAAAAATTTCATGGTGGAAATGTGCAGGATGACACATGGGAAGGAGAATTTAATGGGCCAGCAAGTCCCAGCACAGAGAGGGGAAATATTGAGGTTAGCTTTCTATTTTAT
Organism: Labeo rohita; assembly: GCF_022985175.1. Taxonomy (NCBI): domain Eukaryota; kingdom Metazoa; phylum Chordata; class Actinopteri; order Cypriniformes; family Cyprinidae; genus Labeo; species Labeo rohita. Next base: position 16,498,254 of record NC_066873.1, read on the forward strand.
GGCACTGCCGAAAGGCTGAGGGAGACACATAGTTGGGTTTCGCCCTGTTGATACACACGCTCTGAAATATACCGTTCCTTCGCTTCCGCGCGAGAGCAATATCCACACCGGCTTCGACAGTTTCAGAGGTGATGAAGATGTTGCTGTGATCGCACCTAGTACTATTCTTTCTTAAGTAAAATCTCCCCTAATTAACACAAGACTTTAATTAGCCGTCGGGATTTCATCTGTCTTTGTGAGACATCTGTGTTGCACAAAACTAATGTTCGTCACTTATTTTGTAGCATTTTTTGCGGTGTTTAGAAGCACTGAGGAATAATGTAATGACTTCACGTTTATCAGTCGAAATGAATTTGAGTTGATTCCTCTGAATTCATAACCAAAATGTAGATACAAAGGTAATATATAATAGTACAGATGAATGATTCCTAGTTATATACAATATCTTTTGTTAAGTCAATATAACAAGGTTCGCACAGTCAAGGAAAATTTGGAAATGTCAGATAACAGTTGTACAATTGAATAGTCAATTGTCATTTATATAAACCATTCAGTTTGGGGTCAGGGTTTTTTATTTTTCTTTCTTTCTTTTTTTTGAAAGCAAAAAATACTTTTATTCAGCAAGAGCACATTAAATCGTGAGCTCTTAACAGTAAATGTCACAGTAAAGGCATTATAATGTTACAAAAGATTTGTATTTCACAGGAATAAATTGTTTAAAAATACAATTTTAATCATTGATAATTAAAAATGTTTCTTGAGCAGCAAATCATTGATTTCTGAAGGATCATTTGGCACTTAAAACTGGAGAAATGACTGCTGAAAATTCAGCTTTGCCATCACAGAAATATTCTGTTTTCATATTTTAAATAGGGCTGTCAAACAATTCATTGTGATTAGTCGCATACAAAATAAAAGTTTGAGCTGAATATTTGTGTGTGCTGTGTGTAATTAGTATTATTATATGAATACACACAACTTAATATATATATTTAAGAGAAATATGTTATGTACAAGTTATTTTTATTTATATGTAATTCATGTAAAAATTGTAATAAATACATATTCTTGTATATAGTTCTTAAATATATACATGAATGTGTTTGTATTTATATATACATAATAATTACACACAGTACTCACACATATATTAGGCAAACTCAAACTTTTATTTTGTAAGCAATTAATCGCGATTAATTGTTTGATAGGCCTTTAAAATATAAGACAGTTTATTTAAATTGTAATAATATTTCAAAATATTACTGTTTTTACTGCATTTTTGATCAAATTAATCATTGTGTCTTAACAAACGAAAGATCAATTTGTAACTGATTAAATATTTTAATTTCAATCACTTTTGTATGACGATAAGCAATATGGGAAGTTTAATTGGACAGTAGATGTGGGAACCTTGCTAACATAATTGACATCGAAATAAGAGATCAGTTGAATTGGTGGCATCTGACCAATTGAAAACTATGTAAAATCAACAACTGCCCACCAACAGTTGTAGTCGGCTGAATGAGCCGCACTACATGTGAAGATGCAAACAAAGAGTGAAGACACAAAAGGAGAGTTTGCCGTGATGATACGCACTCCCACACTTGTCGGTACAGTGTGCAGACTCCGCTCTCTCTCCAGGGTTCAAGGCACTGCAGGATCAATGCAGAACGGGTCCAAAATGAGGGGCCCCATCAGCCTTTTATCATCCAGACCGAGATCTCTCCTCATGGGCCCTGTGCCAGGCACAGCTGCTCCGGGGCCCCTCTTCTCTGATGAGCACAGAATACGCACACACACATACTGCTGGTACACTATCTATGTGTTTAATTCGCTATCAATACGTTTTCGGCATGTTAGATAGTTGAAGAATATCGTCATGTCTCCTAACTTGCCTCAAGGCGTCGAGAGGCTAGTTAAAGCCCATTACATGAGTTCATTTACCTACCATATCTGACAGATAAATCTTTTACAAAAGATTCTATATCAGTAATGTGGTAATACCATGGTACTGTCAAGAAATGTGGTATTTGCTTGGTAATTGAAGCATAAATCATCAATGAGGCCTCAAAGAGTTGCAAGCTTCAGGAGTCGCATGTGTGTGGCCTTTATTCGACAGTGACTGATGCCCAAGCGCACCCCACCCCTGTGCCCCCGTCACTTGCTCTTTCACTCATCCTGCCCCCATGTTTCCCTCTTTCCTCTTGTTTTCCATGAGTGCAAGCTCGACACAGCACCGCTGCCTTTCCTGGCACGCCGCTCCTTATCCTCTCGCTTTTGTTTCCAGTAGGTGTCAAACGCACACCGCTTGTGCTGTGTCAGTAAATATTTACCCGGCTTCCTTTTCCTCGCCCGCCTTTGCTGACGTGTGTATGTGTGTGTGTCTGTCCGTGCAGCGTCGCCTGCTCGCCCCATCTCCGCTCACAAGGGTCCACTGATACCCCATTCTGGCCCAGCCTTTCCGGGACAGCACACTGGACGATGTCATCCTTTGCACGTGGCGTTCCACTCAGCGACAGGAAGTAGAAGGGGAAGTTATCGCCACTCGCTGTGCACTTACTAGCATCCATAAATCAAAACCTGCCCGCCGTGGCGCCTATAAATGCACACGTACCTAGGAATATACTCTTGGCTGGACGCTCACAGGGGTTAGATATATCCACACCGACGCACACGCTGCCTCCCCAGGGCCTCATAGTGTCCTGGTGCTTAGGGTTTCCTTCCTGCCCCAAAGACAAAGGACAGGCAAGCGCTGAGGCCCAGGCTTCAAAGCAGGGGAAGGCGCGAGTGTTGTCTCTTCCTGTGCAGGGTGTCGGAGCTCCAGGGGCAGCTGCCGCTGTTTTCTCAGCCCGAGCAGGGGGCCAGGGGAATGAGGGCTGGCCTGTGCCCTCTTGGACCTGGAGAATGAAGAAAGGCCAAAACTTTCCACCTCCTTTGGAGCCCCGCTTGGCTCCAGAGGTGAGATGTCTAAGTGGGGTCAGCACAATGCTAGCGAAGGACACTAAGAATATGTTTATCGTGACACCGCTGAACTATTAAACCAAAGAGTGTTTATTTTAAAGAAACATTACATGCGTTTGATATATTGTTCTAAATTAAGATGAAGGGGTATTAGACAAAGATGTAGTGGATTATGTTCACAGGTTTTTGATGTGATGAACTACTACTGACTCAGATTGGTTTCCACTGTTAGTTCTCAAGGCAAAACCGCAGTAGTAGATTGTAAGTTCTCTGTAAAGTGGTATTTAGTTGTTGAATATGACATCTGCCCTTTATTGATTTAACAAGCTTTTAAATGTGTAAACAGAATTATTGTTGAATAGCTGTGCATGGCAGTTTTTCTTGTAATGTGTTTTTTTTTTTTTTTTATGTAAGTGGTAATAAATGCAATTTTCATTTATAGCTTGAGGTTTGAAACTCTACAGTGTACATGTGTACGCATGTATGTATGTATGTATCAATGTTAAATATTCAGAGATTTTTATATTTCTTCTTCTGACACAGAGTGTCACAAGGGAAAGTGTGTGGTTTAGATCGATTTTTTTGCTTGAGTGCTCTATAAGTATTAGTTAGCTTATTTATTAGAGTGTGTCTTAAAATGTAAAACAGTGGTATCAAATGATGAAATAATCATCATACAGATCGAAAACATGTCAAATAAAACCAAAAAGCTGTTACTTCAGGTTGGAGGTTTCTGTAAGTATGTAGTTTATGTGTTAAATGTTTAATGGTGCAACACTCAAGTATTTAAAAGATTAATTCACTCCTGAATTAAATTTCCTGATAATTTACTCACCCCAGTGTCATCCAAGATGTTCATGTCTGTCATTCTTCAGTCGAAAAGAAATTAAGGAAAACAGGTTTTTGAGGAAAACATTCCACGATTTTTCTACATATAGTAGACTTTAATGAGAATCAGTGGGCTTCAGGTCCAAATTGCAGTTTCAGTGCTGCTTCAAACGGCTCGATTCCAGCCAAGGAATCACCACAAATGCTCATCTTGCAGTAGCTCTGCAATACATTTCTACGATTGCATGTATTACATAGTCGCATTGGAAAGGTCATGTGCGATTAGTTCATCAACTGTGTACTTTAGTTCATCTCATTTTCTCCTCCAACTTCAAAATCATCTGACATCAGTGTTTTACCTTTTTTTGTAAAGGGCATTTGACTTTCTTTGCACATTTTCTTTGTAAACACTGGGTCGGTACTTCTGCCTACGTCACGTGTGTGACCTTTACAATATGATTACGTAATGCATGAAGTCGAGCTAGTGCAAGATGAGCGTTTGTGGTTAAAAAGTGTATGTGTGTATATATATATATATATATTTTTTTTGTTTGTTTGTTTTGTTTTGTTTTGTTTTGTTTTGTTTTGTTTTAGAGAATGACCAATTGTTTCACTACACAAAACCCTTATTCCTCGCCTGAGATCGTGTAGAGCTCTTTGAAGTTGCATTGAAACTGCGATCTGGAACTTCAACCCGTTGATCTCCATTGAAGTCTACTATATGGGGAAAAGTCGTGGAATGTTTTCCACAAAAAAACATATTTTTTTTTCGACCGAAGAAAGAAAGATATGAACATCTTGGATGAGATGGGGTGACTAAATTACAGGGAAATTTTAATTCTAAAATGAACTAATCCTTTAATAGTGCACAAGTCATAACACTAGGATGGTGCAACTGGACCCAGTTAAAAGTAATAGTTAATTTGAAGAAAAGGTTAGCATAATTAGTTTGTAAATCGAGCTTGGCCTGTATGATCCTGCTGACTACACCAGATTTGTTAGATTCTTTGACATTGATACGTTTTTAAATGTAGCTTACTTTACAGTTCAAATACTTTTTAGGGCCAGTGTATACGTTTGCCAAGACATACTGCTGTTGTTAGGATGTGCATGTATGTAGCTGTGCGCAGTGTTGGCCCTCTCTCACTGGTCGTAATTGGACAGTTAATCAATCAAATATTTAAGCTTCATTTTACCACGCAGTGGGATGTCCAGATTATGGCAGCAGTTTGGATGCATTAGTCTGGACTCAGCACCGATGCTAACAGCATGGCTTCCTGAATCAGCCCGCATCTGGATTCGCACGCACGTGAGCGCGAGTGTGTGCGTCCGCGCTGTCTTCCCTCACCATGGTAATTGCCGTTTTTTTCATGGTGCTATTTGTTGGTAAGCACGTTCCTTTTTAAAAGCCCATGTTATTTATTTATCTCTTCACTACTTTATTCCTCCCTCATTCTTCTGGGAATGTGTTGAGTGTTTTTTTTCCCCCTGCCTCCAGGGACGCCATTGTGGATTACCATTCAGTTCTCACCTAATTATCTGGTGACTTGCACTGCCTTTGACACGTAATTATCAAAGCCCTAAATAATTGTCTTATTGCTTGTGTGTTTGCATGTAAGTCTCATGGAGAGCGTTCGCTTTTGTCGCCAGGACGGCTGAAATGGCGGAGTATTTATCGCTGCACGAGAGTCGCCTCCCCGCCTTTCTTATCGTTAAACTCTCCTATTTGCTTGTGTGTGTGCGTGTGTGTGTTTCACACTATTCTGTGTTCGAAATGCAGGGGCAAATAAAGAAGCGCTTCCATTGCGGTCAGCTTCATTAAGGAAAATGCGATTTCCAACAACTGAAGTCGAGCAATTAGCTCACTACGTGACGTGAAGCCACTTAAAGTGCTAAATGCTGTATTTTACAGTAGAGGTCACTGAAGAGGTCAGACAGAGGGAGAGAGTGAGAGCGAGATTGGGGGAAGGGGGGTGAGGATATATGACAACGGGGATATTTTGTCCTCATCAGCTGCAGGATTTAGCCAATATCGGAAAGACCATTTCAGCTAGCTGGTCCAAAATCATCCTTGTGTCTTTAATTGGGTTTCTACTGATTGGGGTCTCATAGCAACTGGGCTGTGTAGCAAAAGACGGATGGAGAGAACAGCCTTAATGGAGCTTATCCGGAGAAAAGGAAGGGAAATCTGCTGTCTTCAGAGGTTTCCCGCTGGCAGTCCTTGATACTGTTTGACCGAATGTCACGACTGACCATTTACCACATCACAGCATTTTCAAAATCACCCGGTGTAAACAATATATAATAACAACCGGCCTGTACAAACACTTACCTTTGAGAGTTTTGTTGGCTTTATTATAGTACTTGCAAGGCAGCACGGAAGTGATATTCTTCAAACCTTTCTGATCAAGGGGTTTATTCAAGCTACAATTTTTAAAAAAATCCTTCTTTTAAAGAAATAGTTCACCCCAAAATGAAAATTTTGTCATCATTTTCTCATCCTCTTGTAGTTGCAAACCTCTGTAAGTTTCTTTCTTATTTTAAACATGAAGATATTTTGAAGAATTTTGGTCCCCCATTGACTTCCATAGTAGGGAAAGAAATACCATTGAAGTCAATGGGGACCATCAACTGTTTAATTACCTGCATTTATTAAAATATCTTCTTTTATGTTCAACATAAGAAAAAAACTCATACAGCTTTGGAACGACGTGAGGATGCATAAATGTGACTCGTGACCCTGGTTCACAAAACCAGTCTTAAGTAGCACAGTATATTTGTAGCAGTTACCAAAAATACACTGTATGAGTCAAAATGATCAATTTTTCTTTTATGCCAAAATCATTAAGATATGAAGTAAAGATAATGATCCATTTCCTACCGTAAATATATCAAAACTTAATTTTTGATTAGTAATATGCATTGCTAAGAACTTCATTTGGACATTTTTAAAGACGATTTTCTCAATATTTAGATTTTTTTTGCACACTCAGATCCAGATTTTCAAATAGTTTGTATCTCGGCCAAATATTCTTAAAAAATCATACATCAAGCGAATATTTATTCAGATTGTAGATGATGTATAAATCTCTAAATTTCTAAAAATTGGCCCTTATTTTGTGGTCCAGGATCACAAATGATGACAGAATTATAATTTTTGGGAGAACTATTCCTTTAAGTCTCTTACACACACCAAGGGTGTATTTATTTGTTCAAAACAATAACATTTTAATATTATTATATTATATTCCTTTGGCAAAGCTTAATTTTCAGCAGTCATTACTCCAGTCTTTAGTGTCACATGATCCTTCAGAAATCATTGTAAAATGTTGATTTGATGATCATAAAATTATCAGTGTTGAAAACAGTTGTTCTGCTTAATATTTTTGTGGATAAATTGATACTTTTTTATGTTTCTATGATGAATAAAAAAGTTTAGAAAATAAATATTTTGTGACATTCTAAAAAGTCATGTCTAATCAGTTTAGTGTTATTTTTACAAAAATCTGACGGACCCTATTATGTATACTGTGTGTGTGTGTGTATCCAACAAAAAGAAAAAAAAAGCTCTTTTTTTTTTAACTTTCTTGATGCACAGTATTTGTCTTATCATGTTGTCTTTCACAATATGATTGCATAATGAATTGCGACTGGTTTTCTGTCTTACATCTATTTGCATACTGAATTGTGATTTGTCTTGCTTGCAGCTTTATAACCATTTACAGCTACTTTTACACTGCATAGTAACTAAGTGTTGATTCTTGTGAGCAGCCGACTGGAAAAAGACATGCATTTAGAGTCACAACAACGGATGCAGCGTTCATTTTTAACAGAACCTAAAACTTTAACACAAATTTTTTGGTGCCTTTCGAGTACTGTTAGTTTCTTCAGAAAATGCTAATTTCTCTGCTAACACAGTGGTGTTGAAAATGAGGGAGTGATGTTTTCGTTCCATCTCGGAGGCTGGATGTCATCTCCGTCTCGTTGCCTCCTTCATCGCACTTTCACCTCTCCCCCTGTCTCTCCTCCTCAAGCCAGATGCTCAAGTGCAAAGAAAAGGGCAGAAGTGAGATAGCAAATGTTTCAACATCTGTCTCTGTTGATTTTAGTGCAACAAGTACTTCCACATGTTTGCTTTTTCTTCGCGCTGTTTCTGGGCAGGAGGTTGATGAGCACAGCTGCCCGGTTTCTTTCTTTTATGGGTACAGACCAGCTGAGAGAGCGGCTCACGTGGTGCTATAATGCTTAAGCTAATGTACGGAGGAATGTAGATTACGAGTGTTTTAAGGCTTTGGTCCCGTGCGTGCCGTCATTCTTGCTCGCTTCCATACGTTGATTGGCCTGACAGTAAATTATTTATTTTTTCATTGCTTCATATGTTCTTTTAATAATTTCAATGCTTGGCTGTGCCCACAGGGCATTTAGTCTTTTAGGTTTACATTGACGGGCTCTCTGAAGTTCTGTGTATGTGTGTGTGTGTGGGTAAGACAGTTGCAGACGGCATGTGTGGAGCACATAGACTGTCACTGAAGGACATCAATCAGAGCAGTGTGATGGTGTAAATCTAATACACATGTTTCAGTTTTCCCAATGGAAAACATCACAGATTCACACACATCAAAGCTGCTCTCTGTCATTTTCCTCTTCATATCCAATGCTCATGTTTGCTTTGAGGTTGTGTTTACATGATTTTGTCAGGCCGTTTGTCATGGCATGAGTAAATCTGTCATTAAATACCATTACAGGCTTTTTGTGGGATTTAAATATTCATGCATAACATTTCCATATTAGCAGCAGCATTCTAGTGATATACAGCACTTTCCACCAGTAGAGTACAAAACATGGCCTTATTTATTTATTTTTGTATTTTCAGTGGACAAATCAAAGGAGATGCTTACACTTCAGGAAATGTTGATCATCAAAGTAAATATTATGCTAAATAGTGTTATTTTATTTTATTATGTATTATGTTTGTTTTTAAACTCTTGAATTTTCCTTATATCAGTAAACTTTAAATAAATCAAAAAGTACAAAATTATACTTTTAATAATATTAGTAATAATAATAAGGTTAATTAAATCTACATTAGTTAACATGAACTTCTACAGCATTTATTAATCTTAGTTTGTTTTTAAACTTTTTTGTTTTTCTTATATCAGTAAACTTAAAATAAATTAAAAAGTAAAGAATGATACTTATAATAATAATATTAATAATAAATAAAAAAAAAAATTCTGTAACAGATTTGACTGGCTGAACTTCACAAATCCATTAAAAAATACAAAGGAAGAAAAAAGTACATCTACTTGCCAAGAATCCCAAAAATTGCTAAAAAGTATCATTCTCCATTTGGTTCTTTTTATTTCAAGTGCTTTTTAAAACCATGAATATCCGGAACATATTTAGTTACCTTTCTAAAGTCTGAACGCTGTCTTTACTGACACTTTTAGTAGTTTTTAAAAGGTTGAATTTGCTGGCCTCTTGGGTATCATTGAAACAGGAAGACATTTTAGCCATGCACTTTTCAGTCACTCGATGTGTGTGTGTGTGTGTGTGTGAGCCGCCATGTGCTTCCTCCCCTTTTCTTTAAGAGGATGCTCCTGAGAAAAGCTTATCAGCAGTGTGATGTATTAGTCCTTAGTGCCTTAATAGATTCCATTTATCTCTATACAGTCCCTCTAATTTAAATGGGCTTGGGGAATGTATTAAAATGACTATGGACACTTTGATGTAGCACCAGGCCAGTTGTAGCTCCTGTAAAATGGATCACGTAAAGTGATTGTTAACCTATTGTTGTCAGACCGGCCCTTTTTCTCCAGCCGTTTATCTTGAATGGAATAGTTAGCGTGACAGGCAGACTCCTCTGGATTGCACACAGTCTAAAATACAAGCATGAGAAGAAGCACCTCTTCACGTGTTTTTATCTTCTAGAAGTGTTTTGCATTCTTCTTACATTTAAGACTGTAATGTCACAAGTGGATCACAGACCTTGTACACATGCTGTAATGTTTAGCGCATTAGCATTGGCAGAAAATACATGATGATACTCTACAAGATACATTTCTGCACTGAAAAGCACTGTAAATTTGGATAGCTTTTTCAATGAAACAATGATATCATATGCTCTTTGCTAATGTATCTCTCTCCCACTCAGATGATTCAGCGAGAAGCAGAAGTGAAGAATCGTGTCCGTGCTGTGGCCATGACTGACTCTGTCCATAACGTCTGGCACCAGGAGGCCAACAAGTCCATTCGGGACTGGCTCAGAGAGGTACAATCTTCCATCAAGCAAATGTGCCAAAACCTTGATGTTCTCAATCACAGCATCAATAGCGGCCACACAGCTCAGCTCAAACAGCCTGGCATTTCATTCAGCGAGCAGATACGCTCCAGAAGCAGGAGTCACGGAAAGCCAATAGTTTGTTTTTCATCCCACACTCTTGTTTGTCTGTTTGGGCAGATGTCAATAAGAAATCAAAGCCAAACGCCGCCGCACGCAGGCAGATGCTCTGTTAGTATGTCAGTTTTATTTAGTTGCTGCCCTTTCAGCGATGACCTCGAGTCCAGAGACAACACCTGGGAACACTCAATATGCACATAAATATGAGAGAGTGGATCCCAAGCCAGGGCTACAGGGGAGCCAGCCATGCAAATGCCAAGCGCAAACACACGCCCTCGCCTCTCGGCCGCTTTCCCCGTGAACAGCGGACCACCCATCCCACCAGAAAAAATGTCTTTCATTCCTTTGTCTTTGCTGATCTGCTTTGCTCCGTCAGATGTTTGCTTGCCTTTTGTTTGCCTTGGTGATTTTTTTTTTTTTTTTTCTTTTTCTTTTTCTTTTTTTCTGTTGTAGTTTGTCTTTGGTCTTGGGCTCTTTCTTTATGTCTTTTTCATCTTGTCAAGTTATGTCTTCTTTCTTTCTTTCTTTCTTTCTTTCTTTCTTTCTTTTCTTTCTTTGTGTCAGTATGGTTTAACTGGAATATTAGGGTATTTTTATGTGTGATTTTAGCCCTGAATAATAAGTCCATCAAAAATAGGAACACGTTGTCATTGATTTGTTCTTTCTTATATGTTCTGGTGGTGTGACTTACACTAGAGACATGAGGAGGAGACAGACCACTCACAGAATAATAAATGTGAGAAAATGTGTAATGCTTGATATGACAGCTGTAGTAAGTCTAGAAGTCCTGCCTTTTAAGTTAAAAGAGCCTGAAAAGTATAGCTGTTTAGTGTGATAAAGAAGAAAGAAATTATGAGACAGTTGTTGTCGGATAGTATTGCTGATTTAAAATGTTTTAATGAAATATGTCGAAACAAGTCTTTCCATGTTCAGCTAGAGCTTATAACTGCCTGGGTGTGTTACAGAGATGGCCACTGAATGAAGAATTTGCCTTAAAAGAAGGATAGTTTACTAAAAATGGAAAATTCTGTCCATAATTACTCACCTTCATGTTGTTCCTTTGTTCATTTTCAGAACACAAATTAAGATATTTGCAATGAAATATGAGAGCCTTCTGACCCTCTATAGACGGCAACGAAACTACCACATTCAAGACCCAGAAGGGTAGTAAGGACATCGTTAAATAGTCATTGTCATTTTTAAAATATCACGTTATATTCGATTTTTTTGCACACAGAAAGTATTCTTGTAGCTTCATTTGAACCACTGATGTCACATGAACTATTTTACAGATGTCCTTACTACCTTTCTGGGCCTTGAATGTGTCAGTTGTGTTGCTGTCTTTGCAGGGTCAGAAAGCTCTTGTATTTAATCAAAAACATCTTAAAGGTCCACTGAAGTGCTTTGAAACATGCAGCGTTATTCTGTGTGTTGATGTAATTTCAACTGAAACAGAAAGACAGGGCGGGAAATATCCAGCAGTCCCAACCCATTTTAAACAGCCAGTGTCGTTTAGTTTATATCACAGCTTAGGCCTGAGCTGATAAGCTGGATAAAACCGTATTTGACAGCGTATGACAGCCACAATCTCATCCATATCGCATTATCTATATATTAATTTTGTGTAGAGTTCAAAAGTGAAAAATTCAAAGACTTCAGTAGCCCCAACAGAAAGCATATTTACACCGTCTGAATCGTTCCCTATCCCCTATAAATTGCACTACATGCCATTCACTGTACAGAAAACACTACTGTGAACAAGTAACTGATTTCAGTCGCAGCTTCATCGTGTATTTATAGTGTATTGTGTATATAGGGGCGGGACCTTTCAGTTTCTTGAGAGCATTTGATAGGACAGAAAGTTTGACGAGAAGCTGAAGTGCAGGATGATGTCATCAAAATAGTGAGGAAGTTAGAAACTGGAAGTTTTGCTTCTAAATCTTCTAAATGCAAATTTTGTCATTGTTTTGGAGCACACTAGCTTACGAATGACCTTAAAGGTCCACTGAAGTACCTTGAAAAACAGCGTTATTTTGTGGTGATGTCATTTTAACTGAAACAGGAAAACATATCGGATATATCGAGCAGCGCCGCCCCTTTTTTTAAAATAGCCAATAGCGTTGTGTTTATATCTGCTTGGGCCAGAGCTGTTGAGCTCAGTAAAGCCGCATTTGACAGCCACAGTTGAAATGTTTACCCCCTAGAATCAATATGAAACTCTTACTAAAACAAAATAGTAATCACAATCATGCTGAGGCTGTGTAGTTTTAAAAGTGGTTAATATATGCCGACTCACGCATATGATCCACTCCGTGCAATCGCGTCTGTAAACCAAAGGCAAAGTCTGGAGTAGACCTTGTGTGCTGTCGCGGTTCGTGTGACAAAACATGCCCCAATCGAAAGCATATTTACACTGTCTGAATCGTTCCCTATCGCCTCCATTGTGCACTACTTTCACCGTACAAAAAATACTGACACTGTAACAAGTGACCGATCTTAGCTGTAGCTTCAGCATCTATTTATAGTGTTGGGGGCGGGGCGCTTTGGATTCTAGAGAGCATTTGATTGGGCAGAAAATTTGATGAGAAGCTAAAGTGCAATTGTTGATTGAAATTGGCAGAAGTGAGATACTGTAAGTTCTGAATGCTTATATCTTGTAAACACGAATGTTGTCGTTGTTTTGGAGCACACTAGCTTATAGATAACCTTAAGGTTAACAAATTCATATTAAATTTTGATTTCATGGGGACTTTAAGGTTTGCATATTTGTACTAAAAGCCAAAAAACTTCCATTTTGATTTCATGGGGACTTTAATTTGTGTTTTGAAGAGGAAAAATGGTCTTACAGATTTGGAACGACATGAGGGTGAGTAATTAATGACAGAATTTTCATTTTTCAGTGAACTGTCCCCTTAAAGGATGTCTTTAATGTCATTTAAATGTCTTTCCAAACCTGTATAACTTAATTTCTTCTGTGGAATACAAAAGAATATATTCTGAAGGATGTTTTTGTCTCAGTGAAAAGTCAGTGGAGTCCAAAACAACACTGACCTTGACTGAAATGACAAGAAATTAAATTAAAAAAATTGCAAAATGTCTTCTTACAGAAGAAAGTCATAGAGGCATGAAACAACATAAGGGTAAGTAAATGATTGATTGATTGAATGTTTTTTTTTTTCTTGTTTGGTGAGCTATCCAGTTAAAGTGACTTGCTCAAACAGACTATTGTTAATGGCAGAAGAATAGACTTGTGCATTGGCACACACTCATAAGTACTGCCATACATTGAGGACACCAAAATATTAATTTGTCAGGGGGCCTGATTAACACAGATGAGGTCGAGCATTTATTTAATTGATTTTCGGATCTAATTCCTTCCAATAATTGAAGCCAGAGGGTGGACTCTCACTTCAGGATTGTTAAAGTCACTTTTAGTCCTTTCGTGTCACCCGTTAACCCCCTAATCCTTTTTACTCCTGCAGGAATTGGGAGCGGAGTTGTGTAAAGGCGTTCGGATTTCCCACTGCCTGCGTCTCAACCGTAGACCTGTCTTTAATCAGGGTCATGGCCCCATCCCCTTCCATAGTAACGTCCATAGCAATCATGATTTGGACATTATTCAGGTTTGAGATCACTGTTTCTGGCCAGGCAGGCATCCCTGTAGGGGTTTGTCGGAGGTGATGCTCCGTTCCTTGCACAATTGTGAGCTCTTTCGTGCAGGGGGTGGTAATTCCCCTTCTCCTCCTGAGGGAGGTGGAGATGGAGGGATGAGAGCCGAGAATTGGAGGGATTTTCAGGACGAGAGCGCAGTAGGACAGGTGATGTGGCGATAATGGGTCAGACTAAGGGCATATGAGGGAGAGAGAGGGGGAAGGGAGGATACGGGGAAGACAGACATAAACAGAGCAACCTGAAGGAGGTTGAGATTCCCTCAGGAAGCAGTGGTATATACTGAAGGGGAAGAAATGGTGAGAGAAAATCTCCTAGGACATGGAGAGAGAAGAGAGAAATAGAGTGAAGAAATATCCATTGTCCATGAGAATACCTGCACTGGCTAGAAAGCTGCAGTGATGAAAAGATAAATGACAAAAAAGCCCAAAAATAAACACATCATACTAGTACATACTAGTAGTTCTGTAGACAGCAACGCAGCTACTACGTTTAAAGCTCAGAAAGGTAGTAAGAACATCATTAAAATCCAGTCCATGTGACATCAGTGGTTCAACCATAATTTTATGGAGCTATGAGAATACTTTTTGTGCACAAAGAAAACAAAAAATAACGAGTTGATTCAACAATTTCTTCTCTTCTGTGTTAGTACAACCTTCTAAAACTAAATCCCAGATGTCAGTGCTTTGTAAAGTGATTACGTCTCAGAAACAAAGATAGCATAGTTCATTTCACATATTAAGCATCCGATGTGTATTGCTTTAGTGAATATATTGGCTTAATGAGGCATTTTGCATGTAGTAAACAAACAAATTCAAATTGACAAAACAAAGCAGTGGTACTCTGTGACAGTTCTTAAAAGAGCAGATCAGAGAACCTAAAAATCTGAATGCATCAGGTGTTGACTTTGAGTTTTCTCAACAATTTCTTTTTACAGTATATTTTCAAGATGAGCGGTTTGGGCATGTGGCTGCATGTTGACACTCATCTGTCTTGTTGAATACAGTGGCTGAGGTGTGATGCGCCTGGGTGCAGCCGGGAATGATTGAGCAGAATGTGGTATGTTAAAGGGCAGCTATAGGATAGGAGGCCAGACACAGGGATGCTTAATAAGTGCAGGTAGGAGAGAGCACTCTCAGCGGGATCCAACACCTGTCTTCCGTTTACCTTCTCTAACTGGGCCATTAGGAGACCGCTTAGAGTCCCACCATGCTCCAGCACCCCATCTCCCAGCCCAGAAGAGCCGGGAATACCACAACCATATGGCCCTGATTAATGCTGATGGGCCTCACCGTAGACGATTATCACTCATTTGTGTCCGTTTGTCGTTTTTCATTTTGTACAGCTTCAGCTGGGATTTAGGAGTGTTATGTAAATAGTTAGCGTGATAGCCGATCATGTACAATTCTGTCACAGAGCATTCAAAAACTCTGACAGATACTTTTAGATTAGATGTCTGCTTTGCGGCATCATATTTAAACACATATTCTCTGCAAGAATGTGCAAAACTTGATTTTTTTTTATGATGGACAAGTCATTGGGTTATCTGAACATATTGACTGCATGCTAAAATCCAAGTTCTATCACTAAATGCATTGCTTGTACAGCATGTTTACTTAAATATTTAAAGAAGGCCGTACACTGAATGTCAGTGGTGTCCAAAACAACAGCATTAATATGAAGGATAAATGTATTTTCCAAAGTAACTTCTACAAAGTCATACAGGTTCGGAATGACATGAGGGTGAATAAATGATGACAGAACTTCGTTTTGGATTGTACTTTCCATTTAAGCTAAAAGAAAAATCCAGATCTGATCTAATTCTGTTATTGACTCTTTTTTTCTGTATCCACCTTATTTTACAATACAGAAAGGAGCTATGTTATGTGAATGTTCAAGATTTAAAGGGTTAATTCACCCAAAAAAGAAAATTCTGTCATTGATTATGTACCCTCATGTTGTTCATCTCCAAAATACAAATTAATTTATTTCTGATGAAATCCAAGAGCTTTCTGACCCTGCGTAGACAGCAACACAACTACCACATTCAAGGCCCAGAAAGGTAGTAAGGACATTGTTAAAATAGTCCATGTGAAATCAGTGGTTCAACCTTAATTTTACGAAGCTATGACAATACTTTTTTTCAGGGGTTGAAAACGAGAAAAAAAATTCAGTCGGTTCACTCCAAGTAGAATCGGTATTTTAACATCTCTGTTCCTGCGTTCCTCTATATTATTATCCTTCCTAAACTGGTTTGAGTAGAAAAAATAACCTGTTAATAAAAACATCAATCCAAAAACAAATAATTTAAGGTGCTGCCTACCTCTCTCATTCGAGACAAATCCAAATGTTTCCATATTCGCGACATGTCTGGATGCTAAAATATAATTTATTATGTAAAAGGCATTGTACTTCACTCTGTACTTGATGTAAAACATCCTTCACATCGGCTGTATCAGCACAGAGTTTTGATAATGAATAGGCTACAGTTGTGAAAAAATATGTTGTCTGTGTGCACGTGATGGTCATACCAACGCTGGTTGGTCATACAGGTTGAAGCAGCATCATTCAAAACTATCAAGCTTTTGCAAAATAAAGAAAACTAGCCTGCCCTCCAGTTTTCCTTTTTGTGAACTTTGGGTCATGTCACAATAAATTGAAACTCAGCAGATTTTTTTCTTTCGTTCTGTTAATGATTTAAGTGAAATATTTTATGTATAGGCCTATATATTCCTTTTTATGTAAGCCTATAATTTTATTCTGTGTTCTCCATTCACAGAAGCATTGCAGGTGCGTGTGATCTGTTGAATCCATCTTACACTATCCTCGGATAAACGCCGGTGCATTGCCATTGCGACTTACCTATGATGAGTTCACAGCTGAGCGTGGGCATTTCACTCGTTGGATGCGTCAGCTCTCATTTACATAGGTCGTACTACTTGAATTCATATTTGACAGCAAATTTCAAATATGAAATGGAATGATAAAATAATGTTATTAACCAGTTAATGGCACTTTCAAATTTTCGTTTCTGTTCGGAAATATAAAATTTGATTTAGTTTCTGTTTCTAATTCTGTTCTGGTCAAAATTTCCAAAAGTTTCAGGTTTTCGTTTTTGTTCCTTTAACCGGTTTAGAGCCCTGCTTTTTGAACGCTTAAATTATGGTCTGTTTTTCTCTACTAGACTACAAACAAAAGACTTAAAAGCGCATTTGTTCATATCCAATTTGTCTAATTAATTCTCGTTTTTTTCTTGTATTATCAGGCACTTCTATTAAATGCTTTATTGGCTGATGGGCCATATTATGAGGATGTATATGGATTAAAATGTCATTTTTATGCTATTCAAGACAACCACAAGCCATCTGATTTCACAGAAAGATTGTAACGCTTCCAAAAGCCCGACCCAGCTCCTCTATGCCCAAAAAACCCCTTCCACTGTTCTTGGTTTTTATATCTGTTCTTTTAAAGCTATGTCATCCTCTTACATAGTGGCCTTGGCCTTCTGTTTCATCTAAAACTCATCCTGGTGCATCAGCCAGCCCTGACAAATCTGTTGAAACCTCTTCCCACCCCCCGCCTCTTTGCCACTCACTCTGGCTGGGACTCCGGTCTTTGAAATTCCTGCCCTTGCTTCCAGCCCAGCTGACATCTTTCTCCAGACGGCATGAATTAAGATTGTACAATAAGACACTTGATGCAGCAGTCAGGGAGCGCTCCTCTCACTGGCCCGGCTCCATGGTGCACAACTAGGGCAGCAGGAATTCTAAAAATACACAATGCATGCCTGTTCATTCCAATGGCAGTTGTCTTCTCCCCCAACCCAGGCACGCAGGCGATTGACAGGATTAAGAGAGGAGAATAAAGACAAGAGAAATGAGAGGAGAACTCCAGGGCCATGGCACAGGGCTTTTTTTCTGACTTTCAGCATCATGCATGCTCGTAAGGGGAACATGCCAAAAGCAGGGATGACTACATATTGCAGCAGTAATTGAGCTTGAAAAACTGATATTTGATATTGTTTGTTGTTTGATTTATTATCACACACATATATAGGTGACCCTGGACCACAAAACCAGTCATAAGGGTCAATCTTTTGAAATTGAGATTTATACATAATCTGAAAGCTGAAAAATAATCTCCCATTGATATATGGTTTGTTAGGATAGGACAATATTTGGCCAAGATACAATTATTTGAAAATTTGGAATCTTTAAAGTAGGCAAATTGAAGTTCTTGGCAATGAATATTACTAATCAAAAATTAAGTTTTGATATATTTATGGTAGGAAATTTACAAAATATCTTGATGGAACTTGATCTTTACTTAATATCCTGATGATTTTTGGCATAAAAAAATTGATCGTTTAGACCCATACAATATATTGTTGGCTATTGCTACAAATATACCTGCACTATTTAAGACTGGGTTTGTGGTCCATGGTCCAGCAAACAATAGCAAATCTTACATGTTTTGGAGCAGTACATTTTTTTTATATAATAAATTAAAATTAATTAGATTCTAGTTATAATTCATATTAATTTATAAATTGTATTAAGCAAGAGTGCATCAAATTATATATATTAAAATGTAATCATTTCTATTTATAATTTGTATAAATGTATAATTTATATTAAGCAAGGATGCATCAAACTGGTCAGAAGTGACAATAAAGGCAATAAAAATTTACGTCAAATAAATGCTGTCCTTTTAACTATGTTCTTGAGCAACAATCAACATATTAGAAAGATTTCTGAAAGATCATGTGACACTGAGGGCTGGAGTAATGGTTGCTAAAAATTCATGCTTTCCATCACAAAAACCAAATATTTAAAAATGTATTAAAATAACAAAAAAGTATTTAGTATTTAAAAAAAAGTATTAAGTAGTAATGATATTTCAGTTTTATAATTTTATTTTTGTTTAAATACTCCATATGCATCTTTGGAGAATATAAGTCTATTAAAATGCCAACGATTTTATTTTAAACATTCCGACTAATGCTGTGCCTAAGAGCACCTTTAAACTTTGGTCATCACTGTAATACATGGCCTTGTGGCTTATTACTGTATTAACAAGTGTCTTTATTTGCTCATCTGAGTTTCCTGTTGAGAGTATTTGCATTATTGTTAATGTTCACACTTCTGTCATCCACTAGATCTCAAAATCTTTATCTCAACTCTAGACCGCTAACATAATTTTTGAAGCTACTGCCACCCCAGACTTCAGACTTCAGTTGTTTCATGAATTGATTTACCATTATACACATTATTATGTGTTAACCAAGGATGCCATGGCTAAAAAGATTGATGGAATTGAAAATCAAATTCCTGTGCTTCCCAATATATACCCGTTCCCTGTTGGCCAAACGCACACACATACAGGGTCCCGTTTGGGTGGGAGTGTGGTGTGGTGACCCTTGGGTTGACACAGGGCTCAGAGGTGAAGGAGGTTGACAGGCTGAGGTGTGATGTGACCTGCGGCTCTGTCATGTGTGTGCTTATGTATGCGAGCGTCTTTTGTGGGGTGTCTGGGGTGGTGGAATCGTCCCTCTCCGTTCTGTCAGGGAAAGTTGTCTTGGGAGTTGGTTGAGGGTTAGATAGCATTGTGTTTGTGGGTATCTGTCTGTCTTTCTGTCCATGTCTATGTGTTCGGGTCGCAGTCCCCTCGGCAGTGGTAATGGCTGACAGTGCTATGTCTGCGAAAGTAAACAACCCTAGATAAGCAGCGCTTCACAAGGACGCCAGCTGCAATACGCTAATCTCGCTTGAATTTCTCTGTCTTCTATTCAGCATGTTTTATCTTATCTCCAGACCCTGCTTTTCCATGCATGCCTTTGTAACTTTTTTCAACTCCGCACCCCATCTAAACAGTACGATTGTTTCCATAATACACGTTCTGCCAGCATGCACTTAGTGAAAACATCGAATACATTATTAGCTTGAGGGTATGATGATTTTCTCAAGCAAACATGCCTAATTAAAGCTGTTTTAGCTGAGGACAAACACTGTTGTGTTGAAGATAGAGTCGAGAGATGGTGTCTCAGGGGCCGGGCTGATGGCGAGGTCACTAGGCCAAGAAAACACTCCTCGGAGGGCCACCAGTGGTGTGCCCGCTCCTGCCCAACAAAAACAGTCGAAACTGTCAGTGTGACATGTCTCTAAGGTACCTAATTGCTTGCTCCTGTCTCTCTCCCCTCTCTCTTCTTACAGCACTGCTATAACTGGGTGTCGAGTCCTGAGCCCCTGGATACTCTGGTGGACCCCATGCTTAACGACTGCCCTCGTGTTTCAGCCGGTAAGCAAACACATCTGTAGCACAATTCACATTTTGCCATCCTTTACTTTGGTAACCAAGTTTGTTTAAGGACAAAGGTGTCCAATCCTATTTCAGGAGGGCCACTATCCTGCAGAGTTTAGCTTAGATCCTAATTAAACAGACATCAACTAGCTAATGAAGCTCTTTGAGATCACTACAAACTTCCAGCTGTGTTGGGGCAGCTTAGCCCTCCAGAAGCAAAACTGGGCTCCCTTGCTTGTAGGATGGAAAATCTTTCCAAATCAAGCTTTTCCTTTGATACAACAGCCCCCTATAGATGGAATTGGACAACATTTGATGTACTTCTTTACAATGTGCTGATGTCTGTTTGTACCACATTTTGTTAGATTTGAACTTTGCATTCAGAAGACAATGTGGATAGTCAATGTGGACCAATCCCCACCAATACTGAATTTGTTAATATTCAAAGTAATGTGTAAGATTGTGTTATAGGGTCAGGTCACAGTGGTCGACTCCAGTGACTGACTAGTTAACTAGTGAGGTTGGCTAATTAATCGATTTTTGATTGTTTATTTAATTAGTGCTGTTAGACAGTTCACACAATAAAATCCCCTTAAAAGCTCTAGTGTTAGCTATACACATTCATACGGATGTCTCTGATCTTTATGTCTCATCTTACACTGTTTTCCAACTTTTAAAATGTGCCTGGATACCTCCTTTGCAATCTGTTGCATCTCACCCAGCTGTTTCTAAATGTAGGTATGTGTCATATGAAGTGTTGGGAAGTAACTAGTTGCATATAATGGAGCTATGTCATTTAATTACAATATAAATGTAACTTTAATCCACTGGAGTTACTGAGAAAAAAAAAGTGTAATTAAATTACAGTTGCTTATGAAAATGTTGACGATTATCAGAAGGGGGTTACATCTTAATATTTTCACACGCACACACACATGCAGATTTAATTGTTTTTTTCCCCAAATTGTGGGTGTGGCAAAATGGCTCAGTAGCACCACCTATAAAATTTCAATGAAGTGCCCCTTGAGCTATGTTTCACATACATGTACGAAATTTAGTAAACCTACAAAAAAAAGTCCAAAGGTATGAATTCCAAAACCTATCAGGGTCCAACAAGAAGTCTGTTATTTTTAGTTTTCTCTGCAAGTTTTGTGCCGTTTTTGCTGTTTTCAGGCCTAGAGAATTAAACAGATCAACACCAAATTTGGTCAGTATAATCTAAAGTCTATAATCTTTGTGATGTTAAATTGAGTTGAACGGTGTGTCCGTGGCACCCTGACAAACTTCGATGTTTCGCCATGAAAAAGGAAGTTGTTATAATTCAGACATACCATGTCCGATCTGCACCAAAATTTAGCTCTAACGAACTCCTTATAGAGATTTAATGACATCAACATTATATTTCGTCAGTCTACTCTAAAGGCCTTTGCAATGTTAAATTGCAAACATCTTAAGTTTTCGTTTAAGAGCGTGTCTGTGTCGGCCTGACAAAGTTCGATCTTTCACCATAGGAATGCAAGTTGTTGTAGCTCAGTCGTACAATGTCCAATCTCCCCTAAACTTTACACGTTCGATAAAAGTCCTGGCCTGAAGACGTCTAAAGGCCAATTCGGTTATAATTATAGCGCCACCTGTTGGCAACAGGATACATCATGCTTTGCACTAACTGAAACGTACCACGTTCAATCTGCACCAAACTTCAAATGTTTTATAAAAGTCCTGGTTTGAAGACGTCTACATGCCAATATCCAGTTATAGTCATAGCGCCACCACCTTGTAGAAGGAAGTTTGGCACATATATATGACTTTGACATACTCCTATATTTACCACTTTACGTGCATATTGCCCACCGTTCGCTGCTTTCCTAAAGCCACCGGGTGGTGGTGAACCCGGGTGCGAGGGCCCTTTCAACGCTGCTTGCAGCTTTAATTTCAATTTGGATTAATGTATATGCTTTATTTTTTAAGATTAACTTTGTTTGCTGTTATAGCTATGCAAAGATTTGATTTCAAAAACAGTATCATAGCTAATAAACTGTTTCTTAATATGATTTTAAATCCGTATTTAACGATTTCAAAGTAAAAAGAGGTGCTAAAGTCTGATTTTGTGGTGGATGTGCTTTAAAATTAAATTATTTTAATCTTAATTCAAGTGATGAAGGATGTTGAGATGTCTGATAGTAATCAGTGTTGAGTACTACTGTAAATTTAATGCTGCCTGCTTTAAATGTTTCAAAATGATTAACAGGTAAAAACAGTTAAACTGGTCATGTGTAAAAGTGCCCCTATCTGAGTCAAGTCATTAAAACAAATCTAATTAACTGGTCTGCACTAGTCTAATTATGGAGTGCTTCCTTAAAAACAGATTAGTTGAGTTAGTTGCATGCCATATTGTTCTAGGCATTTACTAATCCACATATGATAAAAATAAAGAATGCAACATGTGAACAGGTAGATGGCGCTCATCATAAAGTGATTGAATTATACTATAAAGGCCACAACCTTTGAAATCCTAGTTCTTTTTTTAGTTATTTATTTTTTTTTATTAAAATGTGCATCAGTGTTTTCAAATAATTTAGTTTGTCCTGCTGGCCTTGGTTGTTTTTAGCATTTCGAGGCGTGTCCTCAATTCCGGATTACGGCTATAATCTATAATCCAGAGCAGGGAGATGATGAGGTTGACCTGACCATCACCCCTGCACTAAAGAGATGAAGAGCTGCCCATACTTTGACTTAGCTTTGTGAGATGTTATACTATCTGACAGTATTATGAAAATGTTATTTGACATTGCTTTTGTAGCGAGGACAATACTTCCCTGATTTTACTGTAATCTGGATTTGGGGTGAGGGTGGGTTGGGTATTATCCAACTGAACCATCACTGAACTATGTGAGCTTTTGTATTCGTGCATGGCATTAGTTCCAAGTTCACATTTTTACCCATCTCCTACTTTTATGGAGAGCTGTGATGCAATCTTTTATGGATGTTGTTTTGAATGTCCCTGGAGTGTTACAATTATTATTCTTCCCCAGATCACTGCAGCCAGTCTCAGTTATGGCTGTGCTGTTGAGAAGTGGAATATAAAAACATAATAAAAGAATAATAATAGCTTGTCATCATCAGCAGGATTTATATCTGACTGATTAGTTGAGGTTTGATGGTTTCATTTTCTAACTGAGAAGTGCGATTCTCGCATTTTTAGGCATAACATTTGTATGAATAATATTTTATTATTACTTATTAGATTTTAAGACATACAGTTTAATAGCAAAGCACAATTAATACACAAAATGCTTTTTTAAATACTTTTTTTTTTTTTTGGTTTTGTTTTTATTAAACAAATAATTAGCATGTTTAAACGGTTCCCTGTAAGCACCACTGGCTGGTCCCCACAATTAAGTCAATTTTAGGTTTTGTGTGCAATTCCCACACACAGTCCTTTTTTCCACGGTGTGTGGCTATGTTTTCCTGATAGCTATGCTGGTTTTACTTGTGCAGGTGGGTGATGGCAAGACATAGAGCAGCTTGTCTGTTACACTTAATCATCTATGAAGACATGCTGGTACCGATTTACCATGCTGGTATTTTGTATGCTCGTGTGTGTGGATATTATGCACATGTGTGTTTGGAAAGCGAAGGCCTTCTGATGTCTCTGTTTTTTTGTTCATAACGTGATAAAACTTGGAGCCTCTTTCCACCCGCCTGGATTTTTCCCTTTAGTTTTTGTCTTTTTTCCCCCCTTTTCCCCCTGGTTCAAAAGGAATCTTCAGTGGAAGGTCAGTGAGCCTCAGCATTGGCAGAGCTCGGGGAGACTGGCAGCAATTTATCAGTTAGCAACACACTAAAGCCAGTTGAAATATGCAGATAAACTGGAACAAATCTCCTGAAAAGCCCCCTGGTCCGCCAGCACTGGGTAAGGGGAGTTGAGCCTTATGCCCACACTGACCCACAGTCAGACGCTCTAGGTGCTGAAGCCAATTGCCAGCACAACTGAACTGAACAGTAGAGGAAGCCTAGACGAGCATTTGGATGGATTACAAACAGAAACAATGCCAATGTCAGGCTACAGTCTCTATGTGTGTGTGTGAGTGTGATGGAGCCGTCTGGCCCTGATGGGCTGAATCTCAGACCTGTGATGTGTATCTCATGTTTTAAAGCTGGGGTGAAACATGATATTAGTTTAAAGGGGCGGTCACACCAGACTATTGTGTTTCATTCACCTCCATTCATAAGCGCACAAAACCGAGAGAGTGGATATGTAAGGATATGCGAAGAATTCTTTTCTTATGATTCGTGCAAAAGTTTGGTGAACGCTGACCTGATAAATTCTTAAAGTCAAAAGATGATATAAACATCATTAACCTGTTGGCTGAGGATCAAACATGGAGGAAATGCTTTAGATGCTTTAGAAGAGTATTAAATTAAAACAGAAAATGTTGGCTTCTATAGGCAGTAGTATAATAATAATTATGTACAGTACACTACCGTTCAGTAAGATTTTTAATGTTTTCTAAAGGAGCCTCTTATGCTCATCAGGGCTGCATTTATTTGATTAAAAATACAGAAATATTATTGAAATTTAAAACAGTGCTTTTTTATTTTAATATACTTTAAAATAGAATTTATTCCTGTAATGAAAAGCTGAATTTTCAGCATCATTACTCCAGTTTAATGTCACATGATCCTTTTAAAATCATTCTAATATGCTGATTCATTATTCTGATATCAGTATTGGAAACACTTGTACTGCTTAATATTTTTTGGAACCTGTCATACTTTTTTCAGGATTTTTTGATGAATAAGACATTAAAAAGAACAGCATTTGTTTGGAAATCTTTTGTAACAATATACAGTACCGTTCAGAGTTTGGGATCAGTAAATCTTTTCTTTGTTTCTTTAAAAGAAATTAAAACGTTTATTCAGGATGTGTTAAATTGATAAAAAGTAACAGTAAGGACTTATATTGTTAGAATAGATTTATATTTTGAATAAATGCTGTTTTTTTAACCTTTTATTCATCAAAGAATCCTGAAAAAAAGTATTACAGGTTCCACAAAAAATATTAAGCAGCACAACTCTTTTTAACATTGATATTAGATCAGCATATTAATAATTTCTGAAGGATCTTTTGACACTAAAGACTGGAGTAATGATGCTGGAAATTCACCGTGGCATCACAGGAATAAATTCTATTTTAAAGTATGTTAAAATAGAAAACCACAATTTTAAATTGTAATATTATTTCACAATATTACTGTTTTTTCTGTATTTTTATTCAAATAAATATGGCCTTGATGTGCAGAAAAGACTTCTTTAGAAAACATTAAAAATCTTACTGATCCCAAACTTTTGAACGTCAGTGTATAACGATATATATTTATTTATATTCATGTATAAAAACCATAAAGATCTCAATTTAAATCATATTAATTCTTAAATACATATACATTAGCATATTAACATGATTTCTGAAGGATCATGTGAAATTGGAGACAGGAGTAATGGTCAGAATTATCAATCCCAAACCCCATATTCTAGATTTGTTTATCCATATATCAATATTTAATGCTTTGTAAATATATTGTTTTTAGATAAATTGAATTGTAAATTAATAAATAAAGCAATTAACGAGTCAATACTTTCTTAATATATTGTACTTAGATAAACTGAATTATAAATTAAACCATTAACAAAAGCCCTATAGTCTGACATCATATTTTGTTGCTCATATTCTTTACAGTGTCCAAAATCATTTTGCCTGTTTTGAAGTCTAATGTCAGCACCCCTTATGTGTTTAAAAAAAAAACCTGCATTAATGAGCCTTGAAAAATCTCACACATTAACATCACACTCAGATCTAACACGTGCTGTGCCACCTTAGCTCCTCAAGTATGTGGTAGTTCTCAGAAACCACTGATCACTCGCAGCTTCCTTCATGCCGTTCCCATTATATCCACGCGTTAGAAACACAGGCTCTCTTTTGCTTTACCTGGGTTAAGATGAGATTACTCATTGCTAGAACTGATCATTAATTACAAAGAGAACAGTGTCCAGTGTGTAAACAGTGATTAATTGTTAACAAAAGTTAGTTAATGCATACCTGAACTGTAATTATCTGTTCTGCACCACTACAAGAATCCCAACACAGGTGGGTAATTAACCCTAATTGCATTTACAATGAGAGGATCACAAGAGCAAAGAATAACTTTGTTAAAAAAATAAGCCTCCTTTGATGTAGGACTAGATATTTGTCAGTTGATTTATTCACATCTCTCTTTTTTTTTGTCTCATTATGTCTTCTTGTCTTTTTCACTTTTTCATGGTTGGTAGTTCTTTTTGAATCAACTGAGCAAGACCCTGAAACAAAGTAAAGCGCTTTTAATGGGATTTAGCTGCATGTATTACATTAAAACGAGAGAGAGAGAATTTGAACGTGAATTGTTGTGCTAACTTCATCCTAGTTCTCCTCAAGCGTCCTAATAAAGACTGAAATGTTTGACTGAAACTGTTGGCATGCAGGCGTTTGGCCCATTTGTGTAAGTTCACTGGTGCATATTGCTGACGTATACAATGTCACTGGTCCATGTATTTTACTCAATGGAGAGTCACTGGCGCATGTTGCATTCAGTCTATAGACTTGCTTTATTCAGTGGTCCTCAGGGCCTAGTGTCTCTATGTCATTGAATGACTGTGACCATGTACTCCTGATGCAGCGAAATCCACTTGTTTGATCTTCCATTGTAGATGACAGATCTTCACTTAGTTGTACTTTCCCACCCTCTTTTCAAGTGGATGCTGGTGCCTGTCTCGGTTCCCCGGGAAAAATTCATGAACTTGAACTTTCTGGCTTTTTTTTTCAGCATATTTTGTGAGTCACATTGGTAGCCAACAGGGTCAGAAAATTAACTTTTCCATTAAGGAGCAATATCTTTTACATTTGTGAGGGCAATTTTTATAATCATCTTATTTTTATAAAAAACATACTATGTTGTCTTTAATGTCAAATACTTAAATGTACCCATTTACTTTAATCAATGTCATTGTCAATAACAACAGACTGTCTTAGATCTAAATTATACATGTAAAAAACAGGAGCTCATAGGGCTGCAATATTATGACAGAAATGATTATTAATATCGATATAGAAAACAATGTCAAACGTTTTTGTTTTGTTTTGGGCACGTCACATTCTGGCTTTTCAGACAATCATGCAAAAACTCTCGTTATAATCACTAAAGCTATATAATTAATCTTTTATTTACATCGTATTTGCACTGTGTTTTTCATGACGAGGGAATTTGACAGCGAGCACATTCAACAACAGCTCTGGCATTTGACTAGTCTAAGTGCCTTTGATTGGCGCGTTGTCAGTGCTGACTAATCTAAGTGCATCTGATTGGCCAAAGCATTCATAAATTCAAAAGAAACGCGTTTGATTGGTTATAAGGCTCAACGCTGCACAAAACAGCGTGTAAAAGCAATCTGATGCAGTGTGAGCGAATCTAAATGTAATTTAGCGAATTGACACTTCACATTAATTTTCACTTTTCATTTTAATCACGACAGCCATAATATGTTGTTTAATTGCACAAGGGCATTTTTTGCTCCCTGGTCTTGAATTTATGGGGCATTGTTGTTCATTTTGGCCCTAAAGACTATTCTATTGGGAAACCCACTTATTTTGATTTTGAACATTTAATAATCAGTGATTTATCATTTATTTATCATTCATTTAGCAGTTGTAGTGTTGTTCAAACAACTTTTTGTCTTGTTTTTGTCTTAAACATGTTTTTGTTGTTGTTGTTGTTGTTGTTTTTTTAAGTAGAAAGTTTTAATTTTTTGGTTTTAAGTTTGTTTTAGAGCATTTTTGACTAGTCTTTGTTTTATTTACAACTTTGAAAAATAGTTTTTATAGTGAGGGAAATGTAAATAGGGTATCTTTTTTTTTAGAGAAATGGATCGCTTTTAAGCACATTAATTATTCTGTTAAAGCTGTATTATGGTGTTGCATTTTCATGTCAACAGTTGTAATATTGGATACAACTTACTTTACACAGAAAAGATTGGCTATTTTTTTTTTCACATTTAAAGGAGACCTATTATGCCCCTTTTTACAATAAGTAATGTAAGTCTCAGGTGACCCCAGAATGTGTCTGTGAAGTTTCAGTTCAAAATACCCCACAGGAAATGTATTATATGATTTTGAGTGGAAGCTAAAAAAAACACTGTTTTCGTGCATGTCTCTTTAAATGCAAATGAGCTGCTGCTCCCCGCCCCCTTTTCCAGAGTATAGCTGTGCCTTTACAGCTTGTACCTCAGATACAGCAAATGTGCAGATTAAGGGGCGGAAATATTATAATAAGTTCCCCTGTCTATGTCACAGAGGGAGCAAAATTTGACGTGCAAATTTTTTTACATGCTTGCAGAAAAAGGCTTACCGAAACAAAGTTACTGTGTTGTCCTTTTTCACGTTTTCTAGGTTGGTAGATGCACTAGGGACTCGATTATGGCACTTAAACATGGAAAAAGTCAGATTGTCATGAAATGATTTTCCATTATAAGTCTCTTATGATGGTCTGTTATATAAGACATCAAATGAACTGTGGTCTGGACCAAAATTGAATTGAAACTGGCCCAGAGCACAGTTATTTTATATTTGTTTCTGTTTAAATTAATCTTTCTGTTTGCATATAGACAAATGTGGAGATCTGTTGTCAATTACCCTTTTGTTTTACCAGAGAACCCATGTGGAAAGTATCAAGTTGTTATCAATATATTGACACTGTATCACAGTGCAGCGATTTTCCTGTGTTTCCTTTTTCTGAATTTCATGATCTTTTTCTAAGTCCCATTGGAGAGGCGGAATGAAAGTTTGATGGCGTTTTTGTGCAGTCGACTGTAATTTCTCACTGCTGCTCTCCCTTGTCGGGGATCAGAAGACACGGCCTTCATTTTCTATTCCTCTTTAAAAATGAGATGGAGCCTAAACATCTTTGATCCGTGTGCTTCACAGGATGAGTGGCAGGGCCTGACCCACTTGGCTCTTGGCTTTATGTAATGAGCCCTTCGATTAAAGAGCACCATGCAGGAACATTGTGCTGTATAAGGAGTTTTATGTCATCTCATCCCACACTCACTGTTTGCCTGTCTGCCTCTTTCCTACGCCCTCTGATGGGATCACATAGCAGTCATTAGGAAAGATCTAGAGTTGTTGTATGAAGTACACATCCACAGTTTGGTTAAAACAAATATTGTAAGACATTTTGTGGTTGCGGTTTGAATTGTGATATGACACATTTCACACTTAGATGCCAAGGCTAGAAGCACAAAAAAACAGCAGCTCACATTGTACCTGGATCTAAAAGTAGACTCTGATCTCTCTCTCTCTCTCTCTCTCTCTCTCTCTCTCTCTCTCTCTCTCTCTCTCTCTCTCTCTCTCCCTCTCCCTCCCTCTTTCTCCATTTTTGTCCATTTTTTGATTCACACAATCCAGTCCGTGTACAAATGAATTAGTGTAGTTTTGTTTTTATATTATTTTTATTATGTAGAATGCTGTTATAATTTAATAACAAAATTATTATTATAATAGTATATATTATATATGTTGTTATACACACTATTGATATTCTCCAAATAAAACCTTTTTGTTTGTTTCTGTTTTGTTGATGTTGTTGTTCACAGTCTCAGTCTACTTGCCAAACACTTCTTTTTGGAACCCAGTCCCCTTGAATATTAATTTCTGTAATTTTAAATAATTTGACATTTATTTAGTTTTTTGTATATAATTATAAGTTTTTTATAATTTATAAGTTTTATATTATTATTATTATTATTCAAATAAAACTTCACAGTTTTTGGAACCGAGTTTCCTTGAATATTAATTATTGTAATTCTTAGTAATTTGTAATTTATTTATGTTTTAATTTATAATAATAAGAAAATATTATTAATTTCTTCGTATTATAATTAATTATTATTATTATTATTATTATCATTATTATGTAGAATATTATTATAATTGAATAACAAAATCATTATTAATATTATAATTATTATATACTTGAATTATTATTATTATTATTATTATTATTAATATTATTCCAATAAAACTTAACAGTTTTTGAAGTCCAGTCCCCTTGAATATTAATTATTGTAATTCTTAGGAATTTGTTATTTATTTATGTTTTAATTTATAATAAGAAGAATATAATAATAATAATAATAATAATAATAATAATGACATTTTCCATGTTGCATTGCTCATCGGGCCAGTTTAAAACACTGTGTGTTTATTAGGCAGAAAATTGAAGTAACAATTCCCAAGTTTCAAATGTGGTGAAATGCTGTAAACTCCTTGTCCAAACAATCATCGTGTTCTGGTGTTATCATGTAGCATTAGCTTTGTGCAATAACTTGTAGTGGCCAAAAGTGAACCAAACCTCCCAAGGCATAAACTTGGTGTTATTGTGAGGCATTTTCATGCAGGAAACTGCTGAAAGCATATTATAAGCCTTGCATGTAAATATGTGGAGCAGAATGCTAACAGAACTGCTCTTTCTCTTATTTTAATGCTGTATATTTATGAATCAAATCACATCCTTTTGTACACTAGGCCTTATTGTAGTTTCAGTTTTATTTACACAAATTGTGAAGCTGTAGTTAGAGAGGAGATGTGCTTATATTAGGAAAGCAGCAATTAAAGAGGCTGGTGCATCTGTCTTCTTTAACACGGCTTGTTTGATAAACAAGCCTCTCTGTCTGTGTTGAACTTTAAGTAGCCTACATGAATACCAAAATGTCATCCATCTGGCTTTGATAGTCTCCGATAGTCTTTGAGTTGAGTTCATATCAGAACTTAATAGATTCTATAAAATGACACAGCATTTTATTTTGATCCCAATCAGCAGCTTTTCCTTGAACCGTTGTAAGGTCAGTGCCCACCAGATCACAGTCACAGTCAGTTAGCATTGACCAACATCGTCCAACCAGTCAATACCTGCGATCTTTTATGTAGTTGAAGATTAATTTATCAGCGTTTTGAATCAGCATACGCCTTTGTTGTTTACGTTTAGAATTTGGAGCAGAAAAGCTCCTCGACTGTAAGCCATGAATGGCGCGTTCACTCTCCATTCAAGGCAGAAATCAATATGCTGTGCGTGTGTCCCTATGGAAGAATGGAAGACACATTTTGTTTCTTTGTGTGTGTGGCATAGTGTACTGTCATAATGAGTCTATAGGGTAGACTCATTTTATCCAGGCTATTGTGATTGAAGCCTTAGCTGTCGGAGGTAAAAAGCTTTCGCCGTCCTTTAACATTCCCAGCCTTTTCTTTTACAGCAATCCTGCTCTCAGCTGCACCTCAGACCATTGATTTATGTAATTATACATTTTGTTTAAAATGAGAACTAGTTGCTGAACCTAATGGGTCAGGTTAGACATGTAGGTTTTCTATCTATTTCTCATACTTTCACAAAATGTACAACACTTAAATCTCACATTTATAGTGCAATATTGCATTTTGTCAAATAACTTGTACACATTTGTACAACAAAAATTATTTGCAGTCCTGTCAAAGGCTTAATTTGTTGCAAAGTGTACTGTAGAGCATAGACTTAATTCTCTAATTATAACATTTGCAAAATTTATCCTGCACTCCTGGTTCTTAATTAACAGTTTTGACTGCTTTGCATTTGCGCAGTTCTGATTAGTACTCTTAAAGTTTGCATACATTCAGTGTAATGGCAGATATACAGCTCCAGGTTTTTTTTCTTTGTAGTTCAAGCTGTGATTGTGATCTCATAAGTTCACTTTCAACACATATTAGATCATCCGAACTGATTCATGATCATGATTCATGATTTCTATGTAATAAACAGTGAGAAGTCTGTTTCCTATCCTCACATTCCATCTAAGCTTTATTCATCATTTCTTAAAGTGTGGGATGAGCTGGTGCAAATAGACAAGAGTTCAGCTGGGTTCAATGAAAAATGGAACAAAGTTCTGCAACCTCAACTGTTTGACTTGACCATGAGGCCTTCTGGGTATTACCACATATTAGAGGCCAACATTTGCCGCCCTACTGCTGTTAACCAGTTGGCAGCATCTTTTCTGTATTTGATTTATTCTTTGAGTTTCTGGTTGAGGGTAAGTGCTGTACTAGAATGTAATTTAGCTTTGTAGTAAATCTTCTTTCTCTCACTTTGATTCTGCGTTTGTATCATAATGCTGTTTGAGAACCATAGTTTGGTTTCTAGTGCTCTTTAAACATTTGTGTCCTTAAAAGGTTAGTTCACTTCAGTATTAAAAGTTCCTGATAATTTACTCACCCCCATGTCATCCATGATGTTAATGTTTTTCTTTCTTTACTCGAAGGGAAATTAAGGTTCTTGAGAAAAACATTTCAGAACATTCTCTATATAGTGGACTTCAGTGGTTGCCAAAGGGTTGAAGGTCCAAATTGCAATTTCGATACAGCTTTAAAGGGCTCTACGTGATCCCAGCCAAGGATTTTCATAAAAAAAAAAAATTATATACTTTTTAACCACAAATGCTCACCTTGCACTAGCTCTGCATCTACGACTTCATGCATTAAAGGAAAAGTTCACTTCCAGAACAAAATTTACAGATAATGTACTCACCCCCTTGTCATCCAAGATGTTCATGTCTTTTTTGAGGAAAATATTTCAGGATTTCTCTCCATATAGTGGACTTCTATGGTGCCCCAGAGTTTGAACTTCCAAAATGCATTTTTTTTAATTGACAATTTATATACTTTTTACCCTCAAATACTTGTCTGGCTCTGCTTGAACTCTATGAATTCCAGTTCAAGACAGTTAGGGCATGTCGAAAAACTCCCATTTAATTTTCTCCTCCAACTTCAAAATTGTCCTACATCGCTGCAGAAGAACCGCCCAAGTACAAAATAACTAGAAAATAACATAGTACAAAATAGTAGAAAATAACTGATCGCTTCGCTATACAAGACCCTTCTTCCTTGGCTGGAATCATTTAGAGCCTTTTGAAGCTGCATTTAAACTGCATTTTGGAAGTTCAAAATTGGGGACACCATAGTAGTCCACTATAAGGAGAGAAATCCTGAAATGTTTTCCTCAAAAAAACGGTTTCTTTATGACTGAAGAAAGAAGACATGAACATCTTGGATGACAAGGGGGTGAGTACATTATCTGTAAATTTTTGTTCTGGAAGTGAACTTCTCCCTTGGTAGTTCAATTGGAAAGTCACGTGTGGTTAGTTCCTTCATCTGTATACTTGGCTTCAAAAAGGCAGGGTAGGGCAAAAAACACCATCGCATTTTCTCCTCCAACTTCAAAATCGCCCGACATTGTACAGTTTTACTGTAAAGGGCGTTTGACTTTCTTTGCACGTTTGCTTTGTAAACACTGAGTCGGTTCTTTTGCCTACATCTGTGTGAGCACATGATGCATGAGGTCGGACTGGTGCAAGACGAGTATTTGTTGTTAAAAAGTATATACATTTTTATTGTTTTAATAAAATGAGCGATCATTTCACTAGATAAGACCCTTATTCCTCGGCTGGGATCGTGTAGAGCCCTTCGAAGCTGCATTGAAACTGCAGTTTCGACCTTCAACCCATCTGTCACCACTGAAGTCCACTAAATGAGAAAAATCCTGAATGTTTTTTTCTCAAAATCGTTCATTTCTTCAGTTCTCATTTCAATTTTTATTTTGGAAATGAACTTATCCTTTATACACTTTCAAGCACTTCAGTTTATATGAGATAAGATGTTGTTGTTTTTATCCCCACCATCATATCTTTCTCTTTATAGGAGCTGAATGTGAAATACTGACACACAAAAACATTGACGAGTCAATGAAAAGTCAATGAGTGACTACACCTTTGTTTAGATCTGTCTTTCCTGGTACAACCCAAGCTTCTTAACAACGTAGTGTACATCCTATTGACCACCACGTGTATCACGCAGTCAGACAGAGGGCAGCAACAGATTAGGAGCTGGGGACATGGATCTCATTGAACCATATGGTGCATCCT
The DNA here is from genome assembly GCF_022985175.1 of Labeo rohita. Lineage (NCBI taxonomy): Eukaryota > Metazoa > Chordata > Actinopteri > Cypriniformes > Cyprinidae > Labeo > Labeo rohita. Next base: position 16,532,443 of record NC_066873.1, read on the forward strand.
ATAGCTAAAGTAGAGGATTAAAACTAGACCCTTAACCTTGCAGATGGACTGCAAAAACGTACCTTCATTAGTTTCGAGCTCTGGCATTTTGTTTATGATGTATGCTATAAACACTGCATTTAAACAGAAAATCAGGTTCGTGATCTCAAATTTTGTTTGCTTTGAAATGCAAGGAGTTGTGCTAAAAGACGGGGGAAACCCTCTGCCCTTTTAGTGAACTTGTGGAGGATTAATCAGGATCAGACCTAATGATCAGATTGTTTCCTGTGTTTTTCCTCAGGATTTGTTGCTAGTTACTCGCAGAGCTGTGAGACACTATAGATAGCATTAGCGTTCAAGCTATGGCTTGAGGGAAAGGATTACGAGTTTCTCTTTTCAGCATCGAACCTGTTACACGTGAAAACAAACACTCCCATGGAAACACAAGGGCGAGTGAAACGGAGGAAAAAAAACTGCATTGGACAGCAAATTACATACTCGATACAATTTGCTGCTTCGACGTGGTGTTGCTTGGTTATTGTCTCATGGTGCACATCAGCAAATATGAATTTGCTGCAATGCATACAAACTAGCGTTGCTTAGTAGCAATTTAAAGGGCCCGTTCACCTACAAATTAAAATTCTGCCATCATTTGCTCACTTCTGTCATCCCATGTGTTTCTTCTGTTGGATGCAAAAGTAGGTATTCTGAATGACATACTTGTTGCCATTTTTCATGCAGTTTGAGCTTGAGTTTTCAAAGAGAACATAGTAGCACCAAAGTTGTCAATATAACTTGGCACTGTATCTATGTAGTCTTCTGATGCCATACAATAAATTTGTGTGAAAAAGCAGACAGAAATAAGTGGATAATTACTTAAAACCTTCTGCTCCAAAGTATTAATAGTCAGCATGAAATGAAAATTCACTATTTTCTCAGTGCATTTTATTGATCTAATTGTAAACTAATTGTGATTTATCTGTGCATGTTTCATTAAACATTTCTCGACCTCATTATTTTTAATCAAAATTGTAAGTAGCTTGATCTTCCAGTGAAACAACAGGACTTCTCCAATCATTTTGTCTGCTTGATAGTTCACCCAAAAATGAAAATTCTGTCATTAATTACTCAACCTCATGTCATGCCATACCTGTAAGTCCTGCGTTCATCTTCGAAACACAAATTAAGATATTTTTGATGAAATCCGTGAGCTTTCTGACCCTGCAATGATACAGAACTACCACGTTCAAGGCCCAGAAAGGTAGTAAGGACGTCATTAAAATAGTTTGTGACATCAGTGGTTCAACCGTAATGCTGTGAAGCTATGAGAATACTTTTTGTGCGCAAAGAAAAAAAAATAACGACTTTATTCAACTATTTCTTTTGTTCCGTCTCAGTCTTCGTCACGCATTCACCACAACGCATGCAACTCTATTTTTCTATGGAAAAAATATACATTTTATATAAATATTTTGTTTATGCTTTCTAGTAGTTGCATTGAGTGTCAAGTGTTTTGTTTTGTTACTTTTTTTTTTTTTTTTTTACCAATCCTTTAAAAAAATGAATACAGTATTATGTTGAAGTGAACATCTTGCCCAGCCGTCTTTGAGCTCTCCCAGCACAAAGTTAACATTGACAAATCCGTTGATCCGCAGTGGGTTTGTTAGCACTCAGATGCACAGAAGACAGTGTGGGAGAACTCCTTATTATCAGCAGCAGTCTGCTCCTATCAGTCCATCAGCGCAAATAAATGGCTCACTGACGAGCCCCTGCCACGCCGCGCAACACAACTGTCAACATCTACTCACTCCTTTCTGACAGGGGCCCCATCTGAGGATATTAGACTTATTATTTCCATTTTTTTTCCCCTTTCACATCCTCCTGCAACAGCTCTCCCCCTTTTTCCTCAGAAGAGATGTGCTATGAGTGTGTTTCATGCAACCAATTTATTACATTTGGAGACTAATGGGGCGCTTTGCTTTGACAGCTTTTGATAAGGGAGGGTGAGAAGTCTCTGCTTCTGCCGAGGGTTATGGGAACTGCAGGAGTCATGATAATTACTATCAAAGCAGCAGTAATGCACATAATAAAATACTCCGTTTGAGAACACAAATCAATTAATTAGGACCCGATGTGTCATCCTGTGTTATGTTGTGGTTATTTTTTTCTCTTTTTTTTTTTTAGCCCGCTCTTTTCTTGTTTTATTTTTTGTGAAGATAACATTTAGTGCATCTAGTTAAATTTCAGCCGTGTTTTGATGTGTGTGCAATCGTGGCATGCACCAGCCTCACCTCCCCCACTGTCTGTGTGATCTTTTTATAAAATTCGAATTTAATGAAATGCACATTTAATATGATTGTTATAGAAAACAGTGGGTGAGGGAAAAAATGTGCAAGAATGCAATGAGAATATATTAAGAACGTACATAATTGCACATGATGATTAGAGAAGAAACATCCTTGAACGTCCTTGAGCTCCATAATCAGCCTCAAAATTAAAATATTTATTTGTTTCCCTTTTTGCTGGAAAAATAGGATATTATTTATATAATTATGTAAACAACGCTGAACGCTTTCCCCCCCTTTTCTTCAGCGAGCTGTAGAGCACAGCAGTGACCTTGGCTCGTCTCCCACTCTTCGGCTTGACAGATAAAAACTTTATTAAGCGTCAGCGGGATGAGACGCAAACAGCCCGTGACACCCGTGTGCATTGAGTATTAGGGAAATATCGCAATTAGCGTCTGATTTCCTACAGCTAAAGCGTCGAGAAGAAGGGTAATAAGCAAGGTTTGTTTGTGGCCTGGAAAGCCATAATTATAAACTGCTTTGAGAGCGCTGCGCTCATTGTGCCTCAGCGTAATGAGATAGGCTGCACTGATCCCTCCATGATGCTATTAGCCGTAATCCCAAGTCTTCTCTTCCTCCCACACCCTACAGCCCTGCAGGGCCTGCTGCCACCCCAGGTGCCTCCTCTCAGACGCCGCCCTTTGGTGCGCCCTCCGACAAGCGCCGACACGGCTTGATTGTGAAGAGGCTTCAGCTGAAACATGTGAAATGCAAATGATGTCTGTTTTGGCGCTCGCGCTTTTGTGATAAAAGGGTCCACGAGAAGGTTGAGTTAGACTCTGGCCCGGTTAGCTTCAAAGCATTCGTTCGCGAATGCTTGAAACATCTTTTTATTATATTTCACGGCTTTATATCTGCAGGCAGACGAGGCTCGCCGTAACACACCTGTCAGTGTGTGATGTGTTAAAGCCTCTCTGTCCTGTGAGGAGTTGGCAGGAATGCACTCTCCCTAGCTGTCTAATCGCAATGACCCCCAAATGGCCCACCTTATCACCTCTCCCTCTGAGAGGCAAACAGAGAGCGAGTGGAAAACATGGCCTTCGCTGCATGTGTTTGAGTGGGTTTAGGACTTATCTAATCAGCAGGGGGTTTGCTGTCCATCCCCTCATGCACAAGCACTCACCATCCTGCTTCGGCTCCAACGCCGTACGTTTGTGTGTGTCGGAAAATAAAAGGGTATGCTTTGTGAGTTTTTAGTAGCGGAATATATGTGTGTGTTAAAGGCGTTCTGAACCTGTATCACTTACTTTCTTCCTCTGAAGAAATGGTCTGAAAATGCTTCCAAAAGGGAATTTTCACAATGATGCTGTAGAAAAAAAACATTTTGGGTTTCCCAAAGAACCTTGACGTCAACAGTTCTAACAAAATATTTTTTTCTTAGTGTAAAAAACATTGTAACAATCTAAAGAACCTTTTTCAACTGTAAATATCCTTTGCGCAATGGAAAGGTTCTTCATGAAACCAATAAAGAGCCTTTATTTTTAAGAGTGTAAAATAGAAGTCAATGGGGTGTTTTGAACCTTGTTATATGGACAAAAAAGTTTGAAACATTCTTTAAAATATATACCAAGTTCTGTCATGAAACTATAGATGCAGCAGGCTGATGGATCGTTAATGCAAATTGATAATATTCACAGTGTTAAACTACTTGGCACAAGCTGATTGCTTCATGTTGCAAATGCAGCCAATGAGCTTGCTGCTTTACATTTAAATTGTTCATACAGCTGTCACTAGAGCAGTTAACAGTGCGCTTTCAGAGTTCCTCTGAAGCCCTCCACCTCCCCAGCTCCACCTGTATAGACCTGCTTCGGTTTATTATATATGCTATTTGTGCAACAGTATGTCTTAAATACGACACTGTATCATTGTATTGGCAGTAGCAAGTTCTTGTACTCGTTTTACAGCAGCAGCAATAATCAACAACAGCAATAACCGAAACACACGCACACACACTGTGAACACACACCCGGAGCAGTGGGCAGCTACAACCGGGAAGCAGTTGGGGGTTCGGTGCCTTACTCAAGGGTCTTACCTCAGTTGTGGTATTGAGGGTGGGGAGAGCGCTAGACAGTCACTCCCCCCACCTACAATCCCTGTTGGTACCGAGACTTGAACCTATAACCTTTGGGTTACAAGTCCGACTCTCTAACCATTAGGCCACGACAACAGCAGCAGCAATTTTCCACCAAAATACATTGTCATATGCTAAAATCTTCTGGGAGTTATCATGATAGAAGTTATTTTGTAAACTATCCCTTGAAACAATAACGTAAATTAATGCTCTTTTATAAAAGAGCCCTATTGTTTTATTTGAGTATGGAATCTTTAATCTGGAAAACCTGAGTTCCAATTCCGCGGTGGTGTATAATCTGTGTTTGCTGGCCTTGTTCTGCTCTCTTAAATGTAGTGGACACAAACCCTGCCTGATGATGTCCATTCAGCACATCACAAAAAGGAAACCATGGCTTATCAAGCACAGTTTAAGAATGTCTTGTCTCTCTGGAAGGGTAAGTAAGTCTGGCGCCAGCCTCTGCTTAGAATGCCCAGGAAACATTGTAATGAATTGTGCAGGGCTGCTATCGTTGGTTAATTAGTATAGCTTACATTGCAGATGAGAGAGTCATGTCTAGGTCAGAAAAAGACTTCAAGGGTCTTAACAGGTTAAGGTTGGAGGCCAAGCTCTCCCATTTTCCTTTAATCGGATGCCATACCTAGGGAGGTTTGCAGAGATCCGCAGTGACCTTTGGCCATGAGGTGTCGCTTTTGGTCACATGTCTGTTGGGCTCCTGCTGTTGGCTAGGAACCGACAGCAGCCTCGGGGCAGGGTGGGGCAGTTCAGGAGTGTGCTTTAGCCAGAGTTGGGCTGTTCCTCACCCCTTACACCCCAGCAGCTCTGGGACACGAATGGAATGCTACAGCTCTGAGGCTCTGTTTGGTAAGAATGCCCTCTGAAGAGTCCCATGTTCATTTAAACTCAGTCATTACAATATTTTCAGTCAAAGAAGTGCATGTTGATGAGCACTGAAAGTTATCCATGAGGTAGCAGTAGTTAGCTTTCATAATAACTTCAGCAGTACCCAGATTGGCTAAAGCAAAGGCCAGCTAACTTTAAAATTCACCCTAATTCACATGTGCGTATGATCTTTGATGTAAGTGTTTATATATCTCTCTCCTCATGGAGTGGACACAAACTACATCGAAAATTATTATTTTTTCGCCCAGAAAATATACTGACCATAATATATATATACCTATAATGTATAAAGGTTTTGTTTTTTGTTTTTTGTTTTTTCCTCAATAAGAATTCATTAGTGTCACTAGTAGCGCTTATTGAAGAAACCTCGAGATCATATATTTTGGGAATGTGATTTTGTTGCTCTGATTGTTGACTTACAAAATGCTTTAAAAAAAAAATTACTCTTTTCATATCATTTGAATTTTCTCTTTCCTTGATTTTAGTCTCTTGATTCAAGATGCACACTTCATCCAAGCATTTGTAAATTCCATTTGCAATTCCATTCCATTTGCAATTAGAAAAGTTACAGGTCAACTAGCCAAGTTGCCAAAGACAAATTTTATCCAAATTTGTTTGTTTTCAGTTGTTGATTTTAAGATCAGTTTGGTTTTTAACAAGTTAACTGGTTACTTTTTCAAACAGTTGTATTTAATTTATTTACTGACTTTTATAATGCAGGGCTTCTTCACACTTTCATTATCTTTTAGAAGATTTTGTTCTGTTTAAAATTAAAAGGAAAAAAATGTAGAAGTATAATATTTATTAAGTAATTTATTTATTTGCCCGCTTGCTTTAATCCAATACTTTTTAATACTTTTAAAAGTAGTTTTCCTCAAAACATGGGAGTGGTTAGCCTAGTACAAAAATATGTTTTAATGTCACTTTTGATGAGGATTGTATGATCTTTAAATAATATATAGTTTTTTTAAATGCAAAAAATTTAAAGTGTACCTAAAGTATACTTGCAGTAGTTCCAGTTTAGCACAGTCAAATATACTTAAGTATATCTTTAGTACATCTGCTTCTGCACAATTAAAGTGCATTACATACAAAAATAGTTTAAATTAGACTTTAAATATACCAGTTTAGTATACTAGAAGTACAACTGCAGTGTATTTTTATTAAGTATATAATGTGTAAATGTATTTGTAGTATGCTTAGAATTAAATAAATGTATTTTAAATACATTTTAGTATATTCATTTTTCACTAGGGTAAACATTTTTTTTTCCCCCATAAACAAATGTTTAGAGGTCAATGACACAACACCCTGAAGTTAAACGACATGAGATGATGATCTGGTTTGCTGGTGCTACAAAGTTGTCAGTTGCTTACATGAAATTGAGTCTTATGGTATGGGTTAGGGCCTCCCACTAGATCTCTTACATTTAATCCCAAATTAAACTCTGATCTTCTCATGCGTGCAGTATTTTAGTGCAGCATAACAGTGTTTCTTTGACCTCATTCACCTCGTCCATCTTTATCCATGCTTGCGTTGTCTTTTTTCTGGAAAATGATATTACAGAGTTTAGGTCATCATCTTCTTTTATGCCTTGCTACTGTAATCCTATTTTCTGTGTCATCTGGTGGTGTCAGCAGATGGTGGTCTGGGGAGGCAGTTTGACACCCAACTCACAGCTGTCTGGCCGGCCTGACAGGCCTCCTTTGTCTCTCAGTCATCACTCCAGAATGGTGCCTCTCCGCCTCATTGTGTCTCTATTTAACCCCCTCTCTTTTGGAGTGTTTCTACTAAAATGTGTGTAATATATGCAGTAACATAACTGCCAAAGTTCTCCAATCACAAACAGGAGTCTCTTTTCTTTCCCCCCTCACGGCCTGTATGTTTTTTGTTGTTTTTTTTTTACGTCGTGGATTGCCATCTCTCCCTCTTTCCCTCTATGGCTCACTCTCATTTTCTCCCAGTGTGTTAATGAAAATGTTAGAGTGCGATAGAGAGAAAGAGAGGGGGCTCAGTACGGCCCCCTGCAGAATCCCGCGCTCTGGCTTGCTTCCATGCCCACGGTCGCTTGGCTTTACTTAGTTCCAGCTCAGTGCCTGCGGCAGGCTGAACAAGCTCAGCTTTAGATTGACCCCATGGCCCAGGGCCACTCCTACCTCATTCCTATGATTATCTTTGATATTCCTTTTCTCTCCCTCTTTCTTTTTATCTTCTCTTTTTGTTGGCTTTCCCTCCCCCTCCTGAAATATCTTTATAACACTTCATTACAGAATTAATTTGTCAAGTGAACGCTATAGAGACAGCGGGCAAAAGAGACTTGAGAACTTGAGCGCATTCTCAGCAGGTTTGCAAGAAAAAACATTCATGTAAAAGGAAGAGGGTTCAAAATTAAATAGTGTCACCTATTTTCTCACCTTCAAATTGTATTTTAGATTCATAGAAGAAACTGATGAGAAATTTTCTCATGTTCTCATTTGTGGATCGGTCTATTCTCATGTATCATCTGTCTAAAAAAAAAATCTAAAAAATATTTCTAATTTGAACTACATTAGCTTAATTGCAGTACATTAAGGTTGGAGGAATTTTTATTAAATGTCTCACAAATCCTTTTTTTGTTGTTGGGTTTATTATTATTATTATTTACTTTAACACATTTACTCATTCTTTATTGATTCTGAATTGATCTGAATTCATATGCAGGTATCTATATGCTGTAGAGGTCAGTGCAAAAGGTCATCTATCTTAGGGCATTTCAGGAACTTAGAGAAGAGCTTTGCTCAGATAAACCACTATAGTACCTCTAATTAATTTCGGTTGACTTGCAAATCAGGACTAAGAAACTTTTGACCTGTGCATTTATGACCACTATTTTCATTTGTATGTACTATTATCGTACTCGAATCATATTAGAATCCCTATAGTATTCCGATTTGATTAATCTGTATTGTATTTTTCTGTATTGAAAATTCTTGAATTCTTGAAAGTTCCTGGCAGCTTAATAATGCCCATATTCTCGCAAATATATTTGGTAAACATAAATTACATATATTCTTAAACATATTACAAAATATGACTAGTTTTAATGAGATTTATGATTCAATTAGATTTATAATTTTTTTTTAAGTCATTGCAGTGGCTAATACTAGATAACATTGGTTATTTTAATAACAATAACTAAATTTGTGTTCACCATGCAAAAAAAAAAAAAAAAAAAAAAAAAGGTTGTACTATTAGTGTTGCACAATATACAATATTTACAACATTGTAATATCCTCAGGATTTATGGATGGGCAGATGGGTATTGATACTGCTGTATTTAGAATGAGAAATTAATGCATATAATAAGGTAAATAGTTTCTGCTTGTCTCAACACACAGGCATTTTGAAAAACATTAGCAGTCAAAGACAAAATAAATAATAACAGAGAAGAAACATTTCCAATGAAATATTGCAATAAAATGTGTCTTATGAAGTTTACTTAAATTAGTTCAGTTATCAGTCATGCATAAATGAAACTGGTAAGAAACACTTATGATTTCTGCACTTAACTTCTGTCTGTGACATAAGCAGTATTCATTTAGTTAAAATGTATGAGTTTGAAACTAGTTGTATTTATTGATAATAATATACCATTTAAAACAGGTTCAGTTTATTAGTACTATTACAGAAATCCTAACTGTTTCATGTAAGCATCGCTGACAAATATGCATCATATTTACATCACCTTGAATGTGGTAGTTATATTTCTGTCTATGCAGGGTCAGAAAGCTCTCAGATTTCATCAGAAGTATCTTAATTTGTGTTCTGAAGATTACAGGTTGTTACAGGTTTGGAATGATATGAGGGTGAGTAATTAATGACAGAATTTTCATTTTTGGGAGAACTATACCTTTAAAACTTAAAGGTATAGTAATATAATAAAAATATATAATAAATCTTAAATTTAGGTCTTGTTAATACACAGTAAACAAAAACAGAAGTGTTAATGTGTGATTTAGGCTCATCGCATCTTTGATTTATTAAAAGAAAAATTGCTTTCTGTTATGAGGTTAAATGACTGTAATTACTAGTTTTCAATTCCCTTAATAGAGGTATTGGTATTGATATTGGCCTTAATAGTACTTGGTATCGGACCCAAAATGATCTGAACAACATACACATGCAAAAGAAGTACTTCTTTTCAGCAGTGATTGATTCATGCAGAGAGCTTTCCTCAGGTCAGTGTGCTGTGTGCATGCGTGTGTGTGTGTTTAATTGCTCAGGTTCCAGTCGTCAGACAGCTTGTCCGTGCACTGAGTGAACTGTCCCAGACATGCCGCGTGAGGTGTTTGTCTGTTGTGCACAGACAATCAATACTCTCCCATTTAAAGAAGTCTAAGGTCAGGCTTCTGCACTGATAATGTGAATTGTTTTGTTAGATAGTCAAAGGTCAGATAATAATTATTTTTTTTCAACCACTTCCCGTCTGGAATTGATCAGTTTCATCTCCTGGTGGGGACGACCACTGCCGTTAGCTATCTTATCTTAACTTGCTGGACATCTTACTGTAGGCTATAGTTTTTTGATAAAAACATTTTCTTGGAGTACATGTACATCTGCTGATGTATTAGTTTGTGACTGTATATGGATGTTTCTTCTGTTGTTAGTCATTTTTACTATGTGAGCTTGTTTAATTTTTCTTGCATTTTAAACATCCTTGGAACAAAATTATTATTATTTATTTTATTTTATTCACAGTTTTACATAGCTTGAATGTTCAGTGAAAATACAGACCTTGTTTTGTCCTGACATGTCTCATATTTAATTCATGCTCTCCAATGACAATTGGTCTTTTGGTAATAAAGTACACTAACTTTTAATAAAACTTGGTATAAATTATTTGCATAAAGTAAATATTGAAAGCTATAATCATCACATTTAGTAAAATGTAATAATAATCTGTATAATAAATGTTTACTGTTCTAGATTAAAGACTTGATTGAAATAAGTTATGAAAGGAGAAGTTCACTTCCAGAACAAAAATTTACAGATAATTTACTCACCCCCATGTCATCCAGGAAGTTCATGTCTTTTGTTCTGCAGTCGTAAAGAAATTATGTTTTCTGAGGAAAACATTTCAGGATTTCTCTCCGTATAGTGGACTTCAGTGGTGCCCCTGAGTTTGAACTTCCAAAATGCAGTTTAAATGCAGCTTCAAAGAGCTCTAAACAATCCCAGCTGAGGAAGAAGGGTCTTATCTAGCGAAGCAATCAGTTATTTTCTATTTAAAAAAAAAAAGAAGAAGAAAAAGAAAATTTATATACTTTTTAACCTCAAATGCTGGTCTTGTCTCAAGGGGCACCATAGAAGTCCACTATATGGAGTGTAATCCTGAAATGTTTTCCTCAAAAAACATAATTTCTTTCACGATTGTAGGAAGAAAGGCATGAACATCTTGGATGACAAGGGGGTGAGTAAATTATCTTTGTTATCTAAATTATCTGGGTCTTAAATGAGTTTTTGTATTCATATGTACAGACCAAATCTGGTGTTCTTGTGTTTTGTATATATGTGTAAGTAGACCCTACCAAGTTATAGTCTGTTATTGTGTGTGTGAAAATAATGGAGGTTAAGAGGTGATGAGGTCTCACTCACCGCAGTCTCAGTGTAAGAGAGGCCTGAGTTACTCTTCATCATTAAACCATTAGTGCAGCAGCGGGACGAGCTCCACACAGGTGGCTCTGCCTCACGCTGCTGTTTGTTTATATCCACATAATCAAAGTCAGACAGAAAAACACACAAATAGAGAAAGAACCTTGCTAGTGTTGTGTCTGCTGCTGTCTTACACAGACGATAACAAAAAACATCTAAAAAGACAGTTGTGTTTTTTTTTAAAGTTAAAGTTGTGGTTCGTGAGGGACCTGCACTGGCAGGATTTTGTATACATGCGCAATCAATCACTTAGACTGAAGGAAATACATATATGCAATAAATGAATATATAATTTAATAAGTTCATCTTAATTTAATAAAATAACAATTGACAGGTTTTCAAGTATAAAGTAATAGGTATGTACAGTGTATTTACAGGTATAAAGGTTTCCATCTGTTACTCAAGGTGATTGATGTAATTTGCCTGCATAAGACAAAATCGTCATTGTAAATGCTGTTGGTTGTTTTAATTGCTTCAGACATCATTGGAATGTCTGTTAGATGTTTCTTTATGTCTGCTTTAATTTTCATGCATACCAGCTGTTTGATGCTGTGAATGCAAAATTCATGTACAGAATGTCATATATTAATACTTCTGTGGTGTGTTTGTCCTCCAGTTCCCTCCCAAAATGGCTTTAGTAAGGCAAGCTGCTTCCTTTAACAATCTATAATTGTAATTTGTTTTTCAAACAACAAAAATACCAAGAACTCCATATTTAGTAGCATACAAATATGAAAAGCAATTGGCCTGATCAATAAATCTAGCATTCGGCTTTGTAGATTTTCAAGGGTTAATGAATGGCACTTGTATTGATCTTTATGGGAAATGTTTGTATGATACAGGAATCGTTTAAGGGGTGTTGGCGGGGAACGGCAGCGGTTGCCGTTAGCCTAGCCTCTCCGAGGGGCATAGAAGAATCAAAATTGCATATTGACAAAAGGGCTCGGGTGAGCGAACCCCGGCAGCTTGAAATAAACTCATGCAGCGTAGTCATTACTGCTGGCTACCGTGGTCTCCCTCAACCTTGAGCCAGTCGATAAGCTATTATAACCATGCAAATTGTGGCCAAATCAGAGCCCTGACATATTGGAATTATGGTCTCCCTCAGCCACCACCTTATACATCATTATCAGAGCACTGGCAACAATATGCAATATGCTTACTGTTGTTTCCTCTGTTCTTTTTCATTAGAGCTAAAAGGACTGTAGGAAAATGAAAATAAATGTCTTTGAGGAGCGGAAGGCAGCCGCGGTTCTTTTTCCTCGTAGAGGGCAAGACCGGGTGCCAAGTCTTTTCGGTCAGGGCAGATACCTCAGCGGTTGGAATGATGTAACATGGTGTAAAAACTGTGTAAACACCCCAGTGTCCTTGTCCTTGGGAATGTCAATAGGTACGCATTAGCGTACAGAGAGAGTCGTGGGTCAGGTATGGGCAAAGCGCCACCGATTTGACAGCGTAACCTGCTGCGTGTGTCGCATAGCCTCTGGTCTTCATACATTATCAGAGCCCGGGGTCGTTAGAAATGCCGTCCGTCGGTCTAGAGGTTGTTTGGAGATGACTGAACACCGTGCATTGTTTTCAAGAGAATGCAAAAAATTGCCTCATTTCCTCAATCATACCTGCTTGGAGCACATTTAAGTGCATTAATCAAAGTTTCCGGATGAGTGATCATTCGTTTGGTATGACTTCCTGTCACAGTTGCCCGGCGCTTGAATGGCTGCTTTGATTTACGAAACCTTCCAGTGTATTAAGTGGATTTAGAGGTGACAGCGCATTGATTTGTTTCCACTGTCAGCTTGCTCTTTTGTGGCGCCCAGCAGAGCGCACGGTTCAACCCGCAGCCACGTGGCCTTCGATTCGCCAGGCTCCCGGCATTCTCAAATACCCGAATTTGTTCCACCAAGGTTTCCGATCGCTCGCAGATGGGCAGCGATTAATCAGAGAGGTAACTGTGAAGTAGTTTGCAATTAGACGGCAAAGCTCTGAAGCATGCTAATTGAATCAGAAAATTAGAGCGACTGCGCAGTAATTGGCCAGTTCCCATGCAGCAGGTGCCAGCCCACTCGACTGTGGAACAAGGTATTTAAGTCACATTAGCCAGAGTAAAAATATTCCTTGATATGGAACAGTTAGATTTTCTGCTCGTTTTCACCGACTATGTCACCGTTGGCGAACCAAGCCGCCTCGCGGCGCAATTACGACAAGCACCGCCGCACAGGAAATCGACTTTCCACAATCCGCCTCCTCTCCTGGAAGAAGTGGGAGAGAGAAAAAACAGCATGACAGGAAGTCGCAACTCATTAGCAGTGGCTGCAGCAGCGCGAGCAAGCTTGGATTTACCAGTGTGCCCCTTTTTTTTTGCACCACCTGAGCTGAGAGCGAGGCTAGTCGATGCCATCTGTGTGTTTAGGCTTTCCTTATATACAAGGAACTGGCAGCACAATTGCTTTTTTACCATCAGTTAACTTTTAAAAAGCGTTTAACAGGTGTCTGTCCTCTCAATATGAACTCTATACTGCTGAATCCTTATCTATCAGATCTACATAACAACACTTCTTGCTTTCTGTGGTTTAGACTCCAATGCATCTTTTATTACCGATATGGCTTGTGAAACTTGAATGGCTCATAGGTGTTGCTTATCTCCCCGTACCTGTGTGTGTTTTGCAGAGGAAGAGTTCAGTCTCTTTCACCACCGCCGCCAGCACCCCCTCAACCTGATGTCGTTGGCAAACTTGAAAAAGTGAGGGGAATTAAAAATTGATCATTTTGCAACAAGTCTTGGTTTGTGCACTACCAAGAAGTGCCTTTGTTATGGTGAAACGACAGAGTGAGTGAGGAAGAGAAAGAGGAGGAAAATCCCCTGGCGGAAGCTGAGCAGAACTTTAAACCCTGCTGGGTGCCAGTCCTGTTTGTGGGAAGAGCCCTGAGTTTGACTTCTGATTCTCTCTCTCTCTCTGGCTCGCCAGTTTCCCGGCCTCCTCAGCATGCAGGGCTTGCTCTCTCCCCCCTCTTTGATATCTTCATCTGCTCTGCCAAAGCAACGGGCTGGCTGGCATGTGAACTCTCGACGAAAGTGGATTATTCTTCCTGCCTCTCACCCAATATGACTTATTTAAAACTAAACATTTGCCTCACTACATAGAAAGGTTATTACTGATTTAATGGCATCATATGAGGGAATTTAGATATGCATGGGGTGTTTTTCAGATCTTACTGAACCTATTGTACAGTTCACAGGGCTCTACAATGCGACCATTTTAGTCGCATTTGCGACTGAAAACTACTGTGTCCTACTATGAAAAAATATTTAGGAGCACCAGTTGGACTGACCTGATCAGCATATTTGTGTTTGTGCTGAGGGGAGCTTCACAAGTTTCTACGTGTTTTTGCAACATTGAGTAATGTATCACAGACATATATAATGAATCCTTTCATAAACAAATGAAAATAATGTGTAAATAAGAGATTCATTGTCCGGTGTAGAGAGCTTCGTTGATTATAATGGAACTTTGTGAAATCACAAAGAGCTAAGATGAGTGACAGCTTTTAGTGATTATTGCGGGAGTTTGTAAATGTGATATTGATTTAATACAACAGTTCAATGAACAAGAAGTTAATACTAAGTGACTTTTGTTTAACTATAACACTGTTGCCTGATTTTGCTCTATTTTGTCGTCAAAAATAGTTTGAAACAAGTCACAACTGAGCCCCTGCACATCTCCATCCAAACACAGCGGTGTTTATGAATGTGCATTTTTAAATGAATCAAGTGAGTCAATGATTCCATTTCCCATTCATAAAGACAGTCACTTGCTTTATTCCTGAATGAATCAGCCGTTTGAATGAATCAAATGAATGAAAGATTCAATAATTAAATCAGTGACTTGCCGCCACCTACTGGCACTTTTAGTTTCATTTTTAAAGCATCTTTTCAGTTATTTAAATCATTTAATATTTCTATATTCAAAATTCTATATTTAAAACATTAATCTCAACATGTATTTATGAATTTGATTGCACTCATGCCACCTCTGAGCCTCATTAAATATATGAAAATACACCTACAAGCCACTTTTGTGTTCTTCTGTGCCACCTCTGTAGTACAAATAAATTTTGTTAATGGTGATTTCATTTGATCTGTAACTTATTCTTATTCTGCTTGTTCTTATTCTGTTGTTATAAGTAGAAATTTTAAAAAGCTTATAAAACATAATATTTAAAAAAACTGACATAAAAGATGACATACTTTTAATAAAGTTTGAAAAATGCCATTACAAAGGTAAAAACAACATTTCACTGTAAATCACTTTAAGGAGTCAAATATCACCTTGTAATGGGAAGGCTAATTTTTGATCAGATTTTTTTGATTAGAAGGTGCTCCTTAAATTTTGACTGTGCTCCTGTTTTTTTTTTTTTTAAGTTAGCAGCACAAGTGCTCCTAAAAAGAAAAGTAAGCGTAGAGCCCTGGTTCAATATTTAAAGCTGTTGTTTGTGACTGTTGTTGGAAAAGCAGGCGCTCCAAACTCACGCTACTGGTTGAGCTCGAGTGATGCCAGATTAAGCATAAGTTATTGATTTTACCATTTGATATGAATTAATACATTCAGCAGGAGAAGTCTTGAATGTGTGCTACTGTTAATCAATGATACAAATACCGCAGCACTTGAAGACAAGGACTATCATGAGATCATTCAATAAGTAATGAGCTGAGAGCTTTATCTCCTGCGGTCTTGTTGGACTATCAATGTGATCAAGGAACGAAAAAAGTTGTGAAGGTCATGTCTGCTCTTTCGCCCTGAAAACCAGGACTGACCCACAGTGCGCCCAAGAAGAACATTACCTCAGTATTTCAGAAACAAGCCAAACTAGTACCTTACTTTTAGTACAGATAGTAAATGTTGGATATGTTCTCCATATTGTTCAGAAGGTCCATATTTTACACAGCTTTCATTGTTACAACAATTAGACCTTTGTGCTAACTCAGCTTAGTCGATGTTAATGGCTGTAAATGAGTTGGCACCAGAGCAGGAGCATTAGCACGTTTCAAATTAAATTCTCTGTCTCACCAGCCTTGTAACGTTTGCTGGAGATACAAATATGGCAGAACATCTTGTGCTAACTTCATCCGCTCAACAATGCACTGGTGCCACCACGCTGTGTTGGGGCTAATAAAGGATTGTTTAGCATAAAATAAGGCTTAAATGGCCTGAGGTTGAGCTGTCTCCGGTTAAGGGGCAATTAAGGCCATGGACCATCTGATAGAGAGAGACCCCTTGCACTGGAAGTGGAGTATATGTTACCTGCGTCACTAATGCAATTAGTCATCATGGTTGACTTGTTACATCAGGTACTGTATTCATGGCAGAAGAGATATCCTGTCCTTAAGTCACACTGTAGGGACAGCAGAGATGTGGGGTAAAGTGTCTGAGCGCAGGTCAAGTTAAGCAGGATGGATGCTTTGCTCTGCATCGATAACACGTAACCCAATTAGCTTTGCTGCACTCACATTTGTGGTGAAATGACTCAATGGAAAGTGATGCCATTGTTGGGGTCAGTGTAAAGATGTACAGGGTTTTGTCTTGCCTGTATGTGAGAGTGCTTATACATGGCTTTTCTGCATTAACCACTATGTACTTACATAAAAAATAATTCCAATGTACTTACTGTGTTCATATTGTATTGTAAAAACGTTTGCTGCTATTGAGGTGGGATACAAGTAAGGTTAGGGACATTGGTGGTATGGTTAGGTTTAAGGGTGGGTTAAGGTGTAAGGGATGGGTCAGCAGTGTAATTATAAATGTAATTACAGAAATTATTTACAGATGTAATTACATTTTTTTTTTTTTTTTGTTTGTTTTTTTTTTTAATATAAGTACAATGTAAAAGCATGTACGTACACTGTAAGTGCATTGTATCAAATGGTTAATTTAAGACCCCCTAATATTGTAATTTTATAATTTTACTTTGAAATAAAATAATTATTATTAGTATATTTTTCTTAAATACCTCTTTAATTTACAATAGTAATATGTTTGTTTTTGTTTAATAATTATGTAAAAACAATAATTATAATTGTAATTATATAATAATATGTTTTTATTATTATTATTATTATTTTTATTTTTTATTTTTTCCTGGCCACATTGTGCAGTCTTACAAACAGGCACAGCAAACCCAGATCTTTAAAACTTACACTATGAGACAGAAAAAAAATCTGTAAAAATATGTAAAAGGTACTGGTAGTTCCCATGAAGTACATTTCCTTTAATTCTAAACAAAACACAATGCAATGCGTAATTAAAAAAAAAAAGAGTAAAACACCTGTGCAAAATCAATATGAAAAATTACATTGTGCCGTATTTTTACAGACTTTTATTAGTGTATGTTCGTAGTTTTTCATCAAAACTCACTCATAATTTACTCTTCTTCTGCACCTACTTTCCTTTTCTGTTGGCATCATCAATCCCTCTTAATTTTGCTTTTTCTTTCTAGTATGTTAAGGCCCAATTTTATATCCATTTTTGATGAATAAAATAAAGTGATGTCCTTGTTTCCATCATACCATGAAAGCAAAATGGGTTCTAACAGCATTTCATGTAGGCTATAGAACTTTTTCTCATTGAATGTCCTCTTTCACCAAGGAAATACATCAGATTACAAAAATGAAAATGGATTTGAACTGTTTCATGTTGACATTATCTTAAAGCATTTTAATTCTTTGTGACACTTCACACTACAGATGACTACACAGATCACAAGTGCCTTTTAACCGTCAGTGTGCTGCTGTAATCCACTGTAAACACATTAAACCAATTCCCGCTGCACAGAGCGGGTGCAAGCTGCTTAGTTTTGTGGCTAAATCTCGGCCACAACCTCACTCGTTTCCAAAAAGCCTCCAGCGGTCCGAGTGATTGGCCAGCAGGTGCATCCATGCATCCCAGCTTTTGCCTAATTCCATCTGGAGCTAGAAAACAGGCGACTCCCCGCCCTCATCTCCGGGACAGTAGTCCAGGGTCACGGGCGGTGCCAAAGGTGCGTGTGAGTGACGTGGCACACTGGCTGACCCTGGCTTTTGGCAGGGCCACAGATTTAATGGGATTAGCTGGCTAACGTAGACTATGTTTCTGTTCCTTGCGCCTGGGCCTTTTTTAGCCCCAACCCTCAGGGTTGTGCCAACGTTCACAGGTCGAGGGCAGGACAATAGAGCAGCCAGATAGGACGGGATGAGCTACGTTACAGTGTGAGGTTGCCAGGGATGCTCTGGGTGGCGTTGAGCGCTCAGGTATGGGCTGCAGTGGCCTGCCAAGTTCTCAGCCTATTGTGACCTGAAGAATATTGAGTCTACTGAATGCAGGAGTTTCTAATTACCATAGATAAGTGGAGCCTAATTGTAACCTTACACACTCTTTACATTGATAGAGTGTAATCAATGTACTGCTGGACTCCTTTCTTCACGCCGTTCAGGAACGGTTCCATGTTCCCATGTGTTGCTCAGATTGGCTTTGGTAATTGCTCAGGCAAGCATGTGGTGCAAATCTGCTCTCCGTACAGAATGGTGCAAAGCCACCGTAGACTTTAGTTGAACTCTGTCTCAACTGTCTCTTTTCCTTTCCTCAAAGCCCCGACGTGGCCTCTTAACCTTTTGTCGGGTCCTGGTTCTTTGTCTGGTGCGCCGCATTATAATGTACACCGTTTGTTGAGGATGCCACTGTCCAGGTCCATGACAACAAGCTTGGGTTTGAATGGCACAGGTGTGCTCCGGCTGATCCCAGGTCAGCGCTCGTCGAGCGCTTTTGACAGCCCCTCCGCATGCACTAGTGCACAGGTGCATGCAGCAAACACCTGTGCGCCTGTGGCCCGGGGACACAGAAGGGCTAGAGTTCCACTACCGCAACTGAAATCAGAGAGCAGGCTTGTGGGGATGCGAAGGGCCTCCCTTCTGTTACCTCTTTCTCCCAGCAGGCATGTTGTGACCGCCACACACACAGACAGCACTCTTCCTTCATGTAAATATGCACTCGCTCACTCAGACATACATGATCGTATAGCCCGACCATGATTATGTTACCTGGCCGTGTCATTGCGCTCTTTTGTGTACATGTCGATCCACCGTTTCTCCCAGACATCAAATCCTGTTTGTTCTCGCATCCCCCGTCTCTTACGCTTTCTCTCTCTCTGGGAATGCATGCGAAGAGATTTGTCAGCATGAGAACATGACAGATGACGTGGCCCCGTCGGCCAGCCAAAAACAATATTTAAACATTTAAATTAGGTTTATCGTAAGCCCGCTCGCTTTCGCCGAGCTGCCGTGAAGACATACAGACGGAAAGTAGATATTAAGTGGATTTGTGTTCCCCGCACTAATCGCCCTCTCTGTCGTCCTCCTCTGTCTCTTTTCACTTTCAGAAACAGCGGCGTTCCAGCCGCAGGAAGCTGTGCTTAGCAAATACGCTCGTCTGCGTTTGAAAGGTCATGAGCGTTTTCAACATTGTGCGCTCTCTGTGAAAGTTGGCTCGCGCCTTTAACTCCGCGTCTCTCCGCCAACACAAAAAGATGACACGTTTATCATCACTCTCTCTTAGTTATTCATGGATCTGTCTCAGTTCCTGCTCGACAGAGAACATGATGGAGATCTCAGAAGTATAAAGCGGCCTTGTCAGTTTTATTTGCTTCTGCTGCAATCAAGGTGTCAGGTTTCCGTACTTCATATGTGACTAATTTTCAGTCAGGATGAGATTTCAATGATGAATATTTTTCTTCATGGCAGTGTGAGTGGGTGTTTGTTTGAATGGGTCAGTTGGTGTATTAGGGGCAGCTTTCCGCTCTTTGCATAGTGTGACAGTTGTCATATCCCTCATCACTGCTGCTGTTTCTGTAGGGTATAAGGGGCAATCACACTTGACTCTGTGTTACTTTCACTCTGCTTAATAGTATGGCTGTCAGTTAAACTTCTTCATTTAGTACATTAGTAAAATAGACTGTAGGCAAATGATAAGCTTAAGGTCAGTGATTTGTAAATAAACAATAATATTGTGTGGGATAGATAGATTTTTATTTATTTTATTTAATTATATTATTTGATTACAAAACGTATTAAATACCACATTTTAAATCAGGTATTTCTTTATTTTATTTTATTTGCATGCCTGATTTATAAGTATGTTATTGTGAGAGAGCAGGTACATCAAAATTTGGAAAAGTAATATTTTTCTTAGGAGTTGTCTTCTAAATGAAAAATTGAAGATTTTGACCTCTTGGTTGAAAAAAAAAAAAAAAAAGAAATATTAAAGGATTTTTATTTTGGAAATTTGCATGAAAACAATGCAAATTTAAATTAAAGGGTTACTCCACCCCAAAATGAAAATTTTGTCATTAATCACTTTACCCCCATGTCGTTCCAACCCGTAAAAGCTTTGTTCGTCTTTGGAACACAAATTAAAATTTGTTCAAATCAAAGCGTAAATAAACATAGAAAACGTATCTGCGTGGCGCAGCTGACACAAAACAGCATATGCTGTTTGTGTTCAGGGGATACGATCTATAATGGCACTAAGGTGATGCAGAGGAGATGAACTGTTGAGTAAAGTCGTTATTTTTGTTTTCTTTGCATACAAAAAGTATTCTTGTAGCTTCGTAAAATTATGGTTGAACCTCTGATGTCACATGGATTATTTTACCAATCTCCTTGCAATGTTTCTGGACATTGATCGTGTTAATTACATTTTGTAAAGAGCTGTCAGAATGATTAAAAAAATATCTTAATTTGTGTTCAGAAGACGAACAAAGCTTTTACGGGTATGGAACGACGTGAGGGTAAGTGATTAATGACAAAATTTTCATTTCGGGGTGGAGTAACCCTTTAAGAAGAGACATATTGTTTTTAGTTTCACAGATAACTGGAGTGGATTTTTAACATAAATGTATTACTGTTTGTTCAAAACATGCTCTGAAGCATTATATTATTTTTTGTATTTGTTGCAAGGGCCTGAAATAATTGCACCTGCTTGAAGTCTGGTGCGAGCGTCCTTTTAGTTCCCTCACTTTAGAAGAGCATCCACACACACACACACACACACACACACACACACACACACACAAAAGCACTCTCCCTTGTTAAACCATCATCTTACCCCAAATCTAAAAACACTCTCTCTCCTCCATCAGTACCATCATCACCTCCATTAAGGAGACAGGAGAAATCAATATCTCACCATCAGGCTCAAATGTTAACAAACTTTTTATTTACCATTTACCTTCAGCACACAATCCATTTATCTGTCTCTCTCCAGTTTATGATGGAGAGCATCAAATACACTCTATAGATCAACAAGGTGATTAAATAGGTTCATTCAAACACACCTGTCCTTATTCACCACGGAGCTGAGTGATGTCCCAAACGCTCACCAAATTGCTGTTTACTCTAACAACCGATAGTGGAAAAAGCCATTAACTGAAGATCCCTTTTCCAGCCATTGCACCACAACTGCCTTCTGTAAGGGTTATTCACTGAGTGCATTTATCATTTAATAAAAAAAGGCAATAATCGAAGCTTACAGAATACCTTAACGGATTCTGGGCTTAAAAATCGTAGGCGGCTTTTTATCTTTTGGCTTAGTTACAGTGTGATTCACCATAACGATGCAAAACCTTCAGAAGAGTATGACAAATAAACTCTCAAACTTGCTGAGAAGGACCGTTATACCATCAGCTCACATTACTCTTTGTGCCCCTGAAATAGCGATGCAACACCACAAGAAGACACACTGATATAGAGGGGATTCCCTCTGGATTGCCCGCATCTTTAAAATCACTCTGCTCTCCTTGAGTCTTATAGATTCGCTCGCTCACACTCAGGGAAGAGGAAGCGCTCGCACAGGATAGAAAATACACAAGCCGAGCGACAGGAGAGAGATTACCGGTCTCCTCAGAGACAGTGAGCAATATATGTGCGAGCACACGCAGTTTGTGAGAAGAGAGCAGTTGGAATTAATGCATGGAAAAGTGAGAAAAGAACACAGGCGGAGAAGATGCGTGATGAAGGATGCATGAGATTGAGAGGTGTCATTGAAAACGGATAGCGTAGCCGTCTTTCTACATGATGTTATTGTCAGTGAAAATATAAACCGCTGATCTTTGCTTTATGAGGCATGATAAACCACTGTCAAAACCAAGCAGCTGGAGGTATTGAGGGATTCTTACATTCCTGGTTTAGTTTTGCTCCCCAAGGCGAGACATTTGACCACAAACCATTAATCTGCCCCTTGATACACACGGCAGCAGTGATCACTCTCTTACCGCTGTGGTCGGGAATACAAAAGGAAAGTTGTTCTGTATGTGGGTGGTTTGTTGCGGTCATAACCTGACATTCTGGACCTGGATTGTATGTTTTTTTTTGTAAGTTTTGGAGGCATACGAAAACATGTTTAAGAACTATTATTGGAGCTTGTCTTTTTGGTTTGTGGATCCATAGTAGTTTCAAAATGAGCAATTTGCCACATTTACAGTTGGAAAGAAACTTTGGCGATATTTCTAAATGTAGATAAAAAGTTCTTGCAAATTGATGGCGTTTCCATTAACCAATGGTGTAATTTTTTCCTTCCACCATAAGCCATGGCAACGGATTTTGGTGAGATTTTGACGGATTTTGACTGTTTAATCAAAGGAGGCATATGCGTGTATCTTTACAGAAGCAGTGTGGAGAGCCACTTCACAGGTGAGCACAGCAGCTGGTATAAACACAAGCGTTGACTAGAGTGGCCGCGATTAGCTCCAGTGGCTGTGTCAGAGCCGTAACGCCCTGCCGTAAAGTCTGCAGTGTAAATGGTCTAAGCATTAATGGCAGAGAAAGCTTCTTCAGTGTATCTTGGAGGTTATAGTACATTAAAGAATGATCATAGGACTTTTTACATACGCCATGTGACCTGTAAATGCGGGGGAAAAAAAAAATAAAAAAGTGTCCATTGCAGTTTTGCTAAACGTTCCTTTTTTACGTTTGCACCTCATGTGAGCGTAAAAGCTTTTTAGCGACATATGGGAGTTTTTGCGCAAATGACGCTTTTCCATCAGGCGTATTTTCCATACGCAATTTCAGTTTTATGCAATTTGAAGGGTGAAAATGCAGCAATGAGACTGTAAAATTGCATCTGTCACAAAAACATAAAGATATTCTGGCAAAAGTAGCTTTTAAACAAATGGTGTAAGTTAGATTGATTCAAATGCACTTAGCTTTGCTAAGTATAAAATTTGTTAAATTAAAGCCAAAGCAAATATAGTTGTTTGCTTTTGACCAAACTGTGTCATTTTGAAACATACAAATTTAAAGATTATCCAGTTCTGTTTGTTGGAAATGTGTTTTAAAATTGAAATGCATAAATCTTTAAAAAAAAATCTTTCAATTTGTAAACTGTGAACTTCTGATGATGACACAAATGGTGATGCCCAAAAGTTTTCTTTAGAGGAAATGTATAGTATTAGTTTCTAATAATTTACTCACACCTATGTCATCCAAGATGTTCATGTTTTTCTTTCTTCAGTCAAAAAAACATTGAGGTTTTTGAGGAAAACATTCCAGGGTTTTTCTCCATATAGTGGATTCAGTGGTACCCAATGAGTTGAAGGTCCATATTACATTTTCACTGCACCTGGGTTTTATCTGTCTTTTTCTAAAAAAAAAAAAAAAAAAAAAAAAAAAAAATATGTAAAAGTGATATACTTTTTAACCACAAATGCTTGCCTTGCACTAGGTGTATAATGTGCATCCTCGTCTTTATGCATTGCGTATTTAGGTTGGAAAGGTCACACTCAGTTTTTCGTCCATGTACTTCTGTTCAAAAATGTAGTGTAGGGCGAAAAACTCTACTCTGAATCTTCTCTACGTCTTTGCACGTTTGCTTTGTAAGCACTGGGTCAGTAGTTCCGTCTACGTCATGCATGCATGATTACATAATGTGTGAGGTCGAGCTAGTGCAACATGAGCATTTGTGGTTAAAAAGTATATACATTAATAGAAAAAGACTGATTGTTTTGCTAGATAAGACCCTTATTTCTCGGCTAGGATTGTGTAGAGCCCTTAGAAGGGCATTGAAACTGCAGTTTTGACCTTTAACCCAGTTTACTTTATGGAGAATCCTAGAAGTTTTTCCTCAGAAACCTTAATTTCTATTCGACTGAAGAAAGAAAAACATGAACATCTTGGATGACATGGGGGTAAGTAAATTACCAGGAAATTTTAGTTCTGAAAGTGAACTAATCCTTTAAGTCTCTTTTGAATCTGGGATTTCTTTGAATAGACAAAGCCTAGGTAAGATGCAAGCATGGCCCAAAATTGTATAATTATTTAAAAATCAACATATTTATCTAAAACAATTTTTTTTCCCCAAATGTCACTAAATATTATCACCATATATGCTAAAGCCTTGTCTGCGTAGTTGGCCATGAGTGCACCCACGATGCCCATTGAAGCTCCGCTGTAGTTAAGCACCTTTTGAACATATACATTCAAATTTATTGCACACGAGGAGAGCGAGCGCTCTGAAGTATCATAATGCTTTAGCACATCAAGCCAACGTAGGCGTGGAGGGTTTAAAGTTACCGAGACCTTAGAGGTCAGCAACTGAAGACGTAGAGTGAAACAAGGCTTTGAAACACGCCATCAGCCCAATAACGAGAGACGCACGGTAGTAAAACTCAAAGCGATCGGGGGCGTATTTTAGACGGATTGATGGATGCGGCTGTTGTCAGCGGTGGGGAGGGAATTAACGAGGCACTTTAGCTGCGGGTAGAAAAGCAGCAGTGTTTGGGGGGGCCAGAATTGCCCCAGTAGTTTTTGCCTAAAGAGAGGGGCATAACCAGCCATAAAACATGAAATCATATCACTTAAGCCGACGAGTACAGATAAAGCTGTGTTTGAACTCGCAGGCATTAATTATACACTGTAAACAGAACGGTGGGAGACTTTTTACTTGTTTGAATTATGACAGAGGGTTAGCGTCTCCCTCTCTCTCTGTCTCCATTCATCTCTCTCTGCATTAATGTTCCACTTCTCTTCATTAACTTTTAAAGCTTGTTTTTCTTTCTGTCTAATTTATCACATGATACTGTATTAACATACCCAGAGGACCTTGTTTCTACTAAAGGATTTCTTTGAACAGAAACAGGAACATTATGAAGGTTAAGCACTCGATGTTCTTGTTCGCCGTTTTTATCATGAAGAGAGTATGAAGCAACTACATAATATTTTAGAAGAAAACAGGGAAAAAAGAAACTGCCTCAATACTAGGCTGTTGTGGGTGGGTGCCAGGGTGTTGCTATGTGGTTTTATGAGTGGTTTTAGCACATTGTTTTGTGGTTGTTTACTGGGCCAAGTCAAAAGAGCCTATGCTAATATGTCAATGATATTATGGTCTCTAACGGTGATTAGAATCATAAAGAACGTAGTGTTTCTGGCGGTAAACATAATTCCTCTTAATGATTCTGGTTTCTTATAAATTATTATAATTTATATAATGAGTGGAAAAATATCTGGAAATGTTTTGTTAAATCCATTTATTACATTTATTAATTACAACTATTACAGAAGGTTCAAACGCTCACTGATGCACCAGAAGGAAACACAGTGCATTAAGAGCCAGGGGTGAAAACTTTTTGAAGTTGAAGATCAGGGTAAATTTAACTTATTTTGTCTTCTGGGAAACATGTAAGCATCTTCTGTAGCTTCTGAAGGGCAGTGCTAAATGAAAATAAAATATGATATTTATGCACACATCATTTACACTTCATTCTGTTCAAAAGTTTACACCCCTGGCTCTTAATGCATTGTGTTTCCTTCTGAAGTATTAGTGATCATTTGAACCTTCTGTAATAGTTGCATATGAGTCCCTCAGTTGTCCTCAGTGTAAAAAGATGGATCTCAAAATCATACGGTCATTGTTGAAAAGGGTTCAAATACACAAAAATGCTGAAACACCAAAGAATTTGTGGGACCTGATGGATTTTTCTGAAGAAAAGCAGGCAGTTTAACTGTTCGGGACAAACAAGGGACTCATGAAAAACTATCATAAATTTTATGTGAAATATCTAATTCCGGTCAGTACTAAATAAAAAAACAACATGCATTTTGTATGATCCCTCTTATTTTGGTAAAATAATTAACATTTTGCAGATTCTGCAAGGTGTATGTAAACTTCTGACTTCAACTGTATGTATTTTATAAAAAAAAAAAAAATTGTGTAATATTGTAAATGTTTTTTCTTTTGGTCAATTTAACGCATCCTTACCAATTAAATGTATTAATTTATTTCACCAAAAATAAAAAAGTATTGAATATTAGGTATTATGCTCAAAAAAGGGTAAGGTAGATTAATGTAGTATTTGCTCTGACTGATTTGTTAGTGTTTTTGATTTTCTGAAAAGAAACAACAGCAGGAAAAATTGTATCATCAGAGGAAGAATGCATCTCTAAAAATCATAAACAGAGCCAATTGTCATAAGTCATATTTTTCAGATATTTTTTAAAAGGTGAACTGTGGGATGTTATACACAGAAGTTTTATATTTCAGGGCTCAGTGTTCAAATATGAACAGCAATTGTCTTGAAGTATCAAGCAGCGTTAATTGTATTTGTTGTTGCGCAGGCATTTGTAAAGGAATGTGCTCTCTCAATCTCTCCCTCTCTGACACTTACAGTCACACATCTTCTCAGACAATGTTATCGGTGACTCACATTCCATATATGTCAGAACAGATATAGCAGGGCTGCCTGTGGCAGGAGTTTACATCATCTGATCAATGTAACATACTGCGGGGTTAAAGTTTACTCTTCTTAAAGGACTCTTACCCTTCTGACAAGTGAGAACGTATTGATTATTTTATTCTATTTGCCGTTCCCCGCACTCACTCTCACCTCTGCTGTCAATAGAGCACCATTGAGAGAGTCAGAGCGGCTTTCTGACCCCTGCTGTACTCGCACACCCACACCAAACACACAATCCTCAAACACTCATCCCGGCTTGCTCCTGCATCCCTAACACACTTTTGATTAATAGTGTGTCGCTACAGGGTCACGGTGCATCTGAACATTTTATTTGACATGGGCTACGTGTTGAGCGTCAGCTGCTCTGTCAGATAAGGGTCTATAGATTTGGTCAAGGTGGGTTTTTTTTCCTGCTTGCCCCCAGCAGGTAAAGATCAAGCCTCATTTGGAGGTCAGTGTGACCACGTAGGCGCTGAGTACATCTAAAGTCTTTGCTCAACTTGTCACCTACCCGTCCAAGGGTTCATCTGAATGTTTTGTTGACGTCTGTATGAGTTAATTCGCATTGAGTGTGGAGAGAGCACCGGGAGGGAAGTGGATGCAGCCCTCTACACTCGTCTCTGAGAGATAGAGAGATAATTATTCGGTCTCTGACTCACATGGCATGAAAAATGCATAATGCCGGGGTTTGAGACAGCTTATCAGGGAGTTAACTCTTCCCACGCTTTGTGTATGCAAAAGCGGAGATGCTTTTAGATGCCTGCCATTGTTTGTGTTTGTTTGTTTGTGGAGTTTTGTTTGGGTGGGTTGTTTGCGCTGAACTTTTGGCCCCTCTCATGCTGTTTGAGTAAGTTTCGATCACAACATTACATTGGAAACAAAACACTTAAACTTTTTTTAATGTTTACTGCTTTTTACAGCTTTTCTCTAATGAATCATCGCCTGGGTGTAAATGTGCTGGGTGTCTTTTTTTTTTTTCTTTTTTTTTTTGTATAGAGTGCACTCACTTAATGCCTTTGTAGTATCAGTTTGCCATAAAGTGATTATAGGAAGAAACATTATATATATATATATATATA
Source organism: Labeo rohita (assembly GCF_022985175.1). Taxonomy (NCBI): domain Eukaryota; kingdom Metazoa; phylum Chordata; class Actinopteri; order Cypriniformes; family Cyprinidae; genus Labeo; species Labeo rohita. The sequence goes on from NC_066873.1 coordinate 16,560,261, forward strand.
TATATACCATTCACAAGTTTGGAATAATTTATTTTTTAAGTGTTTTTTAAAGTCTCTCATGTACATAAAGGCTATATTTGTTTATTATAAATACAGTAAAAGCAATAATATTGTGAAATTTATTATTACAATTTAAAATTATTTTCTGTTTTAATATATTTTAAAATGTAATTTGCAAAGCTGAATTTTCAGCAGCCATTACTCTAGTCTTCAGGGTCACATGATTCTTCAGAAATCGTTCTGATATCGTAATTAGACATTTCTTAAAATGTGTTTTTTTTGTTTTTGTTTTTTTTATATATAGACTCAGCAAAGATGCCATTAAATTGATTTGAGTCAAGACATTTATGATGTTACAAAAGATTTCGGTAACAGTTTACTTAAGGCCTTTATGTAAAATGCATTATAAAGGGTTATTAAAGGGTATAATGCATCATAGTCATCAGTTATAATGTTTTAACTGTGGTTATTATGGTTATTATTATGGCATTGCACAGCCACCCCCCCCCAAAAAAATACTGACTCCAAACTTTTGAATGGTATCGTATATAATGTTACAAAAGCTTTTTATTTCAGATAAATGCTAATCTTTGGATCTTTCTCTTCATCAAAGAATCCTGAAAAAAATTTTCTCAACTGTTTTAAATATTGATGATGATGATGATAATAATAATAACAAAAATATGTTTTTTGGACAGCAAATCAGCATATTACAATGATTTCTGAAGGATCATGTGACAATGAAAACTGGGTAACACTTTATTTTACGGTTTCTTGACTAGTTGCTTATTAGCAGGCACATTAGTAGAATATTAGCCATTTATTAGTGCTAATTAAGCACATATCAATGCCTTATTCTACATGACCTTATTCTGCATCCCTAATCCTACCCAATACCTAAACTTAACAACTACCTTACTAACTGTTAATAAGCAGCAAATTAGGAATCTATTAAAGGAAAACTCGTTAATAGTGAATAAGTGTACCCGATTCTAAAGTGTTACCGTAATGATGCTGAAATTTAGCTTTGATCACAGGAATAAATTACATTTTAAAATATATTCATATAGAAAGCAGTTATTTTAGCTAGCAAAAATATTTCACAATATTGCTGCTTTTATTATGTTTTGGGTTAAATAAATGCAGGCTTGGTGAGCAGAAATTTACTGTGCAAAAACTTTTGACTGGTAGTGTATTTAATATCTTGCTTTTTATCTCTAATCTTCAGTGGGGTTTTTTTTCCTTTGTGTTTCTCTGATTCTATTTGCTGAGTAAGGTCATATTTACTGAGTGAAGTGATATAGTTTTCTGTAGTGTTTTCTATCTCTCTTTTCTATCTTTTGACAGAAGCCAGCCTCTTCTCTCTCACTCGTGGTTCTCTATATGAGTGGACTCCGAGTTTAGGGTCAGACTGGGGTCGGAGTTTGAGACTGTCTGTTTTATTTACAGTATGCAGATAACTAAGCTATTAATTTGTCTCTCAAAATAAATGTTAATCTTATAACACCATTATTGAATCCCTCAAAGATCACAATATTAATGTTATTTGCATGTATGTTTGTAATTGCATTTTAATATTTCTGCATTTAGCATGGCTTTCCGTGATCCTACAAGAACAGACCTGTGACCCATTTTTGGTTTGTGATTCACCACTGCTCTGTTTTTCAGACAAACAGAGGAAATGCATTTTAAACATTGTCTGTCTTCCATGTGGCGCTTCACTGTCATAGAAGCCTCCTGCGTGGCTCCTGTACGGGCCCCTTGACGCAGGACCCACGCATACAGGAGGTTGTTAGGAAGTTCCTCTCAATTAGCATCCCTTTTCGTTGCCGTGAACTGACCTTAAGCTGACTGTTGTGTTTTCCTTGTTCCTTCAGTCAATGTAAACATTAATGTCCTCTTCATTTGAAGCCCTGCCACTGAGCCAAGTGTAATAACATTGTTCATGGGATTGATGTGAAAGACGTGTGTTCTGTGTGGGTGTGTTGTGAAGGAGGGGAATGTGGCGACTGTAACAACATGTTCTAGTTGTTTCCTCTTATGTGTTAAACCACAAAATCCCCTTTGAAAACAAGAGCACAGAATGGAATTTGACTTGGATGTTATTGTCTTGTGTTTAGAGATCATTCAGGATGGTCAACTATTGATTTTATTTTATTTTATTTCATTTTATTTTATTTTATTATTTGTTTTTCATTTTTATTTATTTAGTTATTTAGTTATTTTGCATATATTGATACCATATTAGTAATTGGCCATTATGGGAGATTTTCAGATATTTTACCTGATCTATATTAGTTTATTTTGTATGTTTTTATCTGTGCATATTTTCACATTTAGATTACCTTTGCCATAATGAGGTTAATGAGGTTAGTGAAAACTAACCATTTAATAACACTCATAAATGTTATTTTTAACAAAAAGAATTTTCCAATTGTACATTATAATTATGTCATGCCTAAATTTATCTTTTTTTTATATGATGTGATGGCTAAATTAACATTTTATAATATATGGTTTTATTTGAATAATTCTATAATATTTTGTTTAGACAAAATATTAAAGAAGTTTAACATCGGAAATTTATTGGGTATCCGCTATCGGTTAGAAAATAATTTTCAGCCGAAATAACTTTTATAATGCATGGAAGATTTTAATGAAATGTATACATGAGTGATATCAAATGAGTAGCCATGCGATATGGCTGTATATCAGCACGCCTGTGATTCGACTATAAATGTACAAAATTAGTATTATTTATAAAATTATACACAAAAACAGTATGATTTATAAAATGATTTATAAAATTCTATTTTTCACTGTGAGAAATATCACAAGCGGAGTGATACAAACAGTGAAATGGTTGGAGTTCCAGTATCACTAGAATATTGCACTCCTCGCAGCCAATCAGATTCGAGGACCAGACAGAACTGTTGTGTAAAAATTCTAGTATTCACTCCCCACTCACTCACTCACAGTCACTCACTCATATCCATCGCATCAGTATACATAATGTCTTCACAAACAGACACACACACACTCTGTCAGGGGTCATCCCCTGCTCATGCTGAGTGTGTGTGAACCCTATTAGCACATTCCCAGATAGTGGCCAGGGTACTCTTATCTCTCTCCACCCATTAATTACACTTTGTTCCCCTAAGTGATCTATTTCTGCTCCTCCCCGCCCCCGCGGCCCACTCCAGGACTATCTCCTACACCTCCACACAGGCACACAACACACACATACACACACGCACCAGATAAGAGTGCTAATGTGAGGCAAGCAAGGTCAGCCTGCCTTCCTCGCTGATGTGAAGTGTGGGTCCCGTGCATTAGCCGCTAGCCTGTCTGCCACCCGCTTTGCATGGGGCCGCTCTGAAGATGCCCCCGTAATTACAGATGACAGCACAGCGAGAGGCTGATCGCCCTCCTTTGCCTCCACTCGGGCTGGAGGAGACAGCCTTCTGAAAGCTCCACCTGGAAAGTGTGTCATGGAGCACTCTTGCGATGCTAAACACATGTGAATGCTGTGTACTTATAGGTTTGATGCAAGTAATCCAGCTTCAGATCACACTTCCAAGTCCACTGTGTTGGTGAGCGACGGCAACTGCAAATTATGCCAGCTAGGCACCAAGGGGTACTTCACCGACTGCGTCTGCATTGCTACTAGACATTTTAGAACTGACTTTAAAAATTATAAATTAGTAGTTTTTCTTACAAATGTAATTCTCATGCCAACTAAATAATTTGGCAGTTTATTCAATAAATATGTGGCTAGTCTTTTCCCTTTCCTTCTCCTTTCATTGTTATAATATTTAGACTTATTTTATTAGGGGTTCAAGCGCGTTGTGCTGAAACCGTATTGTAGTTGTTAGAATGACCAAGGATCAGCAATCAGTAAGTCGTAGAGACTTGAAACTTGGAAGAATTGGTGGTACTCATACCACCACTAATGTCACCAAGGCTTGCCCCAGTTTGCCTAACGGGGGCGCTACAGCAATCAAAAGTATGACATTTTCAGGTATTTTGGGAAAACAAAAAAACTACTTTTGAGAACTAATCCTAAGCTTTTCGCCTGATTGGAGCCAAACCATTGTAGGAAGATCATCTGGAGAGTGAGTATCAATTTCGAGAATTTCACCAAAACGTTCGAAAGGGGCAGAGCCACTTTTAGTAAACAGCCTATAACTCCTGAACAGAATGAGATATCTCTGCCAAACTCAGAACACCTATGTAAGAGCTCAATCTGAGGTCACAGGGAAAAAATTGCAGAGCTTGGCCTTGGTGGCGCTAAAAGAGGGGGAAAAACATAAACATGGCTATACCTATGCAAACATTTGTCCTATCAGCATGAAAATCGTTGTGCACAGTCTTGGTCCAAAGTGTCACAAGTGTCTATAAGGACATTTGCATATCTCAAAAAAGCATGGCCGCCATTGGCTGATGAATTTTGAGCACCCATTAGACAAGGTTAACGTAGGCCGATCAGAATGAAACTCGGTGGGCCTGTTTGACTCACGGCCCCAAAGGCCTATGTGAAATTTTAAAGAATTCGGCCGCTGAGAGACGATATCACATTTTTCAAGGGCATTAACGATTGTACATTATTTTTATTATATTTATATCATACCTATTTTTGCAAACTAGGCCTAGGTTTAACACTACGGTGCAATTCTCTGGACTCTCTAAGTCAATAATTATTAAAAAAGAAGTTGAAATTTACCCTTTAGGACACTATAACAGGGTTGTTGTTTAGAAAAAGGGGGCTTGTCCAAATTTACCCAAAATCTACAAAACCTAAAGGAATACTTAAAACTTCATGAAACCTGGTGAGTGCATGCGACAGGTGATTCTAAACAAGCATGCAAAGTTTTAACGAGATCAAACCACAGCTGGCACTATAACAATCATAAACTATAAAAAAAAACAAATTTTTATGGTAAATTACCTGGATTTGCCAAAAATGCTTTTTTTTTTTTTGTAATCATTGATTTTAGGTGGTTACAGGCTTGCAGCTATATTTTTGTTTGATTTTGTTAACACTATTAATTATATGATAGGAATAAAGAGCATTAACTTTTTAGCACCACTTATTGGACATTTCATTTCTGAACTGCCACGATACATACAAAAACCAATGTAATAAAATGTTTCCAAAATTTACAATCATCTTGTTCAAATTTAGTCCCACTAACTAGACATTTTGCTTTGAAAGTGTCGCAAATGTTCAAGAAGCAACTTATATGTTATTCCACTGAGCCTGGATTTAAATACTTATACTCACATTTCCTTTTTTTGGCAACATGTTTGACTTGCTAGAGGATGTTGGGTTCCTCCGTTCTCTTAATGTTCTCTTTCCACTTGCGTATCTTCTTTTTTTTTTTTTTCCTCCATATTCACCCTGTTGTTCATGGAGGGCTTTAAGAGACATTTCTGTTTTGAAAAATATGAATTGTGAAACTCATAATAGGTAAAAACAAACTTGTTTTAGGTAGCAGTGTCCCCTTCACAATGGAAAAGAGAAAGTTTTCTCTGAACAAAAAAAAAACGTTGAACTTGAGGCAGTGCACTGTACATGCAATAATTCTATGCCAAGTCAGTTTCCTCAATTACTGTCCTGCTGCGTTGTGTGCTTGACTCAATCGCTGCATTAGCCTGTGGTTTGATTTACACTCTCTTGCATCATCCCACATCTGCTCATACCTTCCAACTAAGCCGAGATTTGAAATATGTCCAGCGCAAAAATCAATTTTCGCGAATCAGTGTACAAACACACCCATTTCGTAGATGTATCTCACTGTTAGCAGAAGCAAGAAGAATCCATTGTCGTCTTTAGTTTACACAGTGTTGGTATGGATGTCGTGTGACTGCAGAACTCTCTTCGGTCCAGGACTGCTGCTGCTCCTTTAGTAAACACACTCAAACACTGTGTTCTTATTTATGTATTGACCCACCATTGATTTCCTGTATTCCCTCACACGCCTTCTCACTCTCACTTTCTCAGGCACTGTTATCAAGGTAGTGGCACCTGTAGGGTTCATCTGTTACTTCAGCTGAAGTGGAGATGCTCATCAGGGCAGTGGGTTTGGTGTGCAGGTCTCGTTATTGGTATTTGTCATCATTTAGGTCTCTCTTGTGTGAGTCCCACAAAATGTATCTGACTAATTTTTAGCCTAGAATAAAAAAAAATAACATAAAATGGACCAGAGTAATGTCAAGTTACGCACATGCAGTGATGTTTGATGTTGTCAATAATTTCAGAGGAAATGTGCAAATGCTCATGCGGTCACTGTGTACAAATTCATTGGTGTTTTTTGGAGGGCTTTTGTCGGCAGCGCCAATTTCATCAAACAGTATCTAACACCTCTCATCTGTGTATGTGCAATTTTGCAAGTGATGTGCTGTGTTATTGTACACTCTTGACACACTGTCTTGTGCTGGTGCTAAAGCCTGTGTGAATTAACCCTCAGTGTACCTGCGTTGTGTGGATGACAGATCCACATTAATACTCAGTTCATTTGCAACAATTTTTATTCCTCCCTTTCTCTCCTCGATGTCAGATCAAATGTTCATTTATCAACTCTATTCATCTGTTTTGTGAAAGAGCTGCAGGTGATAGACTATTATAGATTATTAATAGATTAATTAATATGAATAGATTATTATTTCTACATTTTTGCTCAAACAGAAAGCATCCAATGATTATACCTTTTATTTTCTTTTTCTTTTTCAGTTTGTTGTTTTGGGGGACATGTGCCATGATAGTACCTTTTATTTTATTTTATTTTATTTTGTTTACCCCCCCCCAAATTGCATGCACTGAAATATAGCACCCCCCCTTTTGTATTTTTTTTTCTATTTTTATTTTATTAAAATTTTTAGACCCCTGAAATTAAATGCACTGGAATACAGCACTCCCCATTTGTTTTATTTGATTTTGATTTTTGATTTTGATTTTTTGATTTTTTTATTTTATTTTCATTTATTTTACAATAACACAAGGGTTGTAGGGGGGTTGTTTATTTATTTTTTATTTATTTATCTCTCTTTATCTATCATGAATTCTGCTGGTACAAGAACTGTGATTTATTTTATTTAATTTTTTTATTTTATTTTATTTTGGCTGTTAACCTCCAAAATTGCATCCACTCAAATATAGCACTCCCCTAATTTATTTTTTATTTATTTATTTTTTATTTTTTTACTTTTTTGTAAGTGCTGTAAAAACGTCTTCTAAAGCACAGCTCATTTATTGCGTTTTATCTTACCATAAGGTTTCGGTCACTCTTCCACAGACCACTTAATGAATATTCTAGTACTGTAATGATGAGCAACTGGGGCTTAGGAGCTGTTTGCACTCCGGGTCTCTCCGTCGTTCTTGTTTATTTTTCGTTTTCCCCTCTGGAGTCGACTCTGACATCTGCAGGCATTTTTATCAGCGGCTAACTTAATTATGCTACTGTGGACTTAGGTTATTTGACTTGCTAACAAATTAGCCCTCAAATTAGCCTTGCTATCGGTGTTTCTGCTCCACTGTCAGGGATACGGTTTGTCATTTCTGAATTCCTCTGTGATTCTTGATTTGCTTTATTACAGGCTGTTTTACAGAGGAGCAAACAGAGTGGGCACAGTCGGCCTGTATAATGAAGCGCTAGTCCTCTCGCAAAATGCTAGCCTGGGCTAATGACTAGCTTTAGTCAGACTGGTAAAACAGATTCAGACACCCAAGCGCCATCATTAGATTTTCTCTCTCGAATACTCTGCAACACTGCCAGTAGTTACGGCCGTCTACGGTGGGTATAGTACCCGCGCTGTGATTTGACTTAGTGTCCCCCAGAGTCTCAAATACTCGCGCTACACATCCCACACTGGCCCCTGCTCTCCGGTTATCTCGTAAAGACTCCATTCCAGCTCTATAAAACTTGGCGTCTTTATTACAGCTAAGTCGAGGCGCCCACTCTCAAATAAAAAAACTGCACCGCTGCAAGGGAGGAGCAGCTCAGGGACACACGCTGGAAATGTGTTGCGGAGCTCATTCTCTTGTTGCCTTTGCTCCGTTCCAAGCTTGAATGATGTGAGAAGAGAGGAATGAAACTTCATTTCATAGCGTTCGTCTCCCGCTCTCCCTTCGTTCACTCACTCTTTACCCCCTCTCGCTTTGTTTCCAACTTTATAAGTGAATTGTAGGTTCTCTCAGCAGGCCCTGAAGCCACACGTTCGCTTTCTCATTTATGGATGTGTAATGAGTTCTGCCTCTGTTTGCTCTTACAACAATAATAAGTAAAGTAATTAAAAGAGGCAGAGGAGGGGGGAAACAAGGGGAACCCACCGCCAGACAGGTCCTGCATACGGGCAATTGACAGAGAGACTTTTTGATGAAATCATAGGTGTGCGTGTTTTTCCCCTTTTTCTATTTGAAATTTTAAGTGCTTATTTTTTTTTTCCAAATGCATTAATTTAATTAGATATAATGCAAACAAAGCACGCTCTAGTTGCAGTGGTAATATTCGCTCTTGGCGTCGAACGTGAAGAGGGATGAGCCGTATCCTCGAAGGGCAGCGGGTTTATGCGTTGGGGGAGTGACGGGTGGGGGTTGGCTGTAGAGTATATTTAGATTTAATTAGTTGTGTCACGAATCGTAGCTTCTCCATCACAGAGAGCCGCGTTAACACGACGTGCTAGAACGTTGACACCTGTTCTGGCCTCGTTTGTCCTCGAGCCGACTCTCTCAGATCGCCTCTCAGATGTTCAGGCATGCATGGCCAAACCGCCAAACCGCTAGAGCATAGAGCAAACAAATATCAGAGAGCGTTGGGACCGGAAATCTAAGCCCTTTGCCAACAGGGACACAGATAGCAAATAGACTCTGCAGCATCGTGCGACGGATAGTTTCCCCCTGTTAGTGTTACCCGGACTAGTTCATTCTAGTTTGGAGTGAAACTATAAGCACACTGTGTGTTGAACAAGTCAAGGATATAATTGTGCTGATGTGCAGCAAGGAAGACACACACACACACATACACACATAAAGCTACCATAACTGCAAACAATCACACTAAAACAATTAGAGGTTGAAATATTTTAATTACTAGAATATCAGATACTGTAATTTTTCAACAACTGTGTAATTACAACATGTAAAATGTCTGGCAATGAAATCAAATAATTTTGACAAATAAATAGAATATGCCAGTTGCGCTCAATCAATTAGGAGGCGCGATTGAATGCCACGGTACAGATGGAGACCAATTACAATCAGCACACTTTGATATTTTTTACTCTCTCCGAGTGTTACTCGCGGCGGTGCTTTGACTGCTCATTCACTCGAGCGTCGTTCGCTCATGAGCATTTTACCATCACACACGATTACCATTTGTAACGCTTCTGGTGAGAGGAGAAAAAGGAATTGCCGATAGCTAAAGCTTGTCTTCCTTGATTTATTGTTGACATGAATGTTGAAAGAGTGCTTGTGTTTGTGCGAGTGTGTGTGAGAAAGAGAGTGTGTGTGTGTGTTTGTCACCGGGACACTGTTTCAAACACTATTTGTCACAGTGAGATCAAAGAACTACTAAATTACCCTCAAAGGTATCCAGCTGAATAATGTAATGGTTCATTATAAAGATTTGATCTGCATCTGGAAGACGTCTTAACGGGGTAGTGAAATATGAAGCTTCATTATGACAAATGCAGCGGTCAAATGGAGTCGTATGAAGTAACGCAGATAACGGTGGCCTGGTGTGAGCGGAAGTGTGTTTGTGCTCGAACTGTGAGGTGCCTTGTTGAAGATGAGGATGTCAAAATCTAGTGTGTGTCTACATGAGAATTTTTGTGAGGGGTTTCGGGGTTGAGTGGATCACTGCCTGCCTGCTGGAGAGCGTTTACTGGAACTAGTTCAAAAAGTGCAACTCTTTTACTAACTGCACAATTACATTTTGTGGTATTCATAATTATGATGCTTACAGAAAGCACAGCATTGTGTGCATGTAATGTTCTGCACAGTGTTGCAGAGTATCTAGTTACATGTAACAGAGTTACGTAATTTCATTACAAATATATCTGTAATCTGTTGAGGTTACTGAAAAAAAAAAAGTGTAATTAATTACAGTTACTTATGAAAATGTTAACGATTACAAAGTGGATTACATCTGATTATTTTCACACACAAACACACAGATTTAATTGATTTCTTTCCCAAATTGCATTGACTCCTCTAAAATATGAGACACCAGTGTTTTAAGAGTTTAGGACACATGCTTATTAACTGTTTTATTTTCTATTTGGGTTTTTGTGTATGCTTTATTTGGTCACATTTTATTTTAAGGTCCAATTCTGGGTATTAACAAACCGTGAACTATGACTTTTGCCTTAATGAACTCCTAATTTGCTGCTTGTTAATAGTTAGTGAGGTAGCTGTTAAGTTTAGGTAAAAGTAATACATTATAGTATTGCGTTACTCCTTAAAAAGACTTTTACGTTACTTAGTAATTTTTTATGTAATGTAATGCGTTTTGTTACTTTTGCATTACTTCTTAAATCTTGGCAGGGCTTTCTTGTTTGTTTTTATTGTAAAAAGTTATATTTTTGACAAACATAAAAGCCCTTTTACACCAAAAGTGAAATTAGTAAGCCTCAGGCTGAAGGAAAAGTAAATTCATGTCTGTACAGTAGAACCAGGAGAAGAAGGTCCAACAATCTTCATCAATTAAAAACAAAAAAAGAAGTAGAAATGAAAGTGTAAAATATTAGTCTAATTTTAGTCTGAAGTAATTTTTGCTTATTAGTATAGTTGAACTGCATCATCAAAGGTCAGCAGCAAAAACATTGATTCATAATATGGGATTAAATACATAAAGGTTACTTGTGTTATTTAATATTGAATTATCGCAGGTTTGCATCATATTCAGAGTTCGCCTCTGCACTTACTTCCAATTTCTCTCAACATTAGGACAGCAGTCAATGGGAAAACAAAGTAACTGGTGTTACTTATTTGAAAAGTAACTCTTGTTACTCTTAACTTTACTAGTTACTTGAACAAAGTAATCTGGTTACATAACTCGTGTTACTTGTAATGTGTTACCCCCAACACTGATTATAATCTTTATTCAGGTGATAAAGGATTTTGAACGTCTGACAGTAATCAGTGTTGAGTATTACAGTAAGGTGAACCCTGCCTGCTTTAAATGATTCAAAAAGAATAATGAGAAATGTAGAAAAGTAATCCAAAAGTAATCAAATGTAATCAGTTACATTATTTTAATAAAGTAATTGAAATAGTTGCGCTACTAATTACATTTCAAATAGAGTAACTTGTAATCTGTAACCTATTACATTTACAAAATAACTATCCCAACACTGGTTCTACAAGATCTACAATGTAATTTATCTTTGATAAGTTGTGTTTTATGGGTGAATTTACAGGATTAATGCTTCAGTACTTTCAGAAGTATTGTGTTTTGGCTTATTATTTATTAGCCAGCTTCTGAGTGTACATTTTATTTATTTATTTATTTTTTAATATATACATATTTGTTAAAACATAAGTTTTAAATAATGTTAAAAAATCATTAATAATATTTTGCATTAGGAAGTATATCAAATCATTTGTATGTAAGTAATTAGGTAAAAGTTCATTTTGTTGATTGTCATAATTACCATGTATTGTAATAAAAGTTTTAGCTTTAATAATCTATTTCCCAGTTGCACGTTAATGGATTTTTAATAGTAGCGTGCCATTATTTGTAAGATGTTAAAGAAATTATCAGCCTTATCCCTCCTACTTTAAAGAACTTAAAAAAAAAATCCCCTAGGCGAAGAAAAAACCCTGTGAAAGAAAAAGAAAAAAAAACGAAAGGAACACCAGAACAAGAGACTTTTCCTACTTCTATGCGGTAGACATTGCTCTCTTTATTGAAAGATGACATTTAATCAATGGCCACCTCTTTAAATGGCATTCATTTAATTTGTGGGCTAGCCAGGCACGGCTGTCCTCTTCCCCATTCTTTGTGTGTCTATGCGAGCGAATGACGTAACCGAGACACGCCGCGGCACACATACACTATTGATTACACTCAACACATCTTGGCAATTAAGAGATGGCAAGGTAGAGTAATAAAGGGTCATTAGTGAGGCATGCTTGTGAACCCTCATCAAAGGTGATGTCGCCGGCAGGGGCGGAGCTCCCGCAGGGTCGCCACAGGGGCTCGCCGCATTTGCATATCTGCACGGAGACGCACTGTGGCTGACCCCGTGGCTGGGATCAGTATAAGTGGCTCTCGTTGATCAGGGGTTCACCACTGGTTCAAGGTAACAAAAAGTGAACCCATCGCCATTAATTGGTCCTGGAAAAAAAAAAGAGACAAATAAAAAGGTTAGTTGGGAAAGGTGAGGGGGCCTGGAGTGGAGGGAAAGTAAAGGCTGTGTGCTCCAAATTGGGTATGAATTATAAATAAGAGCAGTGGAGGCAATGTCTTCTCCTCTGGAGTGCTGTTGTGCCAGGACCTACACCACTAAAGAGATTGTTTGGGCAGCAGGTATCGACTCGCTGATCGTCAGCTTGGTAAACTTGACCTGAGGCACTGATCATTGGCCCAGTTAGAAAGACTCAACCAGTCTGACACACACACACCTCTTTCCCATCTCTCCACAGCTATCTTCATCAATACTGCCCAGACAGGGGTCAATGTAATAAACATGGAGGTCAATATCATGGCCATCGGAGTGCACTTTTGGCATGGGCCTTAAAGTTGGTCTTTAATTGGATCCCTCCGGGCAAGTTCATGCACCAGTTGCAATGCGGAGGGAAAAGAATGAGAAAGCGTGATTGAGGGGGAAAAGCACATCAGTCTGATCCTCTTTGTTCCAAACAAACTGATGCAGACGTATATCAAGGCAGTCGGACGCTTTAAGCTACGTACAGTGTGAACTGTTCAAAGTGGAATTGATCTAGCCGGGGTTCAATTCAACCTTTCTCACAAATAGCACAATAAATAAACAGACTCAATGTACTACTTTCCGCGCCAGACGCTACCTGTCTGAAAGTGCTGCATTATGAGGACTGTGAAAGGCTCTTGTGGGACTTTGAAAGGTCTGATGAGGACTGAAGGTGTACATGTCACTTCACCTGGATCCAATGACCCAAACATGGGAATTCTTTAACCTGCTGCCACAGAGGGAAAACTGAGCCGTTTTGTGGATTAACTGATAGGTGTATCGAACTCCAGAGAGAGAAAATTTAATCTTCCATGGATAGCGTCCATTCCATCCATTGTCCTTAAGTGCGCAATATCCTAATAGATGGAAAACGCTGTGTCGGGGCACACCGTACACAACACAGAGTCCAAAGTTGTTGCTCTCCATCAGACATACTAAACTATTTAGAGATGAAACTCTCCTCACATATCACTTCCTTTAATCTAATGGCTCTGGAGCAGTTTTGACAACCAATTTTAAATTAGTCTTAGTCTTTTGACTAAAATGCCAATTAGTTTTAGTCATATTTTAGTCATCTGAGTTGTTTTAGTTTCAGTCAACTAAATATCACAAGAGTTTAGTCGACAAAATCGACAGTAGATATAGTTGGCTAAAATCTAATAGGTTTATTTACAGTGTAATGCATTTATTAAGCATTTCTCTAAAATTACCAAACTCAGGTTTGATATTAAGGTTTTATCATGATAGACACAGATGTAACTGCTGTGATGTGTAACATGCCTTTATATTAGAATTAAATGAAACCACTTCTCATAAAGAAACAAGAACATGGCCTTCTTTTCAATGAAATTCCAATGGTTATATAGTCTAATCATGCATTCTTTATAACAACTTGTTTACCACATTCTTCATTCTTTCAAGCAGACATATTTATTTATATAAATTAATTCAGATTATTCTTTATTGTGGCTAATAAAGTAATTCAGTCAACAGCAGTGAGTGATTTTGTGTCTTTCTTTTGTTGCTTGATTAACATCAATGCTACAGACAGTAGCAACTAAATTAGGTTGCTGTGCTGTCCCTTTAAAACTGAACGCACGGTTAAACGTACTGAACATGTCCAATAGTCTCCCAATTGTTTACGTTCACCTAAGAAGTAACCGAGTGCGTTTATGTGAATACTTGTTAAAATTGACAATTCAAAATCATTTTGCTTGTATTTTTCCATTCATGAGATGTGAAAGAGTACTCGTGCACTGTATGAGAGGCACTGTTTCGGTGCATGCACTCAGAAAACTGGACCGAATTGAGTTCTCTGCATTGTCAAATGTATCCATTTGTCTACTGTTCTCTTACTCCCAGATATTGTCAGTTTTTGAACGTTTTATGAGACCTGCAGCAAATGTATGCCAGCTTATATCCACCAGATTGTATGTATGCATCTAACCTCCTAACAACGCAGCAGATTCGTTCTGAATGAAAATCTTTCAAAATCATCCCTCCCTAACATTTTCGTCTCGCTTTTATTCATTGACAAAAATGTCAGTAGATTTTCATCATAGTGTTTATCATTCAAAACAAGTTTTTGTTTTGTTATAGTCTCATTTTCGCCTGTGAACAAAATGTTGATTAAAATGACAAAAATTATTCGTTGACAAAATTAACACTGCTCTGAAGACCTCAGTAGGAAGTGTTAAAGGGACGGTTTGGACTAAAAAAGAAAATTCTGTCATTTATTCACCCTCAAACCATTCCAAAACATATGCAGAACACAAAAGTAGATCATTTTTTAATAATGTCTTATGAACCCCATAAAAAAAGTGTGACCCAAAAATGAAAATTCTGTCATGTTCCAAAGAGCTTTCTGATCCTGCATAGACAGCAACACAACTACCACGTTCTACAAGTAGAAATGTAGAAAGAACATCGATAAAATAGTCCATGTGACATCAGTAGCTACCTTTAGTGTGCAAAGAAAACAAAAATAACTTTATTCAACAATTTCTTTCTCTTTTAAAGTATCTTAATTTGTGTTGCAAAGATGAAAGAAGGTCATGAGGGTAAGTAATTATTGACAGAATTTTCATTTTTCATTAAAGGGACATTTTTGTACCTTATTTTTTCCTGAGGTACTACTCTGAGGTACTGATATGTACCTTTTAAAGGTACAGAGTTGTCCTTTTAATGAAACTGCACCAGTGACAAGCATTTTTTCTGACTGTTTACAGTCAAAGTTTCAAAATATACTCTTTAGTTGTTAATAAATAATAGAGGAAGGGTGAGTAAATGTGAGAGTTTTCATTTATTTTGTGGGTGAACTATCCCTTAAAATACTAAAATGTGGCTTATTTTGCTGTAATTATCAACAATTATGACTGCATATGTTTTTTACATCCAGTATGATGTTCTGTGTTTTGCAGGTACTGAGAAGCATGAGTTAACATCATGGAAGAGCTTCCACTCCATCTTCAAGTTCTTTAGCGATGCCCTTAAGGACCACGAGGATGAGTCCTCCTCCAGCCCGGTCACCACACGCAGCTCCCACCGTATAAAAAACGAAGATTTATAAAGGGCTCGCAGATCCCAACCCAGAGCCCACCTTTGTCCCCTCTTAGTTCTTTTCTCCTCTGTTCTTTTTATGAAAAATATTCCTCCTTGCAGCCCTCCTCTCAGTGAATTGTATGACTCTGAGGAGTGCAGGGTCAGCCTGTATACATCAGAATAGCGTTTTGCATTACTTCTGGATGAGTGCAACTGTCAAAGCAATATGGCTTCACTGCTTGTGCCTCCTGTGGGCCGCTGTGTGGATTTGGTGGTGGCCCATCGGTGGCCAGATTAAGGCTGACAGGCGGCGCCGCACACCGCCTCTTGATGCACCTCTAATTATCCTGACATTGTCCTGAACTGAGCTAATGCCTGGGAAGCACCTGCACACTCACACACACACACACACAAGTCTGGCAGGTCCTAGTGCCTGCCTGCGAAGTCTTTGTATCTCTCTTTGGTTTCCCCTCGTTGTTTCTTTTTAAACGGGGTCTCGCTTGCATTTAAAGTACTTGAGCGCTTAGGAACTTTTTAGTATGTCAGATGCTAAAGGCTTACGGGTTGTTTGTTTAATACGCGTAACACTTTAACTGGGGAAAAAAAGCAACTTGCAGAACTCAAACATCCGTTCGATGGCTATCAAGACTAGATTTCGAAGGAACACAATGAAGTAAGCCATTGACAGCATGACAGATTGAATGAATCCTCCCCTGTTTTTAAATCCCTTAAAACCTTGTGCGAGCATGAATTTTAGAAATATCTCCCTTTGACGGAGTAGACATGTCAGTCTTGGAATATCTTCGTATGTGTCAGGATCAGGGCGATTTAATGTTATCCAAAGTATAAAAGCCATTCTTTAAGATGATGTTTGCCAATGTAACTTGCCCTTTTTGCAAAGTCCATGACTAGTCGGACTGTTTTAACACCTCTTTGTCGTCCTCTGCTAAAGCTAAAGCATGTGTTATGTTACTGTCTCAGCAAAGACAAGAGACATTGTCTTCTGGACAATGTGGTATTAGCGGAGGCTTAAAGATATGTCACTCAGGCATGTCAGCAGATCAGTCTGCTTTAGCTTGAAAATTAATCTCTCAGTAAAGGCTGTTTTGGTCTCATCACTTTTTAAAAGAATAATTTGTCATTGGTTGTTTTTCGAATTCCTGAAGGTAATCAGTGTAAATAGTTATAGTGCTTTATAGGTATTTCATATATTATTTTTTATCCAAAACAGACATGTGACTGCAGCTGAAGACATGCAAGACCCCAGAGGCTTTTGCGTTTCGAAACTATTTTTTACAATGAATTAAACTTTTAATATACCTGCAAATATTCATTAGATGCCACTGATCAAGTTGCTTATACTGTCTAGTTAAAACAGTTCCACTCAGATCCCAATATTGTTGCCTTAGGAATAAACACACGAATTTCATCTATATTTTTATTTTGTTTTCCAAAACTGACAAGCCATATGTGAATATGTCACTCGCATCAAGTATAGCCTTAAACCAAATCGAAAACTTAAATTGTTTGTAAATTAGGACTCGTTTTAACAATTAATATTTTAATCGAAGAGATTCTGCTTTTTATTGAAACATCCTAGTCTGAAATGATAGAAGTGTAAGATGTTTTCTGGGTTTTCTTTTTTTATTATTCGCTTTCATTAAATCAAAACATGATCAGATATTTTAACTTTAATTTCACTTTTCATAAACCGTTCAAATATGTTAGTCTTTCGTCTTTGAATTAATGGCAGTTCTGTGCCCTGATTAATCAGTTTGTTTTCAAATCATGTGAGTGTAATAACGATCTCCATGCTGTAATTAAATAAAGTTCTTTATAAAAACTATGCGTAACGATCATTCTATTTTATTTTTGTCTATTTCTTTTCAGTGCATAAAACATGCGTACCATCTAACCTGCACCTGTGCGACCAGTTTGATAGACATATCTCACCTAGCACTTGAAGACACCAATGCACAGGGTACTCTTATTTACAACGTAATGATCGTAAAGGCATCACTTTCAACCCAAGAAGTTGTCGGGTTAAAGTTCAACCTGACGGGGGAAAGATCCTCTGTGCCCGATAAAGCCTGTTGCTCCAGCGGCTCTCCTCTCAGCTCTGTTCCCAGGGAAGGTGAGCCTGCTCGGAGAATGACTCGCTCTTCTCACGTAACAGCTGTGGAACTCTATCACGAAAGCTGATAGTTGTGTCTAGATCGAGCCCGGGCCTTTACAATGAGACCAATGTTAACCAAAATAAGTGTCAGTCAAAGACAGACAAGTATCGAATTAAGCCATGTCTGTAGCACCTAGTTTTATTATGTTCCAACTGCTTAACTTACGAAAATTATGGCCTAAGAGTGACACGGTCACAGCAAAGCCGTAATGACGACAACTTTCCTGCGAAAAATAAATAAACCAAATGTCATCCTGTTACATATGATTTTAAGAGTAATCATCCCAAAAAAGAGACGCTTGAATTTAATGTTTCCAAGTCTGCTTTGACTTTTTTTAGATCAGTGAAAAACAACGACGATGATGCTGATAGAAGAAATCTTTAGACATTAGAAATGAAATACTTCAAAAATGGCATGAAAAACGTATAAAACTTTTTCTACACACACACACAACTTACAAGTGATGTAGCAATAAAAGAAGCTTTGAATGTACTTTGTGGTTATATTTTCATAAAATATCAGATAAACAAATGACTCTTCGACCACAGTATAAAAAGTCCTCTCTTTTTTTTTTCTTGTCACATGACAACAGAATGGTTTATTTTGGGGGGGAAAGCTTTCAATTAATATTTTAAAAACAAAATTCATAATTGTCTTTTTAAAGGAATTATTGTTGGAAAAAGAAAACTACTTACATTAGCATTTATTTTGCGAGGATTCCAGATTTTTATAATGTAATACTTTATCTCAGAACAGACACACCGTAGAGTTTTCCCCCACTATATAAATAAAAAATTAAATACATGAATAAATACATATTTAAAAAAATACCTTGTAATTGAGAAATTGAAATCATGTTCATCATAGAAGTATGTAAAGTCATATGTTGTGTGAAATAATTTGTACCTATTTGAATAACTTACAGCGCCGCGTCATTTACCCGATAATAACATTAAACATAACTTGAAAAATAATTTGAAATCTCGTGTTAACTCCAGCAAAAGCATAGAGGCACTGTACTCTTACACAACAAATCTGACAAATCAAAGCCATGAATGAGCAAAATTAAAATAAATAAATAAAAAGTTGCGCAAAAACAGCAAACACATTTGAAAAGAAAGGCTTTCACCTGAATATGAGAATACTTACGTGGAAACCTTTTTTTATTACTAATTTGGGGGGTTGCTTAATTGTTTTAACACCGTTTAAATTTGTAAAGTCTACACTGTGTGAACTGTTGGTGGATTTTGTGCAAACACTGCAGACAATGTCTCAAAAACTTGTATATCATCTTAGAATTTTCAGACTATTAACACAGGTAATGTGTTTTTATCTCATCCTCAACACTTTTTGTCTTTACAATGTCTTCCACGAGAGTCGCACTTAACTGCAAAAATATCGTCGTATTTGAAGTCTGTGAAGTCCTTGATTGATATTTCAATTTTATCAGTGTTTTGTCACACACGCTTTCGTCTCCTCCCATACTCTCATGCGCCGCCAAATATGAACTATTCTCAAAGAGCCGAGCACTTGCTGAAGCCGGACTGTCACTCCTCCAGACCCTTGTCTTCGGGAGTACTTCACCAGATCGCTGTCAGATCTCTATTTGCATAATTATATGCTCGGTTCTGAAGGGAAATCTAGCCCCCAAATTTTACGGGTCAGCAAACTGCAACAATCAATGTTTTATTGTGTCCTGGAAAAGAAAAAAAAGCTTAAATAATACAACTCGCTCTCATATTCTCCGTCTCTCCACCAGTCCACTATCTATCTATCCATCTATCTATCTATCTGTCCGTGTATTTTTGCCAGTGTTGACAGTTCATTTTTCTCTTCCTCCACTCCCTCACTGTCCATTTTTGATTGATTGTTATTAGTTCATATAACGCACATGGCCCACACACCCTTTCGCACCCACCCACGCGCGCACCTTGGCTTCCTGAAGTTACGCTTCCTGGTGCGAAAGAGCTCCGTCAATGTGTCGGGAGAGTGGGAGATGTTTTGGGGTGATCACGCCACACAGTACTGGACAGCTGCTGCTGGCAGAGTCTTGGCTTTAAATGATCGCTTTCAGGTTGCTGTCTGTCCCCCCCTTCTGTCTTCGATTCGGATATTTTTAGCTAGACAAAGTGTGTGTGAAATTGAGTGAAGCACGTTGCACAAAATGAATCACACTCGTCTTTTTTAAAAGGAAAAGGGAAGGCAACTTTCATTAAGTTACGTGAGGACGTCATGATATGCAAGAGCAGAAAAACACTAAGATTGAATTTGTCCTGTGTTGCTATGCAGTGTTTTCGAAACACTTGCTCGTAAGTGAATTATTGCATTTTGAGAATAATTGTACTAGTCTCATACATCCTGGGATCCCAGGTGCTTAATTTAACCTGCCGACAAATCCGTAAGGAAAATAATAATAAATACAATAAAAAAAGGGATATTTTTGTGGATAAATATTGCCCTGCTCTTGCTTGGACAATGATAAACGGACTTTGGAATTCAACAATATGAGCAGGCGCCCGCATAAACTGATTTCAGTGCAGGTCAGAGAATATAATGTCCTGAATTCGGTTTATGTGATGAAAGGGAATGGCGATAAGGCATCAAAACAATTATTAGCTCTGAATCCACTTTTATGTAAAGATAAATTCCCGTCAAAGACATTAGGTGTCATAAAACAGGACAAGGAATGAAAGAGTACGTTCCATCTCACAAATAAAAAAGAAAAGAAAACTTTTTTTTTTTTTTTAATTTAGGGTAACGCCTGTTCGCATAAAGCTAAATCAGTGCATATTATGTGTAGCACTGATATTATTTGTAGACAAATTTTTAATTATCATAATCGTATTTTACGTATGAAGTTTTAAAAATAGATATTTATTTAGTAGTATTAGCCTATATACGTAAAGGTATTCTCTGTTAAATTAATTTATTCGTTGTAGTAATATAGATTATTATTATTATTTCATCGTCCTTGTTTTCACATTTAAAAAACGTTTGTTCTGATCTTTAATGGTGATGGTTAACAAGTTGACAAATACATATTAATTATTATTATTAATAATAATGAAATTAATAATTGTCAGTCGGTGGCTGGCCAAATTTATTGAATTAATGTTTGAACTGAGCGGTTTGTTAAGTGAACCACAGGTATAGGCTACGCCTCACTGTACATCTGGTCGTCTCACACTTGTCTAAAAACAAGTGCTTTTTTTCCCAGCCACTCAGTACTTAATGGGGGGCTTTAAGAGCAAGGGCCAGAAGACCTGGACTTAAATCACTTGGTTAAGGTCACATAGTAACCGGAGCGCTCGGAGCGTTACAACCTGTCATTTTACAGCTAGGGATGGAATTCCCACATAGGGTGCCAAGCGGGTCACCGTGATATCCAGCGACCCAGGGTTAGGACACGATAAAACCTGATCCTCTCTAAACAACAAGAGGCCTTTTCAATGAAACCAGACAACAGTGCCTTAAAACTCTTATTATGCGCTGTTCTCCACTTGATTCTGTGTGATGTGAGGTTCGAGGAACCGCTGAAGGCCTCTTCAGTCAGGACTAGTGCGCGGTTCCGTCTCGTCAGAAGCTTAGAGTACCCTGGTATTCAATCACGCATTATAGATGAGTCTCATCAAGCTTAACGGGTTCCTTGGAGGCTAAACACATTGGTGCGCGGTGCTGGTTGCTCCCACCTGAATAACCGGCGCGTTATTGCACAGCGCATCCTCATTAAGAAACGCCCCAAAAGATGAGGCTCTAAATTAAGTTATTGCCATCCAATGAACCCAAATTAGCGAGGCCACAGAGGTGCCCGTCTGACGGACTGCCGTTAAAAACAGCCTGACAGGCAACAAGGTAGACAGAGGAGAGTGTATGAGTGTGAAAGTGTGATATATATCGCACGTATATGGGGTGATAAAATGGATGAATGGCTAATATCCATTAATTGGGCCGCAGATTCGTGGCTGCACATTCACGTTTAGGCCGTCGCTCTATCTCTACTAAATTCAGTCTCTCTCCCTTTAGAGTGTGGTGTTCGTACAAAAAAGACTGCTTCTCTCTCTCTCTTTCTCTGTGTTTCTCTCTCTCTCATCTCCCTGACAACCGTCACTGCTTCAAACCGCTGTGTCCTTCCATTTGACTACCTGTTCTTTTATGTCTCCATCTGAATCAGCATCCAGGATGAAAAAACGCCACCCAGATTCAACGACAGCTGACAGCATAACTTTTGATGGGAATGATGTGTGTGTGACGAGGTCTGTTATACCTGGCAAATGCGTATAAAATGTGCCCAGTTAGTCTTTTAAGTCAGCTCGAGAACAATAGGTCTTTATTATTGTTTTAGGCGACTCCCCTAAAGCAAATCTGTCACCGAATGAGAAACTGACGAGGTTTCCAACGTGCAAGCAAGACAAACAGCGCTTCCTGTTCGCTTTATCTTAAACGTCAAAATGTGAGGCTGTGGAGGAAAGTAACATTCGAAAAAGATAAAATAAGAACGAGAGTTAAAAATAAGTTCATGTATCATCTTCAGTGTTCTGGAGTGGACCTGAAAGTCGGAATGAGAGGCGAGGCAAATTGAATTAAAGAACCTGGGAACAAATAAGAAAGCATAGGTGATAAATTAGCATATTATTACATTGTTTGCTTTTCTGTAATTTTCTTCAGGTTCATGTTATGATGAAAAATGTTAAAAGGATAAGCTTTGATAATTGCTGTTCAGAGCAACATAATTTTAGCAATATTCATTGCAAGTGCATTAGCCACACAGACTCGAAAACAAATTTGTGCAATGATTAAAAGTATTATGCTAGAAGAAAAATACACGAATTTAATTCATAAAATACACGTGAAAATAAAATATAAAACAATTGCAGAAATTTAAATGCATGATAGTTAATTTGGTTTGCTGCAATACTTGGTTTCTACATGTATATCTAAATAATTTGTTTTCCCCTAAAGGCTTTTAGAGTTTTTAAAGATTGTGGAGGGGGGCAATAACGTCCTAAACAAACGAAATAAACGTTTTTTCGATATTTAAACAAGCTGGGTCAATTTAAATATTTTATAAGCGATGTCACGAATTGTTTATATGGTTTACACGTTTTGTTTTTTCCGTTTTATTTTTTATTGCGAATCTTCGTTTAGAAAGATCGACAACTATGTGTAACTGTGCTAGCACCTATATAAAACTACTTATTCATATTTTTCAAATAAAACAAAACTAGAAATCTATACTTGCTTTAACAAAATAGCCTAAATTTTTTCGATTCATACCTTCTAATTTTTAGGTGAAAAAAAGGAAACTTGCTTGTTTGGTCATGCGCGTTTTTCCTAACGTGATTCAGATCACCATCACCTGTTATCTAGTGTGTTATCTCACCCTTTCTTCCCCGTCCATTAGCGGTCATGATCGCTCCATCACCGTGACAGAGGTGTGTATTTGCGCTTGGAGCACTGACTGTCAGGGTGGCTTGTTAAAGGTTGTAAACCAGTGGCAGTCTCCTGATACAGGCGATGGCATCGATTTGAAACTTGTCCTGTCTAATTTGATAAGAGCACCCCGGCACCTCTGAATAGGACCATGGACAGCGCTCTCTCTTGACCCTGAACTCGCCCCTGTCTGTTCCGCAGGGGGACCTTCACATCCAGTTGTGCAAGTGATGTAGGCGAGTGTGTGGATGAGGCAGAAGCTGAAGTTGCAAACTGCAACTGCGTTTTATCATAGTGTGCATGAGATAAAAAAAAAAAAAAAAACACTACGCGTCTCATATTCTCCTCTCTACCTCTTAAGCCACATACACACACTCACTCATTCACTCACACTCCATGCGAACACAAACCCAAAGTCAAACATAGGAACTACGCTGCGATGTAATCTGACATACGATAAGCAAGCGAATTCATACAGGAACAAAGCTGAATGGGGAGTCACGGAGAACTCTCAAGTAACGCCAAAGAGGCTGCGAGACTGTTCAGACGGAAGGGGGGTTTGCTAGTGGGGAGAGGCTGTTTGATGGATCTCTACAGCTTTGAGACAGCTTGTTAATTAAAACCCCAAGAGATGAGCCTCTGGAGCCACCGTCCATATTAGAACATTGCTAACTATCCTGACAGCAAGCAATGTCACAAGCACGAGGAAGGCTTTGTACCCGTTTCCCAGTCCAGATTTCGCTTTTATGTCTTGCTGATGTGTGGTGGCTATAAAATATTTCCTAACGTGGTTCAAATCTCCTCTACTGACTTTGTAACAAAACTAATAATTCATTTTGAAACGTTACATTTTCTTACAAACAGTAGTACTAATAGAATTTTTACTACCTCTTGATTAGCCCATGCCTTTAGAATAAGAATAAATGAGTAGTTGTGGGTCTTTTAATGCAGGTCAGACTCAAAATTATCTTTAAAAAAAATCTTATTCATTTATTTATTTTAAAATTGCTGCCAGTTAACGTCGCATGAGTTTTACAAAAAAAGAAAAAAAAAATCATTTTTTTCATCTTTCAACAACTTAATATGCTCTATTTAATTGGGAAGTTCCATTTTGTCCACCAACAAACAAAAACATACAACGTGAACATATAGGTTACAGTAATACGTTTTGGTAATATTTTCAATGATTTTCATTGCCAGTCCGTTTGAGTAGCCCAGGTATGGACTCAGCATAGAGGATAATTGTGGTGAGATAGGCTACCACACTGGATTTTATTCTAGGGTGGCTATAATTTTATTATAGAGACATAGTCTGACATAGTTTATGTCATCACTATTACTAGATAAAATATTAAATAAATATATGAATATAATACGATGATGTAATGTAAATCTAAAATAAAAGTGTGTGGCTTACCACATAAAATATAAAATAAAGTGATTTACTGATTAAGGTGAATAACATGCAACTACAAAATATTAATATAAAACATAAATCATAAATCACCTTAGTAGACTACCTTGAATTTATACGCAATGAAATAAAACAAAAGAAAAAACTGACGATGTATGAATAACTCTGTATATTATAATATCGCTGTCATGTAAAATAGAAAGACAAGTAAATCGGGTAAATGATCTTTTTATTTTTATATTTTATGTGCCATTTTTGGTGAATCCTGTCGGACTGGTGCTCCTCATCGTCCGCTGAGCAATCTGGCATAACATTTAAACGACATCTTTAAATGTTCTTCACGTCGTGGGCACATTCATCAACGTCAAATATGGACAAGCCACTATTTAGAAAAAGTGTAAGTGCTGCAATATATCTTCTTAACACTCAGAGAAAAAATGCGTCTTTGTGGAAATGTGAATAAATCCACTTGTTTCTGTCTGTTAAAATGTAATAATATAAAATGATCAGACGCGTTTTTGAAAAGAAAATCTACCGAGACTTAGGGTTTAAAAATCCATTTCACAACGCTATTCAGAATGATATCATCTTGTTTTAACTTGGAAATTGATTGACTCTGGAGTCCATTGAAATATTGCTGAGTGAGTTGGATACAACTTGAAATATTTTGAAATGCTAGATTTTAATAGATTATTCGAAATGATAGCTTAAAAAAATAATGAATCGGCTTTAAAAGTTTTTTTTAACGATTTAGAGCAACCAGAATGTATATTATATCATATTTATATTTAATAAATATATAATAAAACATTTTAACAGTTCCTTATTTTCATAGTCTATAGCAAATGCATTATTAAATCCCAAAGCAGCATAATTTACATATGTAATATAAAGCACAATATTTTTTTTTCAGGGGGAAAAAACATAAAATACTCGAAACAACCAGCACAAACCTACAAATCTAATTACATCTACAAATTAACCGATTAATAACCACAGATTTTTTTTATTAGTATTATTATTTTACTGAACATTTAAATATATGTGTCGCGAATCCCACGTGTGAAGGACAAGTTAAGAAAAAGCATTGAAACTGCGTGTGTGTGAACAATGGCAAACGGGTAAAGAATAAACTGAGGACCGTTTGTTCCTTTAACTGAGGGTCCCAGAACACAGAGCGCCATCTAGCAAATAAAGGGAGAAACAAACAGCTCTAGACAGCACCCTTTACATGGCATGAGAACGCCAGAGCACCAAAACAAAGCCGCCAGCCTTCGACCTCACAGGATTCCGAATGCAAACTAGAGAAAAATGTAAAGGTTAACGTGGAAAACAAACTGCTCTTCATGTGTCTTCTAGAGATAATAAAACTAATCATTGATCATAATGACAATTTGAAACAGAGGAAACTGTTTAATCCCCAATCATTATCATAAGAACGGTTTGCGTTGCTTTAGAATATGGTGACTTTGAACAGTGCGCTATATTAAATGTTGATTTAGTCTACATAAGCTAACTCTGCTACACTTCTGGTGAACCTGTCTGAATGAACGACAGCACAGAGGATAATTATGTCGTAGTGGAGGCTGGTATATTCTGACCCCAACGTGAGGCCAATCTGTGCATCTCTAAGATACATTCAGTGGAAGTTTCACAAAGTCAGCTGCATGGAGCCAAAGTTACGGAAGTACATATCTAAAAGTAGAACCGGGACCGTTCACGGTTCTTTCGGAATGGGAACTTAATCTTACACAATGTTCAGCGCAAATACTGCAGAACTATATGCTCAAAGATAGATAGATAGATAGATAGATAGATAGATAGATAGATAGATAAAAAGTAAACAAACAATGTGATCTTCCAATAAATATCGAATGTGATGACCATCTGCTGATGTCACAGCAGTCCATGTGTTGCAAACGAGTTCATTATATCATGTCTAATCATTATTTTTTTGGTGTGCTTAAAAAAATTCTTGATTTGATATAAGACTTTATATTCGCTTGATTACTCATATGATGTAAACAATATTACTAATACTACTAATAGTAATAAATTATATATATATATATATATATATATATATACACACACACACACACTTTATAAAAATAACTTAAAAAAACTTAATAACTTCACCTTTCAATAATAAATTTTATAATAAACAATAATACATTTTATATATATGAAGAGTTCAGATGCAAAAGTCTCTAAATCCATCTCACATTTTTCTTTAAAATAAGCATTTTTATCAGGCTCCTATGAATAGCTTTCTATGTAAGTACCGGCACTTCTAATTAAGCTGAGGCTGGGATTTAGCGACTTTCAAGTAATATTTGATGGACGTATACTATGTGTCAAAAGCATTCACTCAGCATCATCTCATTTTTGACCGAGGTGACTTTACATATATATATATATATATATATATATATATATATATATATATATATATTACCATCTTTCAATTTATGTGAATACATCTTCCAGTATTGTGATGAACGCAGAGTAATTCTTTATGAATTAAAGACACGGGCCTCGTGCTCCAGCTTGAAATGACTAAAAGGTCCATATGCGGATTGGCCGTAGCTCGTCCAATGAGCCGTTTGACTACAGGCCTCATACAACATTTCCACATTTAACCACGCACAATCCCTCTTGCCATTTGCTATTTGTTAAAAGAAGGTGTCCCCACCCCACCCCCACCCCACCCCACCCCGTTTTTATGTTTTATTTCATTTACAAAAATTGGTGTTATCAGAGGCGCAAAAATGCCCTATTGCATTAAATTAAATATATGATGTTTTAATACATTGTCGAATTACTGTCATTTAAGTGAGATCTTAGTATGTCTTTAATGTTTTGGATTTTGGTAGCTATGATGATTTTAACTCCCCGTTCATGCTGTTAAACTAGAGCAAACTTGTAAAAATTACCCTCTTAAAGAACCTATAGCTTCCCCTCCTCAGATTTCGCCGCTAAGAGGTAAAACTGAAGACGTGATGGGGTGTATTTGAAGTATGACGAGCTTTGTGGTTGACTCCTTTTCATTGCCTGGCTACAAACACGCCTGCTCTCAAATAAGCCTCTCCAGACCCCTCCGCCTCCCGCCACCTTGCACTGAATGGTCAGCTGACCTCAGGGTCTTCGTCCACTCTGTCCAGTTTTGACCGAATAAGCCACCTTCCCCCAGTCCTGCCACAACTAAATAGGATCCCTGCTATTCTTTATTGATATCATCAACGAATGCAAATGAATTTGGACGTGGGGGGCAGGGGGTTTGAATTTCAGGGATAAATACCGCACCGAGATAGCTCTACAGCGGATGGGTATTTGGGAGTGCATTTGGTAACGAATCACACCTTCTTGCATTCTGATTACACATAAAAGGAGGAAGAAAAAATCATGGAAAATACAAACACATTTTCGTCTCTAATATAAGGAACACCTCTGAGGTTTCTCATTCAGAATAATAACATTTCTGGATTGTTTTTAAAGAATGGAGTCAGGTCTATTTGAAAGAATGGCCGAACCCACCTTCTGTCTCTGTCTTCCTAGATTCCCCTATTCTCAGACCGACCCCCATCTTTAGACATACAGAGACAAACACACGTGAGCGCGCGCACACATATCTGAGCGCACGAGAAAACTGGCTTTGTGGCTTTGCCTGTAGATGATGAGGGATGTGGCTTCTTATGCATGAAGAAGACTTGCATCAGGCCTCAAAAGGGTTTTTATTTAACAAATATATATCGGCCAATTATTGTGTATTAATTGCATATATATATGCAATTGCAATATATATATGCAATATATATATGCAATTTATGATCAATATGTGATTTATAATGACAAGTGTTTTGTTCTGTTTCATGGTGAGTACAGTGAGAATGCATATATGCATGAACATTAATATCCTCCAATTGTGTAAAAGCTTAAAATACTCTACTGTGTGTGCACGTTACTTTTATAGTATGGTTATCTATATGCCATTTCACCTTTTTTACATTTCAAGTCAGTGCAGCAGAGCTACTACAGAAACGCTTTCACGTCTCGTTGGAAGTGGGGGAATGCGTATGTATTTATCAAACGCACAAATTGCGACAACTATAGGCAAGACAGGCAGTATAAAGGGGGAAAAGGCGTGGGATCAGAGAGCCGTGGCAGGGACCAACACTAGAGCAAGAGAGATAATGCCTCTGTCAAGCCCCGGTCTATATAACGGGGATGAAAAATATCCCTCGACAAAACGCTTCAGTCATTTATTATGAAAGAAAATAGAAGTCATGCTGAGAAATTAGGCAAATAAAAACGAAATTAGGGTTATATTAACCACAACATAATTCACCAAGCCTGTCAGGCCGCCTGCTAAGAATCAGTGCCTAAAATGCTTGTTTATTTGTTTTATGTTGTGTTTATAAAAAAAGGAATATTTAGATAGATAGACAGATAGATAGATAGATAGATAGATAGATAGATAGATAGATAGATAGATAGATAGATAGATAGATAGATAGACAGATGCGAATTTAAGCCACAAGACGTGGACTCTCTTGGTTTAGCTGTTTTTTGGGGGTTAATAATTTAGATGTATATGGGACCTTGTACTTGTTCATGATCTAAGTAGTTGCATACATTTTAATGTGTGTATGGACATGTTATTTCTATCGAATACAGATGAAGCTGTCTGCATATGGAAAGTGGGTCATTGTTAATTTGGACCCAGTATGAAGCGCAACTGCAACAAAATGCTGCTGAGTAAAATTGGGAGTGTCGCTGGCTGCGGTAGCACAGGCGCAAACCATCTGTTGTGTATTATAAAAACGAGCAGTAAATATTGCTGGAAAGCCAGAACGTTATCAGGTATGTAGCAACGGCATTTCTTTACTGCCCACGTGGTAGGGATCAGAAAATGTGCTTGTGTATGTCTATGGAAACATATTTGCATCACTGAATAAATACACTAATTACATGCGCTTTGTCTTGAAGATCTCACGATAATCTGACGTCAGCATGTTTACTGTTCTTGAAGGGAAAACTGAATGAAGAAAGCTGTCTAGCTATGAAAAGCATATTTTTTTTTTAAATATCTCGGTTACAAGCAGGCTTTTGATTTATTCCAGACAGAGCATCGAGGATTGTAGTAGACAAACCATTGATAACCGGCTCTTAAAATCAACAAATTCGCAATTATCTCGGAGGTTCTAAGTTTTAGTTTAATTACCACCGAATATAGCAATCACTTGGCGTCATTCCGCTTCTTGAAAATAAAACAGAAAGTGTATTTTATATTTCGCATTTCTAACAACGTTTGCGTCGCTTCGCCTCGGTTACCTCCTTTCACGTTTTCCTTTCAAAGCAAACTTTCCGTTCCCCGAAGCTCCCTTTTCCGGCAATGATTTATTTCTTCAGCACACAGACAAACACGGAAAACTGGCACTCTCGAGTTTAAATGCCACGTGTTGATTGATTTGTTGTTAATGACAGTCGGAGTCATACATACACGCACGTCGAGACATCCTCTAGTCTCTTGCTTTCCCACAGAGCTCTCTCCCTCCACCTCCGCGCTCTCTCCATCTCTATTGAGCTATTCTACCACGACGCGCGTGCACGCACGCTCTTCCACGGGTGCGCGCACCCGGGAGCCCTGACTAACACACACACACGCGCGTTTAAGGGGGACGAAATGAAAACAAATTTTCTTACTTTTTTTGGAGGACATCTGCGCAATACTTCAAAATCTTGCTGTCGCTGACTCCACTCTTCGTCATGACGTGTTGATAAAGTCGCTCTTCGGTGACTTGTCCTTTAATTTATGCTTTTCTGGAGTCTGTCCCCTGTACCCAAATGCTTTGAGTGAACTGAAGTGCAGATTGAGACATATTGAGCCCCCTTTAAGGGGGATCATTTCATGTGGGAGGTTGGACGCAAAGTTTGGACCCGTGACTAGCATTCCGGAGAGACATGCATATTTTAAAACAACAAAGAAAGATAAAGACGGGACGATGGGTGGGAGTGAAAAAAAAAAAACGTTTGGAGAAAACTCTGACTAAATGATAAAAAGCTGTCATTGTTGGACAAGATTTGAGCGCGTTTTCGGTTGTGGGTTTCCTTGCAACAATTCCCTTGTGGAAAACTTCCCTGAGTTAAGAAACTGTAAATAGTTATATTTAGTATCCTTAGTATCCTTAAAAAGAATTGGCTATGAATTTGCTTATATACTCAGTACTCAGTGCCACACTTTTAGTGATTATCTGCTTTTCGTTGAAAAAGTAAACATTTTACACAACTATGACGCAACACAACTATGAAAAAAACCTTCCATCTAAAAACTTTATTTTTATTAGAAAATATTCACACTCAGAAATCTTAAATTAAGTGTTTTCACAAATTACTTGCATTTTTAATTCTATAATAAATATTAAAATACAAATACAAACGATGTAGTTTTATTTGTCGTATTTTTGATGAATTTCCATATCCCCGTGGCTTGTCAGTGACAATAAGCCTAATGAACTTTCTTATGCAATGAAAAGTATGTATGGCGTTGAGCTAGATATCTCTTTTACTTGTCAGTGGTCGGTCATGGGTATGGGATGCTAATAAGAGACCCCCCTCTTTTTCTCTGTCCCTGTGCCGTCTCATTCCCTTTCTCTCCGCAAGCAGAAGGGATCGATAGCTGACCCGATGGTTTGGCCAAAGCTTTATTTATCTGGCGAGGCAATGATATTATCAGCCTTGAACGTTATATACAGCAAACGTCTACCTAAATCAACACAAAGGGATCGCTTACACAGCGATCTGTGCTTTCTCGCCTGCCTATACCTCACACCAGGCCCGACCACACACACACTCTAGAAGTGGAACACACATACGACACAACTCTACGGTTCAACGAAGTCACGCACGCACACACACACATGCAAGCACAGGCGTCGCCTTATGTTACGTTCACAACTGGGGATATTTTATATCCTGTTGTGTTGGATTTGATCCACGGCTTAAGCTTGCTGGGAGCTCTGTGGACGTAGAATTATGCAGTGATCATTGAGAATGTTAACAGAAATGTATCGTCATAGCCTACATATGGCCTATGTGGCATAATGTAAACAGGCAATTTGTGTAATTAAAGTACAAAATGCCAAAGATTTTCAAACAATATTTTTTAAAACATCAACTTCCCCCACATCACCTTGTACTTGAATTCAGCACTTTATCAACATCATATCATAATGTGTGTGTTGCTGAATAGAGGAATGACCGAGAAGATGATAGATGATAGATAGATAGACAGACAGATAGACAGATAGATAGATAGATAGATAGATAGATAGATAGACAGATAGATAGATAGATATAGATAGATAGATAGTACAAGTAGTCACATTAACAAGTCTAAGCTAATAAATAAAACGATATCAAGTCTCATTCACATTACAGTTGATAAATAAAATTAAACACAAATTTAGCTTACTTTGAATACATCAGTGTGATATCGAGTCGAAATAACACAAATGTCGAAGTCCTTTTAGGTCCCTGTTCTTTCCTTCCACACAGACACCATCAAAAACCATAAATTATATCCGAATATCCTAAATGTGTCAGATAAACACTCGTTCCTCAGTCAAGCGTGACTAAGCTAACAGCAGTTACATTCCAAGCCCGCAGTGACTATTTATTTTCTGTAGGAAAACTGTATGTGTCTAAGTCCTTTGGTAGTCTTTTTCGTGAGGTAAAACTGCCACGCTAACCTCCTAACCCACTTTAGGTCTAAGTGAAGAAATCGACTGAAACCACTGACTGACAATTATGAGATCATGTGCATTTAAAATGTACGCAGTGGAAAACAAATAAGGATGGCTAAACTCAAATATCGTGCATTAGTACACAACATATGCTGACATGCATCTCAAACAGAGACTAGAATAGCCCTTTTCTTGTTGCATATGATTCATGTTCTTTTATGGATACATTTTGCTTTGTTAATTAGGAACACATGGCACGAATTCAGTCCTTAGCAACTATTGCTTTATATAGCCTCAAGTCCAACAAATGTAAATCTCAATAGAATGTGTTCCTCTTATTCTGCTATTTCCCGTGAAATAGAGGGGAAAAATCTTCAGGGATTTTGATCTCATTACTGCTGAACATGAAAGTGTTTTAAGTTTCAGCTCGATGCGATGGTCAACACTTTAGTCGAAGCATTATATAAGAAAACAAGGGCACACTTGCCTTTGTTGTCATATTTGGGTAATTTCAGGCCTACTGACTTTGATTTAAAAATCGACAGCACATTGACTATACCGCCACACATTTATAGCTTGTGAAAATGCCTGGTTTCTAGCAACAAAGTATCTCCACTTGTCCTTAAAAATCAGCAGAATTCCCTTGTGCATTGCATTTTTTTTTTCTAACAGCCTAATCTGACCATATTTGATTTAAAGAAAACTATGCGCAATTAGACATAGTCACAAAAAGTATATGGTCTCGCTTGCATTTGACTTTTTTCTGATGGAAATTCTTTTTGCAGCGCTAATATACATGGTAGGTAAGGCGGTGCAAAAATAAAGCACACATGATCGTTAACTCCACCGTCAAGCTAATTGCACCTCCGAAGATCATGTGATGAAATTAACGCTATACTACGAATCTTTTCCATCGAGAATATTTTTTTCGAATTAAAACAGAACAGAGTATTTTGTCTAAATGGCTTCGTGCAAGACCTTTTGAATCCATCTCACATGCTGAACCACCAATCGCTTTTTGAGGGCGAACAGATTATTTAAATTAAACATATGTCAACGCCAGTATTACCTGGAAGCTTCATTGAAAAACAGTCTGAATCACGAATAATTAGGGCATGGCCAAACCCGCATTTTATTTTTGTGGTTATGTCATGCTCTTTTTATGGGAAACAACAGATAACGAACTTGCTTGAATACAAAGAGCAGCGTTCGGTAAAAAATTCAGTGACATTGGGGTCAGCGAAAGTTCTTGTCACAGTACTTATAAAAAACACGCCTCTTTCCCACCGTAAACACCACACGTGAAAGGTATTTACGTGCATATGAAGGACAATCGCGCACGTGTGAGCAGCAAGCGATTTCCTTTCGTGGTTCTAACCAATCATATGAGGCTGCACATGAATTTCTCTCTATCTCGGTACAATACATCACATTTAGTGCTCCTATCGACCGGCTTACATGCGGCATTATACATATCTTAGATTGATCACACATATAACTGCTGCTGCGTTCCTAGCGAAAACATCTGTCCTAACACAGATCTGTTCGCGATCACCTCAAAGTAATAATAGTCTGCGAGTTTAGATGGATTTGTTTTCTTTTTCCCTCCACCTCGTTTCTTAAAACGGTTATGATAGAAAACGAAACCCTCATTGCCTTATTAGAGGGACGGTGTTTCTGTATATCTTCTCTTTGACTATGAGCAAGCCTTTCGGTTCAGCCTGGGAAAAATATTAAACATTAATGCGCTGAAACAGGCATAGATCTTTGAACCAGTCGGTAGCAACGTCACAGAAATCTAATTCTGCGCACGGTGCGGGGACTCCAGATAATATATAAAACGCACGTGCTCTCCAAAACGCACACAGAATAAATATGCCACCAAAAGTAATCAAATGCTTTGCGTTTGTAACATCTGTGGCATTCTGCTCATAGAGGTTTTACAGTATTTCCAAACTATTCTTGACGGGCTTGAAATTTTGTGTCAGCATACAGGTTAGCGTAAGAAAAAATGAAACAAACCTATGTGTTTTTGCTGGCCTTCCTTAGCAAACAGAAATATGCATCATGTAAAAGCACATCCCAAACACCCGCCATTAGAACAGCCCATTAATAGCATGAAGAACATTGAATTTGCTGAGAGCGAGACAGTGTTGCCTATTTCCTTTTTAATAGTATAGTCACCATCACACAACTTCACGCGACCCTTCTGCACAGGCATATCATGGATTGAGCAAAAATGAAAGGCAACATCCAATAAAAAAGAAATAGCGAAAATATCAAGACGAAACAAACAAAATGTATTTGAAAATGATATATTAAAAGTGCTTTTGATTTTTCATGTCTCTTATCTCTGACTGATGATTGACTCAACACACACACTCGCACACACATACGACCAAGAAAAAGTTTCACCGGTGTCCTCTCCTTAAAATGTCCATGAGGTCAGATTTGCCGAAGTTGCATGTCCATAGCATCAAGTGGGGGAAGGTTCAACCATCAGTGAAATTGTCATTGCGATTAGACTGTGTCTTATTTGTCTAACGTTTTTCTTTATTTTTAAATTCTCACTTCAATTTTAATTCTTGGAGAACATATCTTCAACAACATATATCGCACTCATTATAAGAAGCAAAAGGTTATATCAAAAATCATTAGTATAGAATCACAGAAAAAACTGGTTTAGAACCAGAAAAAATACAAAACAGAGATACATAGACACAGGACATTTCTTATAATTGCTTGGAAATTTCTTTCCCGCTAAGTCTTGCTCATTTACTGCGCATATGATGTTCTTCATTTTATTTGTACGTATTTTGTTCTTTACAAAAAAAGAAAAGAAAAAAAAAGGGAAAAAAAAAGAAGAAAAAAAAAGAAAATGAAAATAAAGACTAGTATTTTACAAAATGGAGAGTGTTCTTGATGACGGCGATGGATTTACACGGGAGTACGTCCAGTTCTTTAATCTTTGTACATTACATATTCCATTTCGGTCCCAGAAGACAAAAAAGAGTGTCTTCCTAAGTGGTCAGAAATTAGGTCCTATATATATAGTCTTCTTGAAAGGGCTTGCAGAATTTTGGTCCTTTAGTCTTTTTGTTTCACTCGCTCATTCGGATCATTGAATGGACATGTAGGGCCAGTTGAAGCTGCTCCCGGATAATAACATATCCCTGATGAGGGTTTCAATGGGAGTTTTACCTACCAAGCGAACGAAGAACAGCTGTTCAATTACTGACGAAGAGACAGTGCGGAGAGAAGGCAGTCGCAGTAAAAGCTTGCCAAAGCGACTGGGCTGGTTCGGGTACTGGCTCCTCACGTACTCCTCCAGGGCGCACTGAGACTTCTCCTGCAGGCTCTCGATGTGTGCAGCATCTGACAGGCCGCAAGCGTCTGAGTAGACAAAACACAGCACAGAAAAGAGGCCCAGGTTATCATTCAGCATCAGCATTACGTGTTGTTGACAAAGTGAGATGAACAAACACGAGCCCAACATCATGCATCACGCAGCGTATGAGGCTGCCTGTAATATAAATAAACAATACGTCTGTGCAATCCCTCAAGAGTAACAGAACGTACTCCCTGCGTTGCAGGGGACATACCGCATGCACGCTCACAAATCAGACTAAACAAAGAGTACGGAGGGACAAGGGTGCATAGTAAGCTCGACTGAAGAGGATGGAGAAGGCGCTCATGCCTTGTGTCAAATATGGAAATATCCAGCTACACATCTGACGGAGAATTGGGCATGGTAATAACCAAATTATGATCTAATTGCTCTCCAGATGCTACCGAGTCATTTCTCGCCCGATTCCCTGAACCAGCAGTTGCCTCTGCTGTGAGTCTGAATGAGGAGGCAAGGCCGCTGGAAACAATCACATTTATTACCGTGGACTTGCTTGAGGACACAATCGCCTACATTTCAGAGAAAGACATGCATTTTACAAGACACTGTTCTACTTTAATGGTGTATGTCAGTTAATGACATTACGTCAAAACATGTTTACAAATACCACATGAACGCCAGTGCAGTAAACATATAGGCTAGCTCAACCACTGGAACTGCCAGCATCAGTTCAGCCAAACGTCCTCTCTCAGGAACACCATCGCCAGGCCAATACGTATTATGTCAGTATTCTAATATGGCGGCTGTGTTGAAAATATTCAAAATAAGAGTTTACGTTTTCTCCGGTTTGAGTCTTAAAAGTGTAAGGGCGTGGTGTACAGCATGCCTCGGAGACTGATCTTAATTGCACTGGACTAGAGCACACTGCGGTCAAATACAATAACCTTATGAACTTCTGAACTGTGCTAAGTCCTTGCTAAAATCTCTCAGTAATGTGACCTCATGGGCCACTTTCCGCTGCAGCCAGCATGTGCAGAAATCACTGCTATAAAAAACCGAGAGAATTCAGCAAAACACAACGTAATGTGTTTCGTATGTGCAGGAATGTTTTTGCTAATAGTTTACCTAACGATTTATACTTAATCAGAAAGAACCCGCGAAGAGACAAAACCAAGGGGCGCATTATTAATTATTAATCCATCACGTGAAACATATAGACCATATGTCCAAAACTTTATTCTGCACTTCGTCCTGGCAACGAATCAGAAGATGTAGTTTTTACTAAAACGTACTGCTTTCACGTCTTACGGATTAGGAAATCCTTTTATCAAGTTGTTCTGATTCGCTACCCAGTCCAGAATATATCGGAGTGCTTTGTAAGCAAGTCATTGTTAAGAATGGCAAGGAAGGTACCGTGTGAGACTGACGTCATTGAGAAACAAATACAACATTACATTTGGGGGGTATGGATTAGATGTTCAAAACAGAAAAAATGTTTTTACAATTAAAGATCTGGCATGCCATACACATTCAACAGCAACGCATATTTCTGAAAACTAAGGCAATGCACAAAGTGGCCAACCGACCGTGGCCTACTTTAACTTGAACGCCTCTTCTAATTTAACCTTAAGGCAAAAAAAGACTATAAATTTTATGGCTACACTACACAACATGACTAGTAAGCTTTGCTTGTCTTGTTTCAGAGATGGTTTCTTAATTGAAAAAAAATGATAAGGTGCAAGATATAATTTTATATATATATATATATATATATATATATATATATATATATATATATATATACACATTGATATCCTGCACCTTTGCCCTAAAGTCAAGGGAGGTTTTAAGGGTTAGTGGTATTGTAGTAGTAGTTGGTATTGGCTAATTCATTTTATCAAAAAGTAGGTATATAATTCCAGCTGCTAAAATAAATACATTAATGTTAATTTTAATAATAAAATTAATTTAAACAATAGCCTACGAAGATCAAATAATCAAAAATAAGACATTATACGTACGTAGTGTAATACTATTAAAAAAAAATAGTTCGCTTAACCTTATTAACAACGTTATATTTGTATCGTCTGTTGCCGAGAGAGATACAAATCTTATAAACATCAGTTGCAATGCTATAGTGGTGTGTGGGTAATTTTTGTGTCGATCAATGTTTTGTTAAAATTGTTATAGCTTAGCTTATTTTTAACTATTTGGCAAATTAACCCCTCAATAAACAGACAGACACCAGTCTAATGGATATATCTGCGCATTCATATAAAATATAATTTAAAAATATCACCCGACCTTAAAATCAATTATTAATAACAGAGGCCTCGGTAGTCACCTTTTCTCAACAGAGAGGGCCCCAGATGTATATTTGTGTATGCACACTGTGGTCTCATGTACAATTGTGAACCAGAGTGGTTCAGCAGATACAGGATAGATATTCTTAACTTGACTGTACAAATATTGGCCTAAATATTTTACAAACACGTAGAATTAATGTGAAATGCATAGTCGAGCTAATACATTGAATTTTATGCTTTATGTATATTTGTCAACCTTCACAAATATTCCAAAATATACTTTAAATGTAATATCATCTCTGTTGACCACAATAGTATGTGACATTTCGCATTATAATAAATATGAAATATTTTTGAATGGCTTTGAATCGATCACATCTGAATTACCTCTTCATAACCTGTGAGCTAAAGAGATTTTACAGTACAAAGTCAGCTCGAAACCCACTAGTCAGCTATAGCGTCGATGTCGAAGCTTATCCACCCCGTATTGCATTGCCCCCTTATGTCTGTGAGTAGGCCTCGTCTCACACACTCACCTGATGTGAAGAGCACTATTGCCTTAATGCAGCTGTATTCTGCAGAATCGACGTGCAGTGCTTTGAGCTTCTCGACCTGCTCCTGGAAGATACGAATGTGATCCATGAAGGCCACGACGCGGTCCGCCGACATAGGCGAGGCGTGCAGGCCGGCGGCGGCGAGCAGTGGGGCCACATGTAGGGGCATGGAGCACTGAGCCGCGTTTAGCACAAATAACTCGCTCCATGTCAGTCTGAGCAGGGACACCTGGTCGGTGATCTGCAGGTCGGGAAAGAAAGGGATGTTCCTCGCCCATTCCACAGCACTGAAGAGCAGGCGAGCTGCAAGCTCGCAGATGTTCTCGATCCCCATAATATTATTGGGCTGCATGCACTGGCTGCCATAGCGAGACGTAGGATAAGGCTCGGCCCGAAGTAGTAACGAGATGTATCCGGAGAGATAGCAATGACCGTTCAGAGGATCCCCGTTCGTTAGCGCGTACTGGCCCGGGTTCGGTTGGGTTGGAGGCATTCTTCCTCGCTGAACCGCTGACAAAAAGAAAGAAAGGGAGAGGAAATGTACATCCAGAACTGAGAAACATAATTGATGTGGAAGCTTTAGTTCGAGTGCATGAGTACGCTAGACTGCTGTTTAACATCTACTACAATACAACTAAAAAACAAACTGTTTACGGCATTACGTTTCGAGGAAAAATCATTTCACATGGTCTTTGAAGCTCTACTAACCTCATCGGCTATTAGGTGGTAATGTTTACCTTTGTTTATGGACTTCAACAGCTAATATTAAGACATACAAACACTCTTTCGCTCTTTCTTTCTCGCTCTCTTTTTTGTGTCTTCATAGGTACAAACATACACATTTACACATTAGAATTCATATATTTTTTATGGTTTTTTTTTTGGATGTGCATGTAGTAAACAGTGGACGAGGACTGTGCTTAAATCTCAGTAGGACTAGTTCAAAACCATCAGCCTCTTTCTTGTTACAAAGCTACACTCATACTATTTTGGCATAAAATGCCTGTGATATATAGATTTGTGTAGTAGTAATAAGTTTACAGTTAATTTAACGATCAGGATAGTAACACTCTGGAACAGAAAAAATGTTATCTACAATCGAGCACGAAGACATTGTTTTTTTTATTATTGATTCCAAACAAAAAAGCACACATATTTATAGGCATATTCCTACGTTGGACTAATTATTATTTTAAAACAATATAGGGGGTTTAAATAGCAGTTTTGTCATAGTCAGTTATTAAGAGTAGACTGTAAGTTGCAAAGGCCATTGTTCGCATACAGCTTAGGCTGAAAGGGGACAGACAGGCCTCTAAACGCTTAATCTATGCTACGGCGTAAAAACAGATCCACATATCTTACTTTCAGAGTTAAAACTACAGCCTATTATTTCTTTTAGGAATACAATATGGGGTTAGTGAGAGTAGTAGGCTTTTCGGCAGTCTTGTGCAGTCTTCCTGCACGCAAGCGCGCGCATACACATGCACACACACATACACACTTCATCTGTCTTTCTCTCTTTTACACACATACAGTATTCATGGGTGACTTTAATATCTCATGTAATTGGCTGAGTTGTAATGGGTGCATATGATGCTTGCCTGTCTATGCAAACAAAATTACTTTTATAAGATGCATGCTGATCCTGCCTATGCTCGCGGATTTACTACTGCTTGTAAGCGCCCTCTGACACTCTTTAGCAATCAAAGCAAAATTTATTTCGCGTTTGTACGTGTATAGCGCGAGCTTTCTGTAACATAGCTCTGAACAATAAACCTGAGTGTAGCAATAGTGTGTTGTGTTCAGAAAAATATATTCACCTTCCCGCCGCATGCCCACTTTTAAACACTTCTTCAGCCGACAATATTGGCACTGATTACGATGGTGCTGGTCAATAGGACAGTTCCTGTTGGCACGACATGTATATGTTAAGTTCCTTCGGACACTCCTCTTGAAGAAACTTTTGCATCCTTCGCAGGTGAATTGACCATAGTGCTTGCCGCTCGATTTGTCCCCGCAAACAACACATTCTATATGCTGCTGACTCTGTCCAGAATTCTGGCTGCCCTTGTCGCCAGCCGTCCCTGGTGTGGACGGGGGTCCTGGCTGACTGGGGGTCTGCGGAGTGTGTGGTGCCGCTGACGCCGCCTGCTGTTGCTCCCTCGCCGGCTGAGCTGCTGGATTGGGGCCGCTCGGAGGTCCTCCGGCCACGTCTTCCTGCGGATCTCGCCAGACGCTAACTACCATTGCCATATCTCGGGCCCGAAAAGTGCTTTCAAGCGAACTGGTCGCTCGGATATCGGAGCAGGGAAAAGGGAAGTCTTGGACGAACGGCAGCGCGAATTCAAATCGGAGCACTCAATCTCATAGAAAAAAAAGTAGAAGCAGAAAATGATCAATACATTCAAAATACCGGAGTCGATATAAAAGGCACCCGATCAGGATATGCAATTGTCGGGAGGCCAGTTCCAAGGTAAATTGCAGTCAGCCATTCGGGAACCCAATCGTGTAGAGAGAAAGCGATCCCAGACGTAATAAAAAAACCAGTTTTCTTAAAAAATACCGCAGTAAAAAATCTTCACGTTGAAGCAAAAATAATAGCTTTCTGGTGGACCGGAGATCCAAAGTGCTGTGCAAAATAAATTCCCCTCTTTTTTCTTCCTTGCTCCTCTCTCCGTCTTCGCGGCTGGAGAGGAGGAAACACTGAAGAACGGATTTCTCTATCTATGTTCATGAATAAAGCTCATCTGGTCCAGCAAAAGAAAAAAAAAAACAACGTCGCCCGAGTGCCTATGTAGTTTCACCTCTCCAGTAGGAACAGAGCAAGGATAAAAAAGAAAAAAAAAAAACAACTAATGGAATATGTAAGAAGCAGAGACCCAAAAAAGAATGCGTTTTAACGGGAGTACCAGCGGAGCAATGTTTCCGA
This sequence comes from Labeo rohita, assembly GCF_022985175.1. Taxonomy (NCBI): domain Eukaryota; kingdom Metazoa; phylum Chordata; class Actinopteri; order Cypriniformes; family Cyprinidae; genus Labeo; species Labeo rohita. Next base: position 16,601,633 of record NC_066873.1, read on the forward strand.
AACGGAGATCTGCGCGAATGTCTGTATATAGTGAACTTTGACACTACTATTGAAACTGACACGTTTCTATGGAGATCGCTGCGCCTTATATGGTGCTCGTGTCAAGGAGCCAAGAGAGGGGCTGCTGGCAACTGATAATCAAAGGCGACTGACTGGTCAGAACCCTGCATCGAGGGGGGAGAGAGAAAATGGGAGGCTAAGGTTAGCCAAGCCTCCTTCACTCCATTGGTTAGAGTCCTCGCTCCTCGCTACCTACGACTGAGGGCTCTGACAAGCACAATTTACATTGCGCTCGCCCCTGCGCTGCTATTTACTTTGAAACCCGATTAGAATGGACCGTCTATTGTCACAAAAAGAGGAAGAAACCCCAGAAAGAAGCGGAGAAAAACGGGATGAAAGCAACGAGCGAACTATACGCGCACGTGAAATATAAACAAACGCGCGTGAGGCGGAAGGACTGGTGAAAGCCACACAAAGTTGAAAGTGTTTTGTTCGAAGCTGTAGTCTTAATTACAAAAATACCCATTACAACGTCCAGATTTGAACTGTGAAGGACCCATTAACATTTTACGTCATCTGACAGAACAATGCCGGCTCGAAATTGCGTATAAATGCATAAACCATATCTTCACATGTCACTAATATACACAGTGCTTAGTAAAGCGATTAAATAAAAAAAGTATTGAGACGCTCGATGGCTACCACTAGTTTGACTGGAAAGATATCAGTATAACGGAATGCTTTATCAGTGATAGGAAACAGATCAAGCAGTCAGGCAGTGCACAAAAGAGGAATCAGACTATTATGATAGTGTAAAGCATAAAATGCATCGTTCAGTGTATGTTTTAACAGATTTATTAACGAAGGAAGTTTTTTGGTATAATGCGCAGGGAAACCGGCGTTTTGTGCATGAATGCCGAAGGCTGCGCTGTACAGGCTTATAATGTCTGGATCGGGCTGCCATCTAGCGTACAGTAGACAATTACAGCGACATAAAAATGAGTAATTTATTGTCATTTTAAGCATGTTTCCAAATGTAACTCTGAGATAAATTGCGCTGTGGGCTGAATGTTTTTCTGATTTTTATTTTATTGATGTATTTGTAAGGCGCAGGATTTAAACGTCTTACTTTGATCACAATAGTGCAATGTGTTTAAGGTTAAATTTGTTTTTATTTAACAGTACCTATATTTATAAATATTTAATTTTTGATTTTTTAAAGCTATTTTGGCATCTTTCTAGTTGACATAACCGGAAAAAAGACAATTAAAATGCGTCAGGTATTAAATAAACCTCTTTATTTAGCTTTTATCATCTGACAAACTTTTTCATCAGAACTTTCTCATAGATCAACTTGGCATCAAAGGTCCAAAAGTGTGTCAGAGAAGTTAAGAAGAAGCGAAACACCGACATCCGACCGTTCACGAAACCCTCTATTTACAAATAGGTAGTCTGTTTTCAGCTCGACCGCGGAGCTTCCTCCGTCTCTCCTCACACCGCAATCCGCAGAAACGCACGCTGCTGTCCTCTGTCCTTTGCAAAGGTGAAACGAATAAGATTAAAACGAACAAAGAGAAACTTCTGTAAGTGTACCATCAAGGTTTTACTCCACAGATAGGGAAGAGAGCGAGAGGGGAGAGAGGGAGAGGGACAGCGAATGGGAACACAAGGCACGCATGAAAACAGCTCTGAAGAAATGGTAAAGTGGACACTTGGACATTCAAAGTGCGAGCGCCCAGCGACTGGTGGGTATTACTTTGGATCGGCGGTTTCTCAGTTTGGTCCATATTTGAAAGGCAAGTACTTTTACCACTTTCTGCAATTCCAGTATTAGTTGAAGTTCATATAAAAATCTCGTAATGTACGTAAACGTGTCTAAAACCTCAAAAAAACTATCAAATTAAGAAGGTGAGACTGTCAGGTGATAGAAATAAGAATATAGACCACGGGAGATCGGTGGGCAGAATTCTATCGATCACTTACACTAGCCTATCTTAAAAAAACAAACAAAAAAAATCTAACGTAGTGATGCTGAACATGACTGAACGTTTGACTTTAAGAAACGCCTTTTCACCTGTGTTATTCGTCTTGTATGATCTCGTAATGGAAAGATCGATAGCAGTCTGTTTGTCTAAGTGATAATGTCAACGGATTAAAAGAACGATTATACGATAGACCTGTTCAGAATAGGGCTGATGCGTGTACAGAACCATTTAAACAATTTTGAGATTAAGAAATAATCTGCTGAGAGAAGTATAAAAGTACTTTTTAAAAAGCCTTGAGATATGTCTTTCTCTTCTTTCCTTATGTCTTTCTTTAATTTAGGTATCTGCACAATTAAAGGCAATTATAGCACAGTCAAAAGACATGGAGTACATTTCATTGTATATGACTAACGATCATTTCTGAGATCAAATTGTTTAGTGTTAGGCCTTGTAGTGTATTCATTTCATAAGGAATGTAAATTACTCATCAAAAAGCATTTGTTTGTCATTAGTTGTAATGAACGTTTTATTGATGGAAAATAAATAAATAAAGTGCAAGACAATGTTCAAAAAGTTAGTTGAAATGTTCCACATGGCAATATGAGGGATAACTAGCATTATCAAAAATAAATAAGCTAATTTATTGGATGATACTGTGATCACCAAGCTATGTTAAATATTTGAAATCAATGATGGTCCAAGAGATGCCTCTTCATGCTATAATGGTATAATCTGTGATAAAATCAAAATAATAATAACAATGCTAATAGTAACAATCGTTTCAAAGCACCTCATGCAATTTGTAATATGGTGTTATATTTCCTAATGACCGTGCAACCTCGTTTAAAACAGCAATAAACAACATATACCATTTAGTCTAATGCATGCTCCCCAAGAGCTGCTCGAGTAATAAAATCCCACGAATGGCGGACCTCCTACCAAGTGAGCACGAATGTAAATACGCTCGGGTTAGATGGTATAAACTCTAAGGACACAGCAGGGATAAAATATTTCCCTTTCCATGTTTTATAAGACACTTATGGTGTTACATTTAACTAAAGTCCCAATGAAAACAAAGTATTTATGAATTGTATAATTGTTTACTTATGTTTGCAGTTTTTACAGGTATAAAAGTAAACGCATTTTTATTAATCATACTAAAGGGTTAGGTTTTGTCGTTTATACCTCTCCGTGTCTGTGAACAGATACACTAAAGCTTCTCTTGAAGCTGAATTGCTTACAATGACTGGATAATTTATACTTAAAACATGTCTGAATTATCTGTGCTGCTTGATACCAGGCCTACAATGAGCAAATTTTAAAATGTATAAAATCATCACTTATATTATACAACTGTTGTATGCTTAAATAGGTTTAAATATACATACGTAGATATAATAGAAAATAAAACTGACATGTAAAAATACTGAATAAAAAAGTAGTCTCCAAAAAAAAAAAAAAAAAAAAAAAAAAAAAAAGAAAAGAAAAAAGAAGTCATCAACAAAGCAATATATCAAAACTGTCAGTAAAGTAGATGATCACAACCTTGTAATAAACACAACACGTTTTAATTAAAATTGCGAAGAAATTAAATGTGATAACCAGTTTGGAGCGCTGCTTAAGCGTTGCTTATGGTATGGTTTTAAATACCCGTTATTACTGTTGTATTGAAGAAAACAAATGTAATGTTAAGATAGACATTTTGTTGTATTTAGTTATAGATATATTTTGCTGTCTCTACTAACCTCAGAGTTTTAAACACATTGCGCGCCTCTCTAAAGCGATGGTGGGTTTTGTCACTTTGAGTAGTAGTGAGTTGAAAGGGAAGAGGAGGGGGCTTTTGTTCAATTTGATCCCTAACTATTTGGGGGCTCAGATTGGTGTGAAAGGGACGAGAAGGTCACTTGAAATCGCCTTTTATCCACTGCCATTTTCTCTATGGATCAGCAACTTTCAATGGACATCATCTAATCGCTCTTAATGGAAAGGGTAGTGGGGAGAGATGTGGAAAATATCTTAAACTACGCCACTTAATATTACTGCATGGGCTTTTAAAAAGACGTACTCATTAATGTTTTGCACAAAATCACTCCGCAGCCCCCCATCCCCCAAGTTGTGTTTACTATAATAAAGGCCTAACGCTCCCATCATGCTTTGGGCACATTTGAGTTTTTAGGAGTCTGAAGAATTTAATGAATTTTGCATAGTAGGTTAGGCGACATAAAAAAACAACACGTCCAGTCACTTTACATTTTGTGTCATATGACCAACTGTAGCTCTGCAGATTAATTTTTAAAAAGAAAAAGAAAAAATAGATTATCAAAGAGTTGTTTTATTTGTCTTTATTCCAAATGCGCAGAAACGGGCGAATCATCTAACTGCCAGTGTGGGGCTCTGTTGAATGCGTGATTAAGGTGGCCGTCACTGGGGATGAAGAAAAACAGGTAGGAAAATATTGTTATTTTTACAGCTTATAGATTTTTGAGTGGCCCACAAAACTAAAGGCATTGTCAAATTGCGAATTAATTATAAAATAGCAGTGACTGTAATTGTCCACAATGGGGGAATTTTCTTTCTAGTTAGCTTGTGGTAGGAGTTTAGTTAGAGTAACTGTCAGTTTATGCTGGAGGTAATGGCTTTATTGCTCACAAACCATCATCTATTTAGAGCTTATGTGCTAATTGCCTTGGATGGTCTCAGAGACCAAGATCATAAATCCGTTAGCAGTTAAAACAAGCCCAGACCCACAATAATTAGCCTACCTTACGCTTCTGAAATTTCTGCAAAAGGCATGAAAACCACAACAATGACACTAAAGCACACGTAAGGTATGTTGTCAGCTAGTCCTAAAGGAACAAGATCCATTTTCTGACAAGTCATTGGGCTCTGTAGACATGGGATACAGGCAGAAATCTAAAAGCACCTACACGATTCATTAACGTCTTAATACAATTATTATTAAAAATAAATATCTGTAATGACAGTAAAACTGTAGGTGTTGACTTGACTCCATCTTATTCCATTTTTTGAGCAAACATATGGGAAAACATTTGATAAATATATATTCACAAGGACTGGGTTTCCACAAGCATAAGCAGTATAATGTCAGGTGCACGTGAGTAGTAGGCTACTTAATCTCTAAGGCACGTTTTCCCAAAAGCATCGCTATCTAAGTAGAAAGTAACAGCGTTCGTATATTAAGGAGAGCTACACAGGATGTTTTCAGTTCATTAACAATATTAATGCGTTTTCATAATTAAAAGTCACTGAATACGCTACACCCGAGAACAAAAAGGTGGTTGTAAAACTTGCTCTGAAAGCGATAGTAGCCCACTCGACAGTGTACGCATGTCACGTGATAGGCCCGAATTTACATGCAGAAAACACCCATTAAAACTTTACGGAGGGCTACTATGAAACAGCCTAAATAGCTAATGGAAAGTGAGAGAAACTATACATACACACATATAAGCTTCTCACTACTGACTTTGACGTAAGAAGACAACATGTGCTCCTGCAATTTTTTTTTTTTTTAAATAAACAATTAGGCTAAATAAATGAATTAATCTTTTAACATTTTCATTAACATCTATGAAGGTCAGCATAAATATGTCTAAAACATTGTCTTTCCATCTTTCCATAATCGTTTACTTTTTTTAATTCAGAAATAATTTATAATCTTCAAAATAATTTGGACAAAATAATGCGACATTTTCACTCTTTTCGTGTTAAAGAGATACATTCTTTTACATATCAGCGAAACCTGGCACCTGACAGCTCCTGTAAACGATGCACTGAAGTTCTAATAACGCCATGTGCTGGTTAGAATACGGACTTTAGTTACGATAACAGCGTGATTTGCAACCCAGCTCAGGATACGGTCCTATAGGTTTGTAGTTATAGGCCTATGTTTTATTGTTTAAGATATACTGAAACATGAAAGCACACACAATGTTTTAGAAATATATCAATCCAGACATATTAGTTAAACTTTGTTATTAGGCATTCACCACTGTTTGTTTTGGGAAACAAGGAGTTAAGTTAATTCTGTAGGAATTCAACACATCCCCATTTCAAAAAGTATCCGAAGTATTCTACATCCCCATATCAATTATAATCCCACAGAGATTTCTCAGAAACTAAATGCCCACCCTACTTTTATCTGCTTAAACCGTTTGCCATCGCGTTTTGTTATGGTTCTACAAGAATGTCCAAGAAAGAGCAAAGCCGTATATTCCTAAATAAGCACACAGTTTAACACGAGCGGAAGAATTCTTAGAAGAGCAAAGATAAGCGAAGTGAGGGAAAGAGCTTTTGTTGTGTGTGGTAGAGAGTCACCTCGCATATTCATAATGGCCTGTTTAAACCGACCCGCAGCAGGAATTTAATTGGAATTTCGTCTGTCTTACGCACATTCACGCTGGAAGACAGCAGAGATTAATTGCTTTAAAAATGGTGATAATGTACACGTGCAAAAGGAACAGATAAAGAGACCCAATGTCTGACTTTTCCAACATAAATTGCAATATACATTTCATTCAAACGAAACAGTTTTAACATTGTACGGACAAATATTATTGATGTTAGTATAACTCTAATATATAAGCTACACATACAGTCAGAAGAACATATTAAATATCAGGACTTTTTTGTTAAAGTGTTAGAGGTGAAGTAGTAGAAGTGACAGAAGTTCTGAGAAGAGATCATAAGGAACATACTACTCACTCATGCATGTAAGGACTCATACCCTATATTGGTATGTTTTTAAATATACCAAGGTACTATAAAAACTATGACATGTTCAGATATCCCCAAACTACAGATAAGTAAACACTCTCTCTAAAGTAAACTTTAAATTACAAAAATGTAATCTCCCTCCTCTCTACCTTCAAACATGCAGCTTCAAGTATCAACATTTTACAGTATCATTTCCAAGTAAAGAAAATAGCTTCCACTCTGCTTCTCCTTATAAAGTGAAAATGGTTTAAAAAAAGTGAAAGCAACAGCTCTATGGAGCAATGTTGAGTCATAAGGTAATTGAAATTGGGCTGTGAGTAATTTTCACTTTGCTGAGTAGTTAGTCACATTAGGGCTTTAAGGCAAATACTAGCAGGTTGTTTGAGGCTAGAGCTCCAACAGGCAGCTAAATTGATGACTCACAAGGAGCAGAAATCTTTTTCCCCCCCATGAGTGTCCAGAAAAGCTCTGAATAGTCAGGAGACATTCAGAGCGGATGATGTGGTATGTCTTTATTTAAGAGAAAAGTTGCTTAAATAGCTAGTAAAAATACCTTATGTACCCATAGAAGGTGCATTGTAGATACATAGTAGAACCTAAAGTGTTCATATCAGTACCTGAATGGTTCATATTAGTATTTTGAAAGGGTATCACACCAGAAACTTTTTTCTGAGAGTGTAGATAAACAGTGTAGGTTTTTTTTTTTTTTGCACAGAAAGTGTTCCTTTACATAGCAAATGTATCATGACTGACAGGACCGACACTTATATCTAGTCTATCATCTAAAAATGAAAATTGCCAAGTTTACACAAAATCATGAAGTCATATATTTTACTACTATAGTCATGTATATTTAGAATCATAGTACTGTGTATCTTGTGCACCATTTCATTATTTTTTTAAACTTAGTGTATTAACTGCTTTTACAGTTTTACATCTGGTGATGCATTTGCTGGTATAACATGAGAAACATTCAGGTACATCACTGATCTGTCATGTACACATTTTGTTAAGAGTTTTGTCTGAAATTGTCTCCTACACTATGATATAACATGTGACAGATTTGGCTCAGCTGTGCTCAGATTCAGAGTGTGAATAACAGTACATATCAATAATAGCTTCCTTATCACATAATCATCTGCATAATATAATGAAGCATCAGAAGTCACTTACATTTTCTCCCTCCAGTCATCAGACCCTATAGATTTGCTAAAGATGTAATATGTTTGATTCAAGATTCATAACTAAGAATGCACTACAGAACTAATTGTGCAGGGTGTGGTGTATATCTATGTAAACAATGCATATCATACTTGTATCTGTTTAGTCTCACTCCCAGTAGCCCCCAGTCATATGTTCAACATTGTCACAGGCCTTCCGCTATGGATTTAAAAAACAAAACCTGAATCAAGAATCTGAACAAGAGCAGGATGCATGATATGGCTACATGACATCTTTCCTGTCACTAAGAAAAAAAAAGTTTCCTCATCATTTCTTATCATTATCATCTTGTTTTTGACAAAGAAACTAGAGACTATGATGTTTTGAACACTGCTACCGTTATGTCCGCTTCCATGTCAATGGCAATAAAGTAGGGAAGATAAGGCAGTTTGGTCACCAAATAACAATGCATTCCTGTATTTTTCAGTCTCTTGCTTGTCACTCTTTTTTCCATCCTAATCATAATATGTCTTTTTCATTAAGCTTGTTTCTTGCAGTGACCCCATGACAGACACATACCTCAGAATCTGACTGCCTCTCTTCGCTTCTCTTTAAAGAAAATGTTTTCTCTTTCTTTTTCAGATTCTCAAAGATGGGCAGCTATGAGATGTCGTCAGGCTTTAGGTGGAAAAACACATGCACATGGTTTGATTATACTTATTAATACACATACACTTACACCCACAGATGTAAAAACATCACCTGCATCTCCGTTTACACGTCAGCCTCTTGAACTGTACATCGAGTGTCCCTCTATCAGTTCTATCTGCCTGCAAAGCAAAAGAATGCAGCCATCATTTCCAAACACACATTCCTCTTCACCTCTTAAAACATCAGCTTTTGATAAATATAGGCAGGTTACCAGAGCTTTTATTTAAAAATCTGTGAAACAGCGTGTTTTCAAAAGTGAAAGAGGACCGATTACAGACAGCTGTGGCACTCCAAATGTGCCTCTCCACCCCATGGTTAGGACAGCAGTTAGTGAGGGACTTCCTGCATGGAAAGCTGTGTATGTTTTCCTTCAGTGAATTGAACATCCTGCAGATCTTAAATTCCAGTCAGCAGTAAACTCCCTGACCTCTGAGCACAAAATTAGGCACATCATACAAGCAAAAGACAAGAGGGAAAGAAAGGCATGCAAAACAGAACAGAAAGATGGAAATAAAAGAAAGATGACAGTGTGATTAATTATAACCTATATGCTACATAACCAAAACAGTTCAAGCTAATGATAGTTTTCATTTTTGTAAAATATACAAACTATTTCTCTATTTCTGACCATATGTTATCAAGTTAATTCAGTCAAATTTTGAAATAGTGTTTGCTTGAATAAAACCAGTTCATTTAAGTTGTTAAAACATGGAACACATTTGTTAGGTTACATGATGACAAACATTTTTTTGCAGTATAGCTAATCACAGGAAAATGTGGAACAATGAACAAAGCAACCCATATAAATAGATCTAGTCATCGTATTGTAATGCTCGTAAACATCCAGACTCTTTTTACATATATGTGAGATCCATTTGTTTATGATGAAGCATGAATGCACTAAAAGGATGATCTTCTACTGTATTATACCATTCTATCTCTCATAACAATAGCCATGAAAGTGTCAGATTTCATCTGGTGTTACATGGACAGGGTTGTCAGTTACACCATATGCGGTGAACCCTATTTGCCAATGTGTTTATTGAGCTATTATCAATTGACTGATGAAACAAACTACTCACCAGTCAACATATGTTCTCGATTTGCTAGATTTATTTGATTTTAAACCATGTGTTTTCTGTTTTGAAATGATTATGGAGGTTTGCAACAGAGCATTCTCTGCGGATCACAAACATTAGAGTTTTAGTGAAACAATATTATTTTACAATTGTATGTTTTCAGCTTCAAGAGCAGTGGTGAATTTTCCTAGGATGATGAGAGATATTTTTAATCCATGTATTTTTTTTCATGAGGTATATTTTCTTATTTCATAAAGAATGCTGCTTTGCATTACAAACATGGAAATAAAATATTTGCCTTCTGCCTCCTCATACCTCAGTCACAAAATATATTCATTGGCTACTTATTCAGTGTTTTTGACCCTCTTGTCCTATCACATTGCTAGTCATCTATCAGAAAGAGCTTAAAGGTAAGTGGCATCCCTTCATTAACTTGAAGGGCTGTGGTTCACATGTGCACAGCTATTGAAAAGTCCACTATAATGTAATGTATTATGTATTCCTCTATGTATTTTTTTAATGTACGGAATGTAACATGTTTATGATCTGACCAGTGTTAAAGTTTGACACATCTGAATGCCTCTAAATAAATTATTTTGGAATATGTGCACATTAACATTTTTTCTTCTGTTTCTCATTTTCTGTGTTTCCCTTTGTCTGAAATCATATGCTTTATCTGGAGTATTATTGTGTACACTCTCAAAGGACAGAGTTGTTTCCCAGAGCAGATCACATGACCCTATCATGTGCAATGAAGCTGTTCTCTTATTGGTCGGTTCCTCTACTATGCCACATTTGCACATCGCATTTTTTTGTTTTTTATATTTTTTGGGTCGGTTTAAACATTGGGGGCTGGAAGGTGAGGTTATATATAGTGTTAATCTTTATATGTTCTTATAATTGTGCTCTTCCCCTCATCACTTCCCTCATTTATTTTTGTTGGTGATGACACTTGCTCTGCTTCAGTGAACTGGAGGAGAGGCCAAGGAAATGCACTCCTGCATCACAGTGCCTAAACGCTGGAACAATGTGAGTGAATGTGTAGCTTTCTGAACAATGCGACACCACATGATGTGGTGGGTGGAAAAGAAATCTCAAAGCCCAAGCGCTCTCCCTCCGTCGTATTCTTTCTCGACTTTTTAGCTTTCCTTCATGTACCATGTCTGTCAGTGACTTCTTTACTGGCTTTTAGGTGGTGTCGCCGATAATCAAGAAGCAGTAAACACCGCAGACGGTCGACTATGGCGCGACCTTGGAACACGTCCCGTGCACTGACCATTATAAATGTTACGTCTTTCATCTCTTTCCCTTTAGACGTCGGGCTGTGGGATTGCAGCTGTGTGGCGGGTGCCACCAGACTGTTCATGTCTTGCCTTGTGTGTATGTGCGTGCCTGTGTGTGCGAGCGAGCGATCCCTTGGGGCTCTCTCCCTCAGCCCTGGCTCCCTGATTCGGTGTGTAAAAGCACCCCTGAATGATGGATTACTGTGTCAGTGCGGCCTGCGAAGGATTAATTTGTTTCATTGATTTCTCTTTAGGCAGAATGCCAGCGTTTGCTGCTTCCCACCTCCTTCCCGGAGACTCCCGGCCATAATAGACGGTAATGGCCTAAGACAAATCAACCCGTTTCTTGTAAAAATAGCAGCAAATAACCCCTGACTTTGCCTCACTAGCGTAAACCAGGGAGAAGCTCGATTCTGACAGCCACATTCACAGCGGGCATTAACCCCAGGAGAAAGCTCACGCTCCACTTGAACAAAGCCATAAGTCTTGAATACTTACATCCCCCACTCACAGCTCAGAATGGATTGGTAATGACCGACTGTCTGGCTGTGCAGGTTATGTGCGCTTCGCCTCGGCCAATCGTAGGAGTGCTCTCCTCGATGTTTACAACACCATCCTACCAAGCAACAGTTTCTGTGCATTAGTTGAACATATGGATATCATATTTAAGCACCACAGTGAGAACCCTAACAAATGTAGCCTGTAAACACTCACCCCTGACTGTGTTTGCTAGCTCGGGGCCTGTCGTTGTGATGTTGCAGGCCTGGGCAGAGGATAAGAGAGTGTGTGGAGCTCTGGCCAGGACCCTCTATGTGGTTTCTAAAGGGCCTGGAACATATAACATGCACACACACACATACACAATCAAACAAAGTGTACTTTCAGAGCTGATGGGCATCCTTAGTCAAGTGGTGGTTTCAAATCTTTAGTTTAGAAATGTTCTGTCTGAGTGCAGTACTTTGAATGAACAGTAGGAAATTGAATCGCCTCTACAGGTTATGGGTCACCCGAGCACGACTGGCGTTATTCACCTTATAAAAACAAGTAACTCATATTACATCACCCCACCCGGGTTTGAATATTTTCGATGAAAATGCATTAAGTAGTTTACTATTACAGACTAGAAATGTATAACTTTTTTCTCTTTTAAAAGTTGACAGTCAAATTGTGTATGCAAGGTTACAAACTAGTCATTCAAGACTTGATAGATAAGAAGATTTTTTCCTTCCTTTTTATGCCATGGCATAGGCAGAATAGTTTAAAATGCAAACAATAAACTTTTTCATGCATTTCAGAATGAACTGAAGAGATTTTAATTTTCTCAAGTTAAAGACTTTTGTTTTTTTTGCTTCTTTTTGCTTCTTTTCGGTATAGATAAAATAAATGTAGATTTAAAATACAAACAATATTTGACAAAAATTCTAAAATGTTTCCTGGTGAGACTTTTTTTGTAGCATACATTATTTGTATATTGTAATGTATATTTTTTATAAACAAATTTAAAAGCAGTGTAGTCCAGATAAATTGCATGATAGTGATTCTTCAACCCTATCAACCCTAGTGAAAAATAAATATACTAAAATGTATTTAAAATACATTTATTTCATGCTAAGTATACTACAATTACATTTACATATTATGTTCTTAATAAAAATACTTTGCAGTTGTACTTTTAGTATAAACTGGTATATTTTAAGTCTGCTAAACTAATTTTGCACTTAATGCACTTGAATTGTGTGGAAGTAGTCTAACTAAAGATATACTTAAGTATATTTGATTGTGCTAAAGTGGAACTATTGCAAGTATACTTTAGGTACACTTTAAATTTTTTGCATTTAAAAAACAATATTATTTAAAGATCATACAGTCCTCATCAATAGTGATATTAAAGCGTATTTTAGGTTTAATAGTAAGAAATGTGCATTGTGCACAAGTAGTACTCCAAATGAAGTTTAATTACAATTTTTATATTAATAAGTCTCAAGCAACATATCAGTAAATATGTTATTAAACTTTAATTATACTTAGTATAAAATAAATGCATTTAAAATCTATTGCATTTTTTTTTTACTAGGGAAGTCCTGAATGACTAGTTTGACACCTTGCATACACAATTTGATTGTGTCTAGTTTTTAAAGAGAAAAAAGTTATAAATTTTGATAATTTTGATATAACTACATCCCATTCATCCTATTCCATTCACCACTTTTGTAAAAGCAGAATTATTTACTGTGCTTCCACTGAAGGCTCTGCAGTGCAAACACTTTTTTTTTCTTTTACCTCAGACCAAATCAATCCTAATGCCCTTTCAGACCTGTCTAGAAACAAAGTCCTTCAATACTGATGCTGCCGGTGGAATTAGGTAATCTCAGCTATGATACTAGCTCATTGCTAGCCTCTTCCCAGGCTCCTTGCTGTCAAGAGCTGTGTTCCTCTCAGAAAAACAACAGTTCTCAGGGGTCCTTACATCCTTAAGTGGCTCCAGAAAAGGTTAGTTGTCAGGTAATTGTCCAGCTGCGGTTGGGCTTATCTTAATCACAGTGCTTCAGCTTAAGCCCGGGTCTGTGTTATGAAGAGGCTAACGGTGCTAAAGGGGAGGGTGGCTAGCTGAGGGGTTTTGTTGTTCTTTTTCTCTTTTAGTGCCCGCCTGGTGTGCTGAGATAGCCAGAGCAAAGTACGGTAAGTTAACGACAAGCTACAACACATAATGTGGACAAAGTGTTGGACTACTGTTGATACACGCAACAAAATTTCATACAGAAGAAAAACAAAAAGAACAAATGGAATGGAAACGCAGCAACACCTTTGAGCCGTCTAGAACCAAACAAGCAAGTCAAGGCACAATGCATTTGTCATGGTTTGTTATGTATATCTGTAAAGTGCAGTAACTTGGGGGTTTGTGAAGCCTTTGATGTTGCCACTGAGTCACTCTTAAAGGGGTCTTGTTGGAGGAAAACCGCACTCAGGATCCATAATACTATACAGGGTCCATAAGAAACAACAACAACAACTAAGGCAGCCTCTAACAAGGGTCAGCAAATGCGACCAAACACCTATTAACTCAATGCTTAAAAAGTCAAATTAAAATCCACAAAAATAAGCACAGATCGCTGATCATAGAAACATTAAAAATGTAAACCAGGTTCACTGAACCATTGCAGCTATTCGTTCTGATGTAGTTTGCAGTGGTGACACAAAGTCTGCTGTCATTTTGCTCCACCGACGTCAAAGGTCGAATACAAACTATAAAATATTTGTCGGGGGTCCATCAATAATCTTGACATGCCGAACCATACAGTACAAAGCTCGAGGCAGAATGAAGTGTCTTGACAAAAGCATCTGGCGCACATGTTGACCCAGAGGCCAAAAGGTTAGCAGCCAGACTCCTCTACCCATCCCCACCATGCTTTCATATGTTCATTTGATGGTGGCTGTGGCAATTATAAAGGTATACTTCAGCCAGGTCTAATGGACTAGGGGCAAAGAGCAAAGCCTTTACAGTGGGGACCCAAGTCAAAGGTTAGCATGGCCATAAGACTGATTATGGGGCATTCGATGAAATGGAACGAAACTGCTCATCTTTATGCATATCCTACCTATGAACATGCCTTATGGAAAACACATTAATGATCATTTTAGCCGTCATGCGGTAGATGCTGTTTTTGTTGTCTAGATTGCCACAGGCTCTTAATGACTATTAAATATGAATGGCCAAGGTCACAAGGGTCACAGTCTGCATTTAGAGTGTATGACCAGTGCCACATGTAAAGGTTAAAATGGAATTGCTTGTGCCAAGTTTATGAAGAGCCCCATTTATGCAGGCCAGCAGGGGTGATTTATGACCGGAGATAAGAGGAAGGATGGGTGGAAAACTCTTTCTTTTTCAAATGCAATCAGCTTCTGTAAATACGCCGCTTACTTATATCCATCACGCTGTCACGGGGAATCGCCGTTCCCTTGCTCGGATGAAACAACAGCTTTTGTCTGGGTACAGACAACTGTGCTTTCGAAAAACAGTTGTTTTATCATTAGTGTGTGTATGTGTTGGATATGAAGTCCACTTTCCAAGATCCCTACGACAATATTTATTAGCCTATGCAATTACATCATCTTGGGTAAACAGTATAGCATATCACAACATATTTAAGAGTAATCACTCATTTAATTCTCTGTGTAATCCATCGTAACAGCAGTTACTACGTAAGCAGACGGCATAGTTAAAAGGATGGATTGCCTCCTAAAGCAGACTCTGCTCATTCAATTGGCCATATAAAAGGAAAACTGTATTTTACTTGGCATCTGATTCAGAAGCGACTGCATGTCTCATCATTGCTACCTGCCCCCATAACTAGATAAAGTTATTGCATACTTGGTCTGGTTTAATTAGGTTTAACCTAATCAATCTTCATTAAACGGAACTTTTGGGATTCCATAATGTGTCCAAAAGGTAAATTTGATCTGCTATCAGAGCAGACTTATATTCACAGCTGAAACCTGGGCGTTTTGTGACTGAACTGCACAGCCAAGAACATTTGTGGGTCTTTGGCCCTTAAATCTGAAAACCACTCAGTGGTAAGATCTTTGTGAAACTGCACCCCAGTGGCTCAGGGTCTGGCTGAAATGGAAAAAATGAACGAGAGATGTGCTTTGAACTCTTTGCCAAAACGGAAACACGGTCTAGTGCTGCTCATTTTAACGAGTCGTAAGGACTATTTTTGTTCCCTCATATAGTAATAAATTTGGCCTTTCCTTTTTATGTAAGCTTAATGTTTTTCTAGGTGTGGATCAAAGGGTGATAATGCGGAAAACCATACGCATCAATACCTTTCAGCTCATGCCTCTCAATATCACACACAAAACCTGTTTCATTTTTACTATATGTTGCGTTTGGACTTCAGCAACCAACTTTGTGGTGAAAGAATCAAAATATATGAAGCACTGTGGGAAAAGTCAAACAAAAAACTTAATACAACAAACCAAAATATTGGTTTGATGACTGACATTTGAAATAGGGCATAGGGCGGATGTAATTTAAGTCTAAGTACACTCTTCCCCCTTTTCACACACCCCTCTGGGTGACTGTTATTAATGCTATTTCCTCTTGTCATATTATGTCATATGGGACATTTAAACAACGTCATCTTTTTTAAGGGCCCTGCATTCTGCCAGTAGTCAGAGAACAAATCATCATCAGACCAGACAGAATCATCATCACTACTGTCCTCCTATACATTATA
The DNA here is from genome assembly GCF_022985175.1 of Labeo rohita. NCBI lineage: Eukaryota > Metazoa > Chordata > Actinopteri > Cypriniformes > Cyprinidae > Labeo > Labeo rohita. The sequence continues at coordinate 16,617,826 of NC_066873.1, forward strand.
AAGTGCTGTTCATCCCTCTCTCAGCTCTTTGGAAGGACTTTTTTCTGCTTGTCATATTAGCATTTGGCTTGAAACAAGGCTGAATGATTAATGTGAGTTAACTAATGTTAACAAAAAAACCAAAAAACCCTTATTGTAAAGTGTTACGAAATTTTCTGTATAAGCATGTGTGATGTTTTGCCTCTTACTGGGATGGATCAGCTACTCTTTGAAGACTTCCTGGCTGTTTGTTTTTGTGCTCACGGAACAGAGCTTTGCATTAAAATATGATTCTATCAATAGCGTGATCAATAGTGTCAGCCCGCTGTTGTGTAATTATTCTGGCCTCCTGTATCAATAAAGCTGTCATGCTTGATCTCCTTCTTGTGAACAGGCTGAAAACCGAGTCAAAAACCATTCAAATGTTTTTTCTGACAAACAACACTTGTAGCTTTTTATCTTATCCCTATCTCTTTGACCATATGGCGATACTTGGATGTAAACAGCAGAATGCTACGGATTTAACAGTTCCTGTACTAATACATTATTCTGCTAATTTCTGCTGTCTGAACCACAGACAAAATCTGTGGAAGCTGCTAAATCATAGAAATGGACTTAGTAAGCAGGAAAGGGCGCACTATTCAGACAAACTAAAGTTAATAGGTGGTAAAGATACGTACTAGCAGTATTAATTAAGATATTAGCCTAATATTTCACCTACCTGACCAGAAATGATAAGAACAAACACGAATATTGCCAAGATGCTTGCCCTGGAAATCCTGGTTCAGTTTGGCCAACCACAAACGTCTTTTTTCCTCAGTTTTTTGCACTCTTCTCATTGATACTCCAAATGTTTTTTTCAGGTCTGACCGATTGGTACAGCCCAAAACATGTAACTGACCATTTTCAGCAGCAATAATTAGCTAAATATGCCAGTTTCGTTCGGTTCATAGGCATTGTTTACGTTCAGCGCCGCTAATATGGTCATTGATGACACGTCCTGAAAACACTGTATAATTGCAGAACGGTTGTGCTAATGATTAGACCAACACCATGATAGCTAGTGTGATTGTTTCTATTCAAAATGTCAATAAACAAAAACTTTATATTGCCTTACCTTCATTTCTGACACAATCCACCCTATTCTTCAACGCGGAAGTAAACCGTTTTCTGTCAGTTTGAGACTTACAGTTCATTAGCCGCTGTAGGGAAATAACCAAGATTGAGAAAGTGCAGTAAACGGTGAAACTGTCTGCACTACAAACCGGTATGTTCATAATTAAGGTAATACATTAAAAACACCAGTTTGCAATATCAAGCAGCAAAACGAGCTGGTCGATAGAGTTAAAAATAGCTGGAAGCAAATGACATCCCTGGTGAAAAAAACAGCATTTGCTGGTAGGTATGTTTTGATGCTGGTCCTTTGCTGGTTTTTGCTGGTCATGTTGCTGGTCAAGGACCAGCATGAACCAGCAAAGGACCAGCATAAACCAGCAAAGGACCAGCTTAAACCAGCATCAAAACCTACCTAACCAGCATCCCAGCATCAAAACATACCTACCAGCATATGCTGTTTTTTTCACCAGGGAAGTAACCAAACACATTCGGTTTACAAATAGCCGCGCAAAAAACAAGGTGATAGAGTTCGTGTTCGTTCGTTTGCTCCGCCAGAATCCAACGAAAACAACTGAAAAGACGTTCATTTTCAACTGTCGCAGGTCTCCTAGGAATACATAATTGCATCGTTTCTTTCCTGAATGAATCTTTTGAGTGAATCGGTTCAGTGAACAACTCCAATGATTCAATTGTTTCATTCCTAAATGAATCAGTATTGACAGTAATAACAGTTTGACTGAATAATTCAATGATTCACTAATTACGACGTAAAGAAAGAATTAGTAAAAAAATCAACAGGACTGATAGATCTATCTATGGATATACATTATGTATGTGTAGGGATTGTTTATTACCAAATGTTGCACTAATCAAAGGACTAGAACTAATTTAGATATTATTAATTTAATAATAATATATAATGTTGCCATCTGTCCAGGGTGATTCCCGGCCTGCAGCCTGAGATGCTGGCAGAATCAGTGGATGAATGTATAATGGTCATAGTCTTGTTTGTCCCACTGATGCCACTACACTCTTTCTACTATATTCACACTCCACACAAATGTGTATAAGCACAACCACCATACCAACACATTGCAGCAGCAGGCGTGTCAGAAGCAATGAGGCAGTTTATATCGGGGGATTGTGTTTCACAGTCTAGCTCTCCTGGGACAAACTGGCCTCAGCCAATAACACTTAAGACCTGGTACAGAAAAAAGCAAGATCTTTTATTGCCACTCATCATTCATGTAATATCTGGCAGCATTTGTGATTACAGAACAAGTGATTGACTAACTAGACACTTGGCTAGTGAGTTACGACAAGGCTTACCTTCTAGTTCGACGTGGGACATCTGCGTCGACAATAACTCTTCCTTCCCACTTCAACGGTAAATCACAGAAAACGCCAAAGACGGAACAGTTAAATAATAACCTCAGATTTATTGTAAATCTGTCACAAAATTAACATTATGGTGAGGCCACTTCACGATGGAGAGAAAGAGGATGGAGAGGTGATCGATAGGAAAGTAGATGAGAGTATTGATATAGTGCAAGAGAGAGAGAGAGAAACAGAGAGCACAGGTAGCTTGATCGACCACCTGCACTGGAATCAATGAACTCAGGCCGAGTGCAGAGAGTCTGTATGGTTGTGAGAGGTACTGAGAACTGCCATCCATGGGTGACTGGAAGCTTATCAGGACAAATATGTGACCTAATGGAAAACATCTCCAAAAGAGAGGATTTCTAACTTACAACAACATTATTATTAATAATAATAATAAAACATGCTGATAAACTTTTGGCTTTACATTTTATGCACTGGTCAGACACTTTTGAAAGAAGTAACATTAAAGTAACATATTCATTGGTTTGTGTGCTCCCTGCTTCAAGGACTACCAGTTAAGCTACAACACTGTATAACATTAGCATTCATTGATTACCACTCACAGAATAATAATTCTGGTCATTTTCATTATTCTGTCATCATTACCATCATTTATATTTATGCAATTGCCAGACACTTTCACCCAAAGCAACAGTGCATTTGAATTTGTATACATTTTGACAACGTGTGTTTGAAGAGGAATCAAACCCATGAAGATGGTTGTTCAGAAGTGGTTTATGTGTTGGGTTTACTTCCCATTTAATCTTGTCATCATAGTGACCTAAGTGAGTCTGATTCAAACCACAACCAGTCTGACACTGTTCCATTAATGTCTTTAAGTCATTACAAAGAACTGGTTCATGAAAGCCATTTGTTTGTGAATCAAACATATGATTGTGGAAATTAAGCTTAACACCATACAGTTATGAAATAAGTAACAAAGAGAGCCTGGACAACGTGCCCTCCAACTTGCTAGTATTTCAGGTGGATCAACCAGTATAAATTAAACCAAACGAAAGCATTAAAAGACAACAAGGAGCTGTTTTTATATCTGTATTGTTGCGCAAATCAATTCACAGTACTCTATATGTCAAATCCATTTTTCACACATATTTATTAAAGCACAGACCCTGGAGTGATTTTTCAAACGTGGAAATCTCTCACCATGAAACATCTTGGAACAGCAGCTGTATGCATGCACTGTGTAGCACAGTAAGAGCCCAGATTCCTCTGATGGACATTTGGAAGCCACTGTTCCACGGCAGAAAACAAGAAAGTGGTCAGCAACACCTAAAACCTAAAAAAGATGTCTTTTTAACTTGCATGGGCTTTTTTTTTTAAAATCTCCCTTCTCTGTATTACCCCCCCGGTTATATGTGGTGGTCCTGGCAGAGCGGCATCCTGGAGGTGTTGTTTTTTTTTTTCGACGTCTGCAAGACAGAATTGGACCAGCTGACGTGGACACATCTCTTTAGTCTGAGCCAGAGGAATACACTGCCTGTTTCACACAGCTTTAGGCTAGTTTGCATGAGAGTCTTGGAAGCTGAGCCAAGATGGAGGTTGTTGTGGACAGTTTGAGAGGATTTGCCGTGTACAGGCTGGGACAGAGAGCTTTATGACTCAGGGATACCTCGACTTGACTGCTCTGGAATACAGTAATGAGAAATCTAGTTTAAAGATGGAAACACACAAGAATTTAAGCATAAGCATCTCCCAAAAGACAAACACAACAACACATAACATGTGCTTTTCCTCTTCCATCGTTCACCTGTCCATTTCCATCTACTGTCTCTTCTCGAAGGCACAGAAGCGCATCTACCTCTACATCTGCGTACCGTATACACACAGGAGACACGTCTCGTTCGAGTCTGGGTCTACATTCTGCAGCCAGTGTAGACAGCTGCCTGACTGCTCGCTTCTTCCCTCGGCTCCCCCGAGACCTCCTCTCCTGCCATGCCTCTCTCGGAAGGTGATTGATGAGAAGCCATTTCCGTACTTCTCCCTTGCAGACAGCACCCGGCTCTTCTCCACTGATGTACCATGTGAAGACTCCTCTCTGAGGGATGGGTTTCTCTTCAAGCCATCAAATGAAGCGTCCATGCGCTGGAGGTTGTGCTGGGCCGACTGCAGACACTGCAGTGGACCAGACCAAAGCCTGACAGTGGTGTGGGTGAGTGAAGACTGGTCTAGCCAACCTGTTTGAGGATGGGAAAGAGGAAAGGGGAGGAAAGAGTGTGTGCTAGAAGCATTAAGCTGTCTCTAGTGCTCCACAAGACAAGGTTTGTCTAGTTTGGATGCACAGTGGTCACGCAGAATGAGAGACAGATATGTAGGCAATGACTCAGGGAAAACCATTGGAAAGAAAAGTTAAAAGTGAAATCTCTTTAATGCTTTCTCTTTTTTCCTCAGCAATGAACTATACTGCTTGACAGATGTTGCTTCTAAGAAAGAAGACCCCAGTAATTTCACATGTGTCTCCTCGAGAGCTTCAGAAGAGTTTTAATATAAGCCAAAACATTTCTCAACATACTCTTCCAAAAGGTTTCCTATCGACATTAATAAGCCTATACTTTTAAATTATGCCAACAATTGTCTCTTATTCATTTATTTTTGAAGGAATTTTAGTCAAAGTATTTCAGACAAGCTGACAAAGAAAGAGTTGCAAAATATTTCATCCTCTCCCTCACTCTCATGTCGTTCCAAGCTGTATGACTTTATTTTCTGCAGAACACAAAAAGTGTATTGTTCACAGTTTGTTTTATTGCTTACACACTAAAAGCGGTACTTGAGGCTTACTCAGTGAAACCTGATGTATCTAATGTACTTAACTCATGTACCTAATCTTTAGATCAAGTTTGAAAAACTGCAAGCACATCATCTGCTTCACACTCAGTTTGCAAGTTTTTCACAGTAACAAAACCCAGTGAATACAGTTCTCTACATTAGATACATAAATCAAAACTAACAGCTCTTGTGTTTTATTTGGAAAAAAAAGAAAGAAAAAAAATCACATTTATTTACTGATTACCTACATGCAATGCTTACACATGAACACATTCATAGCTAATTAGTTAACTTAGAAATCAACATTCAATGATTTGAGAAAAAAAAAAAAACATTTATTTTACCCCTTTGCATTTCAGCTAATTTGTTCACTCAAAACTCTTCAAAAATCAAAACTGTTTTTTGAGAAAGAAATAATTTCTTGCATTTATGTTTATAGTGTACATATGTACTGACTAAGCATACAAAGTGTATATACAGTATTTGTGCACATACACATACATGTGAGTGAAAAAACAGCTGTGCACTTCACTGCACACTGAATATGCAAAATGCAAGGTAGTACATTTGTCACATCCTTGTGTAGTTGCCGTGTATATGAGCTAACCAACTGTGCATTATAGTGGGATTGCACTTGCGTCACAATTTAGTTAGTTACCCGGATGCGTGGCCATATTGGTGATTCTCGGGTGTAAACAACAGCATGGATTGCAAGGTTAATGTACTACTGAATACATTGTTTTTGCTAATTTATGCTGTCTAAACCATGGAAAAAATGTGTGGAAGCTGCTAAATAATATAGAGAAGGACTTAGTAAGCAGGAAAGGGTGCAATATTTTGACAAACTAAAGCCAACAGGTGATAAAGATATGTACAAGCAGGATTAATTAAAATATTAGCCTAATATTTAACCCACCGAAGCAGACATGATAAGAACAAACACGTATATTGTCAAGATTCTTAACCTGGAAATCCTGGTTCAGTTTGGCCAACCACAAATGCCTTTTGAATGTGATTTAAAGTGATTGTTTTTGCATGTTGTATGAGTGTTTTAGGGTTTCATGTATAGTTTCAGAAATTGTGTGCAACTGTCAAATTGTCAAAATCTGTAAAATGTTTCAAGCTTTTTTTCATACAAATGTCAGTAATGTCAGTAAAATGGAGCCTACAATTTTCAAAGTATCTTCTTTTGTGTTCCAAGTCAGAATTTTAATTTTTGGGTGAACTATCCCTTTAAGATTGAGCACATTAAGTTTCATGAGCTATGAAAGAGCAACATCTGAGCAATAGCATTTCCCTCTGGGAAAGCTCAGCGATTAGAGGAACGCATAGTGCTAGACATTCAAAGACATAAAAAATACACACGGAATGAACAAATGAAACAAACACAATATAAAGCTAGACAAACACAGATGGAGAAACGCAGAGCAGCACAGCGCTAAAATATGGTAAATAAAGTCTCTCAAAGTAGTTTACCCACATTTGAAAGTGATATAACACACATTACCATTGCAGGATTTCCCCTTGCTCATCACATCACTTACTCTGCACTAATAATAGACTTCAGTGAAGTGTATTGTATTAGCTCAAGCTAGGTGGCTAACAAGGCCTTCAGTGATGGGCTACTGCAATTCGCTGTACATAAAAAGCTAATGAACCACAAGAGTGATATACTTCACTTGTTTTCTTTTCATTAACCCCTCCTTTCTCTGTCCTGACTTGGCACAGCCGGTTGTGCCCATCAAAGGCTTTGGACGCAATTGATGTGCGCTCAGCATCTGATGTGATGCCCCTGCGCTGGGTAAAAGAACAGCCTGTGTGATGCTGCACAACAACATTTGACCCCATTTAAAAACTTGATACCAATTAAGTAGGATTTTACCCATAAATAATTTAGCAGGTTCTATCTCTCTCTCTTTCTCTGCCTCAATCTCGCACTGCACTCTCACAGTGGAAAGAGACTGGCTAATGAAGCACTCACTTGGGTGAAAGTGGAGCAGACAGGCTGACTATGGCCCATTTTTATCAGCTTCTCTAAGTGATTCATTTCTAAACTTGATATTTATATTGTGCCGAATGATTCTATATGCTTTGGCCCATCATCTTCTAACTGATTGGTTTAGCTCACGAGAATGGTGGAAGGCCAATGAAGAAAGTGAGATACAAAGACAGAGAATGTGAGGCTCAGGGCAGCATTTTCAAGACGTCATGATGTTCAGGTCTTACTTTTGAGGAAAGACTAGATCAAGGCCGGGTTGTCATGATTTTTGACTTTCAGTGGTCAGTACCAATACTAGTGAAATGTCATAATTCTTGAAATAAATTTTGATTAAAAAACACATTCTTGTATTTATACAGGAAAAAATGAATATTTAATTAAAAACTGCTTTAAGTATTTTTAATTTTTTTTTTTAATAAAATGCTTTCACCCTTTTAAAATTGCTTGAAGTTTTAATTAGGAAGGAAATATAGAAATAAATGAAAAGGAGGGAGATGTTTTCCTCACTAGACAAAATTTGAACCAATAAGTGTTAAAGGGATAGTTCACCCAAAACTGAAAATTACCTTATGATTTACTTATCCCCAAGCCATCCTAGGTGTATATGACTTTCTTCTTTCAGAAGAATATGGTCAAAGTTATATTAAACAATGTCCTGGCTCTTCGAAGCTTTATAATGGTAGCGAATGGGTGTTGAGATTTTGAAATCCAATGAAGTGCATCCATCTATACATCATAAAAAGTACTCCACACGGCTCCAGGGGGTTTGTCTCTTCTCACTGGAGCTTACGTCCTAGTACGTCCTACATCATCCGCGCACATGACAGTTAGCGGAAGCTAGAGATTACGGTTTATAAAGTTTTAAATATGGATATTGTTTTTACATAAATGGATCGATTCACTTCAGAAGGCCTTTATTAACCCCCCGGAGCCATGTGGAGCACTTTTTTTGAAGGATGGATGCACTTTATTTTTGTTTAAAATCTCAACACCCATTCACTGCCATTATCAAGCTTTGAAGAGACTGAGCATTTTTAATATCATTCTGACTGTATTCATCTGAAAGAAGAAAGTCATATACACCTTCATTTTTGGGTGAACTATTCCTTTAATATTCACAGTCGCAAATAAGTACGCAAGTTAAACAACCCACAGGTTCTGTGCTGGTACTCAATACTACAGATGCTGTAGAAAGATTGCTACGGTTGCATCATTTTTATTTATCGAAGTGCTGTTACTTCTGATACCCATAGATCAAGTATAAAACGACAGCATTAATGATAATAAATGCCCAGTTGACAATGAGAAAAGAAGAATGAAGTTAAATAGGGATAAAGAATGGGTGCAGAAGCTGGGGATGTGATTAATGAGAGGGGGACTCATGTTGTGCGGTACTGAAGGGAAAGATAACTTGTGTTTCAGTGCTTGAGTTTTAAGCATGAGCGTATGCACTTGTGTCAATGTGTGTATGCGTGTTTGTCTGCGTTACATACTTGGTTGCTGTTTTCTTTTGCTTGAGCTCTATCAGTGGGGGATAGTTGCTGTCTTCTTTGAAGCGAGCTCCAGTTTCTGTGAAATCAGATTCTCTATTCCCCTTGCTCCTCTCTGCAATGCCAGTGAAAACACATACAGGCACACACACCCCATCTATAAGGCTTGGCTTCTACAAACACTGTAGAGCATGTCTGTCTACATCTTATGTCTTTTTTTTTTTCATCCTGCTTCTTTCTCTATTCTTTTATTTCACTTCTTGAAACACTTCTATTCATTAGTATTGTGATTACAAATTTGTTCATTACACAAACTACTACAGTATATGTACTAATAATCAAATTCATTATAAACAGAGTGCACAATGACTTCATTATAACTGGATTGAAGTGTATAATTTATGTCACTAGTGTCACTATTTTGTAAATTGCAAAACACTTCTGTCAGCCATTGGTTGGACAAACTGATACTGTTTCGGGCAGGTTGAGATGTTCAAGCAAAAAGAAGAATGATTTGAAAGCACCACAGAGGGAATCAGTCTGCTATGGCTTACTTATAGTTTCTCTGCATTTCAATGCAGAAAAAAAAATACACACTTCAATTTCAAAGGTCACCCAAAAATGAAAATGTGGTCATCTTTAACTCAACCTCATGTTGCTCCAAAACTATGGAAGCTTGGTGATATTTTTGCTATGATAAATAAATAGGTAATACAGTTGAGGTTATAAAATGACCCAGTGCAAAAGTTTACATACCCTTTGATTCTTAATACTGTGTTCTTCCAGCTGTTTTTTTTTTGTTTGTTTTTTTAGTGATAGTTGTTCATGAGTCCCTTGTTTGGCCTTAACAGTTAAACTGCCTGTTCTTCAAAAAACAACAACAATGACTGTATTTTGAGATCCATCTTTTCACACTGAGGACAACTGAGGGACTCATACAACTTTTACAGAAGGTTCAAACGTTCACTGATGCTCCAGAAGGAAACGCGATGCATTAAGAGCTGGGGGTAAAAACTTTCTTTTATTTGAATCAGGGTAAATTTAACTTATTTTGCCTTCTGGTAAACATGTACCTATTTTCTGTAGCCTCTGAAGGGCAGCACTAAATGAAAAAATGTGATATTTAGGCAAAATAAGAAAAATGTACACACCTCCATTCTGTTCAAAAGTTTTTAACTCCCCAGATCTTAATGCATAGTTTTTCTAACACTAAAGTAAAAAACAGCTGTGGATCATTCCGGTAACAACATAGTATTAGAAATCAAGGGGATGTAAACTTTCGAATTGGGTCATTTTTATAAATTCAGCTATTATTTTCTTTTGTGGACTATATGTAAACATCTTTTATGTGAAATATCTTATTCAGGTCAGTACTAAATAAACAATAACATGCATTCTGTATGATCCCTCCTATTTTGGTAAAATAACTAAAATTTTTAATGATTCTGAAAGGGGGGTATAAACTTTTGACTTCAACTGTAAGACAGTAGGTAAATGCAACTTCTATCCCACAATTCAGACTTTGTTTCACTTTAAACAAAAAAGTCAGAATTGCGAGACATAAACTCAGACTTTTCCCCTCACAATTCTGAATTTACATCTTACAGTTCTGACTTTGAGCTTGAAACTCAAAATGTAATTTTTTCCCCCTCGTTACAGAATAAAAAATAAAAGATGATAAATGATTCTCCATTTATATCTTGCAATTCTGACTTTTTCTTTAAATTCTGAGCTTAAATCCACAATTCACAATTTCTTCCTCGCTACAGAATAAAAAAAATAGAATTGTGACTTTTTATCTCACAATTGTGACTTTTTTTTTCTTTGAATTTCTAGTTTATATCTCACAGTTCAGATGTTTCTCAGTTCAGAAACTTGTTTATTTCTTGCAAAAAGTCACAATTATGAGACATAATTATCCATCCATCTATCTGGGTATCTGTCTATCTGTCTATCTATCTATCTATCTATCTATCTATCTATCTATCTATATGAAAGTCAGTGGGATCCAATGTTGGTTTTGATTTACTGTATAGATAGAAGCTGTTAAAACATTTTTCAAAATATCTTCTCTTCAGTTCTGCAGAAGAATAAAAGTCACACAGGTTTGGAGTAAAGTAAATGATTTAAATTATTAAATGATGAGTGAATTTTCATTTTAGAACATTCCTTTTAATGTTTAAATTCAGGACTGTCCTCCAACCAAAAGTAGGCAGAAAAGCCTGAGTACAATAATTCTCCATAATTCTCTCAGAACAAGCGGTTTAACACAGTCTTCACCCTACACTTGACCTGCTTTATGCAGCAGTACAGTATCCCCTCCCCCCTTTGCCCACTTTTCCACCCTCCCTCTTCTCCAGCTCGAGGTAGGGCACAGGGCGGAGGGCATGCCAAGCTGGTCGACACTTTTAAGCAAAGATTAAAGCTCTTCCTTTTTAATCAGTCATTTGGCAATGTGCTAAGCCTTTCCTATCCTGCCACTGCTGCAGATCAATTTTTAATGCAACTGTGCACAGTGCAGCCGTCTGACAGGCAAGAAAGGCAATATTTACAAAGGGTCTATTTACAAATATGCGAGTGAAGAAAATCTTTGCGGGCCACAATTGATCACTCTTAAGGAATTTTAAATGAAGCTTCTGTCATGCACTGCGACCTCTGAGAGTCTCAATGTGCAAGAGTGTGGCAGATGTGTATGTGTCGGAGTGTATATATATTCTGTTTTTCTGTTTATTTATTTATTTTTAAAATGTGCAACAGTTACTTATAGAGGTGCACAAACTGCACCTGATGTCTGTGTTTTTCAGTAGATTTTTATTTATTTTTTCTTAACAGCTCCACTCTTAAAAAATAGTGTATGTATGCCCTGTAATGATAAATTAATGAAGGAGTGCCATACTTTCAGATATGCATGTTTTTTGGAGACTTCATATCTGAACTGGAGTGCTGAACATTTTGATTCAAAACTAGGCTAAAGATGAGTGTCGGAATCAGTGCTCTAACTTGTTTTAGTTCATGCACCTCATAAGATTCATAAGGTGCCAGGATATTAGTTAAAAATAATCTAATATCTATGTTCAGCTTTGCATTTTTATAGGCTCGTCTCAAATTTACCTCAAAATTACCTCAGTCGGCTTTCACTCTGTCATTCAGCACCCTGCACTGCATTGATCTTCACAAAATTGACCTGGTTTCCTTCAGATCAATGCTCTATTACATGCCATCATTCTGAGGTGAGTCACAGCGGTGAAGAGTTCAGCACGCTGTTGTTTAACCTCTGTCCTCTTTGTGCAAGCTGTCTGAGCAAGATGCTAAATTACAAAGGAAACAACAAGGCCAGGAGAATTGAGTGTACGGAAGCTACATATACACCACAATGGGATGCATGGAACACAGGCCTATTAAAGAACCACTGTAATTTACTCGCATTGTGGGTGTTTAGCAAGGCTACAGACTCTCAAAAATGCCTCCCATCTCTTGGCCATAACACACACAAATGGTGAGGTATTGAGAATAATGAGAGTTCAGATATCACTCAAAGGTGTTTTGAAAGAAAAACTGGTATGTTGTTTGAAAGGAAACAATCTTGACCTCAAAAGCATAACATCAAAGTAAGACTGAAGATAATCAGCCCAACAGTGCTCTGTTTTATGAGGGTAAATGTTTATTTATTCAAAAAATCTACAAACACAAAGTAATAGATACAATGTTAATCAAAGTATTTTTCCATGAAGTAGCCTGTTAATAATTTTTTTTTCTTTTTTGCGTGTGTGAGTTAGTGTTGAGTGCGCTACTGTCATTGTTATGCATGTACGTGCTCTTTTAACTCTGTTGTTTTCTTTTGATTGATCTTACATTTAGGGTCCCAGAGATTATAATACTATACATTTGTATACATACTATATATACTTTTAAAAGTAACCATAAAATTAAATTTTTATACATTACAATGCACTACAAATTAAAAAAAAAAAAAACACATGCAAATTTGCAGCAAATACTCACGACACAACCAAATACAGAAACGTACTGCAAATACTTGCGCCACAACCAAATACAGAAACGTACTGCAAATACTCACGACACAACCAAATACAGAAACATACTGCAAATACTTGCACCACAACCAAATACAGAAACGCGCTGCAAATACTCATGACACAAACAAATAAACACGTTGCAAATACTTACGACACAACCAAATACAGAAACGCTGCAACTACTTATGACACAACCAAATACAGAAACATGCAGCAAATACGACACAACCAAATACAGAAACGTACTGCAAATACTTGCGCCACAACCAAATACAGAAACGTGCAGCAAATACGACACAACCAAATACAGAAACGTACTGCAAATACTTGCGCCACAACCAAATGCAGAAACGCGCTGCAAATACTCGTGACACAACCAAATAAACACGTTGCAAATACTTACGACACAACCAAATACACAAACACGTTGCAAATACTCACAACACAACCAAATACAGAAATGCACTGCAAACACTTGCGCCACAACCAAATACAGAAACGCACTGCAAATACTCACGACACAGCAAAATACAGAAACACGATGCAAATACTTACGACACAACCAAATACAGAAACATGCAGCAAATACTAATGATAACCAAATACAGAAACATGCAGCAAATACTTACAATGCAACCAAATACAGAAACACAATGCAAATACTTACGACACAACCAAATACAGAAACATGCAGCAAATACTCATGACATAACCAAACACAGAAACATACTGCAAATACTCACAACACAACCAAATACAGAAACAAGCAGCAAATACTCATGATAACCAAATACAGAAACACGCTGCAAATTTACGACACAACCAAATACAGAAACACGCTGCAAATACTCACGACAATCAAATACAGAAACACATTGCAAATACTTACGACACAACCAAATACAGAAACACGCTGCAAATACTCATGACAACCAAATACAGAAACACATTGCAAATACTTACGACACAACCAAATACAGAAACGTACTGCAAATACTTGCGCCATAACCAAATACAGAAACGAGCTGCAAATACTCATGACACAACCAAATAAACACGTTGCAAATACTTATGACACAACCAAATACACAAACACGTTGCAAATACTCACAACACAACCAAATACAGAAATGCACTGCAAACACTTGCACCACAACCAAATACAGAAACGCACTGCAAATACTCACGACACAACAAAATACAGAAACACGATGCAAATACTTACGACACAACCAAATACAGAAATATGCAGCAAATACTTACAATGCAACCAAATACAGAAACACGATGCAAATACTTACGACACAACCAAATACAGAAACATGCAGCAAATACTCATGACATAACCAAACACAGAAACATGTTGCAAATACTCACAACACAACCAAATACAGAAACAAGCAGCAAATACTCATGATAACCAAATACAGAAACACGCTGCAAATTTACGACACAACCAAATACAGAAACACGCTGCAAATACTCATGACAACCAAATACAGAAACACATTGCAAATACTTACGACACAACCAAATACAGAAACATGCAGCAAATACTCATGACATAACCAAACACAGAAACATACTGCAAATACTCACAACACAACCAAATACAGAAACAAGCAGCAAATACTCATGACATAACCAAACACAGAAACATACTGCAAATACTCACAACACAACCAAATACAGAAACGTGCAGCAAATACTCATGACATAACCAAACACAGAAACATACTGCAAATACTCACAACACAACCAAATACAGAAACGTGCAGCAAATACGACACAACCAAATACAGAAACGTACTGCAAATACTTACGACACAACCAAATACAGAAACATGCAGCAAATACTCATGACATAACCAAACACAGAAACATACTGCAAATACTCACAACACAACCAAATACAGAAACATGCAGCAAATACTCATGACATAACCAAACACAGAAACATACTGCAAATACTCACAACACAACCAAATACAGAAACGTGCAGCAAATACGACACAACCAAATACAGAAACGTACTGCAAATACTTGCGCCACAACCAAATGCAGAAACGCGCTGCAAATACTCGTGACACAACCAAATAAACACGTTGCAAATACTTACGACACAACCAAATACACAAACACGTTGCAAATACTCACAACACAACCAAATACAGAAATGCACTGCAAACACTTGCGCCACAACCAAATACAGAAACGCACTGCAAATACTCACGACACAACAAAATACAGAAACACGATGCAAATACTTACGACACAACCAAATACAGAAACATGCAGCAAATACTAATGATAACCAAATACAGAAACATGCAGCAAATACTTACAATGCAACCAAATACAGAAACACAATGCAAATACTTACGACACAACCAAATACAGAAACATGCAGCAAATACTCATGACATAACCAAACACAGAAACATACTGCAAATACTCACAACACAACCAAATACAGAAACAAGCAGCAAAAACTCATGACAACCAAATACAGAAACACATTGCAAATACTTACGACACAACCAAATACAGAAACGTACTGCAAATACTTGCGCCATAACCAAATACAGAAACGAGCTGCAAATTTACGACACAACCAAATACAGAAACACGCTGCAAATACTCACGACAATCAAATACAGAAACACATTGCAAATACTTACGACACAACCAAATACAGAAACACGCTGCAAATACTCATGACAACCAAATACAGAAACACATTGCAAATACTTACGACACAACCAAATACAGAAACGTACTGCAAATACTTGCGCCATAACCAAATACAGAAACGAGCTGCAAATACTCATGACACAACCAAATAAACACGTTGCAAATACTTATGACACAACCAAATACACAAACACGTTGCAAATACTCACAACACAACCAAATACAGAAATGCACTGCAAACACTTGCACCACAACCAAATACAGAAACGCACTGCAAATACTCACGACACAACAAAATACAGAAACACGATGCAAATACTTACGACACAACCAAATACAGAAACATGCAGCAAATACTCATGATAACCAAATACAGAAACATGCAGCAAATACTTACAATGCAACCAAATACAGAAACACGATGCAAATACTTACGACACAACCAAATACAGAAACATGCAGCAAATACTCATGACATAACCAAACACAGAAACATGTTGCAAATACTCACAACACAACCAAATACAGAAACAAGCAGCAAATACTCATGATAACCAAATACAGAAACACGCTGCAAATTTACAACACAACCAAATACAGAAACACGCTGCAAATACTCATGACAACCAATTACAGAAACACATTGCAAATACTTATGACACAACCAAATACAGAAACACGCTGCAAATTTACAAGGCAACCAAATACAGAAACACATTTCAAATACTCATGACACAAATATAAAAACACACTGCAAATACTCGCAACACAACTAAATACAGAATCGTGCCGCAAATACTCATGACACAACCAACTACAGAAACACGCTGGAAATACTCACGACACAACCAAATACAGAATTTTTTTTAAGTTGCAGGGCGTTAAGCTCTCTCGGACATTAAGATTTTGAAAGACGTCCAGTGTCTAATACCCACCAAGGTTAAATTTATTGAATCAATAATACAGTAAAAACTACAATATTGTAAAAGATTATTACAATTAAATAAACTCTTCTCTATTTTTTTATATTTTAAAACAGAATTTTATAATATGCTGATTTTATGCTGCTACATTTTTCCTAGGATTCTTCGATGAATACAAGGTTAAAAAAAAAAGCATTTATGTAATTGTTTTTCTAATGTTAAAGTATTTACTATCACTTTTGATCATTTTAATGCATCATTGATAAAAGTATTAATTCTTTTATAGAAGTGTTGTTATCAATTTGACCTCAGGAAGGAAAAAAAAGAGAGACTAAACTGCAAGCAGTATGTCTTTATAGTACCAGTCAGAAAAATTTGTGCATATGATATTTATTACATTTATTCAAGATTTATATCTGGGTTCCCCCCATCCCTCATACAAAACAACAAAGTTTACGTTTATAGCAGACCGGTTGTACGTTGTGACCAAACCAACTGTTCTTAAACTCACTGTCTCTTCATTGAGCTTGGATTTCTCCTATTCTACCTGTTTCCCAGCGGGAAATCAATGTTGTGTGGTTTTGACAGTGCTTGAGGCTTTTGGCTTGGCCACACAACAAGGCTTTTACTGTGAGTGTGCCTGTGTGTGCACATTAGCCACCTCTCACCTCTCTCCTGACATTAGTAATAAAAATGAACACAGCCCAAACTGCTTTCAGTCAACTCCGTAGATGTGTATGTGTGTGTGTATTTGTCCGTTGGTGCTGTCGCCAATTTGTAGTGAATTTTGGCCAGGCGAGGTGACGGAACGGCTCCTTGATAAACAGAGAAGCGGTGCTTCGATTTTCCATCCAGAAGCATTTGGAAACACATGGGTCTCTGAGCCAGTGAGCGGGGCGGAGGAGACTGGTGCTTATCAATAGAGTAATGCCTGCACAAAACATTACTGACCACCCTGACTACAACTCCCCAGGCTGACAAAACAGAGAGAGAAATGACGGAGAGCTTGACATAAATGCAGGATGCAAAAGATGTATGCATGCAAGCCCTTTTTAAATACACCACACAAACGCTTAAAAATACAACAAAGATAATACCAGATGGCTCACTCCTGTTACGCAGTACCTTTTTAAAGGAATTATTCACCAAAAAAATAAAAATGTGCTTAACATTTACTCATCCCCAGGCCATCCAAGATGTAAATTAGTTGATGTTTCTTCATCAGAGTTTCTTCAACAGATTTAGAGATATTTAGCATTACATCACTTGCTTACCAATGGATCTTCTGCAGTGAATGGGTGCCATCAGACTGAAAGTCCAAACAGCTGAAAAAAACATTACAATAATCCACAAGTAATCCACATGACTCCAGTTCATCAATTAACATTGTGTGAAGTGAAAAGCTGCATGTTTGTAATAAACAAATCCATCATTAAGCTGTTTTAAGTTCAAACTGTCGCTTCTGGCCAAAATACAAGTCCATAATCCATGATAACACTTCCTCCCTTGTTGTCCCCTCACATCAAAATCCAACAACATATTTGTTTAAAACTGTTTTGAACTGTCACTTGTAAGCGGTGCTAGATCTGTGCATATTTCTCTCCTGATTCATACAAGACAACCTTTTCAGTAAAGAATGCAATATTATGGATAGGGTATTGATATTTTAGCCAGAAACAATGGTTTGAAGTTAAAATGTTTTAATGATGGATTGACTTATTTCAGACATGCAGATTTTAGCGTCACAATCTGTTTGGACTCTCAACATTGGATCTACTGCAGTGAATGGGTGCCGTCAAAATGATTGATGTAACGTAACATTTCTCCAAATATTTCCAGATGAAAAAACAAACTCATCTACACCTGGATAGCCTGAGGATGAATATGTTTTCAGCAAATTGATAATATTATATCAGTTTATGTAATTTTATATAAAAGGACTGAATGTTTCAAAGTGAGACAAACTTACACCACTGTAATACTTAATTTTCTAATACTTAATGTTTGTAGGCCTAGAAAGAAATTGTTTGTAGAAATGATGTAGAAATGTAATTTTTTCTGGAGGATGATATTTAGTACCTGACTTTTGTTTGTTAAACGGATTTTACTAAAAGACTAAAAGGACAGAAAATGAAATTGGGGATTCAGGAAAAAATAATGAAATAATTTCCAATTATGCAAACAATTAAAGTAGTGAAAATATTTTAAAGCAATCCTTATGTTGATTCACTGATTGTGATAATGTGATAACATTTACTAATATGATAAGACTAATTTGATTTCCATTTTTAAAAACTGAATCTAAGGCATATGATGAGACATGAAAATGTACCGCATATCAGGAATGACCCAAATGACTATATTATTCACACGCGTGATGAAGCAGATGATATGGCACATGTACAACTCTGAGCCTCACACTCCACACACACACTGAACAAACACAGCTAAAGAGTAATGTGCGGCGTCACGCCTCTCAGCCACTATCAGCACTTTAAAGACCTCCAACCGCACAGGGGTGTCAAAACTAGAGGTGGGGTGCTGAACTCTCCCTCTTTCTGACGAGAGTTAAGGAGATCAGGTTGCCAAGACTGTAGTTTTAAAGCTCTCTCTTCCCTCTGTGCTCATCAGCCAGAAAACAACTCTCTCGGCTAAGCGCCGGTGATCAAACGCCACAGTCTCCCGATGCGTGCCATCAGGACAGTTAGGCTAATAGGATTGGGAGCCCCCAGGTGAGCTGAGGGTGCTCTTTGAGAGCTACCGATTAGCCAACAGTTACAGGCACGCTGACATAGAGAGACCCAGGGAGGAAATCTGACGTTGTAAGCTAGACAAGTAACTTTTCCTAGCTTCAAGTTATTATTCAAGCATTCATTTAGCAGTCATTACAGAAGCTTCATACATAGGAAGACACTGAGTGGTTGCTAGGGCATACTGTGTGGTTGGTAACATGTTGCTATGCATTTGTTAGGTTGGTTGCTCACAGGTCTAAGGCAGTAGTCTTTATAATATTTATGTCCTTAGATGCAGCTTACTCCCTGCTTCAGTATAATGAACTTAAATTTATGGTGGGAAAAAGTGCATTTTTACATTTTAAAAAAACTTAATTCTTTATGATTTATAAGCTGATTTCCTCATGGGGACCAACAAACTGTGCTCACAAAATATACTTGTGTATACATAACATAGGGAATACCAGGTACACTCTCACACATCATTTTCTTTTTTTTTATGTTTCTGCATGCTAGGATCACATGACTGATTTGACAGACAAGTTTTCAAATATTAATAAGCAGGCAAGCAGTTTTGTTAAAGTGGTAACACTTTACAATAATGTTTATTAGTTAAAATTAGTTAACTACATTATTTAACTTACTACAGCATTTATTAATAATGTTAATTTCAGCATTTACTAATGCATTATTTAACTCAAATTGTGTTTTATTTAACATTAGTAAAGGCACTGTGAACTAACATGAACAAAAAAGAACTGTATTTTAATTAACTAACATTAACTAAGATTAATAAATAGTGTAATAAATGCATTGTTCATTGTTTGTAAATGTTAGTTAATACATAAACTACTTTTAACAAATGACACCTTAGTGTAAAGTGTTACTGTAAAGTATTTTTTCCCTACCATTTAATAAGATTTTCTTTTTAAGAATTTCATTTATTTATTTATTTATTATTATTAATATTATTTATAGTATCACCATGAAAAGAACAAAATGGAAAAACGTGAATCAGACAAAGTGATTGTTAGAAAAAGAGACAAAGATTGTTACAAAAATAAAATAAAATAAAATTAGTTACTTTCAAAAGTAATGGATTACAAGTAACTTTTTATAATAAGTAATGCATTGCATTACTTTTGCACTAGTTTTTGTTACCTGGGCTGGACTTGCTTATTTGTTTTTTAATAACAAAAAAACAAACAAACAAACAAACAACAACAACAACAAAAAAACACACAAAAGTTATATTTTTGGCTATTGTAAAGGTCCTTTTAAACCAAAAGGGAAATTATTAAGCCTTAGGCTGAAGAAAGTGCCTCTGTGTTTGCAACTCACTCCCAATTTCTCTCAACACGGGGACAGGAGAGTATTCAGTGAATAAATTGGAAAACAAAGTAACTTGCGTTACTTATTTAAATAAAATAAATCATATATTTCACTGTAAATTTACAAGTGTGACACTGTTACTTTACTAGTTACTTGAAAAAAATAATTTGATTACATAACTAGACTTACTTGCATTGCTCAAAACAAGCTGCATTCACTAAAATATCCATAGCAGTCTTTGTGAGTGCACAGCTTGGTTTATATAGGTGTGTTTTATGAGGTTTGGTCCAGGAGATGAATAAAGAGCCTAGCCAAAGGGCTCTCTCTCGTTACGTAAGCGAGGCCTATACCGGTGCCAGGCCTGACCTCAGTTCCTGTTTGGGCCAAAACAACAGGATTGTCTGCAGCCAAGCAGCTTCAAAGAGCAAGTCTTGCATAAGACCTACAGCAGACTGGCAGAGTCACTGAAGAGGCCAATGTTTTGCAGAGAGATTTATAAAATGGTTGGCTCATGGTGTTCACCTCCCACCTCTCACACCTTACTAGTAGTAGAGACATGTTAAAGAGTTACTGAAATAAACCTTCCTCTGAGCTTGCTTGATACAGAATTGCTAGGGGGGAAGAAATGGACAACTTTTTTGGTACACTTCACCATCAATGCATATGTCCAGTTTGTCTACTAAAAGCAGCATTTTCCTCTTTTTCCACAATTATACACATGCACACACATACACACACACACACATCCAGCCACACACAATGAGAGTGAGGCAAATTTAATGCATGACAAGGCTCAATAGTTAGATACACAGTAATTACATTGTGTGCTCTGCACGGTGACTGAGTTTGCCTTAGTCAGTGACAGCCTGGCTCAGCGTTAATTGTTTTCAAATTGTTTTGGGAATGATATATGGCTAATAGCTTGTGTATGACATAGAGTGTGTGTGTTAGTGTGTATGAAACCCACCTGTGCCTCTAGTGATGACTGCAGCATAACAAGTTTCACAGGCCACAGCCTGTAGCGGAGCCCATGCACTGCAGCAATGTGGGCCATCTCCAAAGCGTCCTCTACAAAACAGTAATTGTTCTGGAAACATATGCATTTAGACACTTGTTCTCAGAGGTTCAAGAGTCTGTGACAACTGTTTTCCCGGAAAGCTTGAATAGGACAGGGACCTGGCATTTCTTTGAGCATCTCTCTGGTTTTTCTCTTATACATACATAAAGCAGATGGGAAAAGATTTGGACATGCTCAGGAAAACTAAGCACAGATCTTTAAGAATGTTTCCCAGATGACAGAGCTGGAGGGAGCGTTTTTGTTTAAAGATCTATAGATTTTTTTCTCTCTCTTTTAATCTAGAATTACAGCAATTGGAAGGTCACAAGATGAAATAAAACATTTTGGTTGTTATTCACATTCGTTCATTCACTTTGGGCTGTTATCTATTATTTATGATTCACTTTTCACTTGTAACTCATAGTTTTCACCTAAATATTGTTACTACAACAACAACTGTCAAACAAACTGGCAGACAGACAGACAGGGAGACAAATAAATAATAATAATAATAAAGATATACAATATAAATAAAAGTATGTTCAGGATTTCTGCCTAAGCAAACAAAAACAAACAATCAAACAAACAAATAGGAATTCTTGCTGGGATTGATTGAAAATGCCATAGTGAGCTATTATTTTAATGGTACTTCAATCACTGTAAATAAATAAATAAATAAATAAATAAACAATATGTACAATAAAATAAAACATTTAATCATGTCCAGTGTTTCCTTGAAAACAAAACAAATAAAAATAAAAAAACAAATGAAACAAAATATGGAAAAAAAATTAAGATTTCTTCCTGATATTCTGCCAAAACTATTAATAAACTATTATTTTAATATTACTACAACCACAATATATGTATATATATATATATGTATAGTAATCAAGTCCAGGGTTTCTGCCAAAACAAAACATGAAATTTCAGAGTTCTTGCTGATATTCTGCCAAAATACCGAGCTACTATTGTAATATTACTACAAGCGCTATAAACAAGCAAGCAAACAAGCAAACAAGCAAACAAACAAACAAACAAACAGACAGACAGACAGATTAGATAGATAGATAGATAGATAGATAGATAGATAGATAGATAGATAGATAGATAGATAGATAGATAGATAGATAGATAGATAGATAGATAGATAGATAGAATAAGATATACAATGTGAATACAAAAATGTATTTATGTCCAGACTTTCTGACAAAACAAAACAAATCATGAAATTAAGAGTTCCTGCTGATATTCTGCCAAAATACCATAGCTAGCTATTATTTTAATATTACATCCACTGTAAACTAACAAACAAACAAACAAAATAAGATATATAATAAAATTAAAAAGTGTAACCATGTTGATGGTTTCTGACAAAACAAAACAAAACAAGAATTAAAATTCTTGCTGGGTTTCTGACAAAATACCCTAACTAGCTACCATTTCAATATTGATACAACCACTGAAAATAAATTAATAAAAATAAAATTAAATAAATTATGCAACTAACTATGCTATATGTTTACTGTTTATATCCTGTGAATCACACATTATTTCATTAGTTTATGCATTAACTAACAAACAATTGACATTTTATTGTAAAATGTTAATTTAATTTAATTTAATCATGCAATCATCTTCCACTGTTTGCAAGATATATCTATATTAATATTTTCTGGTTTACAGTCATAATAATAGCAACTATTTTGGTGGAAACTGTAGCAGCCATGGTGAATTTTTATTACAAGCATATGCATGCAGATGACTGTATTTAGTCATACATTTAAAATGCATTTGTTTGTTGAAAAAACACTTTCAGAACAGTTACAAATGATATAATACAGGCTTCAAAAAGATTTGTGTTCTACCAACTGTACACACACCTCAGCGCCTATTACAGCTGGCGCTGACACTAAAAACCACATCCTGGCTTTCAGATTTACAGTGCACAACTCTTTCTATGAGCGTGCACAACACTAACCTGCTTAAGTAATAGCACCGGGGCTGTACAGTCAACACTCCATCAGAATGAAAGAGTGACAGCCCACCGTTTGAAACGTAATCCATACCAGATTACACCCTCACTCAGATCTCTTTATTGATGCTTTCCTGTGGAATTAGCCTGAGACACACTGAACTCTGATTAAAACCGTTTACCCGGAACTGTCAATTACAGCGTCAAAGTAGGCCTAATGTAGACCAGACATCCCTCATAGCCGAGACATCTCTGCTTTCAGAGTCAGCCAAGAAAGCAACACGCTCCAGTCTAAGCTCTTATTAGACCCCTGTCTCGCAGGGGTCCGCCCGTTTAAGTGTGCCACTAATAAATTTATATTTACTGCCTTTGCATTGAGGTATGGTTAAATTATGGCACAATAAACCTGGCATCCGCTTCTGAAAAGCTCTTTTCACCGATGATGTTAAACGCTGTATCGTAAGCAATTTTCCAAAGTGGATTACAGATTTCTCATGCAGGTTTTATTGCACATTATGATAACTTAACCACATCTAAATGTTCGACATAAATGGGAAATATGCGGGCCTTAATATGCAGTATTTTATGTTTTAAGAAGCACTTTTACAAACCTGCAAAGACGCAGGAGTTGCAGCGCAGATGCAGCACAGGAGTCAATAATGTTTATGAGGTTGATTTTAATTATCATGAGATAACGGAGCGGACCCTTCAGTGCCGAGGCCACATCAATCCATAGTATGTGTGCATCTAAACACACACACACACACAAACACACCTACACACCAAATGCACAGGCACTTGCATGCAGAATCACATGCACATAGATATGCCAGACTTTGATTAATGCATAAAGCCTCATGACCGGGATTGATATCTGCCTGGTAAATAATGACAAAGGGGAAATTAAAAAGCTGTATGGGGTCTGGTGAAGTCACTCTCTTTGCACCTGCTCCAGTTGCTACTTAATAAAGGTTTAAACCACATCTCACAACACTATGAGCATTAAAAATGGGTTTTCAGAACACATAAGCTGTTGAAATATAATCAGCTGATATCATATTTTTTGCAGTAACATATTCTGACACCATACTGCAGTTTAATTGTGACAACTTATCCTGTATATTGTGTCTGCAGTCCTAGTTATAGGCTGTTTTTTTCTTCTGGAGAATAATAGAATTGTAAAAAACTTAAAAAAAAACAAAACAAAACAAAACAAAACAAAAAAAAAAACAGAAATACTTACTGTAAAACTTTCTTTATTATAGAGACTTTTTTGTATAACTCTAATCCCTCCATGTTTATCAGTGAAATTTGACAACATAGGCAAAAAGGGCAAGGATTATGTTTTTTTTCTCCTGAACAGCCATCATGGAAAGGTCAAATCAATCTAGTACTAAGCATGCCTCATAAGCAATCCATAAAGAGCCTTGTTTTAAATAATAATGTTTTATAGATCACCTAAACACATTACTGCAGCACAATGAAAAGATCTGATGTCCAGAGAATTGAAATGTGCAAATCCAATATGTGAGTGTGTTTGAGGTAATGAAGTACTGGCATTTTATATAGAACACACACACACACAGGGCACTGACTTTATCCACTGTGCTTCCTATTTTCTTGAATTAATACAAACAGACTGAATCACAAATCCGGTGTCCTATTTCAGTTGCTTTTACATTATTTAACAGGCTATATTTAATTTTTAAATATTAATACAACTATTTATTAAATATTATACTAATATATTTTAGACATGTGACTGTATCAAATTTTAATGTTGCCATAACTGCTGAAGCGTTTTATCACGGTATACAGGATTATCTCAGTATTGATAAACGAATGGAGTAAAGTGTGACCAAACAAAATAAAGAACAAAAACATTGTCAAACAATATCTAGTTTTAGTCCAGATTAAAATGTAAAAAAAGATTTAAAAACGAACAGCCGGTTGAGTATAAAAAAGCATTTTTGGCGATGTGATAAGCATAATTGCGAATACAAAAATCTTAAAGGGTTACTCCACCAACCTCGTTCGTCTTCGGGAACACAATTTAAGGTATTTTGGAAGAAAACCAGGAGGTTTGAAACTGTCAGGTAAATACCACTGTCAAGACCCAGAAAAGTATGAAAGACGTCGTCAAAATAGTCCATCTGCCATCAGTGGCTCAACCATAATTTTACGAGGCTACAAGAATACTTTTTGTACGCAAAGAAAACAAAAATAACTACTTTATTCAAAAATTCGTCTCCTCCACGTCACCGTAGTGCCATTTTGGATCCCCTGTAAGCAAACAGCGTACACTGTTCCCTCTCAGCTGCGTCACACGGATACGCTGTTTTCGTTCGAATCAAAGCGTAAATAAACGGAAAAAAACGTATCCGTGTGACGCAGATGACAGAGAAGAGCGTACGCTGTTTGCGTACAGGTTATACTATCCAAAATGGCGCTATGGTGATGCAGATGAGACGAATTGTTGAATAAAGTCATTGTTTTCATTTTCTTTGCATACAAGAAGTATTCTCGTCGGTTCAGATTGAACCACTGATGGCAGATGGACTATTTTGACGATGCCTTTCTTACTTTTTGGGGTCTTTACCTGGCAGTCAATGGGACATTGAAAATCCTCCCGGTTTTCATCCAAAATATCTTAAATTGTGTTCTGAAGATGAACGAAGCTTTTAGGGGTTTGGAACGACATGGGGGTAAGTGATTAATGACAAAATTTTCATTTTGGGGTGGAGTAGCCCTTTAATGGCTGTTTGAAACATTTAAATCCTGTTTAGAAACAGAAAGTAGCACAGCTACTTTTTTACGGCATTACCATAATAACGGCTGCATTTCTGCTGTCCCATCAGCGCCATCTGCTGTCAGAGAGTAAATGTGCACTTTCATTCTCTGCGTCTCCTTCACTGGTTCCGCCATGCGCGTCTTCATCCGTATTGGGCTTGTTTACATCAAAGGGCACTTTAATTTTTTATGCAGCACACAGTGGTGATGTGCGTTTTAACCAGGTGATCCTAAAAGTATTCTTAAATGCACTCAAAAAATCTGAATAACTTGTAACAAATAATTATTCTCTGTATTTTGAAGTGTCCACAATAACAATATTGTGCATGTTCATTATTGTGATATATCTATTACCGAATACCTGCGCATGTCTTATATATTTATATAGGAAAGAAGAACTATACAGACCTGTATAAATTAAGCAAATCATAATATATCAAATAATTTCTATTAGAAATGTATTTACACTCTCTGTTTATAGTGTATATATCAAATACTTGTACATGGACCTTACTAATATATCAAAATTATGAAGATGATAATTTATAAACATGTTCAGGCATTGATGACAAATCTAAAAAGATTGATTCTTTAAAAAATTTCATAAAAGATCAAATTTTCAGCAGCAAATAATCAGACAGACAGACAGACAGACAGACAGATAGATAGATAGATAGATAGAGATATAGATAGATAGAGAGGCACAACTTACAGAAAGTCACTGACACAGTGTGAAATTGCCCTCATCGCGTCTTGTGAGCCAGACATATGCACGACTGCTGTTGCATGTCAAAGCAATAATTCTTCCTCATCTTCCGATTGATTTCTGCATGGAGCTGATGAATGCCTTTTGCACAAAGCATCATATTTCAGCCAGGCTCAAAACTCCACCCTGTTTATGGTGGGCATAACAACTGCTCTCCATCTCCTCTGTGCATAGAGATGCATTTCTATTGATTGGCCTGCGGGGACCGGCCCGGGTAAAGCTATGTAGGTTTGACAATAATCACAAACAGCCCTCTGACCGTGAGGCCCTGATGAAGTCTATCTCTTCCCTGCCTTTTTCTCTTCCTCTCAATGCAATATGCCAAATTTGAATTAGTTCAGACAGGCCTGTTCATTATAGAGGGGATGCAAAGGGAAGATCTATGCCTATACAATCCTTAGAAAACAGTTTAAAATATGCACTGTGCTCGCAAATGGCAATATATGACACACAGCCCTGGCCGACTGCCTGGCTCCTACTTAAAGAATTGTCATTTGGGGGGAAATAAATTTTACTAACAAGACAAAGTCAGTGTTTCCCTGTTTTACTACAATCAAAGTAGCGTGGCTGACAACACCATGTCTCATCATCCCCCTACCTGCAGACAGTATAAATAATGTGCAAACATCATAAATCTGTATGAAAGGAGGAGCTCCATTAGCTTCGGTAAGGATTCCACCTCTGCAGGAGCAAGTGGATATATTTAGATCTTTTCTACAAGTAATTTGTCAGTGGAAGCTTAGCAAAATCCCATTGTCAAAATGTTTTTTAAAAAGATATGGATTCTGTATACAAATGAATACTGAATTGAAAACAATTGCACAGCAGGTAACCATATCCTCTCATGTCTAATGTGAAATAAGGAGAACAAATATAAATACATATAATATAATATAATATAATATAATAAACATTTAATATAACATAACATTTCCCACACTTGTATACACAAGTGTAGAAACAGTTATCAATATAATAACAATATAATTAACATAATTTGGAAATATAATCTACATTTTTATTATATAGGTGTGTGCGTATATGTGTGTGTTTATTCAGAAATTAATATTTGAAAAAAAAAATACTGAAAAAAATTGATGTAGAAACAATTTTGGTAGTAAATTTCACAAACATTGAATTAAAGTTGAAATTTTGAAGTAGAGAAAAAATAGTTAAATAAATAAAATGTTTTTTCAAATCATATTTTTACTGTGTTTATATAATAGGGCTGCTTTGCTGATTAATATGAATTACTGAATTATTTGTATAAATAAACATTTGCTGGGAGAGAAAAATCCAAATAATAAATATAATTGTAGTCATTAAATGCTGTAAATGCACAAATATACATCTTTGTAATTTGAATATCCTTTTTATAAAAATACAATCATTAGTTTCTCTTTTATTAAACAGAAAGTGTTTTCTCAGTGTGTGTGTATGTCTGTCAGATGTTGCACCACGCTGTGGCTGCTGCAGCTGGAACCATCTGTGTTGGGACTCTGAGGGAGGGATGAGACTGGAATGATGCTTCTCCAGACAACACAGCTCTCCCAGCCACAGATGCAGTAGCTGGGCCTGCCCATGCTGAACTGCGCAACAGCCACAGAGACAGACAGCTCTGCATTCGTTAATCCTCGCTAAAACATGTCAGGCTACATCAAGCACTTGGACTAAATCGAGGCAAGCATGCTTTGGCTCAAGGTCGGTTTTAGCTATATACTCACATAACACTGCGCTAAGAACTTCATCACTAACATATGATTAGTGCAGCGCAGGATCAATTAAAGCTAACCAACAAAATCAATATGTGCCACTCAGCATATATGTCAAATAGTTAATTAATAAACAAGAAATGCATTAGAGGTGACATGGAAGCATGTGGAGCTGTGCCTAAGAATATTATCAGTCAAAGACTGAATTACTATGACCTCAGCGAAATGAGGGACAAGTGATTCCACTTGTGGAACTTAAGTGTGTGATGATCCATCTTTCAGCAGAGCTCAGGACGTGTAATGCGTGAGTCTGGAATGGACCCAAACTTTGATTAGGATCCCTGCACCTTGTACACCTCTATTCTGGAGCTGGGCCCAGGATCCAACTGTAATCACTACCTCCCATTTGCTTTAATGAATTCCACTACTGATGAATGGGACTAGAATGGACTTATTGAGCACGCCTATTGATACCAAAAAGACTTTCACACAAACTTAATGTGCCTTAACTACATTCCTGGATACAGCTTTCACAAGAAGCATATTTATTTCCAAAATATGCTAAGAATCCACTTTGTTTATTACAGGGGATTATTCAGGGAAGTGCTGGTCCATCTAAAGTTGCCCACTAAAAAACTGTTAGCAGCAAGGAGTCAACATTAGCTGTTTAAGAGGTGAGTTCAAGGTTTTGTGACACACTTAAAAGGATAGTTCAGCCAAAAGTGGAAATTCTGTCATTAATCACTCACCCTGATGTCGTTCCAAACCCGTAAGAGCTTTGTTCGTCTTTGGAACACAAATTAAGATATTTTTGATTAAATCTGAGCTTTCTAACCCTGCATAGACAGTAATGCAACTACCACATTCAAAGCCCAGAAAGGTAGTTAGGACATTGTTAAAATCATTGTGGTACTCTTGTGAATGCACGGCGGAGACTGACATGGAAGAGAAGAAATCGTTGAATAAAGTTATTTTTGTTTTCTTCGCGCACAAAACGTATTCTCGTAGCTTCATAACATTATGGTTGAACCACTGACTATATTACAGGACTAATGAGGGTTCAAAAGTTAATTTCAGTAAACAACATTTGTGGCATAATGTTGATTGCCATCAAAAAAGTAGGTTACAGTGAAGCACTTACAATGTAGGTCAATGACAGCAATCCATAAACATTAAAATACTCACCATTTAAAAAACGTATAGCCACAAGACATAAACAATATGAATGTTAACATGATTTTGGAGTGATATTAGGGCTTACTAACCTTTTGCAAAACTTTAACTTTAATGTCTTAGGCCTAAGCTAAAACGGTAAAACCAAAAACCCTAAGAAAAAAAGTCCTTGGCCCCATTTACTTCCATGATAAGTACCTCACTTATTATACTTATTTATTTATTTCTGAAAAGGAGGTATGAGCCAATTGAGGGATTGAAGCAATCAATAAAACCAACAAATGCAGAATAACTTGTACTGAACCTGAAACATTCTTTTAAGTGTACAAAATAAGATAAGCACAGCCACTTGTGTTAGTTCTTGTTTTCCGATACAATTGCAGAGATGTGATAGATGAAAGGTGATTGGTGCTTGAAAGGGTTAACTCATCCTTATTTCCTGTTTTAGATGGTGCGGTGACCCCAGGAGTCAAATCCTAAGCACGACGGAGATGCAACTCCCAACTCGTAGCATAATTTGAATTCCTTCTCACCTCACTCATGTGATACTGAGTGGGGCTCATTCTTTTTGCTCTCCTCCTCTCTCTGGAACAATGAGATTTTTATCTTTAATGCTATTACGCGCCTGTAATAGGTTTAGAGCTTGTCTGGTTTACATTGGCAAGGGAGAGCGAGAGTTTATTGGGTGTAGGACCTTTGCTTTTCCACTTTTTTGTGTTGCAACTGATATAAACTCCTCTTTAACCCTGGCGAGAATGAGACGGCTGCGTTGAAAACTTTCAGCAGCCTCTTAGCGATGGCGGCGTTATCTCGAAAGAAAAGGAAAGCACTGTTTCACTCTCTTTCTTTTTTTGTGCTGTTGACGGGTGTTGTGTAGGGTTGGCTCAGTGGGAATGATTACTGTGGGGGTCTTAATCAGGAGGCGCTGGCTTCCCGGACCCTAGGGGCCCCACGCTACTACATTTCCTGTCAGGACACACTGAGAAACAATCAATCATTTCGGGATCCTCTGACAACTGGAGGAGGTACCTCTGCTCCACAGGAGGAAGAGCGAGGGAGAGAGAGGACGGTGAGTTTGAGGACGAGCAGCGTATAGGCTATGAATATGAGATGACTCTTGTTAGAAGTCCAAGTTTAAGAAAGGACACGAGCAAGCAAGGCCACGTCGACCCGGGTTACAATTTACGTCAATTTATGCCCGTAATTGGACTCCATCACCCCGACCCTTTATTCATTTTATCAGACAGCCTAAGACAGGGTCATTTTTGTCACGTTGTAAAAGCGCCCCGCATTTTAAGTCAGAGACCGCGACTCTTCGGGAGCGGTAGCGGTGGCTGCAAACAAATCTCATAAAAGCTTGCTGGGATCCCTTAAAGGCCGAGAAATTGTGTTGCTTTTTGGAGGGAAAAGGCTTTAAAAGTCAAATGTGATAAGCCAAGGTGCTTTCCGCATTGGATGATGCTTCTTATCAAACAGAACAGAGGCCACATGAGAAAGCTGCCTGCCCATGTCCCTCCCTCTATCCTTAACGCACTACAAGAGCAAATCCCAGCCATCACCAGGAGGATTTCCTCTGGCGTTGATATGCAGCAGAAGAGTTAAAGTAGGCAAACAGCCGATCCCATAAACGTGATTTATATTATTTAAAAAGTTGTGCGTTCTTGGCACGCTATGAAGGATATTAAGTCCTCAAAGGGAGGGAAAGGGTCCATACCTCATCTGAAAAACCTTTTAATCTTTGATAGGAGGATGTTAAAAGAGTTAGCTTGTGTAGGTGCGTCAGTGTATGTGTTGATTTGGGGGTATTGCTGTGGTTCGCTGTTATTTTTACCGTGACTTCTTGGCAATGCTCAAACTGGACAAATGTGCACCTCTCTTGGCCCATCCCCCGAGTGCAGACATTCCCACCACTTGGGAAAAAAATAACAGAGGGAAAAGCACAAAAATAAACAGACTGTTCACAGGATGCACAGTCAAAGTATGAAATGTGTTGAGCCAGGGTTGAGAAGAAAGATCCAAAGCAGGAGATGTATCTATGACAAAAGAAGTGTGAGTATCATACATCAAACATTTGTTACCCCCCCTGGATACTCTGATTGCACATGACTGCAAACAAGGCAGTGCTAAAAATCTCAAGAAAGATGAGAGCGATCCACCTCTCTATGAAGATCATCAATCACCGGCTGTAAGCTCTCATTTTATTAGTTCAAGTAAAGCAGCGCTCTTCCATTTTATGGATATTATGAGAGCTAAAATGGACAGTGCTGAGAAGGCTGTAGGTTCACGTACGATTATTGACCAGGGGAGGTGCAGATGAGATTTGAGAGTTGCGAATAAAGTTTGAATGCTGATTTGTCTGCATTCAGGTTTGACTTTCTTTAAGTTTTTGCTCAATAATCAGAGGTAAACCCATCTTGTTCACACAGATTTCCCAGGACTGTCCATTGTAGTTTTCATAACATCCATAAAATGGAAGAGCGCAGCATTTTGTGGCAAAAGTTAGCAAGCATGCATGCCCAAGAAAGATAGACATGATAAATAAGTAGTGCTGAGCAATGATTTTTCGCTATTAATCACATCCCAAACAAATGTTTTTGTGTACATGATATATGTGTGTGTACTGTGCATATTTAATATGTATGTATAAATACACACACACATGCATGTACATATTTAGGAAAATATGTTTATATATTAATCTATAAATTATATATATAAATATAAACGTAAATATTTTCAATATATATATACTGTATGTGTGTGTCTATATATATGCATGATAAACAGTACACACACATATATAAACAAAAACTTTTATTTCAGATGCGATGAATCGTTTGAACAGCACTATAAGTAAATAAATAAGTTATCCAAATATAATGTTTATAATTTATCATTTCAATTATATAAATAATATTAAATAAATATTAAATTATATAAATAATTAAATTATATTCATTATTATAAAATATCTAAAATGTATAATTATTACATTAAAACAAACATAATTGATTTATTCTTTCTCTGCATATTGTCTAATAAATACTCCCTACTGATTATGTGGAAACTGCATGAATAGGACAACAGAACAAATGAAAGCTAATACGAGAATATTCTGCTCTTTTATTCATTCTATAGTTTACTTTAACTCTACATAACACTATAAATTACATATAGATTAAACGTAACACTTTAGTATAGGAAACAAGTCTCACTATTAACTTTACTTATTAGCATGCCTATTATTAACATAATGGCTGTTTATTAGTATTTATAAAGCAGCTATTATGCATGACCACATTCTACATCCATAATCCTACCCAATACCTTAACTTAACAATTACCTTACTAACTACTAATAAGCAGCAAATTAGGAGTTTATTGATGCAAAAGCCGTAGTTAATGGTTTGTTAATAGCAAGAACTGAACCTTAAAACCTTAAAATAAAGTTGACCAATTAAATATATCCAGATGTCTTTATAGTATTTTGCAAGTAAATATGTAATAAAATTGAAAACATCACAAACTTGAGCCTGTGTAGTTTTTTTGTGGTGTTGTATGCTATGATACTCTATCCACCTTTCTTTGGATTTAAGTGCGGCCATCTCATTAATCACAGGTTTTTTTATGTTCGCTTAAATGGTCACTGGAGAGAGCTTGTGTTACCGTGTTTAGTTCTGTGGTGAGCTTGTTAGGCACGACTTTAGTGTTTAAGCTAACAAAAAGGGCTCGAGTGGGTTCAGACCAGCCGTGGAATGTCAAAGGGTTCACATTTCACATGCAGATGTGCGACCTCTCTAACCTTTAGCGGGAAGGT
Organism: Labeo rohita; assembly: GCF_022985175.1. Classification (NCBI taxonomy): domain Eukaryota; kingdom Metazoa; phylum Chordata; class Actinopteri; order Cypriniformes; family Cyprinidae; genus Labeo; species Labeo rohita. Next base: position 16,651,585 of record NC_066873.1, read on the forward strand.
GTGTTTTAACCCCCGAAGGAAGAGGGCCAAGAAGGGCAGGGGGCACTTTCAGGGGCTTGACCAGGGACAACAACCATCTAAAGCTTTCAAGAGGAGCAAGAGAGAGAGGATGAAGTCGATCCTTGTTTTGTATTTCTTAAGTAAGTTGTTGAAAGGGGTGCATCACGTTATCAAATATCAAATATTCTGAACACACAGCGGCTGTATTATGACATCTCCCAGCAGCAGGCAGACATATATATTGGGTCCTATGGCACCACCCATCATGCTTGCTGCAGCACAGACTTTAGAGAGGAAGTGGAATTATGATTTCTTTTTTGGGGGAAGTACAAAGCAAGCCATTTATCAGACGTGCAGGCCCGCACCCGGCCTCAGTTCTGTCATAACATACAGACGGAGGCCATAAAACCCGGTGAAAAATATAACACCATACATTGGACCACAGCAAGTTATTATTTCCCTATCCATGGACAATAAAACAAAACCAAAACAGATAGAGCAGCAGATGAAACAGCTTTTTTAATTCATACCTCTCCTGCTGACAGCAGTTCAGAAGGATGACCTTGTGAGAGTGTGTGCTAGAAATAAGAAAAAGACTCACAGCCAGAACTGCACAGTCACCTGGTATAGAGGTATGACATGTGAGGTAATTGATGTGCGACACCAGGTTGCATTTATTTGGGCAAAGCTACCGTGAAAACATACTCTATATTTGTGGAATCAATGACACATTGTCTTTGATGAAATTTTATTAAACTTAAAAATCTTGGCAAATCTTGTACATTATAAATGTTGTTACTGTCACTTTACATGTTCTATATTTAGAAGCAGGTGCTTTATTCTAATGCCAGACTTATTTATTTGTTATGAATATTACATATGTGACCCTGGTCCTAAGTAGCATGGGTATATTTTTACAAATAGCCAACGATACATTGTATGGGTCAAAATTAATGATTTTTGTTTTATGCCAAAAATCATTAGGATATTAAGTAAAGATCATGTTCCATGAAGATATTTAGCACTAATACTTAATTTTTGATAAGTAATATGTATTGCTAAGAACTTTAAAGATGATTTTCTCAATATTTTGATTATTTTTGCACCCTCAGATTCCAGATTTTCAAAAAGTTGTATTTGTATCTCGGCCAAATATTGAACTATGCCGTACGTCAATGGAACGCTTATGTATTCAGCTTTCAGATGATGTTTAAATCTTAATTAAAACAAAACAAAAAAAAATTGGTTTTGTGGTCCTGAGTCACATGTATGTCACATTTTTTGTAAGACAAAAAACAAAACAAAGCAAACAAAAAAGCTTTCATTTTTATATTAGTTAGGTCATTATTACTATATACTTTTGATATTAAATTTACAGTGAAAATAAAAGCAACAAGAAGATTTCGGTCATACTGCTTGTATAGTCTAAACTATCTAAAATAGTCTAAAATATAATTTGTGCAGTGTTGCCAACTTAGCAATTTTGTTGCTTTTCAGACTACCCTAACTTTTTCTTTCAAAAGCACCTAGCAACAAATGTATACAACTTTTGATAAGTGACTCAAACAATAAAAAGGCACAGTTTCCATATATAAATAAAAAATTAGGAAACTAAAGCTGCTATTTTTCCAATTTAATAATAATAATTAAATACTTGACCATTTATTATACACCTTAGCATGTCCTTGCGATTGTCGTTCAGTTAGTACACTGTAAGAAAAATACTGAGAAAAATAGAAAAGGTACTAGTCATTTTTCAGGACATTATGTGTTATCCATTATCCGTTGTAACCCTGTAACCCAAACACAAAATACAGTGGGTAATTTAAAATGCAGGCAAAAAACCCGTGAAAAATTAATACGGAAACATCCTTCATATTAACATGACAGATTGTGCCCTATTTTTACAGACTTTTCTTAAAGTGTAGCATACTAACTAATACCCTGCTTAAAACTATAATTGTTCAGAATGAGAAGTTGTACTAGTTTATTAGCTAATAAAAAACATAATTCTAATGGTTCAAAAATGTATTTAAAAATACAGTTATTTATATTTTAATATTATATAATGTATTTATATTATTTTACAAACAAATATAAATTAACTAAATTAATATATAAAATATATTATTGCTGAGATTTGTAGATGTAGTGTCACATTTTTGCATCATAATTACGTAATGATGTCATCGCGCAATGACATCGCAACGTCATTTAGCAACTTTTAGCAACAAAGCGACCTTCCTTTAGCAACTTCCCATGAAAATTAGTTGGCAGCACTGCATTTGTTACAGCATTTCCGTAACAAGCTGTCTTTTCATAGGAGACTTATTAAAAAAAATGACAACAATTGTTTAAGGAGAGTAGGAAATTACAAGTTGGCAACCCGCTAGCATCTGACCCCAGTTCTCAGGGGAAATGAATGTATTTTTACTGACCGAACTCTCCACAGGTAAGAAAGAGGAAGAATATAAGACCCTGTAACCATAGCAACAAACAAGGAGTATATGTCAAGCCAGCATCACTAAATTACCCATTAAAGCCGGCAGGAAGAGGAACGGAGCAGTGGGCAGGTCACCGCAGGCTAATGGACAGATAAGATGGCAAACATGCACACACGGGCTGCAAGACAAAACGCTTTTAATAAAGGCGTCCTCTCGAAGCCTTATGAATGCCACCGGAACGTGTTTATACGACTTCCCCTCAGAGGGCCGCGTGCATTTCTCGCAGATCAACAGGAGAGAAAGAGGAAGGAGGGATCAGGAAGGAGAAAAGATTGAGCAAATGAGCGAGTGAGGCAGACAAAAGCGAGGGGGCTTCTAATAGTTCACTCAGTTCATGCTATTAGCTGCCTCTTTTATTCCCCCTGACACAGGAAGGTCTGAATGAATGAATGAAATAATACAGAAATATATAAATAAGTGCCGAGTGCAGGCGCTAACTATGCAGACAGCGCATTTGCATCGGATATAATTAGCAGGCTGAGGAGTGTAGCGTGTCCTTGGGGAGCTTCTGTGATAACTGCTTGCTCTTGTATAAGGTTTTCATTTAGGAGTGTCAGAGGAAGCTAGCACATCTTCATTTCGGCCCTCAACCAGCTTTAATTCAGCTTGGGCTGCAGTAACCAGCCTTTCCTTTCATAGGCAAAAAAGGGGGAGGAAGCAGAGTAGAGAGATAGCGAGTGGACAGCGAGTGGCCTGTAATGAATGCGGTTATTAAATTGTTTCAGCTGTAAAAGAGGGGCCCTATTCTTATGCTATTATAAAGAGATCCATTTATCCCCACTGATCGGCCCCGTCTCCACTCTCCCCCTTTCACTTTGATCAGCAAGCACATTGCTGTGATGTGTCCCATTCAATAGCGAATCTGGGGCAATTTTAATGCTTTTTTACCTCACCACTGCTCCATTTCCGCTCTCTCTCACTCCGTTTAAAAATAGCTGTTAATTATAAGTGGAGTTTAAATGTCTTCCGTGACCCAGAAATGCAGGTTGGGGAGAGAGAGAGAGAGAGAAGGAAGAGGCTGTGCATTTCCAGGCGTTTACAGTTGTCGGACAGTCGGCGCGAGAGACGTCAAGGAAGGAGTGGCAGGCAGACTCCTCCGAGTTTAAATGTTTTGCCTGAACCCAAATTGAGAAGAAGCGCAAGATGGCGGGGAGGATGTGTTTTTATCAGTGGTAGTACCTGCAGAAAGGGCTGCGCTGGGACCTGAGAACTCCACCTAGAGGGAGTCTGATAAATAAGAAATCAGCCTGAGGAAGCGAAAAAAGATGTAAGAAGATGTCTAGTTCCTCCCTCCCCAGTCTAAGTGCTCACCTGAGGGATCACACACGCACACACATGCACAAAAAACTTTCATGCTTTGCCTTAATACCTTGATATGGTGGGATTTTCACAATGGAACATGAGAAGAGAGTCAGGTGCATATCACAACACGCTGCCGCGCACGTATGCGCATACCCCCTCGACGCGTACGCGCCTCGTTCCATTGTCATCGCCATTATCCTCTGCCCTCCAGGTAAGGAGACTGCACAATTCCCTATGAGCTGTAACGAAACAGAACCTCCACACTTCAATTCAAAGCTGGGGGCAATGCAGAGACTTTTCAGGGAAACATCGCCGCACAGATAGAATTTGATTAGTGGCGTGAAACTATAGTCACTGTCAGCTTCACCGCAACGCAGAGGTCAACGGAACAGGCTTAAATTCTGTTGAACAGAAGACATGTTGACCGCAGAGGGGCCGTGCTATAAATTGTAGTGAAGTTGCTAAGAGTTACTGCAGCGTGTCTTATTCATGTGAGGGTCAATGTAACACGTATTTAGGGCTGGACATATATCCTTGTGCTTTTATAGTTGACTTTTAATGATTAGTTCTCTCCAGAACTAGAATTTCCTGATAATTTACTCACCCCGATGTCATCCAAGATGTTCATGTCTTTCTTTCTCCAGGTTTTTAAGGAAAACATTCCAGGATTTTTCTCCATATAGTGGACTTCAATGGGGATCAGCAGGCTGAAGGACCTACACAATATCAGCCAAGGAATAAGGGTCTTATGTAGCATAACGATTGGTCATTTTCTAAAATAAAATAAACATTTATATACTTGTTAACCACATATGCTCATCTTGCACTAGCTCGTGCGTGAGGTCTTGTAGTAAGTCGTGGACGGAAGTATCGACCCAAAGTTTACAAAGTGAATGTGCAAAGAAAGTCAAACCAAAAAAAAAAAAAAAAAAAAAAAGGTAAAACAACAATGTCAGAGTTTTTCGGCCTGCCTTTTTGAGCCAAAGTACAAAGACGAAAAACTAACTGTGTGTGGCCTTTCCAATGTGATTATGTAATGCGTGAAGTCATAAAGTCGCATCGCAGAGCTAGTGCATGATGAGCATTTGTGGTTAAAACGTATATATATATTTTTTTCTTTTCTTTTCTTCTAGAAAAGACCCTTATTCCTCAACTGGGATAGTGTAGAGCCCTTTGAAGCTGCAGTGAAATTGCAGTTTGGACCTTCAACCTGTTGATCACCACTGAAGTCCACTATATGGAGAAAAATCCTGGAATGTTTTCCTCAAAAACCTTAATTTCTTTCCGACTAAAAAAGAAAGACATGAACATCTTGGATGACATAATGGTGAGTAAATTATCAGGAAATTTTAATTCACGAGTGAGAGAACTTGACTAACAATCCTAATACATTAATTCCAACATTAGTAAAATGTTCACCATTTAAAACATATCAATTGACAAAGCCTCTAATAAGACAATATCGCTTGCTTGGATAGGATTGTGGTAAACTGTCAAAAAATGAATAACTTTTAACAATTAGTTCTCACTATAATTGTGAGTTTTCTAGAGAGTGTCTTGATCATATTACATAAACATGTTGATCAAACACAGATGGCAGGCAAAGTTATTCAACATGTCCTTTGAGGAATCCTCTGACCTTCAGTTAAATAAGAGTTGCATGACAAATATTAAACTCTTCTTCCTTATGTTCATTGGCTGCCAGGTCTATATTTCTGATTCAGCATACCTACACAACCAAACAATAAAAGATACATTTATAAATACTTTTAAAGATTATTTAATGATGAATTGCTTAAATATATATGAATATTTCCTTCAGAATATCTTGTTTTGGCCTATTGGGCTTTTAGATTAATGTCCATCAGTTTCACTGGGCATTTAGTCTCAGCCTCAGATGTCACGCCCATGGACTGTTGGCTGAACGTCTAATGCATAAGGCACACAAAATCAGAAACATTTCAGGAGTTTTGAAGTTGTCATCTGATTGGTTGGATTCTACAAGATTTCTGCGAGACGTGTGTCTCGCGTTCTTTAACTTTCCGCCTGGAAACAAAGATGCTGTGATGGCAAACCCCCTCAGAACAACAGCATCGTGTTTACAACTGTGACAATGTGCATTTTTTTTAGGATTAACTAAACGCTAGACTTTCAAAAGTATGTGCAATATGTAAATTTTATGGTGTAGTCACCTTAAAATTTGTCCAAGAGATATACACACTGGTCTGTTATTGTGGGGACATTTCCTGCCCTTAAACATGACACGGCACAAAAAGAAATGAGATTGGTTGCTTTACTTGTCAGTGATATGGCCTCTTGGGTGTTCTTTGGACATTCAAAGCGGCCAAGGTTTCCAGACTTTCTGAAGGTCTGGCTACACGAAACTACAGGGCATCCAGCATATATATACATTTTGTCATTACCTTGCAAATAAATAACAGGTGTGCATTAGTTTGCTCATAATTATGGTGAAATTTAAAGATTAGCTAAAATCAAAACCAGAATGTGGCAACAATTTCACTACTAGTCCTAACAATACATCAAATTTTGCTATGACACTATACATGTATACATATCTGTAGTGATTTGAGCAAAGCTACAGATGAAAAGTTTCATTTTTACTGCAATCTCATAGACCACTAGAAGAAAGTGCATAAGTTCTTGAGTGTCAGATGAATAAAGCAAAATATAATGTTTGCTAAATCATTTAGTATCATAGCATATTTCCCATTAGGCCAGAATATTGTCTTCAAATCTACCAAAACATAATCCCAGTGCAAGCAGTGCAGAGCTCAGTATCATTAAAAAATTAACATTACTAGTTTTCTCTCTATGCCAACATTCAATTTTCCCTTTATTTGAGCTGATGCTGACGTGAAATGTTTGCTGAAATTGTCTTATGCATTTTTATGTCTAGGCAAAACAGGCAAAATCCTTTTGGAGCCATTTTTAGAGCGAGAGATTGTCCTTGCCACTTGCTTTCTGTGTTGCTAATGAGCTTTGAGCTAATGAGCTAGTCTAAGTGCTACAAGACCTGCGCTGTGATTTTTGAGAACAAAATGAATATATGCAGAATTGGAGCCAACACTAAAAATATAAACATTTAACTGTAAAAATTGGCTTTAAGATACTTTTTTTTCTCATTAAGAAGCAACCTAACTCCCTTTGAAACTGCTTGCGGATTCATGTAGGGCAGAATAAGGTTAAAATGTTGACCCTCTTAAGCAAAGGAGCATGCGAAAAACTTGCTAATTATGTGTTCAGCTCCGTTGAGGCCCAGAACAGAGCTGATTGTGAGTAATACTTTACAGTGCAGAGCATGCATCAGTTTGCCTGAAGCAAGAGCAGAGTGTGAAGGCACTGCGGTCAAGCCCTTTTTCTCCCCGATATCAATCTAATGAGATAACGAACACATGCAAATGAGCCCGTTCTCTAATCTTCTTAACGAGCCCTGATACTCATCAGCTATCTGAGACAAACATCAAACACCCTGACAACACCAGCGCGCGCGAGAGAGAGACGGGAATCTGTGATAACAGTGGACGAGCGCACACAAACACAAACACGCGCATGCTTATGTACATTTACCCACTGAGCACACACACTCACAAAAGCAAACATTCATCTTCTCATCAAAGAGCGAGTTCAAACTCATCTTGAAATGTAAAACTATGAGACCACATAGTAGTGCGTATCTGCAGATTTTGAAGAAATCAAAAGAGCGTTTCAGAGAGAGTGAGAGACAAAAGGACTCAGAAACCCAAAGTTCAGAGGCTAATGTTTCATCAGGGTAAACAGTAATTGAAGAGGAGCGAGGCCGCAGTGTTTAATGACAAATGGCGGGTGACCACCATCGGACACTGAAGCCCTTCCCCCGTCAAGCCTCTCTCTCTCTCTCTCTACGACCTCTTCTGAGTATTATTAACCCTGAGGAATGTGGAGCATTCCAAATGGTTAAAGAGCCAACTGCTGGCCAACAGTAAAATACAGGTCCTGAAACAACACAGCTGCCCTAAGCCTGTCTCACTGAGGGCCTCCTGGCTCCACTCAACACATAAATCCACAGCCACTGAGGAGAGAAGACCCATGTATCAATCTCATTATGGTGTTTCTCTCCATCTTACTGCTGTCTCTCTGCATTGCTATCTTCCTAATTCTTCTTTTCATATCTTTGTCTTCACGGTTTTACATCTAAGTCTTTACATATTGGGAGAGAAAGATAAACAACCTGGCAAGTATTTACATTTTATTTACTTGCGTTAATAGATAGATAGATAGACAGATAGCTAGACAGCTAGATAGATAGAACTGTCTCCTTACCTTAATTCGCAATGAGCTTATAATAATGATTTTTAATTTGAAGTGTCGGGTCTGATTTTGCCTGAAATTGATGTCTTTCCTCTTTGCGTGGTTACTCCACGTCCATAAACAGAACGAAGAACCTGACAAAAATTAACCTTGGTTTTGATACAAATAAAACCAAAAAACCTTGGTTACTATAGTTAAATCAGGGTAACCACAAATTAACCATGGTTTTGGTGTACCAACCATAGTTTAACCATACTATTTGCAGTAAAATTGTGGTCATACAAATGGCAATCAATATGCCAACAAAGCAAAACAAAACAAAACAAAACATTTTTACTATAATAAAACCATGGTTAATTTTCATAAAGGAAGGCCCAGGTAAATATTGGCATGGCTTTTGAGAGGTGGCGACAACTCCAAAAAGCTGAAGGGATTTTTTTTTGTTAAACAGCTAAAATATTTCAGTGGCGAGCTATAGTTAGAGCACTTGTTAGCTTGGTTCAGATTTCTCTATTGTTGTTGTTTTCTTGTTTTGTATTTGGTCAGTGAGGAAAATTGCAGTTTTTGCTAGCTATGAGAGAGAGAGCAATTCACTTCATCTCCTGTGTGTGATCTGATCTGACTGAACAATTGTTATAGCTAAATACCAGGAATGTAATTACTACATTTACGTTTTTATCTAGTCCAAAACAAAAACAGCAAATGTATTAGATAATGGTGATATCGATGGACTTTTAAGGTAATCAGATAAACTAGCTAGCTGTTTTTATTGTGGACATTTTATTCGATTTTTATCTATAAATGTTACTATAAAGAATAATAATAATAATAATAATAAAAAAAAAACTTTTATATATCAGTCCACATATGTGATGGACATTGGTTATGATCATCTTTGTTATCTACTTTGAAGGCATCTTGAGTAAAACAGCTTCATATTTAACGAAGCATATGCAGAACAGGTGAACCGGAAGTAACGAGAGCCGTTTAAAAGAATATAATGTCTGTTGCACATAACCCCTATATGGGTGCTCAGTGCAACAACAGAAGAAAAGCAGTGGTAATGTTTTGTTTATTAGCACTTATGTTTGTCTGTGTCACAATAAACTCAGTGGTGCACACAGTACTATCCAACCTCTATTTGTGGATGGGATACTGTGGTGCTATCTGTGCAAAATACTTTTTATGTGTTTTTAATTGACTGGTATTGCTAACAATGGACACATCCATCTTGGTTTTCTGACTTCTCTACTGGAACACAGTCCACTTAGGTGTGACATTATTCCTAGCTACAACATTTGACTAAATGTAAGTTCAGTGCATCTCAAACCATATATTGTGTTGCAATTCCTGTAATATAATATAATATAATGTAATATAATATAATATAATATAATATAATATAATATAATATAATAAATAGAGGCATCATACATTACTGATTGACTGCTGATGCTGTATGACAGCTGGTTCACTTGCTATGTATGGTATGTAAATGATTTATTTATATGTTTAGTAATGTATACCGCTTTCATTCCTTCCACTTGTGCCTTTGCCAGATTAGATCCAAGCACCATAAAATGTCATTTGCGCACTATATCGCATCTTGTGAAGATTGGAGGCAAGTCAAGTGGGGGTCTTTGCCTCAGGTGATCTTTAAGGACATCGCCTCTGTGCAGAGTCTACAGGGCCAGTCATCCACAAAAGTGATCTGTGGTATAACATCAGTGCCTGTGTGACCTTTCATCGTGCCCTTCCCCCTCCCTTCTTTGGGACCTGAGACCCTTCTCTGACATTTAACGCTAAGCCACCTATTACAGCCAGTACACACTTCTTAGCACCAAGGGTTCAAACACCAATACAAAATTCCCCTATCCATATCTAATAATTAGTGAAGAGCATGTTTACTGACTGCATTCCGTACATGGCAATCTCTCATTCGTGTGTCATGGACATCTCACATTCTCACACCTTTGACAACCTCTTCTCATTTTGGTAAATAAATCCATAATCATGAATAATGATGTAATAGTTAGTGTAATTCTAAATTTATTGCGAATTGAACCCATGACCTTAGTGTCACCAGTGCAATTCTCCACCAGTTGAGCTGACTACAGATCACACTCAGTAAATAACAGACAGGATTTCAGGATGTGTCTATTCGCATTTCATTGACACCAGATATCGGCACAGTTTTAACTGAAATAAAATTAGCGAGACATCTTTGATGGATACACATATCACCTGAGAATGATCAGGACACAAAGAGCGTTGCGTATTAATTTTAATGGATCTAGCTACTGTGTGTGTCTGTATGTAACAAACTAGTTATAAAACTAGTATCTCTCCTACTTGCTCCTATCTCTGTATGCAATCTATTTGAGCAGTGCTAATCTGTATTACAGTATTACTATTGTAAGAAATATAAAACCACATGGAAACATGTTCACACACACATTGACTCAAGAGGTGAGTGCGTATTCCTGGCAACATTGCGTCTTTGACTCAGCATGGCTTTACATCAAACCACACACACAACAAAATGGGGAAAAGAACAGTGTCAAATCCCCTCTCTCTCTTTCTATTTTAAGAAGAAGCTTGGGCTAGCTTGGACCATCCCCACAGGAGCAAGAAAAATGCTGGGATTCGGAATCCAGCTCTGTTTTTCACACGGAAAGTGTGGGAGAGAGAAAGAGAGGGAGCGAAAGAGAGTAAAGGGTAGAGGGATATTTCTAGTGTCAGAATACATGGTCCAAGTAAAAGACTGTGAATAACAGAGAAAAAATATCCGGTGATTTGAAAAATTCCCCTGGAAAAGCTCCCAGAATGAATAGAGTAGTGGAATATGTACCAGTCAGGCCTCTGGGAACGAGTCCAAGACAGACATTTAGAGTAGTGGATGAGGAGGAAACCAGCTGATGTTAGGAAAGGGAAGGATGAGCAAACGTATAGAGGTGAGAGGAGATGTTGCTGTCATAAAGGATTTCAATCCTCAGCACTGGGATCGCTGGGACTTCCATGGTACTCGGCAAAACCCATATGAATGATAGCATGTGTGGTTCTTTGTGTGAGTATGTAACCAGTGCTTGTATTGTACAAATCGACTGTCTTTGTCCGTGACACATTTAGTTAAACTTGCCTATTGATCTTCAGTGTAGCGTGTGTGGAGAGTTGGTATTATTTTACACGCATGCACTAAAATTTTGCTTTTTATATAAATGCCTAAAATGTTTAAGGCTGATTATCTATTGGCTGCTTTATATACAACTACAATTGACAAATTTGTGACAGGAAAAATTGGGTGTGTATGTATGAGAAAGCGAGAAATGTTTTTCTGGTTTGTGTATATTGACTTGACAAATGCCATGGTTTATGTTCAAACTCTCTGTTTCCTCATGGGATAAGTGTGTCACATGGGGGTTTTGCTTTCACACACCTCACAAGGTCAGAAAAGCAACATCAAAGAGTGCTAAGGCCACTAGCCTGTTCTCAACCAGAGTTTGCAACTCTGTTTCCATTCACACGTGACACATTAATCCCATATTTGGAACACATGATCACAGCTGGCATTATATTGTTTTCCGCTGAATCTGTGCATAAAAAATCATTTTACCTGAGTTGTGAATGGAAGTTCACATGTGAATGTGACTAGAGTAGTCTAAATTTGACATTAAATAACTCTTGTAAGCCACATTTTAGTGAATCAGCAAATACTGAGACCAATATGGTCTGATTCCCGAACAAATGAGCCAGTTCTTTAAATAAATAGTTCAAAAAGACAAATTATTGGTTTAAATCAGTCAAATGTATTCGTCATTGAACTGAGTCAATCAGACACTTTACAGAATCAACATATGACTCACTGAATTTAGTAATCTTAGCATCAAAGATTTACATTAAGTTAAATAATTTTGTAAGGTTTAAAATTAAGTTTTATATCATTATTATTACTGACTGACTGTCCATATCAGCTTGTCGAACATATACAGACAGTCACAGAACATCTACAGTTTGCTGTTTACAGTGAAAAAAATGGGCAGTTTACTGTGGATAAATGTGTTTGGTAAGTAAATATATAGATAGTGTAAATTTAAAACATTACATTACTACAGGTAGTTGACAAAATAACATTGTGTTCAAAACACTGATTATAGCCTAATTAAAAGTACAATTTGTGTGTGTGCATGTGTGTGTGTTTTAAATGTCACTGTTTTATTGCTTAATTGACATGTGAAAGTAAATCACATGCAGTTATGAAAGAGAAAGAAAGAAAATATATTCAAAAATATGTTTATAGAAAATATATTTCTTCATCAGAAGAAGAAAGAAAAAATATTCACACATATTCAATGCAACAAACACAATACAACAGACAATCACACACTGCACTGTCAGGCATTTATTTTGTGTAAATCATCCACCTTTAGCAATCGTGCAGCAACCTGACAGCTGTTGATTATACTCTACATAATGCATTATTGCAAAAGCAAGTGTCCGTGTCTGTGTTTTTGTGTTCCCTCATGTACGTTTTATCCCTCTCTCTGGTCCCTCTCTGCCACTGTATACCTCCAAATCCCCTCCACAATTCTTCCAAATCTCCCATTCCCTCCTCCATCCAATAACATCTTAATTAGGCCTTTCCCAGGGCAGGAAGTGTCTGGCTTATAAGAAGAATTAAACTAGGCTGGGCTGCAGTACAGGTGCCTTTTCTCCTAAACCCACCTTACAGAGCAAACATTCACTTCAGCTTCACGCTTCTATTTCCAGGTCTGGATATGCAGCCCAGACGCACACGCATGCAGGCCTCTCAGTCAGCTGTTCACCATGCACTGCTGGCTCTAATATTCTGGACACCGGTTGTCCTTCAAAGCTGATCATGGATCACGTTTCTTTATACAAAACAAAATAGTCGCGTAACGAACGGCAACATACAAAAATATGTACTCTCAGTAGCCAAATGCGGAAATATGTTTTTGCATTTAAACCTAGTCAACTTGTAAACTATTAGCCTAAACTGAACTGTTACAGTGACCATGCTGTTACAGTAATCTCTGTTAATTGTATCTATGTAGTAAGTAAGGAATTGCTTCACTTTGTGGCCACATCAACACCTCGGTGTGCATTATTGCTAATTCAATGGCCCATCGTCAATTTTTCCACTTATACTACTATTACCACACCTCACAAATTGTTCAGATGTTGTATTCCATGACATTCAGCAGGTTTTTGTCCTTAAATGCTTTTGTGAGTAAGATTAATATAGGCATCTCATAACACTTCCATTGCTAATTCCAAAACATCATAACAGACCTAGCAAGAAGGCTTAAGCCATTGATAGCAGACTAATGCAATTAATAATTAAGTTATTAGACAGATAGAGGAGAGAGAGAGAGAGAGAGAGAGAGAGAAAGAGAGAGAGAGATTAAGTGTGTGTAAATTACCTGAGTCTGTGCTTCTCTCAACCATTTTTGGCAGCTGCATTTCTACTACCCTTTAAAAAACAATTTAAAATTATTTGTTACCCCGCTGCCTTAAAAATTTACTTGAAATGTTAAGTTTTACAACTTAGATATTTGAGTTGATTCAACTTACAATTTTAAGGTAGCCTTGTAAGAAACACTGCTTTTAATTTTAGTCAATTTGAATATCTAAGTTGTCACTTAGTACAACTTAACATTTCAAGTTGACTAAACTCATTTGAGTTGACTGAACTTAAAATTTTAAGGCAGCAGGGTAACAAATTATTTTAAATTGAAAATTGTTTTGAGGAACTTCGTTATGTTTAAGAACAGTGCTGTTGTTAGTGAGAAATGACATATAGCTTTTAAGTTGCTAAACTATTTTATTAATGAAATCATCAGAGCAGCGCTAACATGTTTCTGTATTAGAGCAGAAGAAATAGAGTATGCTTTCTGTACATAATAAAACACAATTTTGTAGAATTTTTTTTCTTGTAGAAATTTTTATCCTAGAAGTTTTTAGAAGTTTTTATCCTATTGTTTACTATATTTATTTTCTTGGTCAGCATCGTTGAGTGTTTTGGTTTGGTTGCTTCCAAAAACTAGCCCAGTCATGTTTCAGGGGGGTCCTTGGTAAAAATCATATTTAGAGTGTAAAAAACACATGCAAATCAGTTTTATAGAATACTGTTTTCAAAGATGCCATTTGAAGCTAAATGCAGATGTTTAAATGGATGAAACCTGCTCTGATTACTTTTAAAGCACACAATTGATTCAAACAATATGTCTACTTAACATTCACATGCAGTTTATAGGGGGCATTTGCCTTACAGCTACAGTAGGAAATACTATTTAAACATATAACGTTTTACATTTACCTATTTTATCTCACAATTCTGACTTTTTTTCTTGCAAATGCAAGTTTATATCTTGTATTTTGGACTTTATAACTTAATTTACCTTAACAATAGCGAGTTTGTCAATTCTGAGGGAACAAAAAGCCAGAAATGAGGGATATGAATGGATAACTTTCTGCCACCAGACAGGCCCCGCCCAAAAAAAAAAAAACATTATTACAAGACCTGCCTGGAACTACTTTTGCCATGCGTTTCCCTGAAAATAACTTCACACCTAGAACTTTGGTCAACCAATCAGATTTAAGCATTCAACAGTGCCATAGTATAAAATAACATAATTTGTATATATTACATTACATTACATAAAATAAATAATGAAAACACTAGTGGACCAAGACATTTAAACCCCACAATATATTCATTCACAGTTTAATTGTTGGGGATGGAGTGCGAACTTCAGAAAGAAAACTGAAAGAAAGAAATCAAAAAGGGTTTCAAGTCTATAAAGGAGGCTCACAGGGTTGTAGCAGAGATACACGCCCAGCTGATTCTGGCGGTCTTATGGACCCGGTGGGGGGCGGCTTTGTAAGAGTGGGCGAAGGGCTGGCTGTTGTCATACCGCCTTAATAGTCACTTGAGGGGCTGAAAAGGAACTGACTGGGTCAGCCTCCCCTGGGCATTGGAGCAGGGGCTAAGACAGCTGAAGTGGATTGTAGTCACACTATAGGCTACAATATAGTGAGGTGGGTTTAATCATATGACAGTGTGGGAAGAGATTGACAGATGTTATGCTGACATAACACAATGCCATGTGTGAAAGTGTTTACAGTAGATTAGATGAGAGCTACATGCTGTACAGCAAAAGGAATGCATTATAAATGGGTCAGTCGAATGCATTTCTTCCTAGTTCAGAGATTGTTTATGCCAAAATGAATATGATCGCGTTGGCACGGTTTCAAGACCACTATACTGTCCATAGTTTTGTATGGCCGCTGTCTGAGCTCAGAGGGGCTAGGCTTGGCTAGCAGATGGTAAAACTATCCAATAAGAGCAGGAAATAATCCCCTTTACTGTAAACACCAGTAGTGGTGTCACAAGCACACTTACTGACTAATGTTAACAGGAGTCAGAGAGAACATGGTCTGTGTGTGAAGCTAAATGTGTGAGCATTGGAGACAGTCTGTGTTGATGATATGTGCTAGTAAATGCATGTTTTATTTATATGCATATATTTGTGGCGCTCTATTAATGCACTCAAGATGAGGACAGAAGCCTCCAAATAAGTGACTCCTATTTTTGTAATTTAAATGTAAATATTGTGTTTCACACTTCTTAGACTTTATTAAACAGCATTTTTTTTTTTTTTTAATTTCAGACAGCCTGATGTACACTTTTTTGCCATTTTTCTTGATAGGACAGTGGATATCTGACAGGAAGCAAGTGGAAGAGAAAGAGAGAGAGAGGAGGGGAATCTGGTAAGGTCCACGAGATGGGATTCAAACTCAGCACACCCAAAGCACAACTGCATCACATGTTAACGTGCTGCCCGCAAGGCTATCAGCACAGACTAATGTGCACATTTAACTAATAACAGCACAATTCAGTTTTTGTCTCTGTGTAAGGTGTGCTGCATGCAAGACTCAGATTCCCAGCATGCACTGTGGCATTAGTGAATAATGCAAAGTTTACTGTATAACTGGTTTTAGTGTTGCTTTAAGTCATGTATTATTTGAAGTGCATCTGCGCTCCTTCAATAAGGTCCTAATAGTTTTTACATCAAGCTTATTCTGCATATAGCTCAATGTTTTGAGGAAAATTATTAGCCGGGCAATAGTGAACCAACAATGTTCCCACAGTACTCATTTTGTCTGTCTTATAAAAAGTGAGTCAAGCTCTCAATCTGGATGGACCAGTGCCACCCTGGTCCTTATGTGGCCTAGTCTCTGCGACAGATGCTGTCTCACCAGGGCAAACGAGGACACTACAACAGAAATCTAACCAGTAATGTTCAAATCCAATTACACTTCAGCTTGTTGTCCCAAACTCAAAATAGACAAGAGGACTAAAAACTTCTGCTTAGTTTTTTACCCTTACAGAGTTACAGCTGATGACAGAAACATCAAACAGTATCATAAGGGGTGTAAATATTTGTCCTGAAATATATGTATTTAAAATATACATAATAAATTAACAGCAATAGAATACATTCTATAACAAAAAATATATTAATTATAAAATAGTTTGGTATAATTAATAGTTTAACTACTGAAAATAAGTAAAGAAAACAATCTGGATAAGAAAAGAAAGCATAATTATTATTAATTATTATATGTGACCCTGGACCAATATATATTTTTAGCAATAGCCTAAAATACACTGTATGGGTCAAAATAATTATATATATACATATATATTTTATGCTAAAAATCATTAGGATAATAAGTAAAGATCATGTTTCATGAAGATATTTTGTAAATTTACTACTGTAAATATAACAGTGCTTAATTTTTGATTAGTAATATGCATTGCTTAATTTAAAGGTGATTTTCTTAACATTTTTTCCCAAATTTTTGTTTTGCACCCTCAGATTTCGGATTTTCAAATAGTGTCTAGTAGTATCTTGGTCAAATATTGTCCTATCCTAACAAATCATACATCAATGGAAAAGCTAATTTATTCAGCTTTAAGATGATGTATAAACCTCAGTTTTCCAAAATTGACCCTTATGAGTGGTTTAGTGGTCCAGGGTCACATATATGTAATCAGTGCATCATGTTTACACCCCAAAAACTACATCTAGAGCCCTGTGCTGTGATCTAAAGTGCTGAACCTGGGTAAGTGTACAGCTCTGAGTTCACAGTGGGGGCCTCTTTCGTATGCCTCATTTACTGGTCCTGCTCCCTCCATTTAGCCACTCTTTCATTTATCTCTCCCATCCTGACACTGACTGCCTTTCTCCTTCCTGTGAGGACAGTGACAAAGCAACAAGTGTTATGTTTTGTCTGTTTCCATAACATCTGTCTGCTCTTACTACTATCTCGTTTCACTTTTAAGAGAAAAATACTTAAAGTGAATGATGAAGTGTGTTGTGCTTTTGTGAAACATGCCCCAATACTAGGGTAGAAAAGAAATGAAAAACACACAATATCTATCTATCTATCTAAGGTCACTTTAATTTCTAAGGGATTTCAGCTATGTGTTAGAGAAACCACTGCTAGTCAAAACACATTTGTTTAATTGGACTTTTGACTTGAAACCTTTTAGTTGCTGAATTATAGACCTCCTGAGTGACAACTAGCTCCGGCCTCCCGCGTCTTTCTTTCAGTTAATTCCCAGAGATTTTACTCATTTGTTACATTCAGTAGTAATTTATGGTAAGCGCTAACATGTAAATAGTCGTGCATGGGAGAACTGTGGTGGATGCCAGAGTGATCTCAAGAGAGCGGCGAGGAGAAAGAGCAGAGGAGAGGGAAAGGGAGAGGAAAAACAAACGAAATCAGCAGCCCCCCTTTTTGCAAAGTGTGAAAGTCTCAATAAACCCATCAGTTCCAATAACAGAGCAGCATGAGGAGAAGAATAACAGGAGAGGAGGGGAGGGCATAGCCACCGAGCGAATGAAGTAACCAGACATTCACTTTAAAATTTGCCCCGCACACTAGCCTGCTCACCAACACTTTCTGTTTTTGTCTTAGAAAGCGGCATTTGCGTGTGTGTTTGCCATTTTTCAGAGGTAACTAGCTAAAAGTAGAGACGTCACTAACTTCTGTATGGTGTCAATAGTTCAGCTGCTTTCAAAATAGTGTTACTACATTTTTCCGTCTCACAATTGTTTGTAGTGTTGGCAAGTCACATTCATTTTAGTAAATCAGTTTGTTTGAACGGTTCATTTCAAGAACAAGTTCAAACAAAGATTCATCAAGAGTCACTTTGCCCATGCAGATGTTCTCTCTCTAACTAACTAAATATATATTTAAAGGGAAAGTTCACCTCAAAATGAAAATTAAGTGCTCATTTAGAGTCAACAGTATAAGGGTCAGAAAATGATGTCAGAATTTTCTTTTTTGGGCATATGATCCCTTCAAAGAAAGTGAAGAAATTTTTCTTTGCACACAAAAAGTATTCTCGTAGCTTTGTTACATTACAGTTGAACCACTGATGTCACATGGACTTTTTTAATGATGTCTTTACTACCTTTCTGGGCCTTGAACGTGGTAGTTGCGTTGGTCAGAAAGCTCTCGGATTTCATCAAAAATGTGTTAATTTGTGTTCTGAAGATGAACGGGTCTGGAACGACATGAGGGTGAGTAATTAATGACATAATTTTCATTTTTGGGTGAACTATCCCTTTAAATGCTTATAAGTGAACTGAAAAGCATAGAATCACAGACACACAAAGCATGCATATATATCAATATATCATTATAATGCCATCAAAGAATGCACACAAAAACACACTATATCTGAAATAATTGTGATTGGAGATTCGATGATATTGTAATAAATAATCTGAGATTTAGAAATGCAGTTTTGACAATCTTTTAGTGAAGCAGAATTCACTTCCATTATGTGGAAAAGAATGGGCAGGATATTCTTTCAAATTTCCCATTTTGTGTTGTATAGAATTAAGAAAATCATACAGATTTGGAACAACGTGAGTAAATGATAACGGAGTTTTCATTTTGGGGTAAACCACCCCTTTAAATGCTGTTTTCATTACATGTTTTACAAAATTATTGTGCTTTCTAGTTTTTTTTTTTTTTTTTCTCTCTGGTTTGGCTGGTCTAACTGAATAGTGTCTTGGAGACCAGCTAAGATCAGCAATCATTTTAGGCTTTTTTTAAAAAATCAGTAGAATTGTTCCTGTGCCTCTTTCTCTCTGTATTTAAGTATTCATTAAGTATTGCCTGTATACTGCAGCTGTCACAATTGGCATGTGTAATACACCTAAACATATACACACACCTTTACACACATCCGCACACACACTCTTAAGGGGGCCTCTTGAGCTTGTTGCTTATGCAGTGCACAGCTTTCTCAAACATTCACACTTGACCACAGCCCCTTGGCTTTAGCCTACAGCCCTTTAGAGAAAAAAGGAGGCAGAGCTCAAGGGGGGCAGCATTACCCAGCAGGGTCAGCAAAATCAGGGGGGGGGATTATGGGGGCACAGCCCAAAGGAACGCTTAAAGAGGCCACACCACAGAGTGCAGCATGTTTCTGTCTTGCACAAAGTGGAATAGACGGCATGCTCATCTTAGGAGTCCATTCTGCCAACAATCTTCCGTTGCATCTTCTTACCGGGAGGGAATCGCTTGGTCAAATCCAGCATTAACTCAGGCTATATAATTTGCAGCGCTGATGAAAGCACATAAAGGGGCCTTTCGTAAATAAAATAAAGGCAGGCTCAGTGGTGGGAGGAGAACAGAAAGAGGCCCCCAGAGAGAAGAGTGTTTGTGAAAGAGTGCTCCATTAACTTTCAACACCCTGGCTGTCTGGTGCCCTGCACAGAGGTGTCTGGTCGCTCTCGCTCCCCGTTTTTCCCCTGTTTCTTTCTCTTTGTCTCTCTTTAGCCTTGCAGAAATGCTCGGTAGCCGCCTGCCGGT
This sequence comes from Labeo rohita, assembly GCF_022985175.1. NCBI lineage: Eukaryota > Metazoa > Chordata > Actinopteri > Cypriniformes > Cyprinidae > Labeo > Labeo rohita. The sequence continues at coordinate 16,671,618 of NC_066873.1, forward strand.
TTACTGACCTGAAAAGGGGACCCGAAGAAGGGACAGGAAGGTGAGAGACACACTTACAGCCTCCGACACTCTCACACCCATTACAGCGTGTGTGTGTACGAGTGTGTAAAAACCAGCTCGCACTCCAATCAAGAGGATTTTCTACTTCGCACCATCGGCTCTCACAAGGGACGGGGTCAGAGCGATGGCTATTAAAGATCTAGACGCAGTAAGACCATAAGTCTTGTAATGAATTGCTGTTCTGCTAATAGAGGAGTCGTTCTAAACATAATACAGGTCATCATATTGTTCTGAGCATTTGTGCACCTGTTTCTCTGTTGAAACAAGACAACATGTTGTGAACAAGTTCATACTCTGTATCCTGCATCTAAGAGTGATTGCTTACTCCGGTTTGTTTGAGTGTTACGCTCAAGAGCTATGGGGTAAACATTTGTGCTTGCACAAGTACAGACACTTATAAATATTGATGTCTCAAAACTTATGCAGAACACACTCGACTGCCATTTTTGGTGCTGAGCGCACAGCATTAGATAATATCTGCCATCAGGCGACAAGAAAACCTGCGTACTTGCTTTTACTGCCTGCTTGATTCAAGTGTAGTTTGTATTGAAGTGTTTCAATTAAGAAAATCGTGACTGAATGGTTCCGCTCCACTTATCTGCTATGTTTAATAACATAATAATAAAAAAATGAATACACTGAAGACTTCGCACACAACACGACTCCAGATTTAGCTCACAAGCTAAAAGGCCACGGGTCAAATTATGGCATACACTTTAATAAATCAAATGAGATCAACATTTCAACACCGTACAAGATTTCTCATAAGACCTTACATACATACATCCTTTGGATGACATCTGCACGCTGCTTGGCTTTCAGCAAACGTTTTGTGTTAAGAATCATATGAATATTTCATATATCTGTAAGATTCATGCCTGGAGGTTATTTCGCTCATTATTTATTCACTCTTTTCTGCATGAGTGTCGAAAGATCAGACACACTCATAAGGATGCCAGCAAAAAAATAAAAAAAGAAAGGAAAAGAAAGAAGGAAAAATGCTTGACACCCTCGTCTGGATGATGTCATTTCGGGATCAATGCCAAAAGTCAAAATTTGTCAAAAGAAAAATGATTTGCTTTGCCAGGATGTTTATTTAACATTTAGGGGATTTTGTTTATGTGGATTACGCTGCGTGTCACATTGAAAATCACGAGATTATGCATAAAATTGTGAGTTAGAGCACTAACAGTGAAAAGGTGACACCGGGTCTTGAAGGGTTTCAAGTGATCTGCCTTTTAATGAGGGAAACAGCTTAAGGAATCACTGAAAGTCACTAAATAAACAATAAACACTGTATAAGCTTATTGGCTTACGCTAAATTTCTTTAAAAAACATCAGATGCAAGCACGTCTTGTGGTATCCATGATGGTTTGTAATGATTGTAATTGCCTGAAATTAGAACTGCTGTTTCTTTTTTTTTTTTTTTTTGATGGGTTTATATGAAACCTTTCAAAGTTTCTTCTAAAGCACCGCAGCGAAATTCCAAAGCCCTTTGCATTATTCAGTCCAACTTTGGCTGTGCTGTGGGGAATTCTTGGACTGATGGTTAGCTGATTGGCTAATTTGGGTGGTGGACAGCACACCTGCCATGCTGAAGCTTTTGTAAATAAGCTTTATTCCCTTCTCTCCCTGCTGGCTCTGGCTTATTTCAGCCTCCCATCACTGGCGTGGGGAGAAAAGCAAGAGGACTCATATCATCGAAGGGCCAAAGGTGAGGCGTCGAGAGAGAGCGAAGGGAATGAAATCTCCCGGCCCATTTTAGCAGCCATTCAGAGCGCATTACTCCTGGAGAAGGGAAACTTATAAAGGATCCTGGCGCTTGAACACATTTCTGTGTGTTTATGGGTGAGGGAGAGGAGAGCTGTGTGGAGGATCTGTAATAGATTCCCAAATTAAGGTTTCATGTCTCTCTCCTTTTCTCTGTTTCCTTCCGTATGGTACAGCAACTCCAGATAGATCTGGATTTTATTACCGTTTACATGCATATTTATGTTCCTGATTTTTCTTATTGACATATTTGACATTACTATTAACCTTGCCAGAATTCTTGGCATCAACATTCACCAACTACTTACATCAATTTACTGTAGCTGTGAATGTTTTTAGTCAAGACAGCTTTAAACAATTTTTGCGTACAAGTTTTGCTAACACTTTCACTGATTAAATTACATTTTGTTTTGCTTTATTTTTTATCTCATTTAGACCCTGAACCACAAAACCAGTCATTTTTTTTTTTTTTTTTTTCGAAATTGAGATTTATACATCATCTGAAAGCTGAATAAATAAGCTTTCCATTGAAATTATAGTGATGATAGGACAATTTTTGGCTGAGATACAAGTATTTGAAAATCTGGAATCTGAGGGTGCCAAAAAAATAAAAAAATAAATAAAATATTGAGAAAATCACCTTTAAAGCTGTCCAAATTAAGTTCTTAGCAATGCATATTATTAAACAAAAATTAAGTTTTGATATATTTACAGTAGGAAATTTAAAAAGTATCTTCATGGAACATCATCTTTACTTAATATTGTAACGATGTTTGTCATAAAAGAAAAATCGATCATTTTGACACAAACAATGTATTGTTGGCTATTGCTACAAATATACTTGTGCTGCCTAAGACTAGTTTTGGTCCAGGGTCACAAATAATAGTTAATAATGAGCAAATGCAAAATTAAATATTAATTAAAATTTAAATATCCACTGGAGAACAATTTAAAATGGAACAAAATCTGTCAATCAAAAAAATCAAGGTTAGAGATGACGAGACAATTTAAAAATGATCTTTACTGTCAATCCTATAACATACAGTACATGTATGCACTGTATTTTTATTGACACAGATAACTTTGACTAAAACTGAACTAATTAATGAATCACTGTCAATTACAGTCTACTTCTCACAGGCTATGATTAACCTCTTCACCTCTCTTAAATCCAAGCGGTCAATGGATATGATATAAATCTATTTTTAATTAGGTTACTATGTTAGATTTAGCTGAAAGACCATGTGTAATGTATACTGTGATTGGTTTATTTTGGTAGATGTTATGGTGAGAAACGTGGCTGTATGCTTGGCTCAGCTCCATTGCGTTTTCCTGCAAGGCAGCTAAGATAATAGTGGAAGTTCACGTGAAGTATTATAAAGTAAAAATAGGACAGTGTCTATCACCTGAAGTTATCTGTGAGATAAAAGCTCCATGTAATATTCATTCAACTTATGCATAACTATAATAGCCAACAGCGTTTAAACATTAAGTTTTATCTGCATTAACTTTTTATTCAAAGATGTTTGAAGCTCTTAATGGAGAACAATAGCATGTCAATTGCTATTGCAGCACTGACACCAGATCAGCTGAGTTGACAGTATGTGGACGTTTAGTTTGTGTGGATCCGACACTAGACCTGGTTCCTCCAGGGCAGAGAACATGAGGGGTAGGAGATATAAGATATGGCAGGTAGGACACAGCCTGAGGAAAAGACTGATACACAGCTGGGGCTACCGATCTAAAGCCAGGTGACATGATGGAGATGAAGCCTCTTCACTCACATTCTTACAGATGGCGGTCAGCCTTGTCCAAAGTTACATGAAGAAATGTCAGATATGCTCTGGGTTTCACTGAAAAGTTCACTTCAAACTTTCACTGTTGTACAGAGCCCATACTAAACATCAGTTCGGAAGAAAATGTGTTTTACATTCGAGGAGATTAAGAATAGTCTTTATTTACACAATGAAAATTTCATTGTGTTTCACATAAACACTTTTGCTGCTATTGCGGTGGGATACGGGTATGGTTAGTGACAGGTTTGGCGGTATGGGTAGGTTTAAAGGTGGGTTAAGTTGTAAGGGATGGGTCAACAGTGTATTGATGAATGTAATTACAGAAATTATTTACAGATGTAATTACATCCATTCTTAAAAATATAAGTACAATGTAAAAATATGTATGTACATAATAAGCGGTGTCCTTGTTACACGTTACATGTGCTTATATATATATATATAATAACATATAATTATTCATAATTACATGCAAGTAACCCTAAGACAACCCCTAATCCTAACCCTAACCATATAGTAAGTACATGCAATTTATTAATGTTACTCAGTACTTAAATATATAATAATACTGTAACAAGGACACCTTTAAATAAAGTGCAACTGCACATTGTATCAAATGATTAACTGAAATGTAAGTACACAGTAGTTAAAGCCACCTAATATGGGAACTAATATCCATATTCTCTGTTTGGCGTTTGTATATTCCATGCTATGCTGCATATTATTTCCCAGCATTAAAGAGCATCTTGTAAGGCTCGAACAGACACATTTCTTTGGTTCTTTGGTTCCCTTCATTTTTCTCAGGTTTGGATCTGTCCCTATTTTGAAGTATGTAACCGTGTTTTAATCAACATCATGTGCAAATGAAATGTCATGGCCTTTAATGTGGGAGCTCTGAAGGAAATGTCGATTAAAATGTCAAGTGGTTTGTGGGCAATATGGGCAGGGGCGAGCGAATGCCATCTGTACAGTAATGCACAGAAGCCAATGGGCAAACGCAATCTTACACGCGAGCCGGGTGCCCTCAAGAACTGAAATTAGCAAGTGAAGCATGGAAGTCCTCTCTCACACACACACACACACACACACAGTAGTGTGCAAAAATGATATATTAATATATCATTAAAATGCCATCAAAGAATGCGCACTGAATGCCACTATATCTGAAATAAATGATAAAGTGCAGATTGGGTGATATTATTCTTACACCGTTTTACAATGTTTACAAATGCATCGGTGAAACATATCCTTATTTACTTTCACTATACGGATGAGCAGCTGGTATATTCTTCAAAATATCTTCTTTTGTGTTCAACAGAAGAAAGTAAGTCATAGAGGTTTGGAACGACACATGGGTATGTAAATGATGACAAAATTTCCATTTTTTGCATGAACTATCCTTGTAAACATGAAAAATGAGTGAGTGTGCTGACAAACAGAGTGTCTGTATTGCTTCACTTCAATGATTACATCTTGTTTCTACCCGTCTGTATCTTCATGTCTTGGACTGAGTTTCAAATGAACACGCTGGACTGTCAGCAGCAATTATCTACCTCACACCACCCTCACATATTTCAGTCTTCTCCTCTTCTTTCTTGTTCACACACATAGCAAAGAGCAAAGAGGCCAGCGTCATCTCCCGCACCCTAATAATCACACCCTACCTTTCAGTCCAGCTCCCTCCAGCCACTGGACCCTCATTGACATCACACTATTATCCCTCTCTGACCTGTGTGAGCATCTGCCATGCTAAAATTGCCACTGGCCGTGGCTGATCTCGTCTTATTAATGTACTAATTAGATCTGATAACTCTGTCTCTGTTCAGAAGTGAATGTATTATGCCAGAGGTCTGACCGCCGTTCACTATGAGACTGACCCATGGCGGTCAAACACAGCCAGTCATTTGGTTCTTTTTTATCAGTGTCATTTTAGTGCATCATCAGAATCACAGTCTATAACACAACTGACTATAGTCTAGACTACAGATCACAATCAACTCTTCCTGTTTCCTTTGCATTGGCAGATTATCTGCTTATCAGAAAGGTCTGATAAAGGAAATTGATTTATATCATGTTGTATGCCATTTGTCAGGAGACCTAGGAAATTAAGGAATCACATGAATGCATTTAAACTAACTGTGCTCACTCTGGAATAGGTTTCAATGATCACACTTGAGCAAATGAATGAAATTGGGAAGGGAAGAGCAGTGTCCTCAGTGTAGACCATGTTTTACTTTACTAATTCAAAGGTTACACTACTAGGGCCCTATGATTTCCGTAATGCAGAAGAAACATGGAAGAAATCTTGAAATCCAGTCGTGAAAAAGGAATTTACTGTGTAACGCGGAATGTCACGGAAATTACCAAATTTCGGATGGATAAATCTAAAGTAGGTTAGTACACTTAAATCAAATGTGATATGAACTAGTGTCTGTGAATATTAAGCTGTGAAAAGACTATTTAAATATGAATCCTGCATGTTATGCACGTCTCTGTGTGAATGAATGGCACAGCCGTGCGGTTTCGCTTACTACACACATTCTGCCACCTCAATATATGAGGACATGAAAACATGAACAATCTCCAGAACTGCACTGAAAGTCACTTAATGAGCATTTCACTGTTTCTTTTGAGCAAAACTATTGTCCTATCATATACAAACAGAAACTTACTGGTCTTCACAGCAACCTGTCAAAGTAAAAGTTACATTTAACTTGAAGAATCTGTGACTGAAATAAATTACTTAATGTAATGATAGTACTGTTACTAAAAACATTAAAAATAATAATAAATATTAATAATTAATAATTTAATAAATATTAATTATTAATTAACAAATATTCATTAAAACATTATTTTTAAAGAATATTTATGAGAAAGAGAGAGAAAGAGAAAAAAAAATGCCAGAATTAATTTAGCGAAAAAATGTAAATACTCAACACAGTATTTACAGATAATAATAATAATAATAATAATAAATCAATCAATCAATCAATCAATCAATCAATAAAATTTTTATAAATCAATTAATTAGAGATGCTTATTGGTTGTTATTGAAATTTAATGAAACCATTTAAATGCAATCCATAACCATTAACCATTAAGCCAGAGTCTAAAAAAAATGAAATGGAAAAATAAAATAAAATAAAATAAAATAAAATAAAATAAAATAAAATAAAATAAAATAAATCAAAACAAAACAAAACAAAACAAAACAAAACAAAACAAAAAATAAAATATAAATAAATAAACAAATAAATATATGTACATGTAAAATATGATAAATATAAAAAAGGTCAATGGGATTTTAATTTATTTTAGAGCATAAAATGTAGATTTTATGTTTTTCTTTTGTCCACCAGATTAAAATCCCAAGTCTATAAATTACTATAAATTATAAGCAATGATTAGCCAACTTTTTTTTTTTTTAAGGCAACATGTTTTGAGCTAAATATCTCTTGACTTGACTCAGGTCACTCTTTTAATGTAGGCCTAAGTCTATGTGATATTTTATAATCTGCCAAGTGAATATTGTAAATCTTGAGATTTATAGCTGCACACTTTTCCACAGTTTTAATATTTCAATTGTCTGTGTTGGGGATTTTAAAAAAAGCAATAGAAATAGTGATGTTCATCCAACCTTGACTAATTATAAGCAAAAAGATTGTGCTTTCGGGTCAGCGCTGTTTGTTCGAGTTAGCATATCTCCAGTATGGCTGCTATCCAAATAAACCACACTGGGGCTGATTTCAGCCATGCAGCCATGCCAGGACATCATAATTATATCCGTAACAAGCATCTTCAACCTGTCCAAACATAAAGAATATAACTCTCTCATGCATTTCTGACTCTCTCTCTTTCTCTGCTGTCAAGCATGAATACATATCTGCATTTCCCCTGTTTGCTCTAACCCCCTGTTACGGCATTAGGTTACATTAGGAGTTGATTCACAAAGATTTCACGAGTGGTTGAATTTGTTTGGCTGAGCTGGCAGACTGAGGCCACCCTTGTCTCCCTCTCTCTCTCGCTCTCTCTCTCTCACTGACACACACACACACACACACACTCATTTAATGAAAATATTACTGAGAGCAGGCTGGCCCAAACCTTAGAGGGGTTTTCTGCCCTCAGCAAAACAAGACCAGCAGATTCTAGATAGACAGAAAAAGAAAGACGAACGAAAGTGAAGAAAGAAGAAAAAAGGAGGAAGAGAAAACCAAGCGGAATACACTACGAGTTCGGCTCTATTTTCAGCCCTCCTGTCAAAATGAATTTCACATCTTAATATGGAGAAAGTGCTTACTATCTGAAATAAGAAAAAGGATGGGGGGTGAAGGGAGGGATAATGATGAGGCAATGAGAACTCAATTAGAAGCCTCAAGCTGACAGCACTGCTGCTGCCCTGCAGGTAGAAAGAGAGAGAAAGAGAGAGAGAGATTCGCCTGCTCAAATGATTGTGCCCGCAGGGCTTGACTGGGGCTGTGCCCCCTTGACTGGATGCATGCTCAGTTATTCCTTGAATATCTCTCTCTTTCTGCCCCTCAAGGTTTCACACTCTTTCTTTCTCTCTTCTGGTCTCATTATAATACAATATCCAGTCGAATATGCTGTTAACAGGTATCACCTTGTGCATTAAACTAGTCTTAACGTCACTGTCCACTACCATGTTTCATTAAACACTTGCAACATGTCAGCTCAAGGCTCCATGTATATTATATACTTTACATTTACGAAGGGAAAAAAACAAACAAACCAAAGCCTTCATATCCTGAAGTATTTCTGTAAAAGCCTTAAGCTTGATGAAACAATTAAATAAAACGACGATTGTGTACTCAGATTTCCATAGCAAATGAAAACAGCAGCAGGGAAATTTTGAAACGTTCAAAAGCTGTTTGTTCTTTTGTATTTATTTGTTAAATTAGACTAGAGTTTTGATGAATTCAAACAGTAGCTCTTTTTTGATCAAATATAAAACTGACTTTATGAAACCGAGATTAATAGGCTGAGAGATTAAATGTAATCTCTTGCTTTATGGTATGCACAGATGATAACCTAAATTAATACGCATTCACCATAATCAACTGGAAATAAATAATGGTCTCACTTTGTATTAGGTGGCCTTAACTAATATGTACACTCTAAAAAATGCTGGGTTATTTTTTTAACATCAACAACAAAATGCTGGGCTTAGCCTGCTGGGTCATTTTATTTGGTTAATAAATATTGGGTTATTTTTTCTACCCGACCGCTGAGTTGACCCCGTCTTTGACGAAACAACCAAGTTTCTGAGTTACAGTCAGAGGACAGGCTTTTTGCGTCCTCTATAAGAAAGAGTGGTTCTCGGCACCATTGGTGTACTTCTTCAGCGAAATAAAGGTTTGTATACACTTTTAATTTAACTTATAAAGTCTTTACCGCGCTGCAAAGATTTCGCAGATATGAATTCAGTTTGTCTTGTCCATAGGTTCTTGCTTACACTCTAAAAAATGCTGGGTTAAAAACAACCCAGCTTGGGTTATTTTGCAACCCTGCACTGGGTGAATATTGGACAGAACACATGCTGGGTTATTTTGACCCAGCTGGTTGCGGTAAATGTTTTTTTTTTTTTTTTTACCAAACAGGCTGGGTTTAAAATGGACTGGAACTTATAAAAACACACACACAGGATTACTAGGGGCAACAGCAATAATCAAAAGATCAACATTTATTATTAAGCAAGAACACATTGACAAAATACAAGACAAATTGATTTATTTGGGTGAATACAGCATATTTTACAATATTACATACATTTAAACTCGTTTAACAAGCATTTAAGACATAAAAAATGTAACATGTAAAAGTAGCATTTTCATTTTAGTGTATTCAACTGTTCTCTGTAATTGTTTTTTTTACTGAAATAGCACTAATATTCATGCTGGCGTGTCACTGAAATCTGAGCTGGTGAAAGTCTGCTGTTCGCCAGGGTAACTGAACTTCAGACCGTGGCCTTGCGATTCACTCGTAGCTGAAAGATGCCGTCACTGACTCCAAAACCTGCCCATAAACAAACAATACTGACATTAGAGAACATATTTTTAACATCAAACTGATTAAACTCAGTACTATAATGAATAAAATCCATTTATTTTATGCAAAGCAAAGATGTTTCCATCACGCAAAGTGACTGCTGCTGACGCAGCTGACTGACATCTCGTCCTCATGTTGCTTTGTGTAAAATAACACAATTTACAGCACAGTAAAGATGTTATAAATTAAATATAATGTATACAAACCATTATTTTACTGAAGAAGTGCACCAAATTGACAGTGTTAAGAACCTGTCTGTCCTGTAGAGGACTCAAAAAGCATGTGCTCTGACTGTAACTCAGCAGTTGAGTTGTTTCGTCAGAGGCAGGCTTAACCCAGTGATTGGGTATTACAAAAAAATAACCCAGCGTTAAAAACCCAGCAACTTAGTTAGAAAAACTACTCAGCACCTATAATATTAAAAATAACCCAATAAAATGACCAAACAAGTTGAACACGGCATTTGGGTTAAAAAATAGCTTTTTTAGAGTGTACAGTACATGTTTATATATTGTACTTTTACTTAAAAAAATACCTACATGTAATTACATCTGTAATTAATTTCTGTAATTACATTTATAATTGCACTGTTGACCCATCCCTTACGCTTAACCCATACTTAAACCTACCCATACCACCAAACCTTTCCCCAACCTTACCCGTATTCTACCTCAACAGCAACAGGCCACCTAATATAAAGAGGGACCTCTTCATAATCTACATACATCTTTCAAACACTGATCTGTATAGTGCACAGGTTTAAATGCTGTTTCTGATTGTGCAACTTAGCTCTCCACCCTTACATGAATAATGAATATGCCCGTCTGTATCTCTTCATCTCTATTATCCTTACATTACACTGATGCAAAGCTCAGAAAACTTTTCAGAGAGGCAAAGTTTGGCATATGTGCTTGCGTTCTTTTCCACCAAGCCCTGTGGGGAGGCGCAGAGCGGTGCGGGAAAGCGCTGGGTACTGGGCTGATAAGACAATGGGGTAAAAGAAAAGGCCCAGAGCTACACTACTGCGAGCGTCTGTACAGCACTTTCCATGGCACAACACTGACTCATCACTAGCTCCTTGTGTGCACACGCGAAGGGCCCCAGGGAGCCTTTCGATCGGGGTGGAGATTCGAGCACTGCACGGTTACAGAGCTGCTGCTGGGAGTCATAAAGCCCGCACTGTGGGGATGGAGCAGGCGTTTCCAACACAGGAACTGAAGAGTCTTGATCAGGCAGCCTGAGCTTGATGTGCTTTTGATGTCTTAATCAGTTCCCATATTAGGCTCAGGGCTTGTTTGGTGCCACAGAGGTGAGGGAAGTTAATGTATCACCAGTAAGACCAAGTGAGAGGACGGCATCAGGATGAGGGGTAAAGGCTGACCTATGAGATTATTTATCAATATGCAACATTACGAATGCGCTCACTGAAATGTGAGCTATAAACTCTTGCTGATGTGTTTTTTTTTCCGAGTATAAAACAACAACAACCCCCCACAAGTCTCCATTAGGACAGAAGTTGGTAATGAACAACATCTTTGACTGTTGCATTCGTATAGGTTCTACAGCTCCACACAATAAATCTGCCATTTGAATCATTCACTGAAAAAAGTCATAAATCATAAATGTAGCTGTTCATCAAGAATCACAGACACCCGTCGCTTTTCCCCAGGCTATACAGCATCAAAACTACCCAGGAAGTCCACCAGCACAGCACAAGGGAAAGGAGTCTTCCATACAAAGCCTCCTGGCGGGTTTAGTCATCTGCGCTTCATGGTTCACAGCTTCCATAGTAAGACAGAAGCTATTAATATGTCAAAACATTCAAAACTTCCAACCACTCTGCTTACCATGGGCAGACTCTTACAAGAGTAAGAGGATGATGATGAACTTACATAAATCATTTTGAAATTTAAAAAAAAAAAAAAAAGTAGATCTTGATCCAGTCATGGTGTCATCTATTGGCAATTATGATTTGAAAAATGATGTTAGCCGAGGGAAATTAAGACTAATTTCATATCTTTATAGACTGCCATCATAAGGCATCACAAAATTGAAAATCCAACGCTGAAAACATTCCTTAACTTCTTATTTACTACTATTAACAGTAGTATTAACACTTGTAAAACAGTAAGCATTACTAAAGCACTGATGGTTGGTGTCATTGGTAGATCTAATGAAGACTTTTTAGATCATGAAAATGAGTCACTATATTTCTATATTTCACTCCAGTTAATAAACATATCTATATAATGTCTCTGGAATATCCAATTCCCACATGCTTGCGAGTGATATCACCAACACCGTAAACTTATACAGTATGGTCAGGCTAACGGATTTCCTTGGCCACTGAATTTCATCCACCTTCATTCCACACATCATCTCGTGGCCGATTTGCTGCTCCCCATATTTATCTGTTCCGAATGCATATTTATTTTTTAATTGTTATGGCTGCCAGCAACATGATGATTCACTATCTTGAGCTAGAGTTAGCATAAACCACTCAGCAACAGGGCTCAGTATTACACATGGAGATTCGTTGTTGGATTTGAGGTGGGATTTTGAAGAAGTTTTGAATTCTTCACAATTAAACATTGAGGTTCTTGCTGCATGGTAACTTGTGTCAGGTTATCGGGCAAATTAACAAATACAGTATTTTACTGCATTACCTTTTAAAAGTTTGGGGTTGGTGAGATTTTTTAATGTTGTTGATCAAAATCTCTTATTCTCCCCTAACAAAAAAGTAATAGATTTAAAATGCATTTATTTTATAGTAAGTATAGTTCAAGTATAGTTCAGACATATCGCTTAAGACTTAATGATATAAAAATTGCAATTTAACTTTATTTGGAGTACTACTTGTGTACAATGCACTTTTCTTAATATTAAGCCTAAAATGTGTGTAAATGTCACTGTTGATGAAGATTGTGTGATCTTTAAGTAGGTTGCATTTAAAGACCAATTATTATTTAAAGTGTACCTGAAGTATGTTTGCAATATAGTTCCACTTTAGCACAATCAAATATACTACAGTATATCTTTAGTTTAATTTCCACACTACTCCTACACAATTAAAGTGCATTAAGTAAAAAATTAGTTGTTCCAATTTAGCAGACTTTAAATATACCAGTACTAAAAGTACAATTGCAGGGTATTTTTATTAACTACATAAATATATATAAATATTTATTATTAAATAAATATTAAACATAAATATTTATTTATATTATTAATAATGTTGAAAACTGTTGTGCTGCTTAATATTTTTGTGGAAACTGTGATTTTTCTTTTTTTAAACAGAAATCTTTTGTGAAAATATAAAACTCTTTACTGTATGTAAAAACATTTGATATATTTATTGGATTCTTTAATGTGTTAAATTGTAGTGTATGTGATGAAAATAAAAAAGAGCACTTTTAAAACTTTCAATGGTAAATGTCTAAAATCTGTCTTTGTGTGAGTTACTTTGCTCCTCAAGAACTTCAAAAAGGTATTTTTGTTCCAAACTAGCTCTGTTTAATTTTCATTTGACAAGGTCAGTGGGCTTTGAATACTTCACTCATTGCCATTCTATAGCCAATAAGTGGAAACAAATAGCTTGCTTTCTTAACCTTGTTTTGGTTTCTCTGGCAATTACAAAAGAATCTTTATATGTTGCTCCGTGACCTTTGACCGCAGTTGGTACGAGAGACAGCTGCGGTAAACCTGATCTTATTTCCAGCCTCAGGGCATTTTTCTTTATCAACCTTCGCCACGAACCAAACTTCACAATGCGCATAGTTCACTCCATCACCTGAAACTTGATAAGAAATGAGGAGTCATGAAAACCTGCCTACGGGCGAGGAGTTATCCATCCATCTTACTGACAGATGTCAGTCCCAGAGTTCTTCGATCAACTGTCAGGATGCAGCATCGAACAAAACTCAAGGAGACATTTTGCTCTTGTGTCCACACAAACAGATTAGGAGTAGGAAACAAGGGGTAGATAAAAATAACAGAAAACTAGGACCAACCAAAAAGTAGAAATTATTTGGACAAACCAACACAATCTTGTCAATTCCAGTGATGCTTGTCAACTTGACAATGCGTTATACGTGAAAGAATAACGTGAGGCTTGCATTAGGGCATTAAGACCTACAGTATGTTTCGTGTTATGGGAGCAGGTGGTCAAAAGCAAGAAGGAAAAACTGAAAGCTATAGCACAAGTTTGAAAACAGAGCAGTTGACCCCTGGCTGATTCTAGTTGCAATGGCATCAGCAGTGCCCATATCTAAACAAAGATGCCTGGAGCTAAACACACAAGAAAGCAGGAATTCTCTCTAGAGCTTGAGGGGAAAACAACAGAGCAGCACTTTGACTGTATTTTGCTCCCCAGTGCCAACTGATATGCTTTTCATTGTCCCTAACTTTTTTTTCTTTCAAAGCAAAAGGAATACATTGACTTAAGAGGAACTACCTATAAGGTATTTATGCTGTGTTCTGAGTAGATAGATAGATAGATAGATATATAGATAAATAGATAGATAGATAGATAGATAGATAGATTCTTCTTAGATCAAAGGTTGTTTAAAGAACCATCTCTTTCTTGCCTTTTTATAATCTGAAGAACCTTCTTTCGCCACTAAGAACCTTTTGTTAAACAGAAAGGTTCTTCAGATGTTAAAGGTTCTTTATGGAACCATTTAAACAAAAAAAGGTTCTTCTATGGCATCGTGAAGCACCTTTATTTTTAGGAGTGTAGATAGATAAAAATGACACAATTATACAAGTAGTATTCAAGTAATCTCTATATTACTTCAGCTTTTGTTATCTGTCAAGATGGAGAAATCTGTGTCACAAACAACATTAAATACTAGCCTGTTTTGAGTTTGGAAGAAAATGGATTGGCATTTTTTAACAACCATCCATCCATCATCCATCCAAATCCAATAGTGGATCAAAAATGCAAAACATTCCCAAAATACCAAGATGGTTTAAACATTTCAATTAAAGCTGGTATAAAAAACAAAAACTGCATTAAGGTACAAAATTTACAATAGAAGAATGGCCTCCTTTCAGTTCAAGATTATGATTTAATTGTTATGCTCTACAGGAAGATCACTGAAATTCAACACAGGTAATGCGGCTTGTTTGTAACTTACTTTGTTTGTTTACGTTTATACTGCCTTTTTATGGTCAGTTTTTGCAATAAATACCTGTCACTGTACTTTTATTTGCCTGTTGTGTGTTTCATACTGTTCAGAAGTGGGTACACTGTAAAAAATAAAAAACACAATCTGTTGAGTCAGCTTAAAATAATTTGTTACCCTACTGCCTTAAAATTTTAAGTTCAGTCAACTAAAATAAGTTTAGTCAACTTGAAATGTTAAGTTGTACTGCTAAACTTAACAGATGGGTAAGTAACCCAGCTGCCTTAAACTTTTAAGTTGATTCAACTCAAATATCTAAGTTGTCACTTAGTATAATTTAACATTTCAAATTGAATAAACTTTTTTTGAGTTGACTGAACTTAAAATTTTAAGGCAGCCAGGTTACAAATTATTTTAAGTTGACTCAACAAATTGTTTTTTACAGTGTAGGTTCAGGGTAGGGTGGGGTTAAGTGCTCCAAAAATATATATGAAAGTATAAATTTACATAAAATGATTTTTGCAAATGCATGCAAACCATTAAATGCGATGCATAATGCAAACAACTAGAAGCAATGGAGGACCCTGCATGTCCAAAAGTGATGCTAAAGGGCTACCCTGAGTGTCAAAAAGTGACGCCAAATGGTCCTGACCAAGCGCCAATACGTGACAAGTTGGGAGTGAGAATGTGTTGGATGATCGGTTCACGTGCCGCTTGAACTGAGGCGCTACAGTGATCTGTCACGACACATTAAAAAGAGCCACAAGACAGTATTTATTGTTTAAATTTCTTACAAAATGAAAAAATGAGAAAGCTGAGACTTTGTTTCATATCTACTGTAGGTGGGCCAGCGGCAAACAGCTGTTGAACAAGCTCGCTGGACTCTTCACGTGGTGGGTTTCCCAGTGTCCTAGAACATGCTGAAGCACACTTTCACTGCTGACCACCGTAAAATCATAATGCAAACACACTCACACGGCCAAAAGGTGCATACCCAAACACACACATACCCCCAAACACCTGACCTGGAAAACATAGGACAGCTAACCCAAGGTGACCCAAGGAAACGCTGGGGTAGGCCCAATTAATTGGACTTTTTGCTCAGGCCCGTCTCCCCCAATTGTCCAAATCCGCCAGACACATGATTAATGTGTACACTGGTGAAGGGAAAATATTTTTAACCCCATTAAAGTCAACCAAGGGTAAAGCGGGTGTATGCTTATGCTGGCACTATTTCAAACTACCCTATTAGCTGGTCTGCGAGTGTGTAAGGGTGAATGTATGTGTGTGCTTTAATTTGTGTGTGTATCTGAATGGGCATGACTGTGTGTGTTAGTGTGGGGTGGAGGGATATAGGGTATCTTGGATAAACAGTCTGTGTAAGGACATTATTTTTTAAATCCTTCTTACTGGAGGCTTAAAGGTAACACTGAACGGCATTAAAGTGAAGTGGTATTACTGCTATTGTGCAGAGGGTTCAAAAGTTCACATCCAGGTCTTGCTCACTGAACCCTGGTGGCCAATGAAAATAGTGCTGTCTAGATTAGTCCAATGACCTTCTTTTTTGCCAAATATTCATGCCTGGGTGCTGTGCTTTGAACGCTTAGAGCAGCGGGATTAGTCTGCTGAAGTTTGACCACACCATGACGGTCTTACTGCGGTGCTGTGCGCTGACCTAGCTACTGAAGTCAGAGAGAGCAGTGACACTTATCAGTACACCTTCACAAACATGTGACATAAAACATTCATATTCTTTAAACACACTGTATGTCCTTCATAAAACTTGTACAAAATATCTAGATTTGAGCTGAATCAGTTTACTGATTTTGCTTGTGTTGAAAAACCCCCAAACCAGACCACAGAGTTATATTTGAAAACACATGTAGGTTGAGAGCTCATGTCTACAGGGACCCTGCATCTGAAAAGCCAATATGCCATGCGAAACAGATGTTGGATCAAAATTCTGTATCCACAAACAATGCAGTGAGTCAAAAACAGGGTGGCAGTGGCTCAGGGACTTGTATTTCTACATGAATTTCTACTACAGTGCCATTTTATTTAACAAATGACTGCATAAATGTTTCAGATGAAGAGTCATTATATCAAATAGGCCTCATTTCTTCAAACAAAACTATGTATCAGTTTAATACCACTTCAGGGAATCAGGGTCAAGATTATGACTCTCTGTTCTACAACACAAAATTTTGCTAAGCCAGCGTGCTCTGGATCAGATCAATCAACAACTTTTTAAAGCTTGTAAACAAAATTACTTATTTTGTTGGCAGGTGAAACCCACAGTTAATTTTATTTGACTGACACAGTGACAGTTAATCTCTGCATCCAAAAATGTTATCCCTTTTATATACAGTAGGATGCCAAACAGACGTTGTCGCTACAGCTGCTGTAGGAGAAAACTGCAGACAGCGTACAAATGGCTGAGGGTGGGCATATGCTAATACAAGGCAGTCCGGTAGCAGTCGTGGGCGGGGCCTGAGCAATATGACATCATATTGGTCAGAAAATCAAAACAGCTTGACATTAAGACTGTTTAGGTTTTTAGGGGATTAAAAAAAGGTAAATGGATTTCCACACACTGCTAAGACACATTTATATGCAAACACAATGTAAAAGTGAGTTTTGTATCTGATGTCCCCTTTAAATCCAACATAGGCTCATTGCCTCTATATACATTTCTGCAAAACTGAAAAAACGTACCCATATGTACAAATTACTGCAGTTTCCAATTGAAATGAACACTAAAGGGAAATAAAACTCCAACAACTTTTATTACTTTTCACACAAAGGTTGCTTTACACACAGAGCGATTAATAAAGCCTAATTTTCACACAATCACTTACAGAATATTATATTATGGCTTAAAATAATTTTAACATTCTGCACGATTTGAAAACTGATACTTCTGAATGTTGTCATCACATAGACAGCTTATGAGTGAGTTTTTTAATTCAGTAGATTTGCTTGGTAGCTCACACCATACGGCGTTGCACTTGAGTTATGAAAAACTCTGGTACGGTTTTGCATTTGTTAACACTGTCGGTTAGGTTTAGGGTTGGGTTTGGTGTAGGGGATATTTTCAACACGACAGAGCATTAACCTTAAGCGACACAATACCTACCTCAAGCAGGGTAATAAAAACGCAGCAATACGAGCCTGTACTAACGTAATTAAAACGTGCCATGGTCACGTGTGTTTTAGCACCACTCTCTGGACATTTCACTTTGAAACTGCCGCAAAACGTACAGTACAGTATGTACAGTAAGATACGAAATTACGGTGTTGCAGAAATGTATGTAAAGGCATGTATTTCCAATGAGCCTGGGTTGTTTAAATCCCAACATAACTTAAACATTAAACAGCAACATCTCCCCTATATTAATCTTGTGCACAAACATATTTTATAACACTTAATTTCAATATTTACTTCTGTAGTCTGAAGCAAAGGATGCTGTGAACTTTTGAGTTTTTTTGAGTTCACATTTTAATATTAGGTGCAATGAAGTGTCAGTCATATTTGAGTGAAATGAACTTGTTTAATTCAGTCATTTTCACTTCTTTTGCAGAAGAACCTGCATATGTAAGGAACACACTAAAGAAGTTCTTTAGTGAAAAAAAAAATCAAGTAAGCGAAAGCCAAACAAGGCCCATGAATGACCCCTAAATGCTCAGAAAACCACTCACGTGCATGTTTCTTAGGAAGGATATAAAAGGGAGGGAGCAGAAATATCTTTTCCAAGTGCCTCACCCAACCAAATTTTCAGTGTTTTCCTATTTAACATGGAGCAACTCATGTAACTCAGATTTCATGGAGTAACTCCAAAGGGCCAAAAAGCCTTATGCTGTCTATGAGTGGCAGATTCTTGAGAGAGCTGCAAGTCCCTCTGCGTTTGGGCATGTTTGTGTGCATTTTCAGAAGTTATTCCCTCCACTACTTGTGATTTTGTTCATCATCTTAATTGGATAGATGGCACTGTTTTGTGCAACAGTGCTCGCAATGTTACATTTGGCAGAGTCAAAGCTCTCATTTACATTCCTTACACAATCAAAGTACAAGATGAGGTAATGAGAGAGGGAGAAAGCAAAACAGAATGAGGGAGGGAGAGAAGGAAATGACTGAACTTTCTGTAGCGCTTTGTAATTGTCACCATAACACGTGTGGTAATTTGTTTGGCTTCCTTTGTAAGCGGAGAGGGCTGCTCACTCATGCTTTGGATTTGTGTCGGCTGCTGAAAGCAGAACATGCATAAATAAGGTGCCTCAGCAACTTCACTTATGAGCTAAACTAATGTCATTCCAGAGAGAGTAGGAAACAGTTCTCAAAGACCCTCAGCCATAACCGCACTCCCCACAGACATATTTCAACACATCGGCTGATTCTCAGTTTCTGTACTTGCGTGCAGGGCATTTCGGCTATTGAAAAACAGCCCTTTAATGGTATTTTAAGTGTGCCAATGCAGAGACGTAGGTACTGTGAGTGATGTCTGAATGCTGAGGGAATAAAACATCTCTTATTGCGATACTGAGATTAATAGAGTGTGGAATATAAAACAAAAAGGAAAAAATTATGTCAAGCATTCGTTTCAAACTGATATCAGATATGTGCGGGTGTTGCTATGTTTTTGTTTGTAATTCCATCTACTGTCCATTTAGGATAAATGCCACATCCTAAAACAGCAACAATGAACAGATACCACATTAAAAATATAAATAAAACACAGACTGTAGAAAATGTAGTATATGTTTTGTTGACGTATTGAAGTATTGAAGTTAAATTCATAACAGCTTCACGGGCTATTTATTTATTTTTTTCAATTAATTTTTTTTTTTTCTCTTAGACAACAAGTCATTCAACATTTGTCTTGATAAAAAAAAACCCTAAATCTAAACCTCACAGAAACTTGTTGACATTAAAGGATTTATTACACTAAAAAGGAGCCTTTAAATGATGATGACCACTTTAAATGTCCTCACAAGTTCCACTGGTCTTTCCATTGTCTTCTATTGTTTTCATACCGAGCTGATAATAATTTCTACCGACACCCCTTAACCTAACAATCACAGAAACCTTTTAGCATTTTTTTTAGATTTTGAAGACATTATTTAATATATCTACATGGCTATTTTTGTCTCTGGAATCATTGACTGGTTCCTAGAATGTAGGCATAAACTGACCTATAAACCAAGTGCAGGGCTCCAATACACATCCAGTTGTTGTGTATGCAGGATTATTTCCAGTGAGTGTGTGGTCAGTCACATCAAGTAATTAACCATGAGGATTACAGAATGTACATGCACACAAAGGCCTTAAAAGGCAGATTAGTTAGAACGGGGTTAAGGGTCAACAAGTTCAAATGGCCTGATGAACACAATGGTCATACAAGCACCTTGCAGGTGGGCATGTGTGCTGACTTCATCATCTCCCATCAATATTTATAACTATTTTTCATGCGTTCTGAAATTTCGTAACAAGTTCGAGTTAGTCACATGAATTCATTACGTTGACCAACCGAAGGCTACTTGGTTTGAAAGTGACTTCTGTGTGAGTTGTGCTTCTTACACTGCAACACCACTGACAAGCAGCATTCTGTTGGTCAACACAGCAACACTATGTAGATTTCTATTAAAATGACTGGATTTGCCTAATTAGATGAACAATTGTAAATGCAACTGCATCTGTAAATTGCTTTATGTTTGGCCAAGCATGCTTTCAAAGAAACACTGAGAACAAAACTGATATACTAGTTTGGCCGAAACTCAATTATCATACATTAGGTGTAATAACATCACTATTTTTGCGCCAACAATAAGATGTTTGTCTCCCAAGTGGAATGGCGCATAGAAACGAGAAGAGAACGAAAGCCATCAGTGCTCCGACTAGCTGCATCCAAACCTTGGCATGATAGGAGAAGAAGTCACTCACCCGGCACGGGGCAACCCTTGGGGGCAGACTAGACATGTCCATCAAAAAAAAGTAACCCCCCATACCAGCCCCGTCTGACCCCTCCTCCAGATGCACCTGGAGCATCTCCCAAAATCCCCAGCAGCCCCCTCCATCCATCTCCCATGCAGCCCGAGAGCTAACCCAGATGTGAGCCTCGCAGGGCGGATCAGGGCCCGGGAACGTGTGCACTCTGTTGTGACTAGTACCAGATGTGCTCCATTGACCCAAAACACCCAGCCAGTAGACATGCCACATAGGCATCACACAGACCCACCACACAATCAGCAACACACCTGTTTCCATTCACACTCCGGCCTGGGAGCCCCGCACGGCCGTCAGCGCTCACCACATGTCTGTTTTCTCTTTCTTCCTCTGTTTTCTGCCCCCTCCCTCTCTCTTTGTTTTTTCTATCTGTCAAACTCATCTCCAAAGTGTTTACTCTTGGGGCTAATAAGAAACTCGAACAGATTTATTCATTAGAACATGGCGGCTAATGATATGAAAAGAAATAATAATTGAATTTTCCATCCAAACACTGAGAGTCAATTTCAGGACGTGGAAACAAGATACGGGACAGAAGAGGCCTGTTTGATTTGAGGGCTTGTTTCATGTTACTGATTCTAAATTAGCGTAAGTAAATACACCTGCGTGACCCCAGAGCCCCGCAGAGGTCAAAGTCATTCAAACATTTAAAGAATGGTAATTAAATTACCCTTGGTGCTGAATAACTTTAATTTGGTAGCATCGCAAATTGTTTCCAGCCTTTTTTCCCACCACAAGTGGCTTCTTCAGCCTCCTGGTTTAATATTTTATCAGCTTAGACTTGTAGCTACAAACAAGTGCTCATTTTCAGAACCGTAAGTAATCAAAGACAATTCACCTCAATTAAATGTGCTCCGAGTCGCAGTGCGGTTTACTTTGTGAAAGGGTAAAACGAGAGGGAGGGGGGGTGTTCAGAAGCGTTCCAGGGCGATTACGCTCAAGCGTGAAACTGTACAAAACTAAAAATGGAATACGAGATGAAGAAGCGCTTCAGGCCAATCAAACCGCTGAACTTGCCGCTATCATGATTTATAGACTGAAATAAAGTTGTCTCGGAGTGGTATTAAAATAGGGCTGGGGACTTTGGGGTCCTATTTCTGTGGCTTGCGGTCAAGCTCTGGGCCCAGGTGGGCCTGCTTATGAGTCCTCTACAGAGGTCCTAGCGAAGTGCCGCCACTGGAGCACAATAACTCTTAATTCTGAGGCCTGGCTGGGATCCAGCAGCTCTACTACCTGAGTCTGTTTGAAGAACGACATGTTTGGCCGGGTATTTAGCCATGCTGTTTGAGCTCTAACGCCCCGAGCACAGAACATGGCAGCCTGGCAAAGCAATTCAGCCCTTCTCTGTGATGAAATTATTCACTTCACCAGCTGATATGATTGGCAATCGCATTATCCGCAAACTCTTTGACCTCCACGATGACGAGTTACTTAAAAACGTCCCTTACAAAGTTCACAGTGATAAGCTACACAATAAGTTTCAGCGAGTTTCCTGCTAACACTCATGAAAGTACAATCACACAGACTTAAATTCTCCCTAAAAATATACAGTATGACTTGAAGAAGATTCATTTAAAACAGATCTGTCCAAAACGGACAACCATCCTCTTATAATCACTGCCTACACGCACACACTGACACACAAAATGTGCAGCTACATAATGTGGTCATCACTGTTTTTTCTCTTCACATTTCAGAGGGCATGAGGGCTGAGGGGTGTTGCTCTGGCTTTGATTTTGCTCTGTGCTGGAACATTTTTTTATGTTGCATTAAAAATTAATAACGATTAACCCAGTTGAAGTTCTGCACAGGCTGAGTTCAAAGAGCTGTGAGCCCAGAGCAGGCTCGCTCGGTTAAACTCCATCTGGGGTTATTGCACTGCAGCGCAGTACACACTCCGCTCCATTCCTACAAACTGGGCTGAAAACGTGTGGCGTGGTGAAAATTCATTAATTTCCCAGTCCTATTCTTTCAGAAGCATCCTATTTAGCAGTTTCCCTCCTATCTCTCTCTCTAGTCACCTGATTCTGACCTCTTGATCAACTGTGAGCTTTCTGTAACATGGCATGTTCAACCCGAGACTGGACACCTCAGAGATCAAAAGCAATCTCCACTGAGCTGCAATTACCCAGACCTAAAACCCCTCCAAGCCCTTTCTCTCTTTCTCTTTATTTCTTTCTCAGTCCCCCCTTCGCTGACCCCCCCTGGAGTGGGTGACTTCAACACATTTGGCCCCAACAAAAATGGCTTTGTTTACATAGAGTGACCATGAAGAGTTTGAAAGCAGCCAAACGCTGTCAGAAGACATGCACATTCTGCAGAGCTCGGAGTGCTTGCATGTGTGGGTGTGTTAACACATGATCCCATGACCCACTCGCTGCGCACTTCAGCACTAAAGGCACGTTAAATCCTCCGAACGGGGCTCTGTGTGTGTGAGAATGTTTATGCATTATGGTATGATGTGTTTTTGAATATCAAAGACGTACACGATGAACAGTCTGCGAAGTGAAGCGTAAGTATATGCTTTATTTGTGCAATGAATGAAAAGAGAGAAATACAAATCCCCTTGGGGAATATTTCTGCTACTTGGGATCAACACTTCTCCATGGCTCTTGTTTTCTTGGCCTGGTACGACATGATGGACTTACATCATCTGCATACAATGTAGCTTGTGTTTTTGTGTCCCATTATGGTTTGACATGGACTTTCATGTTTCCGCGTTGTTTGTTGTTCTGGAATCAGGCAAAATGAAAACACATGAGGTGCGGAACGATTTATTCGTGCTCCGGCAGTTCACTGCGTCTGACAATGCCTGTAATCTCTGCCAAAACCATTCCACAACACTCATAATCAGCCGTCATCTCTTCCTTCTTTCATATCCCCTGCCTGACCCTGGCCCAGGAACTCACTTCATAGAACTCTCATTGTCTTCAAGCAAAGAGCATCCGTGTCCCAGGAGCGTCAGCGTTCGAAGTAAATGGTAGAAAAACCATGAGGCTTAATACTCAGTCTACAGTTAGGGGAGGGCCTTGGGCAGACAGGCTGGAGAAAGCAAGAGGGATGGGGGGTGGAGGGGTTGGTTCCTGGCATCCACCCCCCCCGCCCAGACTCGGTGACTGCTCCATGGTGGAAAGGAGAGGTCATGCTGTCTGCACTCGGTCTGCAGTGATGCATCCGTACAAATACGGCCTCACTGTTAGCCATTATGTACCTATTAGTGCTGATTATCTCCTGATAGCTCCAGAGTCTGTTGGTTTCCCTCAGCTTGACGTGAGTGAGGGGCTTTGTTTAAGCTCAGTGGAACAAATCTACCGATCCTGTGGATGACAGTCCAGAGAAATTGTGGAGAATGATTGCAATATGGGCATCTGACTAGGCAACCATAAAGTATCTGGGGTTAATGCAGGCTAATCATGGGTACAGTAGAAACAGCCTATTTCAGTCTACTAGTCTAGTTCTCTTGGTTAGGTGTGATGTAAAGTTCAGGGACTGTCCAAAATGAAGAAAAAAATGCAAAACTCTTTAAATCCATATTATCACATATAGTCATGAAAAGTCTGGAAAATACTGGTTACTTTTTACAATAAATTTTATTAGTTAACACGAACTAAGAATAAACAGTACTTCTACAGCATTTATTAATCTAAGTTAATGTTAAGCTCAACATTTACTAATGCATTATTAAAAACAAGTTGTGTTTGTTAACATTAGTTAACACTGTGCACTGTGAACTAACATGAACAAACAATGAGCGACTGTATTTTAATTAACTAACATTAACAGAGATTAATAAATAGTGTAATAAATGTATTGTTCATTGTTTGTTCATGTTAGTTAATACATTACCTAATGTTAACGAAATACACCTTGTAAAGTGTTACTGAAATATTATTGCTATTCAAAATAACAGTTTTCTTCGTAATTATATTTTAGGTTACACTTTATTTTGATAGTCCACTTTAGACATTCTACTAACTATAAGTAACTTTGCAACTACATGTCAACTAATTATCATTAATTTGCAACTACATGTCTACTAACTCTCAGAGCAGACTTAAGTTAGGTTTAGGGTTAATAGAATAAGCTAAAGGTTAGAAGAGTGTTAGAAGATATCAAGCAGACAGTCTACTAATACTGTAATGACTAGTTGACACGCAGTTGTAAAGTTACTTACTGTTAGTAGAATGTCTAAAGTGGACTATCAAAATACCACATACTATATTTTAAAATGTTATTTTTTTCTGTGACGGCAAAGCTAAATTTTCATGTAGCATTGCAATCTCACAACCAATTTGTTCTTATTTTACGAGGTGGCTAATTTGCGCAACCTCACTGGTATATTTTTCTATGATTTTTCTAGAGCCCAGTGATGGGTAGGTTTAGGGGCGAGGTTAGGTGTAGGTCATTTGTACAAATTCATACGAACTGGGGAACTTGTAAAATATGTACAATTTAGCAAAAATAGTACAAACTCGTACAAGTGAATTTGTATGAATTAGCCACCTCGTAAAATGTATATGAATCGCCGTGAAATCGGGTGGAACATTACTCTATGTCACATAAGTCTTCAGTATCACATGATCCTTCAAAAATCATAATATGCTGATTTGGTCAGTAAGATTTCCTTAAGAAACTTTTTTTATTGTTATTGATGTTGAGATAGTTGTGCTGCTTAATACTCAATGGGAACCAGGATTCTTTCGGATTATTTGATGAATAGAAAGTTGAAATAGCAGTTATTATGTTAAAACTTTTGCAGCATTATACGTCTTTACTGTAAATTTTGATAAATTTTTGGCATCTGTGAAGAATAAAAGACGGACAAAATTTGTAAAAATAAACAGTGAAGCACATAAAATTCATCACAAAAAGAGTGATTTATTATTCAGGCTTTTTGATGAAAGTTTAAAATATGATAAGGTCTTTAACTAGAATTTCACAGACCTTCATTTTAAACACCATTTTTAGATCCCAATGGCTGCCCTTTCTATTCTCCTAAAAAAGCACAACTTTTGAGGTGAAAAGGCAACAAAAAAAAGTCAACCGAAGCTGTTCCATTACATATTCCTTTTATCTTTACACCCTCTTCCATTATGCATTTTGTGGTGTTATAAAACATGGACAAGACTAGCCTCTCTCCACAAACGCACCCCCAGAGTCCTCACAGATCTGGCCTGGCAGACATATTCAATTTACAGTTATCATTGCTCTCACTTCCTGCTCCATACTCACACACACTCCGTCTAAGATATCTCTGCTTGAGGTACCAAGTGATTTTCCCGGATCCGCATTTTTTTTTTCCCCTGGGTAGTTTACCAAAGTGAGGGACAGCGGGTATTTGTGTCAGGTCAGAAGTGAAACAGAGACCTGACATGAGTCTCTGGCAGTGAGGACAGATGACCGTGGTCCAGCCTGCCAGAGGAGAGCTCACTTCATAAAGGGTAAGAAGTGTGGCAGACCCCCCGTGGCTGGAGCTGTGATGAGTCTTGGTGTTGTTATGTTAAAAAGAATCCCTGTGGCTGGCTTTGCTGCTCGCTGATAAGAGGAGCAGAAGGTGCTTGTCTTGGGCTGAGGGTGAAACTTAGCATACACTCTCCTTGAAGGGAAAAGGGGTTGCAAGAATGACTTTCACTCCTGTTCAAATATCATAAAAACCCGTTGTTTTGAACTTTGAGAGGCTGTGGCCTGCTAGTTCTTACTACACATCACTTATTTACTGTAACATTCCAAACTTCACATCATTAAACATGATTGAAAATTATGTTTAAATCTTATTCACTAGGGACCATGACATATAAAGTGTCCAAAATAAAGAAATTAAAGGGTGAGTTTACCCAAAAATTGAAATGATGTCATTAATTACTCACCCTCATGTCGTACCACACCCGTAAGAACTTTGTTCATCTTCAGAACACAAATTAAGATATTTTTGATAAATCTGAGAGCAAATAAAATAGTCCATGTGACATCTGTGGTTCAACCTCAATTTTATGTATAAACTACAGGAATACTTTTTGTGTGGAAAGAAAACAAAAATAACAATTTGTTTGCTTCTGTGAAAAGCATCTTCAAATTTAAAACACATGCCAAATGTAATCTTTGTATCCATGTTGGTTTCACATAGTTTCACATAGTAAAAATAACAAACTAATTAACTAACTAAAAATAATAATTTTGCATTTAAAAATAACTAATGGAATGTAAACATCCAGTAAAAAGTGGTTATATATATATATATATATATATATATATATATATATATATATATAAAATAAATATATATATAATCTTGAATATTTATTTATTTATTACAAATATTACTAATTATTAATTGATAAACACTGTATATTTCCTCACATGGCCACTTTAACACTTTACAATAAGGTTAATTAATTAACATTAGTTAACTACATTAGATAACATGAACTAAAAATGAACAATACTTTTACATCATTTATTAATCTTAGTTAATGTTAATTTCAGAATTTACTAATGCATTATTATAATCATACGTTTCGTAAGGTTTGTTTACATTAGTTAATGCACTGTGAATTAACATGAACAAACAATGAACAACTGTATTATTAACTAACATTAACAAATCTTAATAAATAGTGTAATAAATGTAGTTCATTGTTTGTTTATGTTTGTTAATACATTAACTAATATTAACAAATGACACCTTACCCATTTTACAACCTAAACTAACCTGGCCTTGTCATAATAGGTCAAAAGGTCAAATATCTGATATTTTAGGAAACCACACACAAATATGCACGCAAATACAAATACATTTATTAAAAGTGACAATAAAGTACATTGCCACAAATTATACACAAAAGTGCTGCTGTTTTGAACTTTCGATTGATCAAGGAATGCAAAAATCAAGGAAAATGCAAAAATATTAATCAGCACAACTGATTTAAACATTGATAATAATAGGAAATGTTTCTTGAGCAGCAAATCTGCATTAGAAATGATTTCTGAAGGCTCATGTGGCACTGAAGACTGGAGCAATGACTGCTGGAAACTCAGCTTTGCTCTTACAGTCATAGAATAGAATAGAAATAGAAAACAGTCATATTAAACTGTAATACAGTTTCACAATATTACATTTTTACTTTGTGTTTAGTAAAAAATGCAACCTTGGTGAGCATAAGAGACTCTTTCTAAAACATTTTAAAACATTTGGAGCCCAAACCATTGAACAGTATAAAATCATGTTCATCACTGCAGTGGCATATTGAAGTCATTACATATATGAAAAAGCATTTTGAGGGTCACATCATTGACTCTCCATACTGTAACATAAATACCAGCATTAAAGCGCAGCTTGGGCACATTTACTAAATAAGACTCTTTTTTAACTCAAAAAACATGACATTTATGCCATTTATGCTCTCGCAGCCAGCTGGATTTTGAACCCAAGCCATGGGGTGCTCGAGGGATCAGGCACAGACAGGCCAAACCTTGTTGATTTCTCTGGTTTGGGTCAAGAGGGCTATAAATTGGAGCTGGTGTGAAAGGTAAACACACAGCCCTCTGGCTGGATTAGACAGAAGGGGCAAGGACAATGTGGTAACCCCTAATCCCCTGAGTGCTGGACCGCAGGTGCCCAGACAATCAAAGAGAGAGAGAGGTGAGGAAGAAAGAGAGAAGGATAGGGTTTTAAAGGAGAGATGCACTTTCCCCTCAGAGATCCATATATACACAAACATACGTATCATATCGAGAGGGCGGGGAGAGATAGAGCGATAAATTGAGATAAACAAGGTCTTGGTGAGGTTGAACCTTTGAACTCTGGCTAAGGAGGGGCTCAACCCTATTGAACCCTGGCTGTATTTGTAGTTGTTTTCAAAGAGGACATGATTACGGTTACAGAGCTAATGTCAAAGAGATCATCCAACATCCAACATCCATTTGGGTGACACCTGAATAAGGGTACTATTGACATTTACTGGGCAGATAGTAAGCAGTAGTAAACCGCTAATCAGGTGCCTGTTTCTTTCACTTTTTACTGGTATGTTGGTTTATCAGTGAGCAGAGCTGTGGATGCAATATTTAGACGGAGCCGTTTTCCTGTCTGCCCTCTGCAGACCTCTCTCACTGATACCCAGACAAAGGTCATGAACCCCAAGAATGGGCCACAATCACTTAAGAGATTTACCAAATGCGATATATTTACACTTTTACCTGCTTATGTGAATGCACACACATATAATCACACAGACATGTTCAAGGTTTAATCCTGCTCTTGCCAGTAGAGAGTGCGAGTGCAGATCAATAGCTTGCATATTGATTAGATCGGCTGATGAGCACCAGGCGCTTTTCCACTGGGCCTAACACATTAGAGCCACCTAAAGGAGAATTCATTACACTTGGAGAACATGCATTTCATTTTAAATAAGTCTTACAGATATAGCAGGATACAAATGTATTAAATTGTCCCAAAAATGAAATGATTATTCACCCTCATGTTGTTCCAAACCTGTAATAGAAATTAAGATATTTTTTTTAATCCGAGAGTTTTCTGACCCTGCAATAGACATCAATGCAACTGACACACTCAATACCAAGAAAGGTAGTAAGGACATTGTTAAAATAGTCCATGTGACATCAGTGGTTCAACTGTAATGTTATGAGGCTACGAGAATACAGCACATGCATGAAGACTAACACGAAGGAGAAGAAATTGTTGAAGAAAGTCATTATTTTTGTTTTCTTTGTGCACAAAAAGCATTCTTGTAGCTTCATAAAATTATGGTTGAATCACCGATGTCACATGAACTATTTTGACGATATCCTTGGAACATTTACAATGTGGTAGCTGCATTGCTGTCAGAAAGCTCTCAGACTTCATTAAAAAATATCTTAACTTGTATTCTGAAGATGAACATGAGGGTGAGTAATTAATGACATCATTTTTGGTTGAACTATCTCTTTAAGTTAATCAAAAGTGACATTAAAGACATTTATATTGTTACAAACAAACAAACAAATAAATAAATACATACAGTACACACACATATATATTAATGCCCTTTTCATCCTGGGAAAAAAGTGTCAATTTGGCATTAATAATAATAAGCAACATTTCTTAAGCACCAAATCATATTAGATTAATTTCTGAAAGATAATGTGACATTGTAATTGTAATAATAGTTCACAATATTGCTGTTTTTAGTGAAATTTTGGTCAAATAAATGCAGCCTTGGTGAGACACTTCTTAAAAAAATAAAAATAAAAATAAAAATAAAATAGAATAAAATAGAATAAAATAGAATAAAATAGAATAAAATAAACAAATTATCAACCCCAAACCTAAACTTTTAAAAGGTAGTGTAGCCTTGTCGTTCAAGTGAAAATTAGAAAATAATAATTTTTAGTACACTTACACCTTGCTATATCTATGAGTAAAGATGATAGATGCTGATATGCTATTATACCTGTAAACAGATATATACACACGTGTAAAATAAAAGGAAATCTATAAGGCAGTTTGATCTTTCACCCTTACCTTCAATTAAGAGAGCATTAGTTCAACAGACAAAGAGCTAACACCATGTCTTACCCAGACAAGACATGCAATTTGTATGTCCACTTTAAATGTAAAAATAAAGGATGACACAACACAATCAATACCAAAACATAACCAATCATAACACTTCTTTCTGCTCACATGGTCTGCCACACTCATAAAATGTTGCATGCGTGTTATGGTTTTTCTTGAGGAATTTGAGGAATATAATATCTAACCGTAAACTTTCATCAGTCTCTTCTCAACCATGTTTACGTACTTCAGTTTAATTATATATCAGTGTGGACGGGGCTTCCAAGAACATCACAGAATAAAGAAACAAGTTACGACAAAATGTGATGTCTTTTGTCAGGGCTGGTAGCTATATTTAAAGGGGTCGTTGGATGCAAAACTCATTTTTACATGATGTTTGAAGATAAATGTGTGTTGGCAGTGTGTGTACACAACCACCCTATAATGATAAAAATCCACCCAGTGTAATCTTTATAAGTAATTTCCCCTTTTTCCAATCAGGCCATTCTTAGCTTCTTGTCGGTGTGACGTCACACCGACCAAGGCCGCTCCCACGATAGTTGATTGACATGGCCGTCTTACCTTACACCTGCCCTGATGAGCTGTAACAGTCTGACTGCCATTGTGTCGACTCCAGTGCAGGGGAAGACAAAAATGTCTCCGACTGAGCGATTAAGGTATGCTGTTGTTGGATGTAATAATGAACACAGCAGTCGTCATTTACTCCCGACATCTGAGGATGAAGATGCAGAGGATTAACGTTACTTTGGTTTTTTGAAGGAAATGCACCCGACGATCTACATAAACGTGTCTATGTTGGCACGAATCATTCGTGATACAGCTTCACCTACAACAGAAGTGAGTATAAGGATTTTTTATCCATCTTTGCAAATCACCTTTCTTAATAATGTATTAGTTAGTACGTTTTGTGACTAAATGTAGCTAAAGTAAACATAACTGCCAGTCAGCCCACGGAAGAGAGGGGCGGAGTGAGCAGAGCTCATTAGCATTTAAAGGAACATGCAACAGAACGGCTCGCTCTGAAAAGGGCTGATTTTGACAAGATAAAAAGGGTGTTTTTACACTACCACTGAGAAATTTTAACCAAACCATGTTATAGACTTAACATGGCTTATTAAGACCCTAAAGAATCATATCAACTTGTGAAAAATGGGCATCCAATGACCCCTTTAATATGACAAAGATAGCTTTTTTACCTTTTGCTTTATCACACGTCATCTGGTTGCCAAGTCGGCATGATACACCAGTTAGTTGAATTGATATTTCTACCCAAGTGAACTCAAAAAATGAAAGTGCTTCTACTGCAGTAGAATATTTCTATACTGACTTGAAAAATCTAAAACCTAGATTTCTGAGAATAAAAACCATAAATCCATAAAAACAGACGCTAAGCTGCGAGAGAACACATTTGACTCCTTTGATGAATCCCAAGGACATAAAGACAGTGAAGTTTATTTTAGTTTATTTTAATTAATCAGATTAAGGCAAACCCCTCCTCATCCGCATTCCTTCTGCTTTGCAATGGCAGCGTGGTAGGGGTGCATGCTCTCCGTTAAGTACTTTAGCCTGATGGGAGCCGCAGGGGGCCGATAAGCAGATTAGGCCTGATTAAACTTGTATCAGTGGAATAGGAGCCGGAGACCTGCCAGGACAGAGGCACTCCTCCGCTCCTTCTCTTCCTCTTTTTTCCCTCTCATTCTCTCCATCAGGCATCTTCGGTTTATCTGCCATTTTGGCGAAGAGCCAGATGCCATCAGCGACAAGTGAGTGTCATCAGATACTTGAGCGATACAGACGAGCTGTCCTACACATGTACGCAGACACTCACTCTGAGATACGCGCATCCAAGATTTGGCTGTCACCCCAGGGGCGCTGTAGTTTTTGGGTCAAAAGTGAGGGGCGGAGAGCGAGAAAGAAAAGTGAGAGTGAATGAGAAAGAGAGAGAGAGCGAGATTTGGGTTATCTTTTTAGGAAAAGGTGGTGCCCTGGGGTCAAGTGAGGTTTACTAAAATTAGACTGGCATGCTAGGCTCAGTGTTTACTGCTTAGGATCAAGGATTGGGAGGAGGACTGAGTGAGATGAACTGACTGAAAGGTGTCTTTCATAGCCTGCCTGTTGAACTAAAGCTATTCAGCTCCACACACACCTCATAAACGAACGTAACTAACTGTTTTAAAACTTGGAGGTAGTCTAGGAAATACACAGACAAAGCAAATACATAAAAATAACATTTTTATATTTAGATTACCTGTGCCATCATCTTTAAAACACTAATAATGTAAAATTTAAATGTAAAATTAATAATATATATATATATATATATATATATTCATAATTTATTAAAAATATAGAAATGTTAATTATGCATATATATTAACTGATATATTATTGGTAATATTTTATATTTTAGATATATATCTACCAATATTTGATATATTTTAACATTTTATCATTGATATGTTATCAGCCATAAAATAAAATAAAATGAAATAATAAAAATAAAATAAAACAAATAAAACAAAATACAACAAAAAAAATGAAATAATAGAAAAGAAAAGCTAAAATAAAAAATAAAATAAAATTAAATAATAATAAAATAAAATAAAATAAAATAAATAAAAATAAGATAAAAATAAACAATTAAATTAAATAATAAAAAATAAAATGAAACATAAAACAAAAATAAAATAAAATAAAAATGTTTTTTTGAGCAAATCAAAATATCAGCATATTAAAAAAATGATTTCTGAAGTATCATGTGAGACTGGAATAATGATTACTGAATATTCAGTGTTGCCTTCACAGGAATAAATGACATTGTTATAATAATAATAATAATAATAATAATAATAATAGTAATAATTTGAATTTTAATATTGCTGCAACCCTAAAACTTTTCCATGCTTGCCAATATACCGTTACCTATTCCTGAGAGAAAGTAATTAACCCAGCGAGTGATTCGGATCAAACTTTTTATTAATTATCAACCCGTAGTGCCTGATACTAAAACAACATCATCCTTTCCTCTCCGCCTCAGCGCTCGCTGGCGGAGGCTTGCCTCTTATCAATGTGAAAGTGTGGGGTCATCCAGAGTGGCACTGCAGGCTGAAGCTCTTAACAGAACACTGTTCCCATATCTAAGACACATGCCCTCTGGGGCCTGACATCTTGCTAAACAAACGAACTGTAAAAGGCTAAAGAGTTGGAAGGAGGAGGGGGACGAGGCAAGGAGGGGAATTCCACAGCACTGGGGCCATCTGTGGAGGTGAGCCAAACTCTGAGGCCGCTACAACCCTGTGACAGATCCTCTGCACTTCAAGCTAGCGTAAATAAAGCTAGCGCTGTTGTTCTAACTCCCACCCTGGAGCTCTGACAGCTGTGTGATGATGTCGGCAGCCCTGTGACCCACAGATGAGGGCCTGAGGGAAGGAAGGCTACCTGTGATGGGCTGAGAGAAGAGGTGAGAAAAGAGGAGAGGGCTTGAGACTTATTTAAAGGTGAAGTGTGTAATTTTTCTGAGTTTCTCTTCTCTAACTTAAATGCGGTAAGACATATTAGGAAGTCATTTGTAAGCTGACAACTGCAAAGAGAGTAAACACCGTGCCTCTTTCAAAACATTGCTTGAAATGACATGCCAACTTCTGGCTCAGGCAATTGTGTTTGTTTGGGGAGGAACTACCTGTAATAAACTGTTTAGCAATGACTGGAGTAGTTTAAATGAATTATGAAAGACGGGGAACTGGCAGGAGCATTTGCAATGCTATTTAGACTCTTTATTTCATTTATTTGATTTATTTGGAGATGCTTTGCACTTAGGTTCTAATGCTAGAACATTAGTTCATGCAACAACTAAGATGAACTAACAGTGAATAGTATACGTCCATCAAATACTTTTACTTCAAACTTTTACTTCAGCCTCAGCCCAATCAGAAGCACCACTACTTACATAGAAACCTATACAAAGTGGCCAGAAAGAAATGCCAATTTTAAAGAAATACATCAGATGGATTTAGGGGCTTTTGCATCTGAACTGTTCATTTATTTCCACATATTTAAATACATATCTAACATTTAAAATTATATACACTATCGTTTCAGAATTGGGGTCAGCATTTTTTCAAAGAAGTTAATACATTTATTCAGCAAGGACCATTAAATTGACAACATTTATAATGCTTTATAATGCTGTTGTATTTCAAATGAATGGCATTTATTAGAGTTTCTATTCATCAAACTGTCTATTAATCAAAAAATCCTAGTTCCGGTTTCCACAAAAACAATAAGCTGCCAGCCGAGGAAGAATGGTCTTATCTAGTGAAACAATCGGTTATTTTCATAAAACAAATACAATTTAAATGCTTTTTAACCTCAAATGCTTGTCTTGTCTTGCTCTCCCTGAACTCTGTGTATTCTGGTTCAAGACCGTTAGGGTATGTCAAAAAACTCCCATCGTATTTTCTACTTCAAAAATCATCAAAATCATCCTACATCGCTGCAGAAGTACCGACCCAGTCTTTGCAAATGAACATGCAAAGAAGATCAAACACCTTTACAAAAAAGGTAAAACAGTGATGTAGGATGATTTTGAATTGGAGGGAGAACATGAGATGGAAGTTTTTTGACATACCGTAACTATACTGAAGCAGGAAAAAAAAAAAACAGAGTTAGACAAGACGAACGTTTGACATTATAAAGTATATAAATTGTATTTTTTAATGAAAATAACCGATCGTTTCGCTAGATAAGATAAGAAGACATTTTTTCTCGGGCTGGGATCATTTACAACCACATTTGGGATCGTTTGGAGCCACATTTGAACTGCATTTTGGAAGTTCAAACTCGGGGAACCATTGAAGTCCACTATATGAAGAAAAATCCTGAAATGTTTTCCTCAAAAAAACATAACTTCTTTACGACAAGGGGGTGAGTACATTATCTGTAATTTTTTGTTCTGGAAGTGAACTTCTCCTTTAATTTCTTATGAATGAATTTGAGTTAATAAATGTATAAATAAACACTAACCTAAATTATTAAGTGCTAATGTTAACAAATGCTTTAACTAATGTTAACAAACCATCAACAAACCATCTGTTTGTCCAACCAATGGCAGATGGCTCAGGAATGTTAGACTTTAACTTTCACACTTTAACTTTATTGCATCTAACCTTCATCTTTCTCTTGTATTCTTTTCTTTCTCTCTCCTTGGGATGCGCCACAGAAAGGTAGAAAGTGTGGGAATAAAAGTGATGGGTGAGTGCAGAAGGCCTGACAACTGTTTTACTCTCTCTGTAAAGCCATTAGACAGATAGATGGTGGACCTGTTGGAGGAGTACATAGTGAGAGAGAGAGACAGGAAGAAGGAAGCGGAAGACAAATACGAATAAAGCTTGAAAAGAATGGCAGAAAGAAGACATCTCTCTTATTCTGATGTCATAACAAAACATCACTGCAGGAAGTCGCGCATGTTACATTAGCAGCAAAATGAGAATGAGTGTTTGTGACTGTGTGGCTGTAGGTCATCCGTTCATAATGCTATTTAGATAAGATTCAACCAGACTCTTCTGAAATAACCACGTCAGTCCTTCTCTTACACACACACACTCATGCATTGTGACCTGCAGTTGACCATTTGAACCCAGGAGTGTGGGTCAGAGGGGTCCTGTGCAGAAAGGTCACATTGTGGTCATGTTGTCCTGCCTGAATGCAAAGGGCCACTTTATTGCAGTGATTTACACAATTAACAGAGAGCGAAAAGGAAAGGGAAAAGCAAGCAAGCAAGCAAGAAATGGTGGGCAGCCTCTTGTTCTCCACTCCCCTCAGCCCTGCCACACATTCACAATCCGTTCTCGGATATAAATTTTAGATGTCCGACAGACCCCCCCTCCTACTCCCATCGCTCCAGTTAGGGAGTCATATAAAAAAGAGAGAGTGTGTGTTCGAGAGAAAAACGAAAAGAGAGAAACGATTCATTTCCCACACTCGACCCCAGCCGGGCCAAGGTTAGGCTTACCCCCCTCTTCTCCGTTTATTCAAACAATACAGACAGGCCAAATGTTCCCCTGTTTCAGAATCAAAAAGAAAAGCCAGCTGATGAATTGTCAAGGCAGAACGCTTTCATGAGTAATGAATTATATTAATGACTGGCGACTCTTACAAAAACAAAGCTCTTAAATCACGCAATGACTCTGGGCTTTTGTGGAGGTCATTTTCTTTCCCCATTCCCTTCGGCATTCGGACCATGAACCATGATGAAAGAGAAAATTAGTCTTTCAGTTAAAAAAAAAAACAGACCAGAATGATTCCATAACTCTCCATTCTTGTCCCTCTGTGTGTATGTATATACTAGATACATGGACATATCTTAAAGGGACAGTTCACCCAAAAAGTCATCGTTTACTCACCCTCTTAGCACTCCAAACTCATGTGACTTTATATTCTGCAGAATACAAAAGAAGATACAGTATTTTGAAGTATGTTGGTGATCAAACAGTTTTGGTTATCTTTGACTTTGATTTTATGAACTTAAAAAAAAAGAAGGAAGACATTTTGGTAACACTTTAGTTTATGGGAACAATTCTAACTATTAACTAGTTACTTATTAGCATGCCTATTATTAACACATTGGCCGTTTATTAGTACTTATAAAGCACATATTCTGCAAGACCATATTCTACATCCCTAATCAATACCTGAACTTAACAACTACCTTACTAACTATTAATAAGCAGCAAATTAGGAGTTTATTGAGGCCAAAGCCATAGTTAATGGTTCGTTAATAGCGAGAACTGGATCTTAAAATAAAGTGTGACAGATATTTTATTTTTAAATATCATCTTTTATGTTCTACAAGCGAAAGAAATGTACTGTTTTGGAAAGACAGGAGGGTGAGTAAATGATGACTTTCATTTATTTAATTTTTGGCTAAAACATTCCTTTTAATGCTGTTTATTAGATTGTAAGAAGTATTGAGCCATTTGAAAATTGACACTAATATGTGACGATTCAAATCAGTCAAGATATTAAATGAATTAAATGTATGTTATGTGAATGCATCTCTGAGGGTAACTGACTGTTTTTAGAAAAGTTTAAATTGTATTTTCTTTTCATCTTGACTCTGTATAATTCATATTAAAGCAGTGGTCATGAGCGCAGTGTCGTTTTGTTTACAGAGGTAAACAAGCAAACGTTGTATTGCCGCTGTTCCATAAGCGCCATCTGCTGTCAGAGAGTGAATTGCGTTCTCATTCAGCCATCTGCGTTTTTTGTCTGGTTCAGATGTTTTAGGTTGCATAATTTCACAAATTTAAAGTCAAACCATTCTGTTTTTGCTTCAAATTTCGAAATAATACAAGCTAATTTAGATTAAAATCTGCTCATGCAGCATCTTTGTTTAGATCATGATTAAAATACAGTGGTTGCCTCTCACTGAATGAAAAGAGCACAGGTAAAGCCTTAGCTTGGTTATATGATAAGAGGTCTATTTGTGTTATTTATTAGATTTTTTTTTCTTTGCATGTTTCAGTTTCACACTTTTTTTTTCAGCATTTTGTCCAAGCAATAATAAAAGGACATCTTTTGATTTATAATTTGTCTTAAATCTCATTAAAAAAAAATACATGAATCATATTGCATTGTGAGTTGAGTGAATCGTTACTAGTAAGAAGGTTTTACCAAAGACTATAGAATACCCAAGACTTGTCACTCCTATAGTTTTAAATGGGGAAACATGCAACGCTCATTATGGCTGCAAAGCCCCGCCTTCTTAATGAAGGAGCCAATCGTTGATTAGTAAACACTGCAGCTGCTGTAAGAAGTCCCGGTTGCTACAGAAACAATCAGCGTTCTGAAACGTGCGCTCAGCACTGCGCATGCGCACTGGCTGATCTAGCCTGAAAAATAAGCCTTTTTTAACGCTATTGGAGCAAAAGGAACAATATTTATGAGGCAGTTCTTGTCAGATTTCATTGGTGATTTCAAATATGAAATTTAATCATAAGATTGGTGAACAGTTTTGGAGAATTTGATGTTTCCCCATTCAAAGAGACAGGAGCTACACTTGCCGGCCTGAGAGGCATTTCAAAGATAGCCGCCGAGTGAAATGACTTGGATTATTGTTATATAAAATGGCAAAAACTGCAATATGATGAAGTTTACTTTTATACGGTTAAATGTATTTTTATTTATTACTTTTTATCATACTATTATTTTTGTTATTAAAATTACATTGTTTTTTTTTTAATAATAAATAACACAATTAACAATTCTTCCACCAAGTATTCTCAGTTATTATCCTATCAGTGTTTACTCTGACAGCAATTTGGTTGACAAAATGACCAAACATCATTACCTTTCAATGAGAGCTGGCATTTTTTAGTGGCACAATTGACAGAGATGACTGGACACAACAGGGTTGATGAACTCAACGCAACTGCACATTAGAAGTGCTAGAGTAGTAATACCTGTTAAAAATGATTATTTGTGGCAAGGCAACTTGGCACATTATGCTGTCACTGCAGTGCTTTTGCCAGCATTTTATAAAGACAAACTTAGCTCACATCAGGGACCGGTTGCATAAACCTCTTAGCTAGTCTTAAAAAGTTAGTCGTCTAATATATATATATATATATTTTTTTTACTTTAAGACTGATTATAACTTTTTAAAGTCAGTTATAATAAGACAGAATTGTTTAATTTAGGACCAGCTCATGACCAGGAAAGGACCAGCTTAAACCAGCTCAAAACATGCTTCAAAACATACCTAACCAGCATATGCTGTTTTTTTTTTTAACAGGGTAGTTGGTCAAACTAGTTCTTAAGACACCGTCTTAACATAGTGGCTATATTTATGCAACTTGCCCCAGAATGTAGAGTCTGAATCTGTTTTAATCAGGGATGTTGTGCCGTGCTTAACAACTGGAAACCGCACAACAGAAACAGAAATCTCTCTCACTGATAAAATACTCCCACTTTTATGTCAGCTTCAAATGTCACCTACCATTCAGCAATCTGGACCGAATCCAAACCACTCTGTTTAGACTTTATTGTGCTGGTCCTGTAAATATTTGGCAAAAACATACCTCACTAAACCTCACTAATCTTAACAGCATCTCACGGCATACCCCTGTAAGCATCTGCTTGTTACCTGTAAAATAATCCAATCAAAATCCTCCCAAGTCTCTTGGCAACCAACAGCAGCAGCCGTCAATCACCTGGTGGCTAACACAATCCATCTGGGGTGGCCAGTGTAAATGTGCATGTAATTCCAAATATTTACAATTCCTAGTGCGACATATCAGTGTTTATGTTTCAATTTCACATTTACATTCCAATCCAACACGTAATAGGAAAAAAAAAAAAGAGAAAGAAATGAGGGAAATGTGTCCTTGTTAAAAAGTTATTAAAGAGCTATCCTTTCCCCTTGATCCAACCTGAGGAGGGTAAACCCTCACCAGCAGGGTGAAATGAACCACATAATTGAAAAATCCAGTGTGCAATCCAAAACTAAGTGGGTCTCCATGAAACAATATCACCATGCAACAAATTTAATAAATAACTTCTGGGCGGGCTGTGAAAGGACTCCAATGTTTCCAGGGGCCCCGGACAGGGGTGTGTTTATGTGTGCACGTGTGTTGTATGTGCATCGGGCGGAGGTGACACTGACTGTGTTGTCAAGCGTAAATCCCAACGCTGAGGGGCCAGTGAGATGGGTGTCCATATATCAAAGGATGCAGTGAAGGGGGCTGTCATTTGATCAGCCTGCAGGAAATTCGGGATTCCAAGCAGATGAGGGTCTGAAACTGAGAGGGCCGCAAAGCCCTGAGCCCTGGAGCTCTGTGCCCTGAAGAGCACCAGCTGTTTCCACTCACCCAGCCGGAGGACTTGAACTCAACCTGCGGCGTGACATGGACGACTGGGACGGCGAAAGGGGGTAATGAGTATCGCTGATGGAAGAAGCTAACGACAGTGTTGACTGCATGTGACACGTGTACGTGTGAGTGACATAGCTATTAATATGCGTAAAAGGGATGGTTCACCTAGAAATGAACATTCTGAAAAATCTTTTACTCATCCTGTATGACTTACTTTCTTTGTGAAACACGGAAAACACACATATTCACTGGTTTCCATTTTTTGTGGGGACATTCTATAAACGTAATGGTTTTTACATTGTATAAACTGTATTTTCTATCCCCTTACCCTAACCCTAGCCCTCTCACAAAACTTTCTGCTCTTTTAGATTTTCAAAACATTCTGTATGATTTATAAGCAATTTTCCTCATGGGAACCAAAAAAAAGTGTCCCTACAAGGTCAAAATTTATTGTATTACTACTTATTCCTCATAACTTAGGAAATACCCAAGCCGATCTCGTGGCAATTCATACATATTTTACAAGGTGGCTAATTTGTATGAATTCACATTTTTTTCATACTATTTTTGCTAAATTGTACGTATTTTACGAGTTCCCCAATTCCCACTCGGGTCCAAACAAATCGTACAAAATCATACAAGTGATGATACGTTGGAATATCAATATCAAAAAATGTTTCCAGAATATCTTCTTTTGTAGACCATGAAAGAAAAACACAGGTTTTCCAATTACATGAGGGTGAGTTTTTATTTTGTGTGTCTAAACTATCCCTTTAAGTAACAAATTAACCCAAAAATGACAAATCTGTCATAATTTACTCACCCTCATGGAGGCCTGTATGACTTAAAAAAAAGATATTTTGAAAAATATCTGAATTGTTTTTAGGTCAATGTAATTAATAATATTATAAAAAGATATAATGAAGAATGTTGGTTACTAAACCATTTTGCTGGCCATTGACAAACAAAAACGCATATTTTGACGTATTTTCCAAAAAAGAAAGATATAGTTCCCTCCAAAATTTAAATTCTGTTATAAACTTTCTCTTCTGTCTTTCTGTATTACATTCCTTCTTCTGTGGAACACGAAACATATTTTATGAAATGTGTGCTTTTTTGCTCATACGATATCCGTCAGTGCTTACCAAAACTGTTTGGTTTCCACCATTCTTGACAAAATTCTCTTTCATGATTTGGAAAAACATGATGGTGAATTTGCATTTTTTTTCTCCTTAAGTGTGTCTTCTGTCTTATAGTAGATCATCCAGCAACTTTAATGTAAAAGAAAGCAACATTTTAAACAAAAACACATCTGTTTTACGGCCAAACCCCGCTGTGATGCATGTAGGTGGACATGACAATGAAGAAGAGCAAAAGAGGATCGAGTGAGACAGATGAGGATGGAGGAAGGAGGAAGAGCTGTGCGACAGACGCAGGGAGAATGAAGTGAGAAGGCAAACGAGCATAAGAGAAAGAGAGGGAGAAGGAGGTTGGCATATAAACGATTACTCCCAAACGTGAGCTGACAGCTGGACCGTGACCTTCCTGCTGTTGGAGCAAAGCTCTGGCTTCATTTACATTACTGCCATGCCAAGTCATTTAGACTCCATTCTTATTCTGACCCGATATTGTGCTGAGTCCCCCCAAAGGCTTAACAGGCCTAGTTTAGAGTAATAGCTTACACTGAGGTGCTATCTGCATTACAGGCCACGGCTCTCATAGCCCTCCTCCCAGCTAGCTGACAGAATTAGCTTCAGAGTCGTGTTCCACAGTCAAAGATAGTGTCTTTGGATGAGTGAAGTAAAGTTAAAACTCTCTCTGTGTGTGTGTAATAAACAATCAATGGTCTGTGTCCAGTAAAACCGAGATGAGGTCAGTGGGGGTCGAAGGTCGACACCTGTCTTGTCAGTCAAAGTTTGCAGGCATGTGTGTATATGTAGGATATCTGTGAGCTCCTACACACACACACACACACACAAGCGCGTGCATGAACACAGAAATGTTTTAAACCAACGGACAAGACATTTCATGAAAAACATTTACTGAAGAGACATTAATAAGTAACACATTCATAACATGTGACCCAGCACTGAACTCCTGCTTGTGGGACGTGCAGTCTTACAGAACTAGATAACTAAAGATGAATAACTCATTAACAGGAATGTTTTACAAAACTGCAGTCATTTAGGCCTAGTGCATGGTATCTACAATGCAATGTAATTTAAAGGATTAGTTCACTCCTGAATTAAAATTTCCTGATATTTACTCACCCCCATGTCATCCAAGATATTCATGTCTTTCTTCCTTTAGTTGAAAAGAAATTAAGGTTTTGAGGAATACATTCTATGATTTTTCTCCATATAGTGGACTTTAATGGGGATCAGCGGGTTGAAGGTCCAAACTGTATTTCAGTGCAGCTTCATAGGGCTTTACACAATCCTAGCCGAGGAATAAGGGTCTTGTCTAGTGAAACGATCTGCCATTTGATGAAAAAAAAATAAAAATGTATATATTTTTTTTAACCACAAATGCTCATCTTGCACTAGGTCTGTCATGTGTGTCGTTAACTTCATACATTACAAAATCATGTTGGAAG
Source organism: Labeo rohita (assembly GCF_022985175.1). Taxonomy (NCBI): domain Eukaryota; kingdom Metazoa; phylum Chordata; class Actinopteri; order Cypriniformes; family Cyprinidae; genus Labeo; species Labeo rohita. The sequence continues at coordinate 16,714,476 of NC_066873.1, forward strand.
AAGGTCACACATGTGTGGTTCTTCCTCTGTGTACTTTGTTTAAAAAAGGTAGATTAGGGCAAAAAAACTTCATCTCATCTTCCCCTTCAACTTCAAAATCATACAACAATAATCTTTTTTTGCAAAAGAGCGTTCGCTTTGTAAACACTGGGTTGGTACGTTCAGTTGTGGATGCAGAGCTAGTGCAAGATGAGCACTTGTGATTAAAAAGTATATTTTATTTTATTTTTTTGACCAACTGTGTTTTGCTAGATAAGACCTTTATTCCTCATCTGGGATCGTGTAGAGTCCTTTGAAGCTGCACTGAACCTGCAATTTGAACCATCAACCCCTTGGCACCCACTGAAGTCCACTATGTAGAGAAAAATCCTTGAATCTTTTCCTCAAAAACATTTCATTTGAATTTAATTAAAACATTTAAACAGCTTACAGTACTACTTACTTTGCTACCCCATTACAGTAAGTACTATAGGACAGTAAAGGGTGGCACCAGGTCAGTTGGTGCAATGCCGAAAGGATGATTCAGTCTCAGTGTTGTCCTCACATTTCTCTGCTAGATGGATTTATGGCGCATTTCACACTTTGCTGCCACTCTGAGAGCCATAGCTCCATTCAGAGCACCGCCATGTTAATTAGGAGCGTTTGGCTCCATTTCATTGAGTAGAAGGGAAGAAATATGCCCTGCTCCTTCACTGCTGCCTGGCATTAGGATGGGAGGATGAGTGTAAGACGAAGTGAGTGGGGTATGACTGAGTGAGTGAGAGATTTTCTTTTGCAAGTAAATTAATGTGGTGAAGTGTGTGTGACAGTAGGTAATTTGTGTGAGTGTGAGATCATGAATGACTGTGTGAGATATGTCATTCTTACACAGGATGTAGTTCATATAAAAGTTATATAGTTCATATCTTCACACTAATGCCTACAGTAGTGACCAAAAATAGACTAAATCAGCATTCGAAAATAATTTCAGGGATGTTGTTTTGATGCAACATTGTTTCAACATAAACAATGGCTGCATTAATAGGTATTCCACTTGAGCCACCTCCAGTTTTCTGGAACAAGTAGATGGTCTGCTTTCTTCTGAATGTCTTTGCTCTGACAGGCTCAGCAGTGTATTACAATGTAAACAAACCAACACAATCTTTTTGTACATTGTGTATTGTATGAAAATGTAGATTACAATCATGGCTAGGTTTGTTTGTTTGTTTGTTTATTTAAATTCAAGTTTATTAAAATATATCAGATAAATCTAGTAAACAAATCAATAAATACTGCAAGTAAAAATAAAATGGATACATAAAAATGTTGTATTTTAATATATAAAAGTGATATCTAATTCACACTGTTTGCAAATGATTTTTGAAAAGTAGGGCATATGTTTTCTGTGAAGCAGTTAATGTGATGGAATTATGGAAACCCGTTTCAGTCACTGAATAATTTTTTTTTAAAAGGTTATTGCGACTTTTTATCTCACAATTCTTTTTTTCTCAGAACTGCACGATACAAATTGCAATTCTGACCTTTTCTCAGAATTGTGAGATATAAACTTGCAATTGTTAGTTATAAAGTCATAATTGCTAGACATAAACTTATTTTTTTCTCTCAGAATTGCGTGATATAACTTCCCAATTGCTATAAATAAGGATAAAATCTTGTAATTCTGACTTTTTGTTCTCGCAAATGTGAGTTTGTATCTTACAATTCTGACTTTTCATGCATTTCTGACTTTTTTTCTCAGAATTGTGATATAAACTCGCAATTGCATGTTATAAAATCAAAATCGCCAGATATAAACTCACAATTCTGAGTGAGTTTATATCTTGCAGTTCTGACTTTATTTCTCATAATTGTGAGTTTATATTATGCGATTCTGACATTTTTGAGAATTGCGAATGTATATCTCACAATTCTGACTTGCATTAATAGATAAAAAGTGGCAATTACCTTTTTTATGTTTTATTCAGTAGCGGACACAGGCTTCCATAGCTCTGAGAGTCAATTCAAGTGTTTTATCATTTCTCTTGAGTACAACTGTGGTCAAATCATATACAAACAGAAACTTAAAGGTCTTTACAGCAACCCGTCAAAATAAAAGTTTGGTTTAACTTAAAGAAACTATTAAAGAAATATTATTTAATGTAATAATAGCACTACTACTAATAATACAATTATTAATAAAACATTATTTTTAAAGGTAAATGAACCAGAAAAATTATTTAGGCTACCATAATTTATTTAGCAGAAAATTGTAAATATACAACACAGTATAATTATTATAATCAATTAATTAGAGATGCCTTTGATTATTAATATTTAATGAAACCATTAAAATGAAATCCAGAAAATGAATGGAAAACAGAATTTGGTAAAAATAAAACCGTAAAAGAAAAATAATAATAATAATAAAGGCTTAAAATGTAGTAATTTTTGTTAATCCTTTAATAGATTGCTGTTTAATATTGTAAGTTTAATTATTTAAATTAATTAGACATGTTTTTGAATAATACAACGTAATTTAACTATTACAATAGAGTCTAGAAAAATGTAAACAAAACACAAAACAAAAAAAAAAAAAAAAAAAAAGGAATTTGGGAAAAAATAAAACGGATTTCATAGGGACCTAGGAAAGTAAAACTAATAATCTAACCATCTCACTTATACTCTGTCCCCCAGCATGACCGTTACTGCAAGTGTCATGTGACAAGCTCTTTGCAGCGCAATGGAATTCGGAAGGTGAGACATTCTATGATATCGCATTAAAACACAAAGCGGGGGAATCTGTTGGAACATTTTGAACTTACATGTGAAAAGGTTCACAGACTTATGACTTTGTTTTGCTGCCAGTAGAGCCTGTAACTATTCCAAACAGATTGATATGGGCAGATAGGGTGTATCTTAGGTTACAGAACTTGATGCATTTCAGTCCATCCAGAACAATCAGAGGTTTGATGATACACAAATCAATGTAAGCCCACTGGCAGTTGTACAAACATAATGCATCAAGATCTGTTTCTCATCAAAATGTGCAATTATCTATTCCTCATACCAAACATGTAAATAATGTCATGCTGCACATATGTTGTCCATAGCCCAAGTCCACATCTGGTCTAAGGTCAATTTTTAAATGTCATGCCATTGATTTGGAAGATACCGATATTATTGACTGCTTGCCTTTGTGGTCGCTGCAGCCACCTCTTGACCTGCTGGGCCAAGACCGCTATTACACTGTCAGACCACATAATGGAAGCACAGAACAAGGGCTTGCTCGTCTGAGAGTGATTCATTATAGAAACAATGCCATGAGCAGGGACGATCATTATTTTACTACAGAAAAAAAGACGACTTCCCGAAAATGCAATATCTGTCATGGCAGCTTGGTTACTTTCAAACCAAACGCTAAGTGACTTTCATAACAGTTGGCTGGGAAAGAGTTTTTATGTTCTCTCACCTCTTCAAGTGGTTTATTTTGAAATTCTCTCATAGCTAGTGGATGATGCTACAGAAAATAGTTTTCTAAGAAGAGCCCTCCTCTGGGTGTCTGAGGCAGCAGTCCTTTGGCCTCCTCCGGTTTGGCCCAATTATTTGTAATGTGCCGTAGAGTAAACTATTATTCTTAGCCAACCTCAGCAGTAATGTTTCAGAACGCTCTATATACAAACTAGTAAATTAGTTGATGACAACACAGCTAAAGTGTCTCATTCATGTGGGGCGGCTCATCAGAGACATCATTTGGATAGAGCTGGAAGGGTAATAAATCAGGATTTTCTACTCTCACAGCAAAGCTCAGAGTTTTGTTTTCAATTAAACTCAGAGAATGTCAGACAACACATTCTACTTGCTTGAAACAAATGCAAAAAAGATGACTGTTATTGTCAGATTGAGATTGTCCCTACTTACATTTTTTCGCGAAACTCCAAAAATGTACCTATTGATACAGTTCAGTTTCTAGTTCAAATGAACACTAGAGGTAGTAAAACTCCAACAGCTTTTATTCATTTTGAAACAAATTATCATTGCAGGGCAGATTATACCATGTTAAGACATCAAAACAATTTCTTGATTGTACACTAATACATCTTGACGTTTGTATCACATAACCAGCTCCATTTGTACAGTTTTTCTGACGTAGTAAACATGCTCTGTAGCTCACCTGGTACAGCACTGAAAACCATGAAAAGAGCTCAAAGTCTTGTAGAAGCAAGCTAAAATGGCGTGGTTATTTCAGCAAATGCATTTCTATATCACATTTGATTGTGTTAGCGCTATCGGTTAGGTTTGGGTTAGGGTTTCGTGTAGCTGGCACATTAGTTTTCAAACAGAATAGTGCATTAACCTTTACATGTTATTTACCTGACATTTAATTTCTGAACTGTTGTGATCAACATGTTCTCACTCCCAACTCGTCACATATTGAAGTTTGGACAGGACCCCTTAGTATCACTTTTTAACACTCAGGATAGTCCTTAAGCATCACTCTTCATTGTGCAGGATGTTCCATTGCTTTCACTTGGATGTCTTATGCTCCAGATAAAGCATGCATGCATGCATCCACAGTCATGTATTTATTGAAAAAACGGACCCAAAAGCTGTACTACAAACAAGTTGTGTTGCATTCAGATTCTTCTTAAGCAAGACAATATCTTTATGTGAAGAACAGAGTAAATTATAAGGTTTTAATCGCTGAAAATAATTATGCTCAGTTAATGCGCTCAAAAGATTCATTTAAAAGATACTCTGGAACTATGGCACAATGCTTTACACAACCAAAGCTGACATAATGCTTCTTCTGGTGGCAATTTTTGAATTTGTGAACAAACTGCTTACTTTACAGCGAATCGGTGATCACGTATGTTCATCTCACAAATCAAATGTTTTGCTTCGGAAGGCTTGGAATATGAATACGTTTTTATATGAATTGTGACTGTAGTTGTATCTACCTTTAACCATTAAATGCATAGCTCGGGTCTTTAACGACCCAGGACACTATTCACTACCCTCTCCCTTCTTCATTTTTGAAAGTTAGACATCAACTTTATTAGCATTCCTCAATCTATTCATTATAAACAATATAACACACACACACACAAAAAAAAAAAAAAATTAAAAGAGTGTCTGGTTTTTGATTTTTTTTTTTTAATTTTTTTATTAGAAATGTACAGGGTCGCTACAGACCCGAGGTGTGTATTAGTGTAAGTATTTTTTTTCTGTGCAAAAATATTTAAATATCTGATGACTCAATACATACAGTTCACCTTTATTCCTCAAGGTGGCCCTGTTTAATAGATAATAATGACGTGATGTTTCACTCATAATTGCCGCAGGCATAAAACGAAATATCATCATAGCATAAAAATAGCATAAAAAGAATATCATCGGCAAATACTGAACTGGTTTGAATGGCTATATTGCATAGCAATTACTGTATGCCATAAAATATAAATGTTACTGTCATTTGATGGTGGATGTGGTGAATAAGCTGCGATCAAACTTGACTTTGGAGACACTGAAAACGATAGTTTTGCTAATATGGCTGAGATCGCAAATATGAGCCAGATGCTGAATGCACTGTAGAAGTGGCTCTGACGATGATGGCGATTGGTACAATCATCTGCTCAAATTGAACCCTTCTAAGTTTAAAAAGGTAACAAAATATGCTTTATTTTATTCTTCTGTAATTGTTTTTAAAATATCAATAGAGTTTTTTGCTATTGCAGCAATTAGAGATCCATCTGTGCTGGAGATATAGGTCTGGGTCGCTAAAGACCCAAATATGTAAATTGGTGGAATATTCATGCATTTAAGAGTTAATATCCTGTGTTATATATTGACAAATAGTTTAGGAATTTAGGAGTTGGGTTACGTGCTCAAAAATGTGTAAGTAATGTAAATAGAATTGCTGTGACTGTTTCAGTTGAGTACATACAACAACGAACGAAATAAAAAACTTCTAGCGTCATTCACTGGACTGGACATTTCAATGTAAAAGTATTGTGAAACATTTAACAATGTATTTATGCCATTTTGTAGAAATGTTACCACAGGCATGTTTTTCCAGTGAGTTGAAATGGACCTGGGTTGAAATAAACCATATACTGACTTATAAAGCCACTTTTTGAAAATTCAATTAAATTACTTACTCATCCACCACAATAGCAAAGTACTTTAGGGTGTGCTATATTCTATGACAGCTACACCAAAGTCCTAGTTTCTCTTTCAAAGCGATTCCCCCTCCTCGATATAAGACAAACTATGAGAGGAGGCATGATTATTCCCATCATGGCCACCAAGGGCTTCTCAATGCTCACTGTATTCAGTATTTTCCCTAAACAGGCATTAGGGTCTAATTCTGCCCGCCCATGGAAGAGCAGGCGCTAAAGCCCATGTCAATTGGCAGACTCCCTGTGGGATGAGAGCGAGAGAGGCTTCCCTACCAGGCAGCGCACCCACCACCCCACCCTCTGCACTGGGCCTGTAATCACAGATTAGGGGGCGGATCAAAGGCTGGATTAAATTTGGGCCACTGGGCAAAGGCGGAGATTATGGCATGGTGGCACATAGTTCTTTTTGTCAGAGCGTGCATGTGTCTCATATGTGTGTGCGCACACGTGTTTACGAGTTATCCAGTTAGCCATCCAGAAGTCCGACCAAAGTTGCTCAGTTTCTCCCAACACTGGTTTCCTCAAACCTCTAGGGTGAGATTACAGAGAAAAAGAGGAGCATAACCTCCAATTTCCACCCCCAGAGCTTCACACTACAGCACAGCCCTGCCATCCCAGCTAAAGGTAGGAGGCGAGGTGCACTGAATAGCGATAGCCAACCAATTTCTCCACTATTGTGGCAGAGCAGTGACTTTTAGCTGCGTGTAATCCTAGCCCCCTCACCCCCTTGCCTCCTAAAGGGGCTCATCACAAACAATTAAATCAACCATGAATTTCATATCGTTCACTAGAGCCTTTCAACCTTCTCCTTTTTCCTCCTCCTTTTCTCTTTTAATTCAAACTTGTTAATCAGCCTTTAGAAGCCAATTAAGTAGATTGTAACGCTCTCAATTGGATAATTTGCCTTTGTTGGGCTCTGGGTGATCCTTCTGATACAGTTTGCAAGCAGTAATTGGCCTAGCATCACAAACAAACGGCAATGAAGAGAGACACTAAACATGTCAGTTTGATAAATTTAGCACTAATGTACATGTTCCTATTTTATATTTAGATTTTTTTACACTTTACATTACAAGTTGACAGGAAATAAAGAGAGGACAAGGGCACAGAAAAGACCAAAAATGAATATGAACTTGAGTCTCCCAAATGCCACAGTGTAATTCATAAGAATCGTTCAGTAGAATTAAAAAGAAAAATCACTTTTTATTAATTTCTCAGTCTATGCAATATTTTTCAATGTTGCTGTGATAATTTGTGCCAATTAAATGAATACCGTTGGTTGATTCAGTGCCAAGCAGTGGGTGGATAAGGAATAAAAATCAAATTCACCCCGTCTACGACATCTCGCCCTCGGCTCCTGTTCTCAAAGCTATAGAGCCGCTAAGAGAATATATATCGCAAGGTGTCTGTCGTTCTCCGTCTGTCTATCTGTCTGTCTTTCTTTCTCTCTCAAAGACCCTCTTGTCACCCAGGGCTCCAACCGAACAGTGGGAGTGCACAGCCCAGCAAAAGGGCAACCATTTATCACAGTCGCCCCAAATGAAAGGACCCAAACGTCTCTCTTTCGGCTTTCCCCCTTCCCTCTTTCTTCTGCTCTCTCTTTTCCCTTTTCCTCTTTCAACATCCCGTCTTTCCCCTTTTGTCTGATCGTAACAGTCTGGCTGGCGAAGAGGAGGGAAAGAAAAAAGAGGGCCGTTAGCTCGCTCAGCCCGGCTGCAGTTGGGCCAGCTCTCTCACGCTGTGGATCAAGCGGCCCTTTGTGTGTGTGGGGGTGATTTGTCAGGCTACGGTGGCAGAAGTCAAGACCCAGAGGGTGAAAGGCCCTGACCCCAGGAGTGCCTGGCCCCCAAGCTTCTGCTATAATAGAAAGGGGCCCGGAGAATGGCCGCCTGTCCAGTGCCCGAACGCCACAAAGCGGCTCATCTGCATACTTCAGGTAGGGCACTTTTATTGGAACTGACAGGGGTGTGACAGCCTCAATGGTGGACCGAGTGTGTGTGTGTGTGTATGTGTGTGTGTGGGAGGGTGGTGGCTAAAAGCAGCTTTTCCTCCACCGGGCTTGGAGGAAACCAATAACAGCTAATCTCTCCCAGCATAATAAACAAAACAGTAAACAATGCCATTGTTTACACATCCAACAGGCAGTGCAGTTACTAGCCTTTTGTGACCGCTCAACGGCAGAATGAAGTGTCGGGGCAGAGGCCAGCAGAGAAGGAGAGAGAGAGGCAGTGTGAGACAAATAGAGAGAACTGTGACAACTGACATGCTGGCCAGCCTGTTAGTTCTCACCCCGTTTTGTTCCCTTTTCATCCTCTCCTAAAAGACGAAACGCATTCCTCCAGCGAATTGTTTGTTTGCTTGTTCCCACCTTTCTTGGGTCAGAGGGAGACAGTAACGTTAGCCTCTCTCTCATTGCAACTCTGCACTGTTTATTTGCACTTGCTGCCTGCATAGTTTTAGTGAAGGAATTATGCAAATCATGTAACGGCACAAGCACGCTCACAAAAATCCCAAAAATGCACGCAATTTCACCACCTTACAGGGTAGTTCTGAATACTCACTGTAGTGGATACAGCAGATTACCGCAATGTGACATACTTTACTAGGACTTTACAGCATCACTCCACCAATCTAGGTACCCGAATCTGCCTTTTTTTCTTTTAAAAAAATACTGAAACAGCAATCGACTACACCATGCTTAATATATGACCACTTATATGCCCAATTGCTCATATTATCGAAAATGAAATATACACAAACATATTTTAATGCCTACCATTTACCCATTTTTGCAACTTTCTACCGATCGCTATAAATTCGTTATTAGCACTGGTACTTTTTTGGGGGAACTTGGGAATTATTATTTGACTATTGGGTTCCACTTTATATTAGGTGGCCTTAACTACTATGTACTTACATTTAAATAAATAATAATATACAATGCACTTATTGTGTACATACTTGTTTTTACACCGCACTTATATTTGAAAAAATACCTGCATGTAACTACATCTGTTACATTCATTTCTGTAATTACATTAACCCACCCTTAAACCTACACATACCACCAAACCTGTCCCTAACCTTACCCGTATCTCATCTCAATAGTGGCAAAAGTGTTTTGCAATACAATATGAACACAATAAGAATGTGCTTTTTTTTTCATAAATAGTATGTACATAGTAGTTAAGGCCACCTAATATAAAGTGGGACCGGTTATTTTGTTATTTTGTATATTTTGCATCCGTATTGTTTGTGGAGAACACTTTTATTGTACATGAGAATAACAGCTGACTTGACTATACTAAGGTCTGGACTCTTTCAAGACATGTAAAACTAGAATACAAAATAAAGTTTTGGACAAATGGTCTTTTTCAGGGATATTGTTACATTCTGCTTGGAAAAAAAAGAATAAAAAGAGACCCCTTTGTAGTTATATTCTGTCCACATGATATTGTTAATAACCTTGATGTGTAACAAATCGAGTCCTGCAATCCTTGAGACATCACCTTGCCTAATCGGCACAATCAAAAGCCATCAAATAATCACGTAATCAGTGAACAGGCCTGTTGGCACAGATACAGCAGCACTGGATTCATTCTGGGCCTGACTGACATGATTATAAAGACTATGGGAGTAAAGCAGTTGTCATTGGAAGCAGATGGAGCATTTTAAAGAGACAGAGGGAAGATCTTTCAGCATAGCGTCCTTGTACAATGTCTGGAAGCATTTATGATCCACAGAGGCTTCTTATTGTCAAAAAAAAAAAAAAAAAGGAAGGGAGGAAAAGAGAGGAACAAGGAGGGGAAATGTTGAATCATCTCAGTGCTGAGGACACTGACACATTAAAGGGCACTGCAGACCTTACAATGCAGTTACCCATCTCGTGAGCAAAAGAGTGGCCAAAATCCACAATGTCCATGATTAAACACAGAGTTTCCTGTTCAAATCCAAACTGACATGATTTTATTTCTTCTATGGAACTTAAAAGCGGGATCTTGAAGAATTATGCTGATTGATATTTTTCCCCACAAAATGAGTGGGAACTAAGTCCTTAAGCTTCAAAAATGATTAAAACACCATAACAGTGTTGTAAAAGTGGTCGATATGACTCATGGACTATATTGCAAGTCTTCAGAATGCATATGATAGTATTATTTAATACATTGTTCACAAAAATCTTCTGTGTATCTCAAAGAATTGTTCTTTTGAGTAAGAACCCTTGAATTAAATTGTTGATTCAGCTGCCAAAACTGGTCTGAATGATTCTTTCATTTATCAGTACACTGTGGTCACATGACTTCACGTTCATCAACAGCTCTTTCATTATTCGTTTAAAAAAAACGAGTAGATAAGTTTACCTGTTGGTGTGATGACGTTTAATGTGAGTGAGTGTGATGACGTTTAATGTGAGTGACAACCAATGTAGTGCAATTTAGCCACTTGTTAGAAACTATCTTTCTCAAGACAAATAAAATACATTAAAACAATTACAAAGGGGTTTAATGGTGTACTCTGTCATAGAAGAAAATGTGAAAATATATTGTGCTTGTGGTAACCACAGACCTTATTACAGGCATTTAACCAAAAACCCATTCAGGGCAATGGAATCAAAGGTGCTAATATGCTAATTTCACCCCTGCAATAAACAATAATTTAGAAAACTCATATGAACTTTCCTTTTGAGGCTTTAAGGCTCCAGTCCAAATAACGTACTTGAACAGAAAAAGGCATAACCAAAGATTTAAGTAAAACAAAAGGCCTATAAGTTTGAAATAACATGAGGTTTAGTAAATGATGGAATTTTTAGATAAATTACTCCATTGACACAAAGAGAGAGAGAGAGAGAGAGAGAGAGGAAGTGAGAGCGAAACAAAGAGAAATAGGGAGTGCGACAACATCCGTGGTGTCATATACAAAAAGTGTCAGACACTTGACTGTGTGTCTCTTGCTCTCATTTGGGGTATGGAGCGGATGCATCCAGGCAGAGAAAGAGGCAGGGCTGTGCTTTCATCCTTTGCGTTTGGAGGCAAGAGTCGCTGTGTGTATGCATGAGTATGAACGGGAAGATGAATGGTCTGGAAGATAAATGCATGTGGGTTACTCTGCAGTGGCCTCCCGCTCCATGTAGCCCACTACCATGACATCAGAACAGAAGGGGCAAACATCCCCTCTTTGTGGAGGGGCTAATTTAATTTGTACCTTCCAATGAGGGGTAAATATGTTTGAACTGTCTGAGTGAGCAGTGTGTACCCGACTCCCGTTCTCACGGGAAACTGGCGCGCGGCAGGATATTGTGCGGCGTTGCATTGCTAGTTCAGTTCAAAAAAGCTAATTTGATTATTTCCTTTTGCCTTTTTTTCCTTCTCTCTCACTCGCCATCCCGCTCTCTCTCTCCATCTGTTCCTCTCTTCGAAACTGCGTGCCTCTTTTCTGGTGTACATACACAAACACTAACGTAGACACACAAACACACACCAACTCTTGACATTCCCCTGGGATGACCCCAGTGACCTTTTTCATGTCTGTTCGGAATCTGACGTCAAAGGTCTCGTTGCTAGGAATGGGGGCTTGTTTAGTAACAAATATGACCTCTCTCGCCTTTTCTAGTCTCTGCGGCTATCGAATATATAATTTCTTCCTGTTTTAGCCGCTGCATACATAAATGAACTCAATGAGTCAATGAAAGGTTATGAGGACGCAAGGCCCAGTATCAATATCTATAAGTCCAGAGGGTTTGATAAGCGCACTCTTCCAGCGATCCAGGGTGTCAGGGTCACACCTAGCATTCAGTGACCCTGCAGCATCCAGGGCTGACCTCTGGGCTTGGCCTGACCTCTATGGACCCAGCTGATTCTGATTATTCCTCTGGGATCCTGGACCAGCAGCACCAAGCTCAAAGTTTGACATCCCAACTATAAATATACAGAGCAATAGCAACAATACAGCATCCTGCTAACAGAGGTGTACTGGACAAAATGGAGAGTTCAGCACATTGTCCATCTGCCATCTGTTCCAGACAGTGACCTTTTAATGCACGCCTGATCTATATTTAATTAAAAGTCCAGATTGTATCTCCTTTTGACGTATACTGGCCCCAATAAAAATTTGGACAATTAAAAATGTATGAATTTCTTTGTATATGTAACACAATATCAATCCAAGTACAGTTATTTTAAGGAAAGAGTGCACAAACACACTGTTCAAGCAAATTATTTCATTGAAAAGTTTATTTTAAATGATAAAACATTAGATATATTGTTCAAAACATCTAATTCATAGTTAATGAGTTTCTCTGCTAGGATAACTGTGAACTTGATGAGAACTGACTTCATACATTCGCTTAAAATCATCTTGAGACCAACTGGATAAAATTCATTTTAAAAATGGTTCATAATAGTAATTTAGAGCATCATTTCATTGCAAATGCCACTTGGTTTTATACTTTGTTATGTAATGCAATGGCATTCAAACATTAAACAGTTTAAAGGATTGGCTTACACAAAAATGAAAATTCTGTCATTAATTATTCACTATCATTTCATTCCAAACCCGTTAGGCTTTTGTTTATCTTCGGAACACAAATTAAGATATTTTTGATGAAATCCAAGAGCTTTCTGACCCTGTATAGACAGCAACGCAACTGACACATTCAAGGCCCAGAACGGTAGTAAGGACATTGTTAAAATATTTCATGTGACAACAGTGGTTCAACTTCAGGTTATGAAGTTACGAGTATACTTTTTGCAACCCAGTAAATACATGCCTCTATATACATTTGCAGAACCTGATTTTACCAAGTACGACATGTTCCTGGATCAACATCTTTATTGACTCTGGAACAACATTGTAATTAACCAATCAGATTTGAAAAAACAGTTTATAGTTTTTGTGAAGTTTAGGCTTACAATCAGTGTTTGGTGCTTGTACATCAGTGCCATTCATCTATCATTTCCTCTGATTTTAGGGATTACTCATGGTTAAGGTTAGGTTTAGGTGTAGGGATGTGGTCAAGATTAAATTTTTGGATTAAAATGTTGTTCCAGGGTCAACATGGAACACATCTAACTGAGCAAAATCAGGACGTTCATATACATTTCTTCAACACCATAATTACGTACCTTACTGCATGTTTCACAGCAGTTTCAAAGTGAAATGTCCAGAGAGTGGCATTAAATATGTTCAATACGTGACCATGGCATGTTTTTATTACGTTGGTACAGACACATATTGCTGTGTTTTTATTACGCTGCTTGAGGTACGTATTACGGCTATTCAGAATTCAAATATCCGGGAAGTGTCGCTAAAGGTTAATGCTCTGTCATACTGGAAATATCCCCCAACACCAAACCCAACCCTAAACCTAACCGACAGTGTTAACAAATGCAAAAATGAGATAAAAATACATTTCTTGATGCAGCTGTGCTATTTTAACTTCCTTATGCAGATTTGAGCTGTTTTGTCAAACCGTAGTTTCATGGGATTCGTACCGGAGCTCTTCATTAGTCAAGTGCAATGCCGTATTGCATGAGGTACCAAGTAAACCTGCTGAGTTAGAAAACTTATCCATATGAAGTTGAATATGTGACGACAACGCTCAGAAGTATCAGTTTTCAAATCACACAGGATGTTAAAATAGTTTTGAAGCCATAATATAACATTCTGAAAGTAATTGTGTGAAAATTAGGCTTTATTAATCAAAACTCTGTACCTGTAAATCATACTTTGTGTAAAAAGGAATACAAGTTGTCAGAGTTTTACTGCCTCTAGTGTTAATTTGAACTAGAAATTGCAGTGATTCCTACATGTAGGTACGCTTTTTCAGTTTTGCAGACATGTAGAGGTGTATTTCCAATGAGCCAATGTTGACTTTTTGTGAAAAAAAACTTTATTCATATTTTTGTTTTCTTTGCGCACAAGACATTACAGTTGAACAACTGATGCCACATTGACTCTTTTAATGATGTCCTTACTACCTTTCTGGGCCTTGAACGTGTCAGTTGCATTGCTGTCTATGAAGGGTCAGAAAGCTCTCGGATTTCATCAAAAATATCTTAACTTGTGTTCTGAAGATGAATGAAAGTCGTACAGGTTTGGGAGGACATAAGGGGGAGTAATTAATGGCAGAATTTTCAGTTTTGGGTGAACTATCCCTTTAAGTATCCAAAAGAGTCCAAAACCACAGAGACTTAAGCATCCAGAATTGCCAACATGCTTCCGGGGGGTCACTATTCTATGTATTTCTTAAACATTTAACTTACATAAACTACTGACCAACACAAAGTGATGTTTCACCTGTTATGCTCAAGTTGAAGATTATTAGTAGCATGCAAGGTCTCTAAAACAAGTCTACCATCTCTCCCTCCCTCTCTCGCTCTCTCTCCCTCTACACTGACCCAGTGTCTGACCAGTCTAGTACTCTGACCTGCAGCTGTGTTTACAGTCAACACAGCACCATGTTAGGACAGCTGGGAGAACAAGAGAGGCAGCCACCATGCAGCCCAGCACTCACCAGATTACACACACAAATGACGACAAAGTAACGTGCAAACAGGATGTATGAGAGAATAACTTCACAGATGCACATTTCAATATGAATGCATTATTCCCAACACATTTGGCACTAAAATATTAAATCAACTTTACAGCCCTCAACCGCAGTTTCCTGCGACACCATGTTTGATCGAGTAAATGAGGAAGCATTTCCAGATCCATTGGTGTGTGCTTCTAGTGTCACTGTATCGTTCATTGCTGTCACCTCTGTGCGTGAGACTGTATGACTTTGTGTGTGTATGTGTGTATAGGACAGACGCAAGGCCAAAACAACATCCGTCTGTAGCATTGTCACATTGTCACTGACACCAAGGAGAATAACAGCCTGAGAGACCCCTCTTTCCCCTCGATGCATCAAGTTTCACACACAAACACAAATAGTCTCTCTCGGTTCATCTTGTTCTCTCAGCCACCCCGGGGGTATCCTTCATGGGAGCCGGCAAACCCCGGCATATTTGTGGGCAGCCTCCTAGTGTGAAGCCTTTATTTAGGTGCATGGAAACTTTACTTATCTTAGGAGACAGATTTATCAGATATCATCCTGCAAAGTACACCAACTTTATTTTCCATCTCCTGACATGTTAACAGTTTATTAAAAGTATAATTTAAAATTAAAAGTATATGTAACTGTTTGTTTGCTCTATTATTAGACCATTTTTCTTAAAGAACGCAGAGGACAACAAAACAGAGAAAGTTCAGACCTCTTTATTGGGTGAACACTGGATGGAGTCACTCAGTGCAGAGGCTACAATACTGATAGAGGTATTGACAGTTCCTCATTGTTATTGACACCGCCAGCATACGTCAAGGGCGTTAACGTAAGTGGCTATTGACATCCCACTTTGGCCATTGATGTCCCAGTCTCACTCACTAAGTGCTTTACTATCATGTCCATTTCCGTGCTAATGTGAAGTTTCTCTCAATATCTTTGACTTATAGAGAGCCATATTAGTGGGTAGAGTGGAGGGTCATGGAAAGAACAACACTTAACTATGACTAACTCTGTCCTGGTGGATATTTACGGAAAACAGTGATTGACTCAGGAGCCAAGAGAGAACATAGAAATAACAATCCATGTACCTCAAAATCCCTCAAGACTGAGATGATTGCAGAGGGCATAAAGAAGGGCAGAACTAGTCATATTTGTGGGTTTGGGATAGTTGATGAGACTTAGAAAGCTCATTTGTGGCTATTACTGGTAAGGGCATTTTTGTTTTATATTTAAATAAATGATTGGTCATTGACATGAAGTTTAATGTGATTTTTTTTTTCTTTTTTTTGTGTCATGTAGTGCGATGGCATGATGATATTCTTGAAATTCACATTTCGTAATGATGTTTGTAAATAAATAATATTAATATTTGTAAAAAAACAAAAACAAAAACAAAAAAAAAACTTTTACTCTTTAAAATGTAGTCTAAAATGTTTTTGAAAAGAAAGATAAGGAAGTAAAAAAAAATACATATAAATATAGCTGCAAGCAGCAATTATCGGGGTTCAACCACTTTAAGGCATTTAAGCACATATGAAAAAAGACATTATTTAGCAAGCCTGTTACCACCTAAATCAATGACTTTAAAAAAAGCATTTTTTTGGCAAATGCAGGTAATTTACCATAGAAATATTATGTTTTTTAATGTTTATGACTGTTTTAGTGCCAGCTGTGGTCCGATCTCCTTAAAACTTTCCATGCTTCTTTAAAATCACCAGTCGCATGTGCTCACCAGGTTTCGTTAAATTTTGAGTTTTCCTTTAGGCCTTATAGGATTTAAAAATTGTAGCTTCCCAAAGGGTAAATTTCAACATTTTTTTTTGATAATTATTGACCTAGAGAGTCCAGAGAATAGTACTGCAGTGATTTTTTTCCAGATTGAGCAACCCCCTGGGTTAACCTTATCTAATAAGTGTTTAAACTTCATTGGCCAATGGCAGCCATGCTTTATTGAGCTATGTAAATATTCTTCAAGTTTCAAGTCTTTATGACTTACGGTTTGGTCTGCATGATCAGTTTCAGCGCTATGCACTTAAACCCCTAAAGATACCCCCGCTCCCCCCTTGCATTTCAACTAAAATTCACTCAAAGCTTCTTGAAAATGTTAAAAAAGTTTTTCACATAAGATGAAACCAACATGAAAAGTTTTAATCTACATTTTTAAAGATTTTCCTGGACTTAAAGAAAGAAAAATAAAAAAGCTGCGAGGAAGCATATTTATCACAGTCAATAATGTCATAATGTGTCATCTGAAAGCTTGGAAAAACACACTAACAGTGGTACAACAGAGAATCATCAGTCGGGGCATTCCGTGCATTTCTTCCAACAAGCGCCATGAATGAGAGCACTTATAATGGAAATCAGCAGGCAAGTTCACGGAACTTAAACAATCAGCAGTGTTTAATGATTAATAACCCAGTCAAGCAGAAAAATGAAATCTGTATCAAACTGCTAAAATGGACCCCGTTGTGCCACAAGTGGGCTTGTTTGGAGCTCAAAGAGAGCTTGACATGAAGTCAAATCAGAAGTGTCAGGGGTAAAAGAGAGGGAACAACTCCATCTGTTAGGGTACTTATCTTCAATAGACCCTTCACTAAATAGAAACCAAAAATAATGTTCCAAAATATTCTTCTTGAGCATTTGGAAGGGAAAGGACAATATTGGGTCACAAAGAACGAGCAGCTGCTCTGGTGACATTGAAGAAGCACCGTCGACGTACGTGAGATTCTGCTGGGTAGTCAGGAAAACTGATGAGGGATCATGAAGCAGCAGTAGGAGTCACGCATCACTCTCCCCCTGCTCAGGATGTGTCAATACACAGCCAGGCCACAGAGGAAGGGAGAAAAATAAAAGGCGGAGACTTGATACCCTCAACTGGCATTATAGAGTTTACAAAAGCCAAAACCCAATGATGGAAGCTTTAGTTCTTTCAGGAACTGGGGAAAAAATCTGTTTTTGTTCCTTTCAGCATCATTTTAGCAGGAGCTTGACATGTTTAACATGATCCATTCCAGGTAGAAGTGCAGAGCTGACGATGAGTTCACACCACCTGCTCTTGACCTTTTCTCAGGGATATGAAGCCTTGTTCTATTTTTACACAGACAAATCCTGCTCTGGGTGACAGCTCCAGCCTAGACTCACCTCTCCCCAGGAACGATATCCATAATCACCAGAAACTGAGAGAAAGAGAGAGAGAGATGGAAAGAAAGATGAAAAAAAGGGGAGCCCAAGAGAGCACTCTAGGAATGATGGAATATCAATATGGCAGAATGAGACTTTCACACACTAACATGAACACAGGGCTCCTTCCTTTCACTGAAACTGATGCATTGCACACAGAGAAATGCTCCAGCTCCGCTTCGCAACCTAGAGAGCTGCCTGCTGACTGCTGCCTACATAGGCCGCATTATAACTGTCAAGCAATCGCATAAGTGACTGATTTGGAACACTCAGCATTAGGAACTGCATGTGCAATACTAGTTATAATTCAGCTTTGCATTAGCATGCTGCTAATCTAATGATGTATTAAAGAATTTTCTTTTCCGTAAATGATATATGCAACCTTGTCTTAGAACAAGGTATCTATCTTTGGATGTAGAAACAGCTGTGTAACTGGAAATATTCTGGCTAATTTGATGATGCTTTTCAAAAAGAGTGTAGTACTCCCAGCTGTCATTAATACATTTTACTATGTTTAAATCAATTCAACAGATTTCCCCCAAATGCATTGCAGAAAATGCAAGAAGAAGAAACTCTGCAGATTTCACCTGAGGCTGCTCATTTCTAAAATGTTCATAATGAAATCAGAGAGACAAGGTTATTTAACAGTATTAAGCATAATGACAAAGTCATTTGTGCTGATGATAGACATAATGCAAGCCATAGGACATCAAGCCCCTAATTTTACATAGACATGTTTCTCCATTACTCTTAAGACTTAAGTCTTTAAAATGACCAAGAACTGTTTTTACACTCTTAACCTTTAAAGTTCATTTCCAGCCTTTTTGAATTTGGATCTAAAAAGTGGTATGTTTTTGTGTCAGTGGTGTGCTGTGGTGTTCTGAAATGAGGAGGCAAAGTCCTCAATTATTTATTTATTTAATTATTTTTTTCTTTTAAATCAAATGTAAGTTCATATCCCAGTCACATTTTCTTGGTTAAATAAACATTACTTACACTATCAGGAAAAATATATGTATCTATTTTAGATTTTTTACATTGACAATGTCATCAATATTCAGTTTATTAAAGTTAAGTATGAATCTCATCAAGCTAGTGTTTTATTTATTCCAAAATAATAACTCAAGGCAGCAACAATTTTAACAATATATACTATTTATGAACTTATGTTCAGCTTTTCTTTTTAATAGTTAACTTTTAACTGTTTTTGAATTTTTCGGGTCATCAGCCATCAAAGCTCTGTAAACATTTGGTCACAAACACTGCTGATTACTCACTAAAAATCCTCAGATCCTGTTTTAATGCCATTTTTGTCTTATTTCAGTCTTATTTTGATGTAACAAAGTGTAGCATCTAAGTGTGCGAGTTGTTCACTTAGTTTTCAAAATTAATCTTTCCATTAACACCATTATATAGTTCAAGCCACATTTTCAAGTAGACTCGAGTGCGTTTGGAAGAACAGCCGTTACACCAACCAAATGATCTAAACTCAAACAGACATGAGTCCACGCCAAAAGCTCTAGTGTGAAAGCACCCTTCCATTAACATGCCACGTCCCCTTAGATTTTGTTTTTTGTGTTGCTTCCCATCTCAGAGCTGAAGCAGGTATTAAAAGTCGCCTGTTCCTCCAAAGAGAGTCCTCCTCCCTGAGAGCCAGGCAGATTATTTAAAGACTGATTGAGACGCCAACGTCAGCCGGATTGCCAGCGCGGAGGCAATCAGGAGGCAGATAAGGACCTGTTACCTGAAGTGGGATTCTCAACCTGCATCGTCAGAGAATCCATCCTGTGCAGACTGATAACGGCTGGCTTTTAATGACCACTGAAAAGCTGGCAGGAGACGGACGCGAAACATATAGAGGCTGTTATCCGCATCACTGTTAAGGCTAAGGGAAGTGTGAGGTTAGGCTAACCATCCCAATCCAACATTTCTATGTAGCAATAAGGACATACTCATGTTTATGCCCACAACCTACACACTCGCAAACAAATACACACAAAAACCCTATGAACATGAACTTAGTCTGTATATCTGTGCTAGTAAACCCTTCTAACACCATTGCTACATGCACCACACAATCAACATATGCACACAAGATGAACTGTGTGATCTTCAGTTATCAGTTAACAGTGTTGAGGACAACGTGTTACAAGCACCGTATGTTATGTGTGTCAGGCAACATTTAGTAGTTAGCGAGGTAATGCATTACTTAAGTTTTTGCTCACTGGAAAGGCTTTTAAAGCTGGGAAACTCATACGCCACATATTGCAAAGAGAAAACTGACAAGGTCTGATCGCTGTCTGTCAAACTCCCTGCAAAAGGTCAATTCTCACTATTAACTAGCTGCTTATTAGCATGCATATTACTAGAATATTAGCTGTTTATACTTAAAAAGCACATATTAATGCCTTATTTTGCATGCCTATCACGATCCCTTAATCCTACCCAATACATAAACACAGTAGTAGACATAAACGTAGCACACATAGTTAATAGTTAGTTAAGAGTGAGAATTGGTCCCCACACTAAAGTGTGACCAAAGAAGCATATTGTGAACAGTTAACCAAAATAAACTACATCTTAATTCAAAATCATGAAAATGATTGATTTTTATCCCTTATTTATACACAGTATCAAAACTAAATATTTGTGTCACACTATTAAATCAAACTGTCATGTAACATGTGAGGAAGGGGCATAAGAAGACAATAGTCAAAGATAAAGTTATAATCCACAGGTAATTCTAAAACAGGTAAATCCACAACAGGAGGGTAGAAGCACACATACACATTGATGAGACCAGACGACAAACACTGATCTGAAACCATCTTATAAAGACAGGTGATTAAAATGAACTTAATTAGGACACAGGTGATACAAGATTAACTAATAATGACATAATGAGGGCAGAAACAGGAAAACCATATATGGGCACAAGAGGGAAAAACCAATACAAAGAGTCCAGGGGTGTGACACAGACTGTGTAAATCAATAAATCAATAAAGTTTATGAATTGTAAAGAAACTTGTCTATCAACTGTTCCATATGTCACACCTTTATGACTGAAATACAGCATGTAAAATTAAAATAACTTCCAAATCATTCACACAGACTTTATTTTCACTCACTGATCTTTACATATAGATTATAGATACATTTTATGATATTATCATTGTTTACGCAATTTTTCAAATCAACTCTGCTATTACGATTTTACTCTGTCATTCGTGCTTGAAACTTGCAATTACAATATTTTCGACTCCACTTGAAGGGCACAATACTTAGAGACATAGAGAGTGTCCATTGTTATGTCAGTTCTTTGCAGTTATTCGAGATTGTAATGTAAACACACTTATTCCATTTTGAGAGATGCACCATTTCTTGTCAAAAGGGGCTTTCACACCTCATAGTTCCAGGATCTCAGTTCTAAGAACTAGCCAGCATGGTGCTTCATAGAGAACCAATTTCCCCCTCTGACCATTTTCCTGGTTCCTGTTTCCTGGCATCTACAAACGTCAACAACAGGTGAATGGAGGATGCCGTGATCTGAGTAATTTCTGTTGTGTTTTGTGAAAACGAAGATGAAATGAACCAATTAAATGCACAAATTACATGATTGAACTAGCATAAAACACTGACTAAATCTCCTATGGCAAACTTGAAGTGTTACATATCATCGAGGCTGAGAAAAGAACACAGCTCTGCAGACAGCAGGTAGCTAAATGCCATTATCACTGTTTTCCATGTTCGTGGAGTAAATATTTTTAAAAATGCAAATGTTTCGTATGGATTTGGACAATCAGCATACACTTACATTGCTGGTAGCTCCTGTAGAAATGATTCAGACTAGTTCCTGCAGTGTGAACACGCCAAAAAGTAGGAACTTCCGGCAACAGCACTAGGAACTATGAAAAAGTTCCTCCAGTGCGAAAGCCCTTATAGCTTATATTATTCCATGCATACTCAGGGGAGTCTAAAAAAAGTTAGGAAGAACTTGTCTAAAAAAGGCGAGCTAAGCAGAACTCTTCTACTCTTGATGAGATAGATTTATTTAAATTTAAGAAAAAATCATGCAAAATTAACTTTTAAATTAATGCATTATGTAAAACGTACCAATCCAACACCATTAGTTACTTTGTCTATAGCATAATGCAAAATCGTAACACGTTACTTTTAAAATAATCGTTCTCCAATGCTGATCCTTCAACAAAAACACACACTCTCCCACATAACCCTTTAAAGCTCTTCATAGCATAGGTAGGCCCTTCTCGTGCCTGCTCGACTCCTCTCCTGGCAGATCTCAATTAGCCAGGGATTCTCCTCGAGGGCAAAAATGTGTTTCTGTCAGATACGTGGGATTCATTTGACTCTAATGTAATTACTGCAGAGGGGCAAAGCTCTCCATGCCCTCGTCTGGAGAAGATTACGGGCGCTCTCTCGCCCACAAGATGCTCTCACCTTTGGCACCTTCCTCTAAAACCAGCCTAAGCACCCTCATCCAGTAATATTGCACTCCATTTGTTTGTTTTCCCTCCGCCCCCTTTTTACCGAACCAGTCAGGCTGGAGGGTTTGTGGGTGGGGGACTGATTGTTCTAATGTTCGGGGCCAGCGACACCGGCGAAGAGAGCCAATAGAGCAAACCTGCGTAGGCCACCACCCCCTCATTGACCTCCCACTTATGGTAGCCGAGGTGATACACTTGTACAAACACGGCCCCTGGTATGGAGTGTCACACGCCTTGCCAAGGAGGGATGAAGAGTGGCGGGGTTGGGGGGGCATCTGCTTCCTTGGCAAGCAGCGACCAGATTATACATCTGGCCCCTACTTGCCAAAAGGGAATCTATCACATTCCTAGCACTTCTTCTATCTCGCTCTATCCCTCTTTCAGCGTCCTTTCCTTTCGTTCTCTACTGTCTTTCTTTAGCCTGCTCACCCCCCATCCTTTTCGTTTTTTGTGATATGTGGTTTTGACATCAAAGTGGCAGAGAATATTAATCCTGGCTGAACTATCTGCTCAGAGCGCAGGGATCAAGCCAGGGCTAAGATCACGCTTTGTTCCCCTCAGGAAGAGAGGGGAAAAATGAGAGAAAGAAAAGACAGAGCCAGAAAAAGACACAGAGACGGTGGGTGGGAGAGTTGACTGAAGATGATGTCTCATCTGAGAGGAAAAAAAGGTCACAAAACAATGTCCTTCTTCTTTGACAAAAGTAAAGACACACAATCATGATCTGATTGCTCAGTTTGCAAGATATTATTAGAAGTATAGCTTTGAATAAGTTTATATTTGCTGAGGTGTACTGTACATAGTGCTCATGAGTCACAGCTTCAGATGGCTACCCACAGTCCACTCAGATTAATATAAACTACCATTCAAAAGTTTGAGGTCGGAAAGTTTTTTTTTTTTTGTTTTTTTTTTTATTAAAACTTCTTTTCCTTCAAAGATGCACTGAATCGATCAAACGTGAAAGTAAAGACAGATTCATGTATAATGTTAAAAGAACAAATGTTACAAAGAATCCTGAAAAAAGTATCAGTTTTCAAAAAGAAAGAAAGAAAGAAAAATTACATTGTAAAATGCATAAAAATAGAAAATAGTTATTTTAAATTGCAACAATAATGCAACAGCCTTTAAAAATAATATACTGATACAAAAAAAAAAAAAAAAAAAAAAAAGCACACAAAAATGGCAGAGGGGAAAACAAAGGTAACACATTATGTGTTTACGAGATCCTGGGCAGAGGTGTACATTAATTATTTAGGAAAAAAAAATTACTTTTTACAATGACATAGCTAATATTTAATCTTAAAAAAAGAAAGAAGGGGGAAACAAAGAAATACGTAAAAGTACAAAAAGTAAAAGTACAATTAGATTCTTTCACTCAATTATGTTTTTGCCTAGGCTAAAAACTTGAGTGTTTTAACACATTTTAACACATCTCTGCTTCCATGTAAAAGGATAGTTCAACCCCAAAATTTAAATCCTTTCATTTGTAACTTATCTTTATGTAAGTCCAAGCAATACTAGACCCCACTGCATGGATGAAACCACATTTAAGAATAATTACTCAGTACTTTTTAGACGCTCTTAGAAAAATCCCAGTAAGAGTTTTGAATATATATGTATGAGTGCTCTGAGAACAACTTAAAGCTAAAATCAGTGTCATAATAAGCAACCTAGACTGTGGTTGGTTGCTTTAAATGCCAGTCGAATGGTCAGTGGGCAGCTGTTTTGGCCAGAATAAGTTGTTTCATAGACAGTAATTCATGCTGCACGTCAAGGACTAGTTGCTCAACCAACAAGAACGTGATAATTAGAGGTGACCTTGACAAGCCTCTCTGGGAGGTTTAGAGGTGTCAGGAGGTCTTGAGGCCCAGGTCTCCCAGTTTCTTTGAATCGTCCTTTTGGGCAAGGATAGCCTCCAGGAACTATGGTTGTAATTATCAAAACAAATAGAGCTAAGTGACTCGGTGTGAAACTAAACAAAATTAGCCAGCTTCTCAAAGAGTGACAAGTAAACCGAGACTGCCGTTTACATGTTCTGGTGCCAGAAACAGTGCAGGGGATTAAACAAGCCAGATAGGAGCAAGTAAATCCTCTGACAAAATACTACACAAAGTCAACAAGAAAATACAGACAGAGAGGTGAAACGTGACATTTTAGGGCTGTGAGAGTTTGTGTTTGCAGATGAGGTGAGTCAACGCAGGCGTAGTGTGCAGAAGTGCTGATAGTGAGAGTGTTTATAACAGCTTGCCAATCATTTGTTTGTACCTGCATCACTTCCTTTATGAGGTCTTCATTAGTAACACATAACTGAAAAAACAAATACCGTAAAAGTCAATGGGAACCGTTGACTGTTTAGTTACCCTTATTCTTCCTCACCTCAAAGCCGTGAGGAACTTGATATCTTCAGTGGCAGCCTCACTTACTGTTAACTTTACATAAACTAAAATGCATGCTAATATGTTATGAATGCAGTTGTTCAAAAACTAAACTAAACTAAAATTAAAAAGAGACAAGTAATTAAATTAAATGAAGAATCGTAAATCATTCATATTAGGATGCATTGTGTTTGTAAATGGCTCATATGACACACATTTTCCAAACGAAAATCTGTTCATGAGTAATGTTTAAAAAAGACATTAAAAAGACATTCACACTTATCTCGTTACAATCCTGTATAAGTTTCTTTATTATGTTGAACATGAACATATTGTGAAGAATAAGATGGGTGTGTGATTTTATATTGAAGAATGTATGAAGTAAGGTTAGAGGGAATGTCTTTTCTACGCAGTGAGAGCGAGCAGGGGTTTTATCATTCAACACTGATGGCTATTCCAGCAGCATCTGACAGGCCTGACTCTGCATGCTGTGCACTTATCATTCCAATCACTGAAGCACAGTCCAGCAAACACAGACCATAAAGCCAGACAATGAGTTCAAACCCACATCATCAGGTCAATGTACAATTGCAAATGATTATTTATGTGCACAAATACGCAAATTTGATCCATCATCTGAAAGCTCTAACTCACCAGCCAGAGGTGTGGCCTAGTGGTTAGTTCATGTGTCCAAGACATGCTGAGCTGCAGTACTCAAGTACTCAGGTGGGAGATTCAGGATCAATTCCAACACATGTTGTGTTCCAATCCTGTTTCTTCTCTTTTTCCATGTCCTCCCATATTCACGGTCTCCATCCAAGACAAGTGGGAAATAAATACCTACCTACTCCTACCTAAATAAATGCATATATGTGACCCTGGACCACAAAACCAGTCTTAAGTCACTGGGGCATATTTGTAGCAATAGCCAAAAGTAGACTGCATGGGTCAAAATGATTGATTTTCCTTTTATGGCAAAAATCATTAGGAAATTAAATAAAGATCATGTTCCATGAAGATATTTTGGAAAATTGTACTGTAAATATATGAAAACTTAATTTTTGATTAGTAATATACATTGTGAAGAACTTTATTTTGACAACTTTAAAGGTGATTTTCTCAATATTTAGATTTTTTTGCACCCTCAGATTCCAGATTTTCAAATAGTTGTATCTCGACCAAATATTAACCTATCCTAATAAACCATACATCAATGGAAAGCTTTCAGCTTTCCATCAATGGAAAGCTTTTATTCAGCTTTCAGATGATGTATAAATCTCAATTTTGAACAATTTACCCTTATGACTGGTGACATGTAGTAAAAATTATTCAAAGTTGTTAATAAAGATTATTGGAAATTTAAAATGTACAATTTAATTTAATGTTACTTGCCAATTCTATGTAAATTTCAATAACCTTTTTCAGTGTAAAAAACAAATAAGATTTTTGAAGTACATTTTATGAGAAAATAATATTTCAGCATTTCTTCTTTAAAATGTCATGTTTAAATAAATGTTACTTGCCATTTCTTTGTAATTATTTGTAAAATTTAATAGCAATTTGTGAACGAATGAACAAATTAATGAATGTAGATGTAGAATCATCTAATGCTCACTTGAAGAAGTTAATCCTTAAAAACACTAATATTTTTTTTTAACACAGTTAAAAAGTATTTTTTAAGCAAACCTAAAATTAATAACAATATTTCTTACAGCAAATTACAAAGTTGTGACACCTAAATTCACTTGTAGCATTCATTATATGTAGCATTATAGCACAGAATTGTAGAAAAATTTACAATATTTTTAAAAATGACTAGAAATTTCTAGAAATGACTAGAAATGACTAGAAATGTTATTTATTTATTTATTTATTTATTTATTTATTATTATTGTATTTTTTTGGTGTGTGTGTTAATAAATAATTTCAATGAATGAATGAATGAATGAATGAATATTGCAGTGGCAACATCTAATGCTTACTCGAAGAAGGTAATCTAAATATATATATATATATATATATATATATATATATATATATATAATAAAATATTTTAATAGCACTATTAAAAAGCATTTTTTAACAAACCTAAAATTAATATTCATTCTTTTTACAACAAATTATAATTTTGTGATACCTAAATTCACAGCATTCAATTTTAAGTTTATATAATGGTACTAGATTTGGTACCGTTGCAATGTAAATAAATAAATAAATAAATAAATAAATAAATATTTTTCAACATTTTTATAAGATTCTTAAAGTACCTTTTATGAGAAAATACTTTTTCACTATTTCTGCTTTAAAATTTCATGTTTAAATAAATGTATTACCTGCCATTCTTTCTTATTATTTGTGAAATTTACTAACAATTTCTGAATGTTTAAATGAATGAAGATAGCAGTGGCATCATCTAATGCTCACTTAAATCTTAACTAATAATTTCATAACAGTTAAAAAGTTATTTTCTTAAAATTAACCTAAGATGAATGTCTAGTCTTTTTACAGAAAATTATAATGTTTTAAACAAACAAACAAATAAATAAACAAATGAAACACAGTGAATATGAATGTTTAAATAGATGGGTAAATACGATTTTTAATTAAATAAGCAAAACTACACTGGAGGAAACCAAGACATTTAAAGCAACAGTAAAAAGGATTTCACTTTGTAACAAACACAAACCAGCCTGACTCCTCCTCATGACTCTTTATAGTGAACTGCCTACTAAGGGCAAATACACTAAAAACAAAACTTCATCACTTCCCTGTATTAGCTATCATCACCTATTCTATTATAACCAAGAGCACCATTCAAGCCAAAATGCTTGACAGACAGTACACAAACATTACATGTGGCACGCTTTATAAAAAACGGTATTATGGGAATTCGGTCAACAGGGAAAAACACATGCAGAGAATGTTTTAATGTAGTGAGGAGCTGTAAATTTCAGCCTGAGTCATGAGTTATGGACTGAGCTCACGAGTGCATGGTTAATATGGCCATATCAAATGCATGGGAATACACTCCTACTGCGAAATGGGACACAACAGGAAATAGCTCAATGTTTTTTCCTGGGCGAGAGGGGCCAATAACTGTCACTTTAGTTTAGATGGCTCGAGCACAGTGGTCCAATGTCTGTTTAACAGTTTGGGTTGGAAACCTCTGCAATTAAAGAGTCCGTGTGCGCAAGGAGATGCACTTCCCAGACCCTTGCTCAGAATGGAAGCACATTAGGACACCTGTGCATTTAAGTGTGTGGTTTTAAGCCGTACAGCAGTCTGCATCTCATCTGTCCTGGCTGTCTGAAGGAACATGACATTTACAGGCGAGCCCTTTCTGCACTGCTGCATTGTTCAATGCAAGTGAGCCGAGATATGCACGCATATATATATCCACATACACATGAACTGTCCTTCACCGATACACTACTCCTTGTATTCTCTCTTCATCCATAAAACTTGTAAATTCTTAGACTTAACGTACAGTAGAGATGAGAGACACAGAGGAAAACAAACACAAGAACGAGAAGAGAAGAAAGCTCATAAAGTCACTGCTCTGAGGTCAGGAGCACACACAGCTCACCTGCACAATAAAAACTGAACCTCATCAGCTCAGAAAGAGTATGAGGCATTCTGTTCATAAGACAGCAGAAGGTGGCCAAAGATTAAAAAGGAATGATTTAAAAGAAAAAAGTAATAATTTAGCCATAGAATACAGTACACAATAGAAAAAAAATATATACTAATTATATCTGTTTATATACAAATTATGCTATGTATATACTAATTATAGAAAAATGTTATAATTTGGTATGCAGCATAAAATAAAACAAAAATTAAATTAAATTAAATTAAATTAATCAGGAAAAATTATAAAATAAATAAAGATTAAGCCTGCACAGGATTAAAATAAAATAAAATAAAATAAAATAAAATAAAATAAAATAAAATAAAATAAAATAAAATAAAATAAAATAAAATAAAATAAAATGGGAAATTATAAAAGAAATAAAGATTAAGCCTATACAGGATTTTTTTTAAGGGTCTACTTTTGTTCAAAAATTGATTAACACAATTACACATTATACACAATATAAAATTATACTAACTATAACTAACTATAACTATATATCTATATAAATTTGTTGTTTCTTTAAATAAAAACTATACACTATACAAATTATACTAATACCTATTTATGTATTAATTATAGAAAAATGCAATACTTTGACAAAAAATAAAACAAAGTAAAATAAAATAAATAAAAAACTCAAGGAAAACAATAAATCAAAGAAAATGATGAAAGAAATAAATATTAAACCTACACATGCTTTATTTATTTGGGTCTACATTTGTTCAAAATTTGATTAACACAATTATGCGCTATACAAATTATACTAATATATACTATATAATTATAACTGTATATATATATATATATATATATATAATTATATACAATAAATAAAGATTAAACCTGCACATGATCTCTTATATTACATTATTATTAATATTATTATTATGATTATTATTATTATTTTTTTAAAGGTCTACTTTTGTTCAAGATTTGATTAACACAATTACACAATATACAAATTATACTAACTATATTTAGTACTTCATTTAATCTGCAAAACACAGAAGTATGTATATATAGATCAAGTAATAAAATTTGTTTCTGTAAATTAAAATTATACACTATACAAATTATAGTAATTATACCTACTTATATACAATATACAAACTATACTTACTATGTATACACTAATTATAGAAAAATGTAATGCGTTGTTATGCAGCATAAAATAAAATAAAAAAATAAAAAAATAAAATAAAATAAAATAAATATAGATTAAACCAGTACCAGGATTTTTTTTTTTTTTTTATTAGGGTCTATGTTTGTTCAAAATTTGATTAACACAGTTACACAATATACAAATTATACTAACTATTCAGCGCTTTGTTATACAGCAAATACATATATCAATTAAATGTATGTTTGTAATGACATGCTTTGTAGCTTACATGGCTATTTTCATGGTGAAAACCAGGTAAAATGATCAACGAAGTAAAGATACAAGTAAAATACCTCCCTGGGATTTTTTAAGGTCTAAATCTGTTCAAAGTCTAATCAAGTGTCAGCTGTATAAAACAATTTCCTTAAGGAAATAAAACCACCGACACCACAAACAGTAGACTCTGGCATGAGGCGAAAACACATTAAAATGTACATATTGTACACATTTGCCTAACAAACAAAAAAGAACATGTAGACAGACAGATAAATGGCAATATGTCAAAGCTGGAAGCTCGTAAATACAACAGCAATTCCGCAATGACGTGAACTCAGTGGACACAATAACACCCACGCATTAAACGTGTTAAACAGAGACAGGATGTAGAAAGAACCATGTTCTTTCATGACAAGCCCATTTATGGCCTCCAGATCTCCCATGTGCATCCCTCCATGTCCACCACAGGCATCTGAAGAACATAAACCGTGTGAGGGGGGTTTCTGTAGTAAGATTGTGTGGGATGAACCACGGGCCACAGGCCTCTCCCTAGCTGGGACGCATCCCTCAGCCATCTGCGAGGGAGGTTAAGCAGAACCTCTAGATCAGGGGAGGATGAGACCAGGCAAGCGAAGAAAAAAAAGAGACCACCTACCGATCGGGAGAATGACTATGGAAACTCCACCCCATGGCGGGCCAATGCTAGGCCCCCTTCAATGCATAAATAACTCTGACGGGAGCCGTTTATCATCACTTATTGGTGTATGTACATGCTGTGGGTTTGCAGGAACATGATTGGTTGGTGCATTCATCAATCTGATAGAGATCAGTCCCATGTTAGGGAGTATAAATCATTAGTCTGGAGCCTAACACTACTGATAGTGCTTATTGATGGTTTAATCCGATCCACGCAAGTTTGCATTCAGGAATCTGTCCCAAATGTTATTATTGCCTGAACTGTCCCTGAATATCACTAAAGAGCACAAAAGACTTTCATTAGAATTGCAGCATTCAATATTAAATACTTTTAGGCTAGTGGTGGTTAAAGTCATCACATTAAAGTAACATTATAAAGCTATTATCGTAATGTGTGTGTGTGTGTGTGTGTGTCCACCATACTGGACAGGTCAGGATCTGGCAGTAAACATGATCTGAAAGCAAGAGACCCTTCCAAGTAATTTGGTTTGTCATAAACACCAGACAGTTATGCATTTTGCAGATGATATAAATTTCAGAACATAACAGAGTTGTTAAAACAAGCTTGTGAAGACAAGGAACTCCACTTGTTTTTGGTTTCATGTTAGACTGTCATATCATAATATTGTTGTGGGTTCAGTCAACTGATTTAAGAAAGAAGTGCAAAATAAATAACAAGATAGAGGTCCACCAAGAATCATAATGGATGTATTCTCTAAACCAGAGAAAATACAGCATATTTAACCATATAAGTGCTTGCCACCTCAAACTCTGATTCCCAGATAAACATTTTTATTCATGGTGTCATACTTCCAAATAGTATATCAAATGCTACACTCTAAAAAAATGCTGGGTTAAAAACAACCATTTCTGGGTTATTTGGAAACCCAGCAATGGGAAAATATTAAACAGAACACATGTTGGGTTATATTTTTACCCAACATGCTGGCTTGTTTTATTTAACTCATCTATTGTTTAAAAATTTCTATATTGCTGGCTGAAAATGGAATAGAAATTACAAATCACACAGAGTTAGTAGAGGCAACAGCAGTTATCAAAAGATGAACATTTATTAAAAGATAATGTACATCCAGCCAGTTGTTTTAGCAGAATAAAATTTATCCCGCTTATTACACTTGCCACAAAACAAAAAAATAGACACAAAATATTGATTTGACTTAAAATATTTGAACGCAAAGCTTTCGTGAAGAAAGCAGTTGCTAGCAAGTGGCAAGTTCAAACTAGACGGCATTTCGCCACATGAAGAATTATGGCAATAAAATACATTGATTTAAGATGAAACCACAAAATGGCAGTAGCTGCATTTGTATGAAACAAGAGAGAGCAGGTCGGCAATACCAGGATGAAATGTGGTGACTAACCAATCAGAATTGAGTATTCCGTGTAGTCGTGTAGTAGTAAGCAAGATGGACAAAAATATAAGACAAATTTCATTTATTTGGTTGAATACAGCATTTAAACTAATTTAACAAACATTTTAGAAAAAAAAAATATCAATTAACAATTAAACTCCGCACACCTGTCGGCAGTTGTTAGGTACTATCAAAAAAGTTTAGTAACGACATTTTGGCTGCATGACCTTCATCAGGTATCTTCAAACATACCATTACAAACTCAACCATATTTAAGACATTGTGACCAATCATTGCAGAGGCATGTTTGAAGATACCTGACTAAAGTCATGCGTCTGAAACGTTGTTAATAAACTTTTTTGATACTTTTTGCATTTTGGTAATGTGCGGGATTTGTTTTTTTAAAAGTACATTTAAAAGCAACATTTAATTCAAGTGTATTCAACCATTCTCTATAATACCTTTTCACCAAAATAGTGCCGATTCTCGTGCCTTCAGACTGCCGCCTCGCATTTTTACTCGTAGCTGAAAAATTGCCACGACTGACTCCATAACCTTCCAATAAACAAACAGTACTGAGATTAGAGAACATATTTTAACATCAAAATAAATTGAATTCAGTATTATAATGAATAAAAACAGTTTGTTATACAAAATATTTTCCGTCAAAACAACTGCTGTTGACGCATTTAACTGACTGATATTTCATCCCTATATGTTGAATTGCATAAACAAATATTACTTACAGCACAATAAAGACTTTACAAATGAAATAAAACGTATACAAACCTTTCACTGAAGAAGTGCACCAGTTAGCAGGGTTGCCAGGTTTTCACAACAAAACCCGCCCAATTGCTACTCAAAATAGCCTAAAACTATCTTGTTTCGAGGGGGGTCCCCCATTAAAAATAGCGTTCCAAGGGATAAAACACAAGTTTTTTGTCGAGTTTCCCCTAGTAAATTTGTATTTCAGGGGCTAAATATGACGTTATTGGGGTCGCTTCAACTCGCAGACATCAAAAACAACTTGCTGCAACAGTGTTAAAGTAGCCCAATTCCACTGGAAAACCGTGGACTTGGCAACACTGCCAGTTTGGCGGTGCTGATAACCATTCTCTCTGAGAACCATTCTCTCCTGTAGAAGATGGAAAAATCCCGCGTTCCGACTGTAAACAAACAGCTCGGTTGAAGTAACCCAGGGCGGGGTTGTTTTGTCTGAGACTGACCCAGGAACTAACCCAACAGCTGGGTAACACAAAAACTAACAAGCCAACAGGCTAAACCCAGTGGTTAGGTAGAAAAAAACTAATTTTTTTAATGTATTAAGATCTTATCAGTTTGCATTTATACTTCTTATGGATGGCAATATAGAATATATTGTATAAAGTATCTTCACAACAGGTAATAAATCGGGCATGTTGGCGACACTAAATGTAAACAAATGCCACTGTACCGAACGGACCTCACAAATATAGCTGATTATTGCTGCTGAAAATGGTCGGTCAGACTGGAAAAAAACATTTGGAGTACTATAGATTGCCAAAAGTTATAACAAATCAGGGAGAAATGGCAAAAAACTGGCTAAGGAACAAAAGGCGTTTGTGGTTGGCCAAACTGAACCAGGATTTCCAGAGCAAGAATCTTGACTACATTCGTGTTTGTATTTATCATTTCCGGTCAGGTAGGTGAAATATTAGGCTAATATCTTAATTAATACTGCTTGCACTTGTGTTTACCACCTGTTAACTTTAGATTGTCAAAATATTCCTGCTTACTAAGTCCTTCTCTATATGATTTAGCAACTTCCAAACGTTTTTATCATGGCTCAGACAGCATAAATTAGCAGAACAATGTATTCAGTAGTACATTAACTATGCAATCAATGCTGTTGTTTACATACAAGTATTTCAATATGGTCACGCTTCCGGGTAACTGACCAAACTGTGACAAATCCTCTATTTATGTGGATGGGACTTTAATATTGTGGAATAAAAAGTTATTTGATGATAACTTTACATTATGAACTATACTATATGCACAACTACTTGTATTATTCACACACATACACAACAAGAAACATACAGTAATATTTGGCATTTACAAATTAATACCGATGGCTCCATAAACTGAGTGTATTATATTAGTGAGAGGCCTAAAATGTGCAAAGCCTGTAGGAGTGGATTGGAAAACAGTATAAATGTTAGACAGTATGTAGTTTATCTCTATCCTACGTGTGATCAAATTTTAAAAAGGAAGCAAGATTAGTGAGTTGCAAAAAGAATTTGGGAAAGAGGGAAAAAAAGTTTGGCTAAAGTGATGAGAAAGTAAAAGCAGGATCCCACCCAGACATTTATCAAGCACTAAGTATGCAGATCTAATTCCTCCTCTTATAATGAGCTCTGGCATCCCGGAGCCCAACTTTATAATGCTGTCCGTGATCTGAGATGTGAGAGTGTATATTTTCTTTCCCACTGCTTTTCTTGGGTGAACTTTCACAGGATGCTTTCAGAAAGCCCAGAGGGTAAATATTCTTCTAAAAAGTAAACAGAATCATAGTGACCTCGCCAAAAGAGCCGTGCTGTTGACAAGCCATTCTGTTTCAACTCAGGGCTACAAGCAAACCTTTACTGATAGCAGAACACCAAAATGGGAGTTTAACAACAGTAGTCAATAAATCTTTGAATCAAAATCTTTGCTTTTATAACACTGTACTAATTTAAGAAAGACCTGTCAAATTGAGCCATTAGTTAGATAACATTGTCATAAAGGCACAACAAGACAATAGAATTACTCAAAGTATTGGCAGAAACTCATCAACTTAAACCACAGTACATGAAACAATGTAAGACAGTATGAAGGCTATTGATTCATGGGGATCTAATTTACTAACATGAAACACCTGGCTATCAGGAGGGATAAAGGAACTAGGAGACAAGAGGAAACAATTTCAAAATAAAAGTCAGAAGAAATGATCCAGAACTAAATACAGTGACACACAAAGTTACAAAAATAACAGTCTGAAGGTGGTGAAAAAATTCCTCACAAGCTTATTTAAAGGCCGGATATGAGTCAGTTCGGAGGCATCTGTTTTTGGTTTAACACTTGGGTCAAAGGTCAGCAGTCCTTGGCTTGAAGCAGGGTTGGTCAGTTCTTCTGACATGCAACATGATAAGCCTCCAAATACTTCAGAGTGACTCCCCTGACTCCACACGCTCCCACACATACTTGTATACATGGGAAGTCAAATAGCAAATGTTGCCCACATAGGACAGCGACAAGTCAGGCTTGAACCCTGTGACTGTACCTCTGACCCTGTCTGACACTAAATCCACAAGTTTTCCCTCATAAGGGACATTTTCACCCCAGTGCCACAGAAAACCTGAGTTCTTACAAACATACATGCTTTTCTTAAAAAGAAAGACAAGAAAAAGCAAACATTAACATACAATCACAAGGCATTGTAATTCCCTTCACAGTAGCACTATCAATCATTATGAATAATTTAGCTCAATTATCATGCAGCTTCACAACAGCAATGCCTTTCGTCATGAAAGGGCACAATATTAAAAAAATAAACCCAGAAGCAAAGCATTCTGGTTACTCAAAATATCACTACAACAAAAAAAGACCATTTTGAGTATTTAAAGTATCTTCAAAAAAGTTGCCTTAGGTAAGAGTGAGGCTAGTTCATCTGAAATTATACAACAGACACTTTGACAATTATATGTAAACATTAGCATATACAGTACTTTATTTATACAATAGATAGATAGATAGATAGATAGATAGATTCTTACATGAAGAACTACTAAGTAGTTATGTAGGTCTAAAAAAGAGGCAGAGAGAAACATACATATATAGTACATATCATAAAACAAATAGTGACAAGGTGGTAAATGGCTATTAAAATGACTATACCCTCTAACCTAGACTTAGCAAAGGCCATATTTAGCCGTGCCCTGCGTGTGAGTATATGCTGAAACGTAAGGTACCGGGGCATCTGTTGCCCTGTCTGTGAGAGGTCGGGTACAGGGTGTCCTGGGGGTGGCGTTTGTCACGTCGGGGAATCTTGTTATATACTTGCTGTTACTCAGCCGGACGATAAGTCATCGTTATAGTGCACCTACCTGGCAACCTGGTGATAAGGGAGCCATGTTCAATCACAACGGCGGCTAATATTTCAAATTCCATATTGTTCGCCTCTAGCTGGAGATACCCCATACCTCACACACATACATGTGCATAACACACACACACACAGACCGGAGGAGTCACAGAAGGAAGGGAGAGTCTGACAGAGCTCTTGAGGGACTGAGTGAACATTAAGAACCTCACAGTGCCACTGTCATCCCACGAGACTGATGTCTGAACTCAATGTTAGCCAAACACTTTTTGAGGTCTCTAGCAGAAAAGATGTTTGGCCTTCAAAATAAATGGTTTGTTTGAACTCACATGCTTAACAAGTTCAAGGGCGTGTTAGCATAGTAAACAATATTCAGTGTTTATGTACTACTTGTATATATATGTACAGGGCCCTATGATTTCAGCAATGTGGAAAACACAAACAGAAACACGGAATCCAGTCATAAAAATGTAATTTACTGTGTAATACAGAATGTCACGGAATTTGCCAAATTTTGGATGAATAAATCAAAAGTGGATCTGTCCACTTAAATCAAAACACGATATAGACTAGTGTCTGTGAATATTAAGCTGCAAAAACACTATGAATCCTATATCCTTCAATACACGTATACTAAAGCGCAGTGACACTCGCAGTGTTTTAAGCTTCTACATCCTCAGTGTAAAAGTTCGGTTTAACTTGTATTGTATTGGCTGTAAACTTCTACTATTAAAACATTATTCTTTATATATATATATATATATATATATATATATATATATATGAAGAGTTCAGATGCAAAACTCCCTAAAAGCCATCCTGGTCAAAAATGAGACAATGATACTGAGTGAATGCTCTCAACTCATATTATATGTCCATCAAATAATTTTACTTCAAACTCGCTAAAAACCCAGCTTCAGCCCAATCAGAAGTACCAGTACTTACATAGAAACCCAATCACCGGAGCCTGATAAAAATGCATTTTTTAAAGAAAGACGTCAGATGGATTTAGAGACTTTTGCATCTGAACTCTTCATATATATATATATATATATATATATACCAGAAGAATGATTTACCAGAATTTAGTTACTAGAAAAATGTAAATATACAACACAGTATTTTTCTGAAAAAAAAAAAAAATAATAATAAAAAAGTCAATTAATTAGAGATGATTCTGATTATTACAATTTAATAAAACCGTTAAAATTGAATTCAGAAAATCAGTGTAAATCGCACAATTGTGTAAAAATAAAGCATATTTCAAACGTATAAATGTATAATAAAACAAACAAATTTGAAATATGAAAACAAAAAAAGTATTTCATAGGGCCTTAAATATGTTATTTTTTGTTATAATAATAATAGTAATAATAATAATAATAATATATAGTTATTTAACCATTAAAACTGAGTTAAAAAAAAAAAAAAAAAGCTAAATGTAATTTGGTAAATAGGGCCCTGTATGTACTATTACATTATTTATGTATCAGTCAGTTTTTGTTTATTTGTTTTTGAAAAACAGTCTTATGCTCACCCAAGCTACATTTTATTAAAATACTGCAAAAACAGTATTATTATAATACATGTTATAATATACTTCTCAACTGGAACATATTTTATTCCTTTCATGGCAGAGCTGGATTTTCAAATGATAATTCAAAAGATATTTTAAATAAACTAATTTTCATTCAAAATTTCAAAACAGTGATGCTAAATATTCTGTTTTATTGTACTTTTATTAATCTAGGAAGAATTAAATTGACAGTAACACTAACAACATATATCATAAATAAAATTTAGCACAAAATTAGCATATTAGATTATTTCTGAAGGATCATGTGACATTGAACACTGGAGTAATGGCTGCTGAAAATTCAGCTTTTAAGACATTTTAAGACATTAAATAAGAAAATGGATGTTTTATATTTTATAACATTTCACAGTAAAACAAAAATAAATCAATAAAATCCAATAAATTATTTGATAAGCATAAGAGACTATTAAAAAAAAAAAAGAAAAAACAAAAATAACAAAAATAAAATAAATATGAATTATTCCTTTAACTTTTGACTGGTAGTTTATATGACTGAAACTTCCAGAACCACAACAAACATCTTTACCTCAGCTTAGAAGTTTTAAAACATGTAAGTGATTGGAACATTTTAGACACAATCTCAAAAACATTTATGCAAATGCAAAAAGCCAAAATATTTTTGCATCCACCAAAGATACTTGCTCTGGGAAATTTTAAATCCACAAAGGAATTGATACCTAATGCCTAAGCACTGCATCATACAGTTAAAGGAGCTTTTGATGTTGGCTACCTCCAGACTACAAAGTTGCAATAGCTTAATTTTGTAACAGATTTATGCAGAAACTCGCCTGTCCAATCCTGAGCTACTCTCAACAAGACCTCGGACTGAATTGAACAGCCCAAGTCCCAGCTAAATAAGTATCTTAGAAAGCCAAGTCTCTCTCCTCACTCTCTCTGCATGCTCAATTCTAGAGAGTCAGTATAGCCTATGATGCACCTTTATGTGTGTTTATGCAGCTTTAGCAGGCAGCAGTTTAGCAGGTGCAGGACGCTGTAAGTACAACTGAAATCCAATGCTAAGAGGATTAAAGAGAGGATGATATCTCGCTAGTAAATAACACTTCGTGAGGAGATGAGAGAGAGAGAGAGACAGACTAAATAACAGTGCTCACACATTGAGGCTTCATCCCGTCCTCGTTGAAAGGCAAAAATAAATATATGAATAAAACACAGGTGTTAAGTTGCTTGAAAATGAAAGCATTTAATGGGGCTTCATTTCCGTCGTGTGCTAGAGAAGATAAATGCATTTCAGAGAAATGTTCTTGTTTTTTTTTTTTTTTTTTTTTTTCACGTCGTTAATCCAGTGCATGCTAAACGGCTGTCTTCTCTTTTTTCTAGGCTCTTCACACATATTTTTGTTTACCCATAAACATTCACTCACCACTGCAGTACCGTCAACGAAAAACATCACTTCTCCGCACACTTACATTTCAACATGATAGGCAGAGCCGTAGCACTGGGCTTCCCTTTAATCTTCTCATTCGAAACATCCAGCATACTGGATACATTTTCTTGGTGTATTGCAACAGTATGTTGTCAGGTCAACTTTTGAACTCATAGAACATATTGACTGGTCAGTTGTGGATTTTAGTCAATTTTGAAATGAAATCAGAAAAATGTTAACACTTCTGACACTAGGTGAGAAAAAAAATTAAATGTTTATTTTAATATGTCTAAGCAAATGTGCTATGTCTGTTTTTATCTTGTGACACTGGTGATAATAATATATTTATATATAATAATATCAAATTACAAGTAAATAATAATAATAATAATAATAATAATAATAATAAAAACAACAGTAACACTGAAAATGTCAAAATATATTAATTAATTCATTTATTTCTGTATATTACATTGCAGAACACTGTAATGCAGTGGTATTTGTTATTAAAATAATATTTTACGAAATTACTGTTTTTACTAATCAAATAAATGCATTTGAGTTTAAAAACATTTTTAAAAAATCTTCTGAATTCTGAAAAAAAAAAAAAAAAAAAACCTATGGTGGAAAAAAACTACAACAATAATAATAATAATAATAATAATAATAATAATAATAATAATAATAATAATAATAATAATAAATAAGCAATAATAATAATAATAATAATAATAATAATAATAGTAATTTAACAACCAGCTTTGCCATTACAGGAATAAAATTACAGAATTAAATTACATTTTAAAATATATAAAATGTGTTTGTTTATTTATTTATTTTAGTTAGTTAGTTAGTTAGTTAGTTATGCTCTATTTACATTTTTATTCCAATAATATTTTATGATATTACTGTTTATACTAAATAAATGCAGGACTGATTTTAAAAACATAAAATATCTTACCAACCCAAAGGTATAGTTTTTTTATTATTATTAATTTTATTTTTATTTGTATTTGTATTTGTATTTTTTTGTTTTTGTTTTTTTTTTTTTACAATTCTGGGGCAAAAAAAAACTATAATGGAAGAAAAAATAAACTATATTATTAATAATAATAACAACAACAACAATAATAATAATAATAATAATAATAATAATAATAATTATTATTATTATTATTATTAAAAAATAAAAATCCTGCTTTGCCATCACAGGAATATATTACATTTATTTATTTATTTATTTATTTGTGCTGCATATTACATTGCTAAACATTGTAATGCAATCTCATTTTTATTTAAGTAATAAATAAATATAAATGTATATGAAGAGTTCAGATGCAAAAGCCTTTAAGCAGGTGTGATGTTTTTCTTTAAAATGAGCATTTCTATTTCTTTCTGGCTACTATGTATAGTATACATACATACATATATACATATATATATATGTGTGTGTGTGTGTGTGTGTGTGTTTAGCTAATATGAAGCAAATTGAAATGTTCACAACTAAGCATTGTTTGATTGTCAAGTTTCCCATCTCAGAACCTGGGAGGCTAAAAAAGAAGCAATGTCACAAAACCAAGCCTAGTGCACAGGCATGTGCCGGCAATGAAAGGTGAGCTCTCTGCTTTTATTACAATGACTCCCTGGCCATGAAAAAGGCCTCGGTGGGTTTACGTGGGGTCCGCTGAATGTGAAAGGTTATCTCGCTCACAACATATTGGGTCATATAATAAGCCTGAACACCTGGGCCTGCTCTCCATATCCTCATTCTCTCCTCTTCCTCCGCCCCGACCTCCCGCCAACCCAAATCCCTCCATTCATCGACTTTTTTCTCTCCTCTCTCTAATTTCTTAATTCCTCTGAGGCACTCTCCATGACTACCTGGGGTTCTTAACTGCCCACTCATGGAGAGAGAAGTGCTGGATGTTTACACCTGCTAGGCCAAGCTCAATGCCCAGGGGTGGGGTTAGGGCGGCCCTACTCACTCCACCCCTCTCCTCCCCTCTCCATAAGGGAACAATCGACCCAAAGCGGGGCATCAATGGGCCTCCCAGCTGGGAGCTGGGCTCATTGAGTAGAGAGGCGCTTGAGAGGAGTGGAGTGCTGGGGAGATGGGCGACTCTGAGCCGTCCTCTCCAGGGCCAGAGAGTCCTTGGGTGGGACATTGAAGTGATTCCAGCTCACTGGAGAAGGAGTGGATGAAGTGAAGGGGGAACAGAGAGAGAAATCCCTCGCTTTGAATGGACAAGAGCTACTCAAGAGTTGAGCAAGTGAAGATAAAGAAGGGTCTATGAGGAACACAGTGTTGTATGTATATGTATAACTCTAGCTACAATGGAGGAATGTTTAACTTCCATGACATGAGACATTCATGCTATGAAGAGAGGAAAAAAAGGTTGATATACAGTCACCTCCAAACATATTTGCTTACTTTTGAACACTTAGCCACACTTAAATTTGAATGCCATGTCAGATGTATAACTTCTATGTAGCATCTGCAGTCAAATGGTAAAACGCCCTTTCTCAGAACTAATGTCTGAGAAAAACCAACTAGTCCCAAGGTCAGAGAATACGAATTTCCTGATAATTCACCCCCATGTCATCCAAAATGTTCATGTCTTTCTTTTTTCAGTCAAAAAGAAATTAAGGTTTTCGAGGAAAACATTTAAGGATTTTTCTCCATATAGTGAAGTTAAATGGTGGCCAATGGGTTAAAGGTCCAAACTGCAGCTTCAAAGGGCTCTACACGATCCCAGCCGAGAAATAAGGGTCTTATCTAGCAAAATGATCAGCCATTTTATGAAGAAATGTTTTTTTTTATACCTTTTAACCACAAATGCTCATCTTGCACTAGATCTGCGATGCACATGCATGTCTTCATGCATTACGTAAACACGTTGGAAAGGTCACACAAGGTTAGTTCTTCGTCTGTGTACTTCAATTCAAAAAGGTAGGTAGGGCAAAAAACTCTGACAATATCCGACATCATTGTTTTACCTTTTTTTTGTGTGTGTGTAAAAGGCATTTAAGTTTTGTACATGTTTACGCCACGCATGCGTGATTATGTAATGCGTGAAGTCGAGCTAGTACAAGATATTTGTGGTCATAAAGTATATAAATTATTTATTTATTTTTTTTTTTTTTTTAGACAATGACCAAGCATTTTGTTAGATAAGACCCTTGTTCCTTGGCTGGGATCATGTAGAGCCCTTTGAAGCTGCATTGAATCTGCACTTTCAACCTGTTGATCCCCATTAAAGTCCACTATATGGTGAAAAATGTTTCCTCAAAAAAAAATCTTTTTTGACTGTTAAAGAAAGACATGAACATCTTGGATGACATAGGGGTGAGTAAATTATCAGGATTTTTTTATTCAGTGGTGAATTCATTCTTTAAGTTTGACTATCCATTTACTATATATATACAGTTGAGGGATAACATAAGAGGGATCATACAAAATGCATGTTGTTTTTTTATTTAGTACTGACCTGAATAAGATATTTCACATAAAATACATTCACATGTAGTTCACAAGAGAAAATAGTAGTTGAAATTATAAAAATGACCCTGTTCAAAAGTTTAGATACGCTTGATTCTTAATACTGTGTTGTTACCTGAATGATCCACAGCTGTTTTTTTTTTTTGTTGTTGTTTCTTTTTAGTGATAGTTGTTCAAAGGTTAAACTGAAAAAAAAAACTTCTTTGGTTTTTCAACATTTTTGTATATTTGAAAC
This sequence comes from Labeo rohita, assembly GCF_022985175.1. Lineage (NCBI taxonomy): Eukaryota > Metazoa > Chordata > Actinopteri > Cypriniformes > Cyprinidae > Labeo > Labeo rohita. Next base: position 16,757,161 of record NC_066873.1, read on the forward strand.
CTTTCCAACAATGACTGTATGATTTTGAGATTCATCTTTTTACACTGAGAACAACTGAGGGACTCATATGCAACTATTACAGAAGGTTCAAAAACTCACTGATGAAAACCAATGCATTAAGAGCTGAGGGTGTAAACTTTTGAACAAAATGAAGATGTGTACATTTTTCTTTTGTCTAAATATCATATATACATATTTCATTTAGTCCTGCCCTTCAGAAGCTACAGACGATACTCACATATTTCCCAGAAGACAAAATATGTTACATTTTTCCTGATCTTCAAATTCAAAAAGTTTTCACCCCCTCTGTATGGTCCCTCTTATTTTGGAATATAATTAATATTTTGCAGATCTGCAAGGTGTATGTAAACTTTCGACCTCAACTGTACATACCCACATTTATATACATATATTTGTTTATACCTGCTCACGTACATATACAAATATTTGCCTATCGCCATTTTGTTCAAGCTGTTGTCCAGGTTAGCACAAGAGTGATGACACAATTACAGTGCTAATTCTAGATTATACAGCATGATAATTATCAGTTATAGCTTGTGTGTTCATTCCCCATGTCTTAATGGCTGGAAAGCTGTCAGTAACCACTTGAGAGTTGTCAAAAAACATTTAGTGTGGGACAAATGAAGCAGAGGTGGGCAGCCGTCCAAGATGGAGACCACTGGGACACATGTTTAGCTCAATCACACTCTAATTCAACTGGATGATCCCATAGAAAATAGCACCACATGTAAAGTATGGCTATTCTATCCAACAGCCCTTAAAATAAGATTAGGTGTTGCTACCGAGGAAGTGGAAGACTTACGACCCAGACTAATTTGGTCTTAACCTCTTCAGCGTCGACTTTCTAACACCTTCATTATGACATTTTCCCAGTCCGGACTACAAGGTGGATAAACGCACAACTGCTGCATACACACACACACACACACTCACACACACCTCTGTGAACTGTGAGCTGTCCTTCTTCCTCTCTCCTTTAACGTGGGCTGACAACACTCTCTAATCCAAAGGGTTTCAAAGGTTCTCTCCTTTGTGAATACAAAACATACAGGGTTCTGAACTTTTGATCATGGTTGAAGAGAGAGAGTGAGGAAGGGAAAAATCGAAGCGCCTCTTGACGTAGTCTTCACAGGCTTTGGGTTCAAGCTCAGTTCATGCCAGGCTTTTTCTGTTTCTCAAACACTCCAACAAATTATTCCCCGAGTTCTTCAGAAAAAGCCAAGGCCGAACTGCAAATACCTGCTGTTCAAGACTGAATGGATAGCACACCCAAATCGTACAATACACACATCCATATACTCTTACACAATCACATATTATATTTTATATATCTGAAAGCCTACAGGGACGGTTCACCCAAAACCTAACAAATGCAAATGAAGATATTTTGGGAAAACACACACACACACATAGGCGTAATGGTTTTTATACTGTACAAACCCTATTTTCTATCGCCCTACACCTAAACCTAGCCCTCACAGGAGACTGTGCATACTTTTACTTTCTCAAAAAAACTCATTCTGCATGATTTATAAGCCTGTGTCCTCATGGTGACCTAAAAATGTCCCCACAAGGTCAAAATTTACTGGTATTACTATCCTTGTGGGGACATTTGGTCCCCATAATGTGATAAATACCAGGTACACACATACACACACACACACACACACACACAATGAAAGTTAATGCAGTCCACTGTGGTTTTGACCCTATTGACTTTCATTTTATGAACTAAAGTACTTTTCAAAATATTATTATTATTTTTTTTTTTAAATCTTCTTTTATGTTCCACAGAAGAAAAAAAGTCATGCAGGGTGAGTAAATGATGTCAGAATATAAATTTTTGGGTGAACTATTTCTTTAATTAACTGTCCACATCCATAAAGACAAAATCTTTGCTTAGTCGAAATAATATGAAGCAGCTAATCAGTTCAAAGTCACAAGCCTTTGCTTGCTCAGCACCTCTACGTGTCTTGTTTTCTGATTAATCAGAGACCATTACGGGCCTGTATTGTCAAGGATAGCGAGGACCTTCCAGTTGTCTCTCAGATGTAAAGCAAACAGGTTTCTGTTCCATATGCTAATCTCATTGTTTAATGACTACTCATAAAGTGGCCTAGATAATGAGGATCATTAATAAAACCTCTGTAAGCACAGGATTTGTCAATTCTAAGTCACTTGCATAAGGCTGCGTTAAGTCCAGCTCCTCCCTGGGAAAACAGCTGGAGTGGTGATGGAAACACTTTTCTCTTCTCCCCCCTCATCTTCAGCTATTTGTTTATTTTCCCTTATTCCAGAATGTACAAGAACATCTCTTAACTGGATGTGATGTGATTTTTTTTTAACCCACCCTCTCCTATTTTCTCATATTAGGTTCCGTGAGAATTTTCATGACAAGCAGCATATACCAACAGGAATGCAGTGAAAAAAGCAGACGCTGGATTTCCCCGAGAGAAGAGAGACCGAGAGAGAGACAGACAGAGTGAGAGAGACATCCAGACAGAGTGACTAAGGCAAACAACATAGTTAATGGATTCATCCTTGTACTGTATCTTTCTAGGGCTGAGAAGCCTCTTATAACCTCAACCTTCAAATATCCCTTTTATTCACACACTAAAGTAGAATGTGTTAATAGGGAATATTTAACATAAATACACTTACACGGGTGTCATGCACCTACTGTATTTTCATGAGACGGCACAATTCGAAAGAAATCAACTTAAAGGGATAGTTCAGCAAAAAAAAAAAAAATAAAAAACAGACAAATCTGTCTTACTCACTCTCATGTCGTTTCAGAACCCGTAAGAGGTATTCTTGTGAACGTGTGTCAAAGACTGAATAAAGTCGTTATTTTAATTTTTTTTTTAATTTTTATAGCTTTATAAAATTAAACACTGATGTCCAGATGTACAAGTAACGCAAGTTATGTAATCAGATTACTTTTTTTCAAGTAACTAGTGAAGTAAAGCATTACTTTTTAATTTACAAGAAAATATCCAAGTTACTTTTTCCCATTTTTTGACTGACAGTAGTCAGTTGAGAGAAATCAGAAGTATAGAGACATTGTGTATGCTGTGTAAACATGACGTTACTGTAGTTCTGTACTGTAGTTAACATGCATTAATTCATCTCACTTGCAAAAAACAGATTAAGTATTTAGCAAAATAAATTAGACTCAGAATATGATGCAAACCTGCAATAAAATATTAAATAACACAAATATCCTCTGTATTTAATCCCATTTTATTAACCGATGTCTTTGCTGCTGACCTTTGATGATCCAGTTCAGCCATACTAATAAACAAAATGACTTTAGATAAACTAACATTTGTGCTTCATTGATTTTTTTTTTATTATTATTACTGAAGAGTATTGAACTTTCTTCTCCTGTGTTCTACTGTACAGATGTGAATTTACTTTTCCTTCAGCCTGAGGTTTATTCATTTCACTTTGGTGTTACATTTGCTAAAACGTTAACTTTTCATATTGAAAACAAACCCTGTCCAGATTTTAAAAGTAATGTAACACATTACTTTCCATAAAAAGTAACTAAGTAGCGTAATTAGTTACTTTTTTAAAGAAGTAACACAATATTGTAACACATTACATTTAAAAGTAACTTTCCTCAACACTGCTGATGTCACATGGACTATTTTAACAATGTCCTTACTACCTTTCTGAGCCTCAAATGTGTCAGTTGCATTGCTGTTTATGCAGGGTCAGAAAGCTCTAGGATTTCATAAAATTATCTTAATTTGTGTTCAGAAGATGAAAGAAGGTCTTACGGGTTTGAAACGACATGAGGGTGAGTAATTAATGACAAAATTCATTTTTGGGTGCACTATCCCTTTAAGAATTATTTTTATAAAACGGATAGTTCCGGCCCTTGACTATGATTGGTTGAACCGCGTTTAAAGCTGTTGTAAACTACTCTACAAATGTACACCTTTGTTTACTTCTGAGTGTTGCTTGGCAACCACTTTGTTGCAACCACAACTGTTTTTGAGGAACTATGTAACTACTTTGTAAAACTTTACTATGTATATGTATAATGTACATGTATAAACGCAATAAGCTCTGTGAAGCCGTGGTTTACAGTGAATTTATAACAGGCATCGTGCTTCATGTCCTGCCTAACAACACCCCTTAGCTGTTATAAATTCACTGTAAACCATGGCTTCTTGGGGCTTATTGCTTTAATGCACAAAAAAGTTCTAAAGACGTTTAAAACAAAACAAAACAAAGAACAATTATTGGAAATCATAATGCCAAATCCGCCATTCTGGCTGACAGACAAATCAGACAGGAGAGTAGATTAACTTCTGTGGGCTTACACTTGAAAAATGTGTGTATTTCTGTCTTTCCGTGGTTGAAATAAAATAAATTCTGATGTTCATTTGTGGTTTTTCTTTTTCTCGTGTTTTAAGTAAAGAAGAAAAGACGATTGGAAAAGAAGATTGTGTCATTGGTCGTATAAGGCAATACAGTGATCTGTCACGACACATTTAAAAGCCACAAAACGGCATTTACTGTTTTTTAAAAAATGACAACATTTTAAAGCTGAGACCTTGTTTCATACTAGAAGTACCCTGCTCTGTCTTACCTGTTGGCATGTTGTCAGTTTCCTCGTTGCTTCGCAATGTATGTTTCACTGCGTGAGAACATGATGTGTAGTGTGAGATGTTTTGACTAAACATTTCTTTTGTTTTTATGTTTGTTTATTTAGTTTTAAAGTTTTTCATATTACACACCTATTATGTTAAAGTTGTATGTAAAATCAACTTGAGTCCTTCAATTTGACATTAATGCTTCTGTACCCATATGAGTAAACTTTTTGAAAATATTTCTTTTTTACTGCATTGTCAGCTAACATAATGTCACAAGGTCACAAATAGTGTAAACAAAACTGTACGTGACAGATCAATCCATATCTCAGAGGAGAGTCAACTATTTGACACAAATGTTGTTTTTCATTGTCTTAGGCTAGTGAACTTCCTTTAAAAAGGACAATTGAGTATCCGTTATTTCAAAATAATGGCAAAATCACCAGTCGTCCGCTTCTTTGAGGGGAGCAGCTGTATCCTACGGCATCTCATAAATCCAGCTCTATTAAAAGTGTTTTTCAAGCTTTGTAGAGGAAGGCGAAATGAAAGTGGAGAGTTCACCGCACCTCCACCACACATGTAGTATTAAAACTCCCTTTTGGATTTCTTTGATGCCTCTAGCTGAGGCAGATGTCTTGCTTTCGCCTGTCCAGAGCTGCGATTGGAAATACGAATGTATTTTTCACTCTTTTGTGAGAAGAACATTACATGTCCAAATGCTTCAAAAGATTACAAGAGTGAGTCCAGGAGGCATGCTACAGTATTTAATAAAACACAGTGAGAGAGAGAGAGAGTGTGTGGATTTTCACAGCAGACCTTTGAAAGAATGTTTATTAAGGGGGTGTTGAGGAGGTGTTGAAAGCGTTGAGAGGACAGAGGGGCGGCACAGAGGCCTGCCGGCTCTGGAGCATGTGGGCAAAGCCATCGCTTATTTGCAGATGTTATCGGGTCACAACTCCAGCGAGGCCACGGTGTCCCAAAGGAAACATAAAAACCCAGATGTTAAAGACATCAGGTGGGAAATCTTAACTTTGATTGAGAAGAGAATAACAGCTTTGGGCAAGACACATCTTGCCTGATGTTTCACCAATTTTGGGCCTGTAATTATTTTCATTTTCTCTAATGAAAGACGCAAACAGTATCAGGACAGCAACTTTTTCTAATGCAAGATATAACTGCTGAAGTCCTAAAACCTGTCACTTAAAGCAGCTTTTTGCTTTTTCCTAAAGTTTTTTTCCAACCACTGCTTTTTAAAATGAGGACAGTAGTGCCTCTGGACTGTCTGAATGATGTCCTGTCATCCTTAAGGTCCTTGTGGTTATCTACAACTTGAACACCTTTTTTCGCTCTCTAACAACCCTTGGAAAAGACATTATGAAAGCCGGGGCATTTCTGCCAAACAGTGATCCCTTGAAGAAACTTCTGGAGGAGACTGGGAGGAGGAGCTCTGTCTTTTAGGAGACATCTCCAGACTTGGGAAAGTCAAAGTGCACTGCCAAAAGATCTGGGAAGGGTGTTTCTCATGAAGATAAATGTTATGTCTGGAGTTCCTCGGCTAACTTCCTTTATTGCCCATTAGGCCACATTTCAGAAAGAAAGTATTTAGAGGCAACACTTGAGAACACAGTAATTAGACTGTGATGACTTTTTTTGGAATGAGACATTATTTCACAATTGCCAGATTATTAAACATGTTCTCATAATTCTTTTCTGAAACCTAGAAGATGGCAAAAATTATGCACAATTTTGCTCATATATATCTATATACAGTACAGTATATTTTGTTATGCTAATTGTCAGTTTGATGACTGATAATTTTTTTAAGCAATATGGATCCAGCAGAGTGGCATGAACGTGACTTCCTATTCTTGTGTTTATTGACGAAATGTTGATGTTGACAAATGAGAGCTCGCCCCATTAGCCCCATTTCTTTAATAATGCTCTTTTGCAAAACTGAGGGATGTCATCCATTATGGATCAAGAGACTTTTCTGTTTGTTTGTTATGTGCGCAATGTCAGTATGCACAAGTCAAAGGGAAAAAGCCCTTTGTCTATCATGCCACTAATAAACACAGGCAGTTAAATATTTCATCTCGCGAGGAGGCACGGCAGGGGCCTCCGAGATCGCGATGCCAGCGAGCGGAGCTTGTGTAATCCTCCTTCTTTGGTGTTGCTGGTAAACTTGCAAGTACTGCCGTGGAGACCTCCTCATTTAACTTATTTAACAAGGGCTTGTTCTTCTGAAAGCAGATCCACCCTGAGGATAGACGTTTTGACTCGACTTTGTGTCTGTCTATTAATAAATTAGCCATTCTGTCATATTCGGCAAAGGAAATATTAAATTATTCACAAAAAGTGATGCATAATTTCATTGACTTTGTCTTAAGTGGCTTGTGAATAATTTTGAGATTTTACTTTTGAGTAATGAAGCTGTAAATCTAATTATACGACTTTAATTAGGCAATTGGGCTTGACCAACTCGCACTTTCCAATGAAAGGAAACGGCTTTCAGTACCTGTGTGATAAACAATACTAAACAGCACTTTATTTGAACTATGTGGGATTGACAGCTGTACTTAGACAGCTCAAGTTGCAATTTCATCCATCAAATGTTAATTAACGAATAGTGTGGTGTCTTTATTTATACATTTGTAAATGCAGCATTTGGGCCACAACCAGACCAGTGGAAGAAAGTGACTGGAACCTTCAAATGAAAACCCCACATGAAGAAAACAACACACGCACACAAGACAAGTGTGTTCAATGCAGAGTAACTCACACTATGTGATGCAACACACAACAAGTTGTTCTGTTCACACAAAACAACACTATTTGAAATAACAAAGAAAAAAAGAGAAAAGCAGAAGGATGGAATGAACAAACAGAGCATGTAACTGAAAATTCATAGTCCAAGAAGCATGAGTAACTATGAGAATTTGATTAAGACTTTAAAATGAAAGAAAAACAATGCGTGTCTGGGAGAGACAGAGGAAAAGAGAGAGAAAGAGACAAGAGGAGTATTTCCTCCGGCCTTTTCCCATGCTTAGTTAGTGATTTGGGGGTATCGCTCTTACTGTATCAGTGGGAAACCTCTCTACACTGCATACTTACTGCAGATGAAAGACACCGGAGAGAGGGTTAGATTGCAGCTAAAGAGCTGAATCTTTTCTTTTGTTTTGTTTTCTTTTTAGCATGTTTGTTCTCCCCTGTTGGACACCATTTCCTCTGGACTGGGCTGAGAAGATATATGGGCCGTCCTCCAACCCATGTATCACTTCAGCAACATTTCTCAAGCTATATCATATTCTAACTGTTAAAATTTAAATTAACAATGCCTGGATATGTGCCGAGAACTTGAATGCATCATGATTCATGGAATAATGCATTATGACAATTTTGCACTTTAACAATGTAATACATTTGAACTCTACTTAAAGATGAAGTTATTACAAAGATAATAACTGAACACACACTCTGTCCTTACACTGGTCAGGTCAAACAGACAATTTTGCCTCTAAACACATGCCACTGATTGAGACTTAAATTACTGTGTCAGAATGCTTGAGTGCAAAAAAATAAAAATAAATAAAAATAATAATAATTAAATGGTTTTTGGAAACCACACTACTGGCAAGAGTTGAATAACAGTAATACTAATTTCCAACTCCAGCTCAATTTAAATTTATATACAGCTCAATTTTAATTTTATACAGTATTTTTTTTTTTAAAATACACACTTAAATTGATCAAAACTACCCTAAAGACACTTAATGCACACATGTATCACAGTTTACACAAACATATTAAGCAGAATAACTGTTTTCAACATATAATATAACAAGATAATAACAAGAAATGTTTCTTGAGCAGCAAATAAGCATATTAGTGTGATTTTGGAAGGATCATGTGATACTGAAAATTGGAGTAATGGCTGCTGAAAATTCAGCTTTGCCATCAATAAAATATGTTTTAAAATATGTTAAAATAGAAAACTGTTACTTTATTATAGTGTTTTATAATAAAATGAGTAAGTAAATAATATTTATACACATACATTTTTAATTTCTTTCCTCAAAAGTTTGATTACTTTAGCGTATAATACTATAGCGATTCAATTACTTTTACAGCACACACCCATTAAAGGAGAAGTCCACTTCCAGAACAACAATTTACAAATAATTTACTCACCCCCTTGTCATCCAAGATGTTCAAGTCTTTCTGTCTTCAGTCGTAAAAAAAACATTTCAGGATTTTTCTTCATATAATGGACTTGACTGGTGCCCCGATTTTGAACTTCCAAAATGTAGTTTAAATGCAGCTTCAAAGAGCTCTAAATGATCCCAGCCGAGGAAGAAGGGTCTTATCTAGCAAAACGATCGGTCATTTTTTTTGAAAAACAAAAATATGTATACTTTGTAAAAATTTGTAAGCACAAAAGCTTGTGTAGCACAGGCTCTGAGATGCGTGTTCTTAAATGATTCGTTCATTTTGAACGGATCTTTAATGTGACTCGGGAAGAACGAGTCGTCTTGGGGAGTGATTCGTTCAGTCAACCTATTAGGTTTTGTACGGGAATTAGTTCACCTGTTTCGGGTCTTCGGGTTTTTCGAGTTGTTCGTTCATCTTATGGGCCTGTCACGTGATGAACAAATGATTTGAACCCAAAGACTCAAGAGATGAACTAATCCACTTTTTTTCCGGCTCACACTGCATTGGTGGAGCTTATGCAAACCCGAAAACTTGTCAGATAAGAGATGAGGTGAGCTTATCATAGACTAAAAATGAATTAATCTTTTCTGTTTCTTATAGCATTATAGTTTTGTCTTGTTTGTAGTGTGATCAACGTTTGTGTAAGCAGTAGATGTGTTAGGGAAGTAACACGTAACATTTTAATTACATTTTGCTAAAATGAACGAAATGACTCAAAAAAAGATTTGTTAATTTTGCTGAATGAGACTCAAAGATCCAAGTCGGTAAAATGATCCGAACTTTCCATCACTACTACGAATCACGTCTAAGTTCATCATCTGTGTACTCCAGCTAAAAAAGGTAGAGTATGGTGAAAAACTCTTATCAACTTATTTTCTCCTACAACTTCAGAATCGTCCGACATCGTTGTAGGTTTTTGTTTGTAAACAGCGTTTGACTTACTTGCACTTTCTAAGTCTTTGCACGTTTGCTTTGTAAAAAGTGGGTCTGTAGTTCCGCCTACGTTCGGCGTGACCTTTCGACATGATTCAATAGTACATGAACACGCATCACAGAGCCTGTGCTACACAAGCTTTTGTGCTTAAAAAGTACACAAATTTTTATTTTCCGAAAAAAATTACTTATCGTTTCGTTAGATAAAGCCCTTCTTTTCTTTGGTTTAGAGCCCTTTGAAGCTGCATTTAAACTACATTGTGGAAGTTCAAAATTGGGGCACCAATCAAGTCCATTATATGAAGAAAAATCCTGAAATGTTTTCCTCAAAAACCATAATTTCTTTACGACTGAAGACAGAAAGACATGAACATCTTGGATGACAAGGCAGTAAGTAAATTATTTGTGAATTGTTGTTTTGGAAGTGGACTTCTCCTTTAAACATTCATATCTAACATTAATTAGTACACAAAGTCATTTCTCTTAGTTGTCTAATGCACAAACACGCACACATACAAACAGACCATTCACTACACATCTACCCTGGCTCAATTAACCCATGCTTAATCTCGGACCTCCCATTGCAACATCTAAAAAGGAGCTGGGGACAAACGCGAGATGCTATCTGCCAGAAAGATTACCCTGCCAGTGGTAGATCAAAGAGGGCTGGACTTTGGGCCCCTGCGATTAGCTATAATTAAACAAAGTATGTCTGTTTAAACTTCATTAGCAGCTGGGCGTTTGCTTCAACAGAGTGGGCACAACTCAAGCGTCCTTAATTAAAAGATAATCCAAAGGATTGCCCCCAATCTGCTCTCAAAATATACATTTTCCCCTCTCTGTTGTCTCCTGGGGTGTCACTAGTGAGCTTGTAAGGTGTTTTCAAGGGAGTCCACCAGGAACTGACCTAGGCTTCCTTAATAACTTCTGCCCAACAAGGAGATCGGGGGCGGAGGAGACGGAGGAAGAGAGAGAGAGGAGAGAAAAGGAAGGAAAGAGGCATGAAAGATAAAGGTATGAACACTGAAAAAGAGAGAGATAGAGAGAAAGAGAGAGAGACTCCTCCTGATAACATCAATTTAGCATGCTATTATCTAAAATGGTGGAGAAGCACACGCCTGCACAGTCTGACATAAATCTTAGAGAGCTGGGGGGACATTGAATATGCATGAGCTGAAACAGATACGACACTGCCGCCACATTAATATTCCTGTCACTGGAGGTTTTCAAACTTTCAAGTGGATGACTTGAGCGAAGCCGGTCTGGAGTCACTCTAAAACAGGGGCAAAAGAATCTGATCCATAATTAAAGATGTACAAGCCTGTGAACCCTAGCAGGAAGCAAAGCAGAGCAGAGAGAGACTCTTCACCGGTGTTTAAATCAACTAACGTGTGACTAGAGTGAAGAAAGAATATGAACACCAGTCAAATCTTGTATGATATCAAATCTGCAGTGCTGCTGGGGATGAACCGGATGGACAATATTGACACATAATCTGAAACAGAGTAAAATAACACTAATGAAAAGTAAATGCAACTTAATTAGGTTTATAGATAATGCAAAGACATTCAGATAATTTTTTAAAAAAAGTTTAAAAGCTCAATTTTAAATGATTTTGGGCGCCACTGTAGCAAAGTATTACCACCTGATGCATTAATGTACTGTTAATGTCCTTGTCTCAGACCCAGACTTACCATTTTATGTAAATCATCATAAAATATGAGGACAACATTTTTAAAAGTATTATAATCTGATTAATGGAAGCCTGTTTCCACCACTGAAAAAAAATAAAAAAAAAGGTAATTGCGACTCATCTCACAATTCTGACTTTTTTTCTCAGAATTGTGAGACATAAACTTTCAAATTTTTTTTTTTTTTTTTTTTTAAATTCTAAAGTTAGAATTGCGATATATAAAGTCAAAATTGCAATTGTGAATTATACAGCTAGAACTGCAATATATGAACTCACAATTCTGACTTTTTTTTTAGAATTGCACAATGTAAAGTAACAATTGCGAGTTATAAAGTTAGAATCAAAAAGTCAAAACTGTGGGATATAATAGAGCGTATAACTCAGAACTGGACATTATAACTCACAATTGCGAGTTTGTATCACACAATTCTGAGAAAAAAAGTCAGAATTGTGAGTTTATATCCCGCAATTCTGACTTTGTAACTAGCAATTCTTTTTTATTTGCAATTACGAGTTTATATCACACAATTCTATTTCTTGCAATTGCTAGTTTATGTCCCACAATTCTGACTTTGTATCTCGCAATTTTGACTTTATTACTCGCAAATGTGAGTTTATATCACACAGTTCTGAGAATTTTTTTTTACAAACGCAAGTTTGTATCATGAAATTCTGAAAAAAAGGTCAGAATTGTGAGATGTAAACTAACAATTGCGAGAAAAAAAAGTCAGAATTGTGAGTTCATATCGTGCAGTTCTGACATTAGATTACAAAATTGCAAGTTATTAACTCTGAATATAAACTATAAATTCTGAGAAAATATCAGTCTTGTTTCACCCTCAGAACTGGACTTACAATTCTGAGAAAAAAAAATCAGAATTGCAAGATACAGAGATACAGAGAAAAAAGTCAGAATTTCGACTTTATATCTCGCAATTCTGACTATTTCTCACAATTGCAAGTTTATCCTGCAGTTCTGGCTTTATATCTTGCAATTATGACAATGCTGAGAAAAAAGTCTGAACTGCAACATTGAAAGTTACAATTACCTTTGGCGAAAACTGAAATCAAGGAAATAATCGGAAATATAAAATATATTTTAAATATATTTCTCAGAACTAACTATATTATCATTTTTTCAAAATACTGTATATTACTGTTCCTCAGGACCATTACTAATGCAATGTTGTCCCAATGAAAGTAATATTCTTTTTTTTTTTTTTTTTTTTTTTTTTAGCTTATAGCTTGAGAAACATGACAATTTTTTGAAGACAGCTGAAGAAAAAAGGTAACTATCACCTCTTATTGTGCATTCCATTAAATTATTTGTCAAGTAAGTGTAATATATATATATATATATATATATATATATATATATATATATAGGTGTTGATTTTTTAAATAATAATTTTGTTTATTTTATACCTAAAATGCTAACTATAAAATTATACTTAGCAAGACAAATGGATTAGCCATTTGAATGTAATTTCCAACACAGAATGCTATTAAACACTATTTTTAGATCAGAAAAAAATGAAACTAATGAGAGTGAAGATTAATTTTTCTAAAGTCAACAAGACTATACAGCATATGCCCATAGTTGAAACAACACAACTGTGTAGCACCCTCCCTCTCACTGCTCATTTCGCACTGATCATCTCAGACAAACTTCCTAGAAAGGTTCATGTGAGGGAAACACTGAGAGTGACCCATCTAAGACAACAGCTTGATCAGTCTCAGATGTGAGTTTGTTCTTTGGGTACAAAGTATTTTTTTGTATGTGTATTTTTTCAGAGAGACTAAGAGAAAGCGGCTTTGGAGAAGGTCCGTAGTATCTGGTTTTGATTTAACAGTGGCTGCATGAACGATGAAAGTCACTATGGGAGGAAGAGGTTATGAAGTCATGTGATGTGTATACATCCCCCCCCCCCTCCCTCAAGCCTGCTGCAAATCAAACTTAATCATGACTAGAATCAGGGCTGGTGTCAATTCCATCTTAGTTTTGCTTTTATATGGGATTAAAGTTACTCATGTAATTTAAATGCAACAATAAACATATTGAGCAACAATACAAATTTTTTGAGAACCAACTGGAAGGAAACGAAATGACACAGCCTGCTCAGAGATGTGGCCCAGTGGTTAGCACATGTGCTCAAATACATTGAGCTGTGGTGTGCACTAGGGTGACAAGTTCAAATCCGGTTTGTAATATTTCCTGATCTCTCTTCCCATCGTTTCCTGTTTTCTCTCTACTCTACTTTAAAGAAAAGGGTCTAATTCTGGTATTTTCCACAACACTTGTGGCCACAAGAAAGGAGTCATCATACAAACAATTAGAGATATGATTTATGTATTTGAACTACATATCAAATTTCCATTCTTTTGCATTACGCATTTTTAACAAAAACAAACTGATAAACTTAATGTAATGCATGGGTTTATATATTTATCACATATTATCATATATTTAACATCTATATCTATCAATATCCATCAATATGATGGATATAGTATATACAGATAATATATACATACTACACACATGAATGACAGTGGAAATCACACTTTTAACCAAACTAACTGTAAAAAATGCACTTTATGCATTGTTAAATGTTCTGGAAATCACATAATTTAGGTTTACTTCAGTCACAGCCACTAGGTTTACAGGCTTTATTTATGGCTGTCATAAGGTTTGACAAGGGACATGACTTTGCCTATTCATTATACAGAGATTATTCAATCAAATCCTGTAATATGTTATATAAACAGGGCAATCTGAGTCACACCTGTTAGTAAATACAGTTCTCAGTCTCAAACACTGACTGAGTAGCCTTACATTAAGCGCAAGCAGTGTTAAACACGACTCAGAGAGTTCAGAGAAGAGACTGAGGATTTGCTGAAGCGAGACGTTGCTGTTCATGGGACATTCTTGACATGATGTTTACAATGAGTCTCCTAAAGCCATATAACTGCCTCTCCGGCCTGCTCTATTCAGATCGATGGAGTTCAATCTTCCGTGGGATTACATCTACAATCCACATGGGGGAAGGACATACTTCAGCAAGACCCATACAAGGAAACGTGTTGGAGGAACCTTTCGACTGCAGCAAATAAACAACGGCTTCTTAACTGATGTGTAAATGTCTGAAGTTGTCGAAAAGACCTCTCTATCCAGTGTCAAAGCAACAGCAGTGGGAGATGGGTTTCCATGGTGAAACACTGCCGGGATAGAGAGATGAGTGTCAGTAGAATTGTTAACAGACATATTTCGTAAATTGATCCAGCTCACAAAACAAAAACAGGAGAGCAGACACATAGCCTGACCTTGACCATCTCTTAAGCACAGCAACCATAAATAAATAAAATGGCCTCTTTTGACAGGAGCTGTCCATAGCTTACGCACACACACACACACACACACACCCTCTCTCTCTCTCACACACTCTCTTTGTTTGGAGTGTTTGTGAGTGTTCAGGTCATTCATCACAGCCTGCCATATCCCGCCCTAGTCTCCCCCTCAAATGTATCCATTTTGTCCCTCCTTGCTCTTGCCCTCTGTACTGCATCTCTGTAAACCTCACCACAGACTCTTGTGGAGGTCAGAGTTAGAGAGATTGCATTCTCATATACATACAAACATATATACATACATACATCTCTTTTTTCATCTCTCAGAAAGAGAAAGGCTTTACAGAAGGCCTCAAATGAACCATTTTAGGGAACTGGTTCATTTAGTCATTCAGTTTCTAAAAAATAAAGCATTTCACAAATAGTAACAGCTTGATTTACATTATATGAACATAACAATACAGAATAATAAACAAAATAATATTATTATATTTTAAAGTAAGAAACGAGTATTAAATAAAAATACAATTATTTTATAAAACACTTAAAAATACAGTGCTGCTATTTACATTTTCTTTTTTGTTTCTTTTTTGTTTGTTTTATTTTTATATGAATTTTCATAATTTTAAACCTAAAATCAAAAAAGCTTTTATTTTGGCAGGTTGCCGGCAGTGTTGCCAAGTCTGCGGTTTTCCCGCGGAATTGGGCTACTTTAACACTGTTATTTTTCATGTCTGCGGGTTGAAGCGACCCCATTAATGTAATATTTAGCCCCTTCAATGCTAACTGTACCAGGGGAACCCCACCCAAAAAAAAAAAAAAAAATTTTTGGGCAACCCCCCTCGAAACGCAATTGGGCTAGTTTTAGGATAGTTTTGAGAAGCAATATGGCTGGTTGCCAGCAAGTACATGCCCTGTCTGTTTTAGCGTTGCCAAGTGAAAAGTGTAAGTGAATGAAAAAAAAAAAAATTTACTGGGGGATCCCCTCGAAATGCTATTAGGCTAGTTTTGAGTATCAATATGGTGGGTTTTGTTGTGAAAACCTGGCAACCCTGGTTGTCAGCAAGTAAGTACACACCCTGTCGGTTTTAGCGCTGCTGAGTGAAGACTCTCAGTGAATGAAATGTCAGTTTTGCATTTTTCTCTGAAACTAGCAGTGCTTAGCCTAGATTTATGCTTACAGTTTAAATGGAAACCTTATATAGTATTACAGTTAGACGATCTAAAATGGTTATTGTACACCTTGTTACTGGTAGGGCTGTCCTCAGCTAAGATTTTTCTGGTCGACTAGTAGTCGTTCATTTTAAGCAATTAAGCTGCGTTCACACTAGCAGCGACTTCTGTCGCTGCATGTCGCCAGGAGCTGGCGACGAGGTTGCTAGTGGGCATTCTCACTACTGGTTGCCTTGACAGCGAATCAAGTTTCTTGCCGCTAAATACAAACATTTTAAAGGCAAAAGACTAAATATAATATAAAGATAAATTAAATCTGTACATACAAACAAAAAACAAATGAGAAGCAGAGCCTACTTTTTTCCATTGTGTATGTTTGCCTATGGCTGAGACGAGACCAATCACATGAGCTCTACCGCCTTCTTTCTTATTGGCTGTCGCTCTCGAAAGTTGCTCTTCATTTACATAAAGCTGAGGGATTCTCAACTTTGTCGCATCACTGGACACACCCCATACGGTCGCTGTAGTTCGATGTCGCTATTGTCGCCCGAAATCGCCAGCTCTCCATTGAAATGAATGGGATTGTGTCGCTTTGTCGCTGCCTGTCGCTTGTAGTGTGAACAGGGCTTTAGTCAACTAATCACACATTTATTAATAAGCCATTTAAATAATAATAATAATGATTGGACTAGGTCCAAGGTCAGGGAAAAGCAGTAAGGAGGCTGCATTAACATTTAAAAAATTAATTGATAAGCTAGTGTTTTCAATGTTTTCGATTTAAGAGATGAAGTCAGCGACACTGACTCATCATCTCTGCGTTAGTGGATGTGCCTGTATGTTTCATATGGATTACACTGAGCAACTAATAAAACTTTGGTCGACCAAGCCTCTTCTCAACAACTAACAGTTAATCGACTATTAGGGGGCAGCCCTAGTTCCTGGAAAAACAACACTGATTTGAAAACAGCTGAAATACCTTCACACTATACTAAAAATAAAGTTAGCAGCATTGCTACTCTAGCTTCTCAAGCTCTTTTGCATTCACCGAATGTAGGTTTATTTAAGACACTGAACTAGACCTTGGGCAAACCAGAGCGGCCAGTATCAAAAGCCACAGTCTGGAGCAACTAAAGGTGTTTTTAACCTTCTCCTGTAATACAGCCAGCTTTTGCAGCAAGGTGCTGAGGTCAGGCCTTTAAATAGAAAGGAGAAATTTATCCTACTGTCCCGCTTGGCCTCCGAATGCTCCTTTGCTCTCATCTTGCCGTTCGTTACGTTAATTTAGCGACTCGCGGTTCTTGCCCATGTCAGCATGCTGAACTGAATGGCCAAATGTCACGGCACTACAATGGCGGGAGAGGACTTGTCAGCCACCTTGTATCAGTACATGGCAGCTGCACAGGAAGATAATAGATTAATTTCATGAGTGTCAGAGCCCTACAGGACAATATTGCTTTTCTGAGCTTTTTCCCCCTTCTATTCCTCTCAGAGGGGTGGAGCGGCGAGAGCGGAAAAGGGGGTGAAGTGGTTTCATTCACAGCCGCTGGACAGATACGACAAGGACAGGCCATTTTGACCTAATTACAGATGGAGCGGTAGGGATACCACAATAAATTGATACAAAAACCTTCACATCAGTGAGAAATGGAGAACAGCTATTTTACCCATCATTTTCAAACAGAAAAAAAAAGTGAATTTGCGGTAAATGGTCGTGAGATGAAGCCCAGACGAGAATTAGGAGAGCTGATGTCTCTCTAGGAATGTGCATATGCGGCGGACGTGACCAATAATTGAAGAAAAGGCATTTTACAGACCCCACAGAATCTACTTGTTAAGAAATACCAGCACAGATTTCATCGCTCTTCACCAATAATGCCGGAATTCAGACACGCGTGCGTATGCGGCGCTTTCTCTATTCACTCGGCTCGAGATCATTACGGCAGTGACGTCTTGCCGTCATAGCTGCTATTGCGATGATGCAGCAGAAGTCCTTGGAATTCTTGGCCAGGCATTTCTCAGAGAGCGGAATGCATCTATGCCACATGTGTGATCTACACTTCAATAGAATCTCTTCCCCTTATGGGGACCAGGAATGTGACAGACCCTGATGATTTTAAAGACTGTCAAAGGGGAGAAAAGGGAAAAGAACAAAGAGACCATTGACCATTGAGTGGATTGAGATGTATGAGAAAACACAGCATTATTATGTGACGGCAGAGTCTATCTGCTGTTTCTCAAGATCACGCGCATAGCCCGAATTACAGAGCGCACCGAACGCATGGCTGTCATTCTTCAACTCCCACTGTGGGATGCCACCCTGGTCAGAGTCATTTGCATGTGTGATGTCACCGCATCGTGTAAGGGATTGGAACCGCCGGACGGTTCATTATACGTTCCAGCGATGTTCTCTGAGCGCTGCCCGGAGGCCATGTATTTATCATGGCAGGACAAAGTAATACGTGTTCTGGGTGCTAAAAGCGATGCTAATGTTTTGGGAGAGTTTTTCCGCATTTCGACATTCTCTTGGCGTTTAGTAAACCGGGCGAGAATAAAGATGATTCTGCGAAGTGTCAAATAATGCTCATCTGGTTAGCGTGACTCGTATGACCTTCCTTGACATGGCGGATCTCTAAGGCGTTGGTGTTTGCTTCATAGCGCCGCTTTCCCATGTTTGCCTGTGAATGTTAACTAGCTGGTCAGGGTCCTGTCTTAGAAGAGCCAGAGCCTTCACGAAGGGGCACCCTGTAATTGACACAGTCAGGAGGCAACAGAAAGGGCAAAACAAAAGTCTATTCAAGGCCAAATCCTCTTATAGACTCACCCATCCCCCCTCTTAAAATGAAAAAGGAGGGAAAAGAAAGAATATGAAGGAGGAGAGGAGAAAGAGAAGTGTAAAGGTCTGTATAAATGGCCTACAGCCATTAAGTAATGAAGAGCGCCTGATTGCTGACTGTCGGTGAAGTTCAGCCCTTTTCATTGTTGACGTCCACCAACTGCCTTTTCCACTATGAACTCAGAATATGTGATCTTTTGCATTCCATATATTGCGTAAGAAATTCTAAGTTCAGGTCTCAGGTCACTTTGTTCCATCTAAAAGGAAACCAGGCTGAACTCTTGCCCCTCTGGCAAACTTGCATCTTCACACTTGCTCTTGTTCGCATATGAACCCTAAATCGCAAATAACACACAGAGCTACTGCCGTATTTCAAAATAAAGCATAAGAAATTATAAGAAAGATAAAGAAATTATCTCCATAATTGACTAGCATGGTCATTTTCATTTTCCTTTCTCGACCCCCTCATGAATTCATGCTTGTCACATAATTCGCCCCCATCACCTGAAGATGTGAGGCTTGCTTGCCTGCAGCCCAGCGCAGCCGTTATTGTTCCTTAACAGCCCATAAATCCGCATGGAGATGTTTGCTAAAAGCGGAATCTGGGTCAAAGGTCACCCTTGCTATCCTTTGGCCCCCTCTCACCAGATGGCACCTCTAACTTTCCCAGGCTGTCATGCAGCAGCCAATGGCTGGCCCACCTCTACAGCTCCCGGGTGCTCTGGTTCCTTTGTGTTCAGCAGTCTAAACAAAGATTCCTCTCCTTTTCTGGCACTAGGGGGTTCAGCTAAGTGTAAACAGGAAGAGAAACCTAACTACAGTGCACAGCGTTTCAGAGGCAGAGTTATTTTAAGACCATATCAGGATTAAAATCTGTTATTTGGAATTGGAATAGTTTCATTTTCACTTGGAATTATATCAGGCTGTTCTTGTAAATAAGAGCATGTTATTAGCTGCTTGGTAAAATAAAGGATAATGCAACATTAGCCCAATACTGCAAGCTAAATATATTTTAAAAACATCTGCTTAATTCTAATACTTTTAGCAGCAAAATTAGGCAATTTTATTGCAATAAAGCGTTATTAATTGTGCGCATAATGACTTAATCTATGCAAATCGCCATATAAATATTGATATGACTTACTCCTACTCTATGTAAATGTAAAACATTAGAGGTGTAATCTCTTTCTGAGCCATGACGGTAACTGTAGATATTTACCAAATTAATAAATGTGTGCTTATTTCAGTGGCACATCACGCACATAAATTGACTTAAAATATGCAATGCTCTTGCATACGCTAAGAACAGCACTCATTTTTATTCTCTAAGTTTTCTTTGTTTGTTTAGCTGATTTCTTGTTCTGCACGCCGAGTTCCACTCTGTTAACAGACATAAACGCAAACAGATGAATGACATGCAAAGCTCTCCAAGTGCACTCACAGTTATTGAATGCACAAAAAGGCAGGTACTTATCAGTAAACTCTATTACCATCCGCGACTGTATATATATAGTGCTTATTGCTCACACGACGCGATGCATCCTGGGCTAAAGAACTCGGCATAAAAGCCTACTTGCTGTAATGTGGTATTTTCTCCTTATGATTAACTCACTTGCAAAGCAGCTTTTCCAGCGCTAATGCCAAGACAGACTGTTTTACATTTCTAATTTGTCATTTCAATAGGAGGGGTAATAGCTTGAATTGCCTACTCTAGGCTAAGCTCCTTATGCTCACTTATGCGTTTTAAAGATTTTGTAAGACTGAACTTAACAGCCCAGGTAAGGCGGTCCACTCCTCAAGCAACATAAACAAAGGATGTGAAGTCCACAGGTTTCCAAAAGCTCCGCTCAGCAAGGGGCCAGCGTTTTCATTCAGATTTAGTTCAGGTTTCCTCCCGACGGACGCACTTGTGAGAGAAAGTGGAACGATTGCAGTCTGGTTTCCTACAGGTTTGTGATCCCAGAGCTGCAGTCCTGAGGTGAAATACTGATTTGTGAACTTGTCAGGGGGAGCAGGAATGGCTGAAAGGCGACGGAGGCTAAGTGTGTCACAGCGGCTGTGGTGGGGCTATGCTGCTCGGCAGGACGGCCCACTCTCCTGTTTGCGCCAGAACCTCACTCCTGAAACCAGGGCAAGCCCCTAGTGAACAACAAAAAAAGCAACTATCATGAGAAGGAGAGAGGAAAGTGAAACAGAGTGGATTGGAAATATACAAATGAGATGGAACAGAAAATCTAAGCCAACACTGATGTTGTACACAAGTTCTTGATCTTTTAAATCAAGGTAGTCATTGTTCTTTTTCTTGTTTAAAGAGCGGGAATCATTTAACACAAATAAAATGACATATTTTTAAAGCTGCAAAAATAGTATCAGACAATGATGACAAACGCATCATATCATTTCATAAACCATAACCAAGACCTTTCAGATGGCTTTGTTTCATAACTTGGTGACCTACTGACGTCCAATTTATGTGCTTGAAGAACCCATGTTGGCTCATAACCTAAAAAACATTCCACATAGCCATTTATTTGCTAGCCAAGCATTAGCCTAGCACATGCAATATTGTGATTTCAATTCGAATCCCACTTTTTCAACAATACCCGATGAAAAAAAAACACAAAAGAGAAAATAATACAAATATAACACGGAGAATATGATGATGAAGTAATCTCCACAGGGACTGAGAGGGCACAGGGCCTTCAATAAAATCCCCATGTTAAAACGAACACACTAAGAATTCTACATTAAATCTTTCCATTGCATCTAAACACTCTTCGACCATTGGGTAAAAGACATTGCTTAAAGCAATCCTACATGAGCCCATTTTGGCATTGGGCAAATGTTTGGAAAACTTTTCAACTAAGACAGTGACATTGAGTTTCCCTCAGATCTAAGCAACACAAACAAGCATTGGTATTCTCTCAGTTCTGGCAAAAAAAGCACTACCGAGAGAAAGCGAGTTCTTTGATGTGAGCAGTAAAATAAAGACATCAGAATTTGTGATTGATGACTTTTGTTGGCAGAGGGAAAAAATCTGAGGGTCAGACCCTGAGATGTAGCTTGAAGGTTTAAACAGAACTGGCCTCGCTGATTTGTAAAATTTATTCTGAAGTCTTAAGGCCAAGGTTGTAGACACATACTCTAAACAGAGCTCTGATATCAACTCAACACCACATCATGCTAGCGTATTCCCTAGATTCAAAACAAATAAACCAATGTAGACATTTCAAGTAGTTTTCTGGTACTATATGTACCATTTATAAACACTTGGGATGTGTTGAGGTCTGATGTTGAAGAATTAGAAGACCACAGAATTTAATCAATATCTTGGCCATGGAAGTGAGACATGCTGCCAAGTGAATTGGCACACACAATGTGTCTTATTCAGGCACTGGAGAGAGAGAGAGAAGAGACAAATTGTCCTTTTTAGGAGGTGTGCTTTGACCCCTTGGGACTGTCCATACTGGTAAGACAGCCTACAGTTCAATGATAAACCACAAAGGGGCGCACTGTATAAAATCAGTGATATGGAAACCTTGGATGCTGTTTGGATGTTGTTTACGTTATAGACAATTATACAACAGTTTTGTGTTATACAAGACTGTTGTATAATACTGTTATATTGGGATATTGGGAATAAAAAAATCTGTTATAGCCCTATTCAGATGGTAATTGTTTCTCATGTGGACATCTGTAAAAATAAATTTACCTGGCAGCTCATTGATAAAACTGATTTACTCACAGTGGAGAAGCGAGTTCTGTGATCTTACGAACCCAGGAACACGCTGCTCACATGGCCAGTCACATGATTGTCTGCTGTAAATAAAATTAATATTCATTACAAATGTATTATTGTGTAAAATGTACTAAAATTACTTATTATTATGTAAAATGTATTCTTATTATTCCAAGCATATTTTATAATATAATCCTGATTATTCTTTGATTATTTAAATCTCATATTTGCTCTATGTGGAAATACAGTACATCAGGCAGGACATCCAAACGCTCACCTACAGTATCATTCATCAACCTCAAATATGGCTTTTCATCTGAAAAATGTATGTAGTAGCAACTTTACATGGCACCTCAATCTAATGTTAACCTACAAAAATGTGTGCTATTGCAGCTGAACAGTAACATGCTCACTGCATGACAGATGGAGCCACCAGTGTGGTCACTTGCTCTTAACATACTCCGTCGTTTTTGGTCATACAGATAAAAGTAATACATCTTTTGAATCTGTAAAGACTCTATGTTTATTTGTGTGCAATCAGAACAACAACGAAAGGTTGCGCTTTTGTAAAATAATGAAAGCCAACAGGATGCGCTTTCTGCCATCTCAGTCTCTGTGAACTTGAGCGTAAAACAAGATTTACAAAATTTCTTCTTGTAAACTCAGAGATGTGGATTTGGAAGCAATTAAATTATCACATGACCTTGGTGTTTGTCAGACAGTAGGTAAATCTGCCAGGGATATTTACACGGGTGGTGAGAGATAAGCACTGATATTCAGGATTCGGAAAGCAATAAAATCACAGACTACCCCCCTGTAAATGGTTTACCATTGTGCTAAAGAGTTAAGCCTTGCAAAATATGTACTTTGTAAGTCGTATTGGCACTTGCTGATGCAGTGATTGTCGATTTGCACATGTGTGCTTCAACATCCTATTTTTTTTTAGCTAGCTAGTATGTAACTATAAAAGAGAATAGTCAGTGTTATTAAATTAAGTTGTTTTAATCATTACAGTTAAGTCTTAGTGTGTATTTCAGGAAATATTCTTTTAGTGAACTCAAAACTAAGAAGTTCTGTCAAGACAACTCTTGGATTGGCATGGTAATGTACATGACAATTTTAATGTATTTGGTCTTGGTGGAACAGATCTGCTATGCCGCTGCTGCGGCAGAGCAAGTACCGAGACTTGCTACTGACAATACATCAACAACATGCTGCTGTGAGCATGCAAGAAATACTGCTGCTACACGTATTACATATATGAAATAAGCCTCATATAGAATACATGAATCACCTCATAGCAGATCTATACAGGTGGAGCTGGGGAAGGTGGAGGGTTTCTGATGCATGCTGCAAACTGCTACAGAAAGCACTAGTCTAATATTTGAATGTTGAGCATCAAGCTCATTGGCTACCGATACAGAAGAGAACCAATTAGCAGTGCCATGTGATAATCATGTCATTAGGTCAGATTGAGTTAGACCTATCAGACTGCGCCATCTAGAGTTTCATTTCAGAACTCTGTATTTCACAGTATTCAAAACTGTTGGTCTCTAAACTTGAATGAACTGAGGCAATCGGTTTCCTCAGTTGAAATGGGTTATCACTATTCACTGAGTTTTTCAGTGTATGGTCTTTAAAAAATGGTGCTGTTGAATGTACTGACAAGCATTTATAATAAACTAAAACATATTCTCATATATTTAAATGTATTTAAAACTGCATATTTGTAATAAAGTTGCAACTTAGTAGTCTAGATTTATAATGTATTATTTGTGATAATTTAAATGTAATATAATAACATGCTAGTTAAAATTATAACCAAGCATTTTATGTGCTTTATTTTGTTAGTCAACATTTGCACTTTTTTACAATACAGATTTTTTGCACAGATTATTACAACCTAATGATTTAAAAAGCACTTTAAAGTAAAATACTTTCACAAACTGCACTTTTGAAAAGTACTTACAGTAAGTGTGTTAACAAACAAAAAGTAGAGATGCCTGAGTCCGAATACCGTGTTCGGAAAGGAAATTATGCATACTATGGGACCCCTATAGGGAACAAATAGGAGATGGGAGGAAAAATATATATTCAATGCTTTCTCTCGCAATTATAAGGTTATTATACTGTATATAAACTGCGGGCATCAGAGAGCTGCTATCAATATGCGGGCCACTGAAATTGCTTTTGCGCTCGCTTTTTACTTGCACTTTCGAGATTCACAATCACATGTACTATGTGTATACTATGGAGCGGCAGTACTTACCACACATTTTATAAGGTTAGATGTTTCTCAGTGCAGGATCCGCATGAAAATGAGCTGCAACTCCCCGCCCAACTCCAGAAGGGGGCAGAACCTAGACGTCTCTGTTTTGCGTATGGCAATAAACAGTGAGGAGAAGCAACATGAGCAAGCGTGAGAGGACAGGTATTTTTACTGTACTTATAATGGAACAAATGCACGACTTCTTACCAAGTTGCTGAACAATGAATCAAAGCGTACAATCTGTGTTAGCATGCAGTTGCTGACGACCGCAAAAGCATGCAGTCGCATGCTTATGCGTGCTGTTTTACCGTTTTTACTTTCGCTTTTGAAATCTATCATGTATAGCAAGGAGGGGAGAGGGTTGACGGGGGCACGGCCTGCGAATGCCCCTCACTTTGGCGCGACACCTGTCCTGCTTGATGTAGATGCAAAGTAATCTGTTTAACACGTTTACATGGCAGAATTTTAATTTTGTTTGGTTTATAGAAAGGCTTTTCCCACCCCTCTTTTTTATTCCGGATGAGGTGTTTATTCATTCGGATTGAACTTTTAAACTGATTACAGTACTCCATATACATCTAGTGAGTGCCAGTGAATAAAACATATATAGCAGTAGTCTGTTAGATGATCTTACAAAACTTTTAGCTTCATGTTTTCATAGTTAAATCCAATAAAGAGTCAACGAACAAGATAAACTCTGTACCTTACTTTTTTGTGTTATATTCGTCAAGTAATCCATGAAAACGTGCATAATGTAATTACTTTACTTTATTTACAGGTATAGAAAAATATCAATGAACTTTACCAAAAAGATATATAAATAAACTCTTACAAACATCTGTAAAACCAAATCATAGTTGTTCATAGACTTACAGGAAATTTAGTAAAACTCCTAAAATGCCTCAAAAGACATTTTACAACAGAAACACTAACATCCTTGAATATTTTATGATCATGAAACAGAGCAAGGGTGTTTCTGACACGACACTGCTTTCGACACAGCCAATTGCATGCAGACAAAATAGCTGATATGGTAATATGTGCCTGTCAGTCAATATAGGTGGGCGGGGCTACCGAAATATGACGTCATTTTGCGGACAGGCTCCAAGGTGCCTGAGCCTGGTTTAATTTTATGAAAATTAAAAAAAGACTGGATGTATTTTTATCATTATAAAATGGCTGTGAACACACAATCCAACATACATATCTGTCCAAACAACTTCTAAAAGTGGATTTTCCATAATAGGTGCCCTTTAAGACTAAGTGCACATTCAGTACAAGGGAATTTAGTTGGTTAACTGGTTAGTCTGTGAGCTAAAAGGGTGTCCAATCCTTCCCCTGTTAGGCCAGCTAATTAAACAGCCAGATAATTTAGGTTTTCAGAATTACTGGTAACTTCAAGGTGTTTTCAGAGCCGTATGGAACACTGCAGGTCCCTCCAGGAGAAAGATTGGAGACCACTCTTACAAAAAAACAACAATAAATGTTCAATTTGACCATTTATAATATTCATATATAATATGTACATATAATTTAAAGATGTTAATGGTCTATAAAAAGGATTCTGTGTGGCAGCATTTTTCCACCATTGGACTGAGCTACTGTATTACAGTTGCCGAATCGTGACATTATATTGCTTTTGTCGTTTCCTAATTATCATTTGGATACCAACGTTAGTGAAGTAATATTTTGATTTACAGGGTAAAGTGGCTTTTCAAAGCAAGCTCATTTATCTTTGGCACAAAAATGAGACAGACACATAAGGGTGGAGAAAGACGTACACGGAAAGAGAAAGGAAGCCTAAGCCACTCTTAGGCCGTGGGTAGAGTGCTGTGTGAAAAGGGCTTCAGCCTTTGGCTCTCTGTGCATTTTAACACACCATAAATCATTCTCCTAGCCGTCCCATGTATTCCGTGAATGATATATTTTATTTACACTACAGAGGAAAACACACATGGTCGTTATTAATCATCTCCCACCTTTAATAATGATTCAACTTCCACTCATTCATCACACAACTTCTAAGCTGAGCTTAACACAAGAATAAAAAAAGAGAGAGAAAGAGACAGATGAAAGAAAACAAACAGTGCTGGCTAACAAGCAAGCTTTTTCAGAGGTTAAGGAACAAAGGGACTAATAGCGCCATTTTCCTATTGTGAATACAATGACAATAAAATATAGTCTGTTGTGCCCACAGGTTCTGGAATAAATACCCGAGCAACATTGTGACAACAAAATCTTAAGTACACAATTTTGTTAACCTCACTTATGATTTTATTGCTAGTTTCAGTCAAGTCTCTTTGTTTTCTCTCAAAAGTCACTTGTAATGATGAGATACAAACATAAATGCACACACATGTGCTATAGAAATCTACTGGGTTTCACTCTGTGGCTGCGTTAGTGTCAAAATTCATTAAAAGTGCAGTAGACGGTTATCCCTCATAACGCTGAGGCACCGCCAGACTTCAGTGAACATGAGCCGTGTTGAGGTTCTCTGTAGTATCTTGGTGTGAAAAAAAATCACTTCCTGCAAGCACTGAGCACTTATGTCAGATACAACCCTACATGTCTTTCAGTCGGCATTGATTTCTCCTGTTATTAGAGATTTAGCCACATATCTGTCTTGCCGCAGACACTGTAAACGACACCTAACAGTAAAGTGTGCTTGGATAGTCTCCAAATCACACAGTTCACACATGAAGCATGTGCTTTAGGGAAGCAACGGAGGCACAAGGGTGAAAAATGAATAGAATTTCTTATATCTAATGTCCATTTCAAGTTTCAAGTGGGTTGTGGTAAAATATCAGGATTTGGCTGACTCAGGATTAAATGTAACTGATTCTGTAGTAATTGTTAAAAGGGATAATTCAACCTAAAATGAATTAATAATTGTCTTTATTTACCCATGTCAATCCAAGCCTGGGCAACATCGGTAAATGACTATAAAACACAAAAGATGTTTTTGATGTCTTTTTTTAATGAGAGTCAATGAGGTCCAATGTTGTTTTGGACCCCACTGACTTTAATTCAGTGATACTCAGCCACAGCTCAGCAAACTTCCAAGGGGCCTAATGATGACTTAAATTGATTTAAAATAAGACAAGATATTTCCTTCCCTCCACAATTTGTCTTGGAAAGCCTGGATATGAGGAAGCCTAATTTTGTGTGATTTCTAGACATGGAAAAGTTTTGCGATAAAACAAAATTTGAAAGCTATGGCCAAACACCGTAGGCATGTAAAACTAACTAAACTAAAATATTTTAATAGGTAGAACATACAAGTGACTTATAATATATGTATAATATATACTGATTAAAAGTTCTAGACTCCTAAAATGTAATTATTTTAATTATTATTATTTTAGTTTAATCTATGGACACTTTTATACTGCAATAATCTCTAATAATTTTTCCTCTAAATGTTGAAGTTGAATGTTAGAAAATGTTAATGCCTTTAAAAAGCTGGTTAGTGAGCACTGCCTTCACTCCTGTTTTGACATATTTTCTATTGAAACAGGACGTTTGGGCGGAATATTGGCATTGTCAGTGAGCTTTAGTTACATCACATCCATCACATTTACAGAGACTGCTCATTTTGAAATGTTAAAGCTTTATTCAGTCAACATGTGAGTACGCTGGCTTATGGAATAGCTTTAAAGCTACTGTAACAGATACAGTTAAAGCAAACAGACAAGTGAAAAGTTCATTAGCTCTTTAAGTGTAATTTAAACAGTAACAATCATTGAAATAGTTTGGATTTCTTGAAAGGCAGCTGTTTGAAGCCACCAGGAGGCCAGTGAAATAAAGACAATCAAGCAGATCAGCGCTAACAGCTTGTACTCTTCCCTTCTTCCTTACAGAGGCATTCTCCCACGAAATAAACCGGCGTTACAACAGATTGATTTAAATGTCTGTGTGTTTTCGAGCACCTCTGTGGCAGACTCAACAAAAGGGATGAGTTTACAATACCACCCCTTACATCCAAGTAATTTATGGCACGCCATGCGCTCAGCAAAGTGCAGCAAAAGGCACCTGGCCTAAAGCATAAAAGAGCACATAGCACCAGAAAGAGAAGGATTTACCTTGCAAAATAAAGTGGGAAGTAATTGAAACAGTGCAGAAGTGAGCTTTTGATTATGTTGTGGATGCACTCCGTCATGTCATAATGGCTCTTGTCCCCTGAACCGCAAAACCATGTATGCTTAATGAAGCAAAAACAGCTCCACATGAAACAGCTATCTCCATCTTTTGAAGGCAATATTGCTATCATAAAGCATGCTCGGAGTAATAGAAATAAGATTTACACAGGTCCGGCTAATGCATGCTAAGGAGGTTAACTGCTGTGTTACTTGACAACCCAAAAGGCGGCTCCATCTAATAAGGGTGGCAGCGCCTTTATGGTCTCTCTCTCAGGATGACTGCTTTTCACTGGCAGCGCCAAAAAGCATTGTTTATAAGGCTGCGTGTTGAATATGCAATAAAACGGCTAAAAAACAAAACGATTCCCCTTATGCAGACAATAAATGGGGTGAATATGAACATCACTTGTGCTGTTTAAAGAGACTGCATAATTCAGTGTTTACAAGAGCTGTTGCTAAGGCTGATATTGTGATTATTACTCATATCAATTGCACCCTATTAACACGAGCACTGTTAAATAATAGTTTTGCAGTAGAAGCTGCCATTATCACGCTGCCATATTAAAATGACTGACATGCAAACTGTTCTGTCATACTGCATAAAGTAGTAAAGCAATAGGCCACAAGAGGCTGTGTGTTACAGTATTTTTACCAGTGGTAAGGGGTGTTCTTGTGCACAGTGTGAGATAAGCAATGGTGGCAATAGCATGGTTAAAGACAAATTCACTTGTCCCTTCTTTTTCTTAAAAAAAAAACACAGGTTACACTCAGACAATTACAGTACAATATGAATGGAGCCTATCTCTAAACATTAAAATGCTTTTTATTTCCACTGTTAAAATAATATGGCAAAAAGACATACACTCTAAAATTGCTATGTTAAAAACAACAAAGTGCTGGAGGAAATATGGACAAACCCAGCGCCTGGATTGTTTTGACCCAACCTTCTAGGTAGTTTTATTTAACTCAACTATTGCTTAAAATTACAATAGTTTTTGCTTAAAATTAACCCAAAATAGCTTAGAAATGAACATGTATTAATATGTTCAATAAATGAGCATTTATTAATAAATTGAATAATAATTAAATAATAAACATTTTTTTAATTGCTTATTAATAAATGTTAACATTTTGATTATTGCTGATGCCTCTCGTAATTATGTGTCTGATTTTTGATTGACAAGCTATTTTGGGTTTATTTTAAGCCAGACATATAGTAATTTTTAAACTATAGTTGAGTTAAATAAAGTTGGGTTACACATTTAACCCAGCTGCTGGGTTAGTCTATTTTTCACCAAGCATAAAATAAAAAAGCATAAAATAAAATAAAATAAAACCTTAAAATAACTGCATTAAAAAGGGTATACTCTGAAAATTTACTTTGAAAAAAAAAATAATAAAAATCACTCAGTAATTGCTAGTAAATTTCATAAATAATTACAAAGACATGGCAAGTAACACTTAATTAAATGCCTTTTTTCATAAAACATACTTTTAAATATTTGCTTTATTTATGAATTTTTGATATCGCACAATATAACATAATTTTATACTGTAATAGGCTTTACATTTCTGCTTTTAAAGCCATCAAAATCTGCCTCATTGCTTTCTTTTTGTCACAATGTAATCTCAATTTTTGCTTTTTTGAAAAACAAGTTAAATTAATGTTTTGTGGTATTTAACTGTCAAATGTCAACTGTAATGAATCTAGAATGCTTGCTAAAGTTTAATATACAGTTTAATCAATATTTATCATTTATAATTATTCAAATTAATAATTATTCAGCCAATTAACTTCATTACCTTAGGTGTAGGTTATTAGCCTGCAGCACTAACACACCTAATAGTTTTATAAATTTAACCAAACAAATTTTAGCCAGTTAATTGGTTGATTTTTTTTTCTCTACCAATGAAAATGGTCCCAAAAGAAGCCAAACATCAAGCTTTTCCATTTTCTGTTCTCTGTTCTTTCAAACTCAAACACAGACAAGCGGAGTGATAAAAACAGTAAAAAACTAACCAGCCTTTTATCAGTTCAACATGATATAAATTAACCTTAATTATATTTGGTGTGGTGTAAGTTACCAACATATCTCAGAGGTGAGTGTTACATTTACCTCATGACTATAACTTTTCAGTGACTATTTTACACCCCCTCCCATCCTATCCCTGCACATTCAGCCTTGTTATTCACAGCAATCACATTCCACCAAAATGTCCCACAGTCCTGACAAATAACCATTAACATGATTTTTTCCCCCTTTCCCACTTTTGCCTTCTCAAATTTGGTCTCTCCCCTATTTGTGCAGATGATGTATTGAAATCCATGAGCCTATAATCCTATTAATACAGCTCTTGTCCATGTTACATTTATTTTCCTCCTAATCTCCTGCTCCGGCCTCCCCTCTCTCTCTCGTTCTCTCTCCTCTTGTCCCTTGGCTGACCCCGGCCCACGTACTCTCCTCTCTGAGCTGAGAGAAATTCAGATTGATACCAAATATAATGGTCATTGCGGGTTTCATAACAAGCTTCCTGATGGTGTGATCAAGGGCTGTTTAGCTTGAATGACCGCGTCAGCCATCTTCTTGAACTGAGGGCAGAATCATGCCAAACCGGAGAGAGCCGGATGGGAATGTTTACAGTGTCATTCTGTGAAACGCTATCAATACTTGACCTCTCTGCTATGATATGACTACGACGGCACAGGCCAAATAGTTGCAGAAAAAGCTCCAAGAGTCATACTTTTTAAAATTCTACATAAACATCGCATTAAAATGATTTGTGTACACAGCATACTCACATACACGCGGTGCATGATGGGACTTTTTCAGAAGAGCTTACTGTAACTCATTTGTAAAAAGGGGGAAAAGATGTATTTCATCCTTTAACTAGATCGCCCGGATGTCTGCCTTGATGTTTGCATAAGCGACGGAGGCCCCACAAACACGTAATCCTAATGGAAATCCTTGTCATACATGCCCCAGTAATGGTTTATGGTTCTGACCATAAGCGCCAATCCAAGCCCAGTCCTCCAAACCCATAAACCAATCGGTTCCACAGCCAAATCCAAATGAATCAATTCCAAACTCTTCAGATGGCCACAGACGCGCTCACTTACCTGAGAACGGCTGCAAATAGAGTATTTTTTACAAGCTCGGAGCATTTCATGGGGTGGAGATAGAGTCTAATGAATGTGAATGGATGCACCTTGAGTGAAGTGAAGACATGTATTTACACCGGATCTAGAATCTTCTTTACATGCTGAGAGGACGGTTTACTAAGCTCTTCACAGGATGAGGTAGAGATCCTGATGGAGAGCACACTGTGGACAATAAATGAACCATCAGGTGTCATTTTTTGCAGGCATTTGTTTAGTTTTACA
The DNA here is from genome assembly GCF_022985175.1 of Labeo rohita. Taxonomy (NCBI): domain Eukaryota; kingdom Metazoa; phylum Chordata; class Actinopteri; order Cypriniformes; family Cyprinidae; genus Labeo; species Labeo rohita. The sequence continues at coordinate 16,789,504 of NC_066873.1, forward strand.
GTATGTGCATATAGTAAATGCTCACAATGTGCCTTTTCTCTCACGTCAGCAAAAATGTGGCCTTGTCTATGACAGTCTTCTGTGATATTAATCATCATATCAGCACATAGCTCATTATGGAAATGTATAATATACGGCAAATGTGTGCAGATTTACAGTCAGCGAAATTCTTTAGCAGTTTATATTTTCCTTTTATTAACATAAACTAATATTCAGAGGCACCAGATATGTGGTGATTTGTTGTTGTAGTCAGAACCAGGCAGGATCTGCTCAAATGGAAAGAAACATTTGCACAGAGAGGTATTGTGGTGGATGTGTCAGTGAATGAGGGCAGAACAATAAAAGTGAGGCATTGAAGGAGTAACTGAAAAGTTTAATGTGGCTTTCAGTTCACCCCATAATGCCTTGTGACTGATGAAACATTTCCCATGATTCACAGAGGCCTCTGTCAGCAGTGATGTAAAAAGCCCTAGAGGCAAGGACCAGCACCTAGCAGTTTCAATTTTAATTTGTTCCTCAACTGAAAGAAAAAAAAAAATGTTTATAATGGGAATGGAATTTTACCTCAGAAAAAAATCTGAAGGAATTTAAAATGGGAGTAGAATTTATGGAATTTGTTAATGGCTGCAAAAACAGGAATGCTCGGACATCACATTGGCATGCAGAATGTGTCATTAATTAAAAATGATGTTAAAAAGTTTTCAAATATTTCGAGGGCTGAAACATGAGGTCATTTGCAATATCTTGATGTTACACAAATAAACAGTTTATACAGCATGTGGTTAATAACCAGGATTTTCAGAAAACACACTGACCAACAAGAAAAATTCAGTTTCATTTACATATCTTATCAGTGTCAATGACAAAAAAAAAATGCCTGATGTAAAAAGAACTCTGACAAAAGGAAAACCCCTACGAGTCCTTCATAACCTCCTGTTTGTAACTGGAAAAGGAACAAGTTATAATGGTGCAGAGGGAAGAGTGGAGAGCAAATGGAAGCCCTCATTAAAACATCTCCAGCTGTATTGTGGAGAAAAAAGCTCGACTGAGGTGCTCAGTGATGTTAATAGAGATCAAATGGAAAGGTAGTGCAAAAAAAGAGGCAGGTTCATTACTCTGGCAGAGGGTAAAACACACAGAGACACCTCTCATACAGAGACAGCTATAATGGGTCAAGCAGCTAATGAACATCAGACAGACAGACAGACCAATAGGGCGGTTATGATGGGAAGGAGGAACGAGAAACAGACAGATAGACAGAGAGAGAGAGAGCCTCTAGGTCCAGCCTTTGAAGATGTCCGGGTCACATCGGCGAGCACGGATCCTTTGTTCTCAGTCTCTTTTATAATTCGATCACTTCCTATACTTGGAGATTTTCTTAAAAGAGTAATAGCATTCTAAGACCCTGTTTGCAGTTACTAACATTTCGGGTGAGCCCAGTTGAAAGGTGACAATGTTAAATACAGGTGCAAATGACTGTTTTGTGATTAAAAAACTGAAAAAAATTGCTGCAAAGCAAGTACAGGAACTTGCTTTTACTAATACATACACCAATAAGGTGCTGTGAGTATTTAAGACATAGGTAGCAGATCTAGGTGGAGCTGGGGATGTACAGGGTTTTAGAGGAACTCTGAAATTGTGCTGCAAAATGCAGTAGTAAATGGTAACCAGCCATATAAATGTAAAGCAGCAAGCTCATTGGCTGCATATACAACATGAACCAGTAGTTTAACATTGTGAATATCATCAGTTTGCATTAAAATAAAAGGTTATATGGTATTTTAAAGTGTTCTAATATTGTGCTGGAGTCCCCTACAACAGGTCAGAAAACACTGTAATTTTCTCAGAATATACATTTATACGTAGAATCATTTCTCAATGATTTCAAAATGATTCATTCAATCAGTTCTGAGCGTAAGGTCTGTAAACCCCTCCCTTCCATAAGTCTACTCTGCTCTGATTGGTCAGAGCAGACTCTACTCTGCTGTGATTGGTACAGAGAGGAGTACTCGAGCAAGTTAGCGAGCGCTGCCATCAGTGTTGCCGAGTCTGCATTTGTTTATGATGTCCACAGGTTGAAGCAACCCCGATAACGTCATATTTAGCCCCTGGAATGCAAATTTACCGGGGGAACCCTGACAAAAACGCATATTTTACACCCTAGAATGCGATTTTTAACAGTGGACCCCCTCGAAACGCGATTGGGCTAGTTAAGGACTAATTTTGAGTAGCAGCTGGGCAGGTTTTGTTGTGAAAACCTGGCAACCCTGGCTACGATTGACAAAGCATGCACCAAAACAATAATATAGTGCTCCAATCTGTTCTTAAAATAATGACATAAAAACATTTGAACACTTACGCAAGCGAATCGTGGCCACAGCTAAAGTTTAGCTGCTAAACTGTAAACACTTAACAAAACAATAACAGTGGATACATTAACCGAGTGCTAATGTGACTAAATGATTAAACAACTCAGTTTGTAAACCAAAATATGTCTACATTCTTTATTATTACATATAAAATAATTACAACAACGACATTAATCACATTCTTAGGAAAATAGTTGGTTCACAGCGAATTATCAGAACCATTTCAGTAGATAGTAATATCATGGTTTACCTGAAAACCTGGAAACATAAAGCTGCACTAGGTATACGTCACATATTAGCACAAAAAACTTGTTATTTTTGGGCACTCAGTTGAAAATGTACATAACGTATTAATTGTACTTACAGGTTGTGGTTCAGAGATGCTTGTTAGTCCAAATAAAGAAGATTAGAAGCTAAAGAAGATAAAAGCCAAGATTAGAAAGCAGTCCTTTACGTAGAATTACGAGCACAACAAAAGGTTTGAATGCATTGTATTGCTGTGGTATCGTGGAAAAAATGAATTTGAACCACTGATTCTTTACATCATCACCTTTCAGCAATGAAAACAAAAACTCTTTGATAGTGCAGAACACAGCGTCTTTTCGACATGTAAACACACTAGCTAGCGGAAGTGTTTGTGCACGGGTCAGACTGTTCGCATTTCAAGGGTAGGCGGGTATTATGCGAATGTATTACCCAGTGATGTATATCGGTAACAGGCAGAAGATTTGGAAATATAGTGACTCGTTAATGGGGTTCTGAGATGACTCTTTATTTTGAGAGACAATATCTTTGTTTATCATGCACTTTTTTGATAAACAACTATGCAGACTGTTTACATTAAAGGATAGCTACCTTACAAACTGCAAAAAATATATTCTTTGAAAACCTATATGACCTGCTCCCTGGGATGTCTAAGAGTCTGAGTCGGGGGTCCTGGTTCAGAAAAGGTTGGCAACCCCTGCCCTATATAATGGAAGGTAACAAAATGATGATGTTTTTCTCTGCTCATATGGCAATAAATTGTATCATAAACTGTATTCTCTCTCAGTCTCTCTCTCTCAGGTGAGAGCTCCTCCACACAGAGGAAATGAGGGGGAAAATGATGATCCCCCTTCCAGGCCTAATGTTTTTTTTTTTTTCCTTCTCTCACTCTACATGCCCCTCCCCTGTTTTTCGCTCTTGTCTGCCAAGATGCAAGACTCTCCAGCCAGGATGACAGAAAATCGAGGTTGCGGTTGCTGAAATCCCTCCTGTGCCTTCAACTCTAAACACAGGGTCAGATGTCAGCCTACAGCTATGCACAAAACTACAGTAAAAAAAAAAAAAAACATTGTGCCAGATACTGCCATCTTTTTCTGTCCCAGTGTCAATCCAATTATGTCTCAAGCAGAGTACTGGCAAAACAAGGCGGGTAGCATCAATTCCAGAGAGGTTTACCATCAGTCTGTTTTTATCTGTCACTCAATCTTGTTTATTAAAATAAAGCACAGGGAAAAGTTATCAGTCAATATCACATGTACATAAAAGTTGTGGCAACAGGCAAATCACATCTATGCTAATATTCAGCAAAAGTATGACTGCGATTTTACTTTAATTTTTATTTTATTTTATTTTTTTTTATTTTGTCTTGACCAAAGGGAGGGGAAAAAAAATAAGTTTTAAATATGGAAAGATAGAAAATTTTACTTTTACATTTATTTACTAAGCAGATGGTTTTTATCCAGTATAAAATTACTCAAACTGTTTGAGCAACAGGAATACAATAATAATAATAATAATAATAATAATAATAATAATTAAAGGTATAGTTCACCCAAAAATGAAAATTCAGTCATTAATTACTCACCCTTATGTCGTTCCAAATCCTTAAGACCTTCGTTCATCTTCGGAACACAAACTAAGATTTGTACTCTCAATAATGGCAGAAGATGTGATTTGGAGGAGAAGAATAAAGTTGATATTTTTGTTTTATTTGTGCACAAAAAGTATTCTCGTAGCTTCGTAAAATTACAGTTGAACTACTGATGTCACATGGACTATTTTACCGATATCCTTACTACGTTTCTCGGCACTGGAACATTTCAGTTGCATTGCTGTAAATGCAGGCCCTCAGATTTCATCAATAAAAAAATCTTAATTTGTGTTACAAAGACAAACGAAGGTCTTACAGGTTTGGAACGACATGACGGTGAGTAATGAATGTTTTTTGCATGAACTATCCCTTTAAGGAAACATCAGAAGTGTGGGGGAAAATGTATACAAAACTACATTATTACATTTTTTTTAATTGAACTTCAAGTAGATGAGAATGAAGTGCTTTTTGCTTCCTTTCAATAAGCGTAACATAGATATGTTAAAACTGACAACATGGTATAACATGCGATATTCTATGGCACTACGTAATTTATTGAAGAAAAAAAATTCCCACCATATAATTAAACACTTTACCAGCACTAGACATACTTTGAGTGTAAAATGACTTTTTTCTTCACAGTGAATGTAGGCATCTGCCTTTGATGTAAGGATACACATTTCATCAATGCAAAAAAAGACGATGCCACTTGTAAAGGTCTATTATGAATGACTAAGAGTCTGGTAGTAGGGAAATGCTGCTTGAAAACACATCCCCATTTCAGACAGAGCGGATCTACGGCTGCAAGTGAAAAAAAAAAAAAGCCTCCATAAAACCTTGCCTTTACTGCTTATAGCATTATCTAGCTTATGTGTATCATAAAAGGAGAGTAATTCATCTATAAAGTAATAAACTCCAGAATAAGGAGAGCATATATCCTGTGTAACAATACACCTCGCTGGGATAGATTAAACATGACAATATGATTTACAAAGTTCACCTATAAATTACCGGAATATCTAATAGGTTGAATATTCGCGTCGGGGGCGATGCCGAAGTCTTTATCCGGCAGTGGCGGGTCGCAAAGAATGTCTGACATCAAGCGTACGGGTCCTGCCACGGTGTCAAACAACGCACTGTATCATTCCTCCGTTAATAAAGGCATGGCCGGCAGTAGGGCTTCAGAGCAGAGGCAAAGTTATGGAAAATATTTCTCTCCCAAGGACATGGCACCAGATGTGCAAAGACTTATGGGAGCAATCATAGGTGGCCAAGGCTCGGGCTGTGAGGCCTTATTAAGTTAGGCTGCAATCCAGCACCTTCAACTTATTAAGCTGTCAAGAGTTGCAATGATTAAAACCAAGGAAAGGTCACGAGCAGACCTTCGGCATTGTGCAAGGGCTGGTATTTTCTTTAGTAGTGCCGGCCCTAATGAAGACATTTTACACTTGCAGGTGGGATTTGATGAAATGGCTCTTTAGCAACGAGCTCTTGTTCTTTCTCTTCCTCTCTCCTTTTTTGTATGTCTGAGAGGCTTGTGCAAATCTTCAAAAGTTTCGCTTTTTTTTTTTTCTCCCTCACCTTCTCATCGAAGGTGGAATACAGGGAAATTAACTTATTTTGAAAGACAGGATGAATGGGAGAAAGAGAGAGAGAGAGCGTTTCTTTCGCCAGCACTCGAACGACCGGTCTCACTCTCGGATGGTTTTGCATACGATCATCCGCGGAGATCAAAGCTGAGAAGGCCGCGGTAATAATTACCGGCTGGGTGCGAACGCAGAAACGTTCAGCACGGGCAGGGCTGTCGCCTAAATATCAGCCGGCACGTTCTGCTGATGAAGGGATTTTAATGTCTGCCGGCTTCGTGCCATCATCTGCCTACGGAGATTAAAGAAACACAGCAATCCGCCAAGAGTTTTATTGAGAGCTGTCACTATTGTACGTCTCAATGCCCGAGGTCCGGGCGCGTTCCTGATATATTCACCTGCCAGGTCGGATGGTGTGGCTTGTGGAGTGGATTGCTGCTAAGTTGTGTTGAAAGGGCAACTCGCTTGCCTGAGGGTCAGAGGACTGGCCTGAGAATGCTATCTATCCTAACAAGACTTATTTTAGTCCAGACGAGATGTCAGTAATGACACCTTCGTTTTTGTGACACGTCTCCTAGTTTGACCAAGCACGTAAACCGTGAAGCCGCAAAGGCCGAACTCGCACGAGAACTATTTTCCCATAGAAACTACAGCTTGGTGCCATCGTGTAGTCGATTTCAGTAATATAGCTCTGGATATTGCTGAAACATAAGGTGGAAAAAAGGAGGGTACGGAATGTGCCTGTCTCATTTCAAAGCGTGCCCTTGACATCTTTGTAGATTGGCTTTTTTTCTCTCTTTCCTGCATTGCCCAGGACACTGCTACAGCTGCAAATTGCCAATGACAGATATGCAAAATGGGGGTCATACAAAGTTCTCAGCCATTTTATAAAGGAGACACATATACTGTGTGTCTGTCAGCTTGCTAGAGGTGCCGTGTGACCTCTAAAAACTATTTTCATATACTGAAATATATATTGAATAGCACATACTGCTGTATCTCTAAATGAGAAATCCCATGTAGCAAGAACTCATTTAGCTGTTCTTGAGGCTAGTGTCGCTGTCAAAGTTGAAATGAGAACAAGCAAATTTGGTTTAGGGGCACGCGGTTGTCTTACAAAAGTTGCTTGCGCTTTGTGAAATGCCAAAGTTTTCTTTAAGTATGACTCCTTGACTCCTTCACTTCACAACATTAGCAAACAGATGTCAACCAAAAGAAAAAAAATCCCGGCGTCCATGTATTGGTTAACGTTCTGTTCTTTAAGGTTACGGTGACCTATCTACACGCTGCGGGATCTGCGCATATAGTCAAAGCCGCTGAGATGCCCCCTTCCTTAGGCTTCAAATGTCCTAATTACTCCTGTGTGCCTCACAGGTCAAGCCGAGCTTTCCGTACTAGCCTGGCACCATAAGAGTATTCTCCACTCCATTAGCATGACATTTCAATGCACAGGGCTAAATGTTCCCACTCCTTAAACTCTCAGCCTCCGAGGATTCTGTGGCCTACATAAAAGACTCAGCTTAGACCAAAGCTGCTCCTTTTTGCTGTTGGGGGAAAATGCTATCAGAGAACTGAATGAGAAAAGTTTGTTCCAATTGAGGCAAAGCAGAGAAATGGAGCTATGACCGTGTTGCGTTTATGTAAAATGCGAGACACCGTGAAGCTCGAGGAAAAAGAGGTAGACTTAAGGACACGTTAGAGTTCATGCAAAAATGAAAATCATTGTACATATCTTTCCAAATTTTAATGACATTCTTCTGTGGAACACAAAAGGAGATATCTTGAAGAATATAATGGTTGTTCTTTCTATATAATGAAGCCTACATATGTGACCTTGGACCAATAGCAATAGCCATTAATACATTGTATGGGTCAAAATTATTGATTTTTCTTTTATGCCAAAAATCTCTAGGATATTAAGTAAAGGTCATGTTTCATGAAGATATTTTGTGAATTTGTAATGTAACCCTGGACCACAAAACCAATCATAAGGGTCCTTTTTTTATTTTTAATTGAGATTCATACAGTATCTGAAAGATGAATAAATACGCTTTTTGCTATTGTTTGTTAGGAAAGGACAATATTTGGCTGAGATACAACTATTTGAAAATCCGGAATTTGAGGATGCAAAAAAAAAAAAACTAAATATTGAGAAAATCACCTAAAGTTGTACAAATGAAGCTCTTAGCAACTGCATATTACTAATCAAAAAATAATTTTTAATATATTTACAGTAGAACATTTACAAAATATTTTCATGGAACATGTTCTTTACTTAATATCCTAATGATTTTTGGCATAAAAGAAAAATCGGTAAATTTGACCCATACAATGTATTGTTGGCTATTGCTACAAATATACCCATGCTACTTAAGACTGGTTTTATGGTCCAGGGTCACAAATCAGACTCATCTAGTTCCTGACATCAACTCTTTGACCACATGATCTGGTTGCAGACTGGTAAGTAATTTTGGTTTGCTCATTACAGAAAGCTATTGCATGGCTTCGGAAGACTTGCATAATAACACATGAGTCATATAGACAACTTTTATGCTACTTTAGTGTTCTTTCCACAGCTTGAGCACTTCAGTCCCAATTCACTGTAATTGCTCTGAGAACAGAGACCAGCACATTATCCAAAATGTCCTTTTTGTGTTCTGCAGAAGAAAAAATGTCAGTCATATTTAAAACAACATTAGAGTAAGCAAATGATGACTTTTTTGGATGTACTATCTCTTTAATGACTGTGTGTACAGTAACATCAATAATGCCTTAATGATGCACAACATCACAGCACTTGCACTGTCTGATACTGTCTGGATATTCATTCAAAAGCAGCCTTGAATCGTTTGAATCAATGTTGTCTGGTGGGTTAAAACCAAATGGCAAGCATTACCAAGAGAGACGGCAGATGAGTATGACGTGTTAAATGCTGTTAAAAGACTCGCCTTCGATTTCAAGTGCAGCAGTGCACCTCTTTCACCTTGTTCGCAAAGCAGAATCTATCAAGGATGTAAAAGCTCTGCCCGTCCCTTTTTCATTCTCTCCTTCGCTCTCTTTTCTAACAGTTCCCAGGATACCTTTTGCTGCACCTGAAAGCTCCCGTTACCTGAAACAAATTGCCTGAAGAAATCTGCACCGCTTCTGGTCCTAAAAATGCAAAGGAGATGCAGAAGCTGGCACGTTAAATGAACAATACTCTCATGTTTCTGCTCCTTAAAAAAAAAAAAAAAAAAAAAAACACCCCGCTTAAGACATAAATAAATAAATAAAAGATGAGAAAGTAACTTTGTAGTCTCTGTGCACTTGTGGTTTGTGCTCTGGGCGAAAACCAGCACCATTGCGCAATAACTCCCCTGCACGAAAGCATATCGACACACTGCTACAAGATGGAGTTTCACAGTGTGTTTTGAGTGAATATGATATGAAAAGATGTTAGCGACGCAATTTTCATCACAACGCTGGGATGCGAGATGCTCATTTAAAGACATAAGAATCGACGGGCTGTTTTTCTCTGAGACCCGCTGTGCCGCATCCAGCTTCATGTCTCTTTAATTTGCTGCTTGGAGAGCAAACATTACTCCTTTGCTATGTGAAGTACACAGTGATAGCTTACATATACATGAGACTATACCGAACGCTTCTTAAGGAGAGATAAACGTATTTACACATCATGCTGAATGACTGAATTAGTGAATGTGTGAGGCTACAATGCTAAAAGCACAAGTTGGAGAGAAGAAAACCCTCGGGTGAACTCTTATAGAGGGGATCTGCATGCTAGATATAGCAATAAGACGGGAAGCCGGCCGGGGAGCCCATCCTAATGCAGTCGGAATGACAGAGGAGAGAGCATCCCTTGTTTCCTTTTCCCCTCTTTCCTTTTCTCTATCTCTGCCGTTAGAGAGCTCATTATAGAGTATGCAAAACTCTGGAGGAACGAGCGAGTGAGAATTGTGGGATTTCTGTACAGCTGTAAGCTACACTGCCATTTTCCCATTACTGACAGTCTATTGATTGCCAGCTATCCAATGATTCCAAATCAGTTTTGGGAGTTTGCTTACTCGTGACTTGTAGAGACTTGTCGTCATTAATCCAGAGATCTGATTGCAGTTCAGCTTTTATAGACAGAGCCGCTAATGACTTCATAAATATCTCAGATGGATGGGGAACTTCGAAAAACTCCGGCTTAATCACTTTTAGCCCTGTTGCGCTAATAAAGATTTCAAATCCCCATCCACTCCTGGAAATGCTTTGAAAGAAGTCAGGCTTATAATGATAGACCGGTTCAAAAGGTAACCTTGTGCACATCACCTATTGCGGCAAGGCCTGCAGAACAATGCGGAGCGCCGCTGAATAACAAATTTCTCAAAAAAAAAGCAAGGAAGAAGACATGAAATATATAAATAACATAGCCGGGTTCACTCCGAGTTCATCGGCGGAAGGCCAGCAGTAAGACAGGAGAGCAGGAAGAGAGAAAGAAGAAGGCAAAACAGGGAAAACTTTTCTCTTTCCCCTCACTGGAGCCATGCCCCCTGCTCATAGGTGTTGCTAAAATGATTAGCTGCCAGCAATCAGCCTGTCGCCGAATCAGCTTTGAACTGGTCAGGGTCGACTTATCACATGACCGGCAGCCGTTTGCGGCGGTGGGCTGAGCCGCGCTGTCAGGTGAGAGGTGCATTTTTTTCTTGCATAATTCTCCAGATGGGAGTGATGAGTTCACAGCCTGCTTTAGCAGGCACCGAATTGGGGGGGGATTGCTGACATATAATCGTTTTAGGAGGGCGAGAAGCTTGGTATGGATTCTGTAGCGTAGGTAAGTGCACACGCACACATTCGGGAGTGAATGACGGCAGGTAGACAGAAGGAGGTCAATAACAGAGGCCAGGCTTATCGTCCTGTTTTCACGCTCACCTCACTCAGGGTTCATCGCTTGTAGCAGCAGGGCAAGATGTGTGTGGGTACGGGTGTGTGTTTGTATGCGCCGTGCACCATCCCAATTACACATACACATCTCCTGGGTCTGCTTTCCAGCTGAAACATCAGTGGAATACGAACAGATGAAAGTGTTTTTGCCCTCTCTTGTTTTTTATCACATCACCTTTTCCTGTGGTTTAACACATCCGTAGCCCACCAACAACCTCTCCCGGTGGAAGCGCTGAACTGAGAGATGACCCCAGTCATCAGAGCCAGTCTGGGCTGATTTGTGGGGATATGCCGTCTCTTCTCTTGAGACAAAGTTTCAAGCCTTCACCTCGCTGCCTTTGTCTGTGTCTCACCCATCCACACAAAGCATCAACTAAACTCACTACTGCAGATTAGCAACGAGTTAGTGAAACAGAAATGTGCATGCAGGGGCGTTATGCTCTTACTTTTTGGAAAGGTACCACTTACAGACTTCATTCAGTCCTTTTCAACAAATGAGAGAAGACATGATAAAACAAACAAACAAAACAGAAATATAATATTTATTGTAAATTAATAAATTATAGAATTAAACAATTATACAGTTGGGTCATTCCGTGTCAAATCAACCAAGTTCTGTTAACTTCCTCAGCGCTGTTAATAAAGATAAACACGTATAGTGATGAAAGCCAAAATATTAAATGTCATGTATGTATATTTACTAAGTAATCCACTATTTTGTAGAGAGGGTCAAAATGACCATTTTCACCTGAGATTTGGAGCCAATTTACAGGGGTGTAAAAATGACTTTAGAAAGCTGACAGCATCTTTTTTACACAAAGGTCTGCTGTGTTCACTCTGCAGCCAAATGTGGGCCAAATCATATTTTTTTTTGCTTTCGTGTATTCAGATCTGTTTTTCTCATGACAGTGTAAACAGCACAAACAGCATGAAATCTGATCTTTTCAATTCTGAATTGTGATACTTCCATAGTACTAAATCCAATACAGCAGAGGTCTTCAAAACTTGTTCCTGGGGACCCACTGTCCTGAAGAGTTTAGCTGCAACCCTAATCAAACACACCTGAAGCGGCCAGTCAAGCTTCTCAAGACTGCTTGAAAATTGCACGCAGGTGTGTTGAAGCAGGTTGGAAATAAACTTTCCGGGAGAGTGGATCCCCAGGAGCAGGGTTGAAGACCTCTGCGATACAGGTCAGATGTTTTGCATTGCGACAGTTGTGACAGGTAGCCAGAGGAAGTGCGTTGTGTCAGAACTCATAAGTAGCCTATTACAGTGACAACTCCAGTCTATATACAAGCAGAATGAGGGCTCGTACCATGGCAATAAACATTTCAAAACTCTCCTCTCTTCTGTCACACCCTTGTCTTTATATTTCATATTGCCTGCCCATAATTTCGCTGGCTTCTGTGTCAGATCACACTTCAAATGTATAATCGCTTACTTTGTGTCCTCTGTGTTTACTTCCGTAAGTCGCAAAGTCCACAATTTTCCAGCGGAATTGGGCTGTTGTCTGCTTTTTCACTATTGTCGCAGGTTGTTTTTCAACTCTGTGTGTTAAAGCGACCCCACTAACATGATATTTACCCCCCTAGTTCTGAGAAGCAATTGGGTAGATTTTGTTGTGAAAACCTGGCAACCCTGTTCATATTTGCGCATGTGGGTCAGTTCAGAACTATGACATTCACACTTGAAACATTGACCACATTTAAAACAAAAATGTAAACAGCTATACAGAAACAAGATCTGAGCAGGAAAAAAAAAATTGGAATTGAGCACTAAGGCTCTCAGTGTAAACTTAGCCTTAATAAAATATGTTGACTCTTTGTAATCTTTGTTTCATTATATGCTAATTGTGACAGTTCAAAAATGGCAAAAAGAAAATCAGATTTGTAGTCCTCATTATTTGTTCTTCAGATATTCCTCTTAAAAAGAAAAAAAGTATCAGCTGTATGCAAAATGAAGAATGAAGAGTTCATTTTCAAAACAGTTCATATAGTTCATATAATTGCAAAATGGCTGCAAATAATTCACTTGCAAAGTAATATGTCTCAATTACACTGCAGTTTGTTTTGAATAATAATAACAGTTTAAAAAAATACAGCTTACTAACACAATAAAACAATAAAAATATTATAACAATAAAAACAGTTACAAACAGAAGTTACCTGTTTTTAAATTCTTTAAATATTAACAAAATCAAAAGCTTGAGCTGGGAAACTCTGGTTGAGTTGACAGAATAATAATAAAAAAAATGAAAAGGTTTTTTAAGCTCACTTAGGCTGATTCGGTGCTCAAGAAGCATTTGTTATTATTATCAATGTTAAAAACAGTAAGCAAAGCTTCAGCAGTTGAGTACAATAAATAAGTGCATTGTCCAACATTATGCATGTATTTACAGAGACTTTTGTTTAATTTTATGTATTATTTAGTACTAATTTCTTTCACAAAAAAAGACTGCATATAATGTATATGTATATAACTACATAGCAGCATGAACGTCAGTTGCATTATATGGAGGGAAAAGGGTCGTATGATACATCATGATGTGGGTTTAAAAAAATAATAAATCTGAGCGGGCATGTGTCCCAGCTTTTGCGTGTGTGCTAGAAAGAACAGTGATTGTTGAATAAATAAACATTGATTTGTGCCGTAATTGTGTGATTCTGTGTTCGTACAAATAAGATATGATGACAGCTTTTGTCACATTATTTTCTTTGAGCTGTTGTGAACAAAATGTATAATTACACAAAAAATTGTCACGAGGTGATAAAATGAACATTGATTAATTTGTTTAATATCTGTTCTCTTGTGAGCGTTGACTGCTCTAATGTAACAATACAACACACGTCTCATATACAGTATTGTAGAATGCGCTCTGTTTGGTCGGAATACAGTACGTGTTAATGGCTGCATGTCACATCCACCTGGGTTCATATGCTTGTTTGTTTGGCACTCTGTCACTTTGAATTGCTGGCAAGTGGCACCAATGCACACTGGCATCATGCCCTCAGGGATGTAATAGTTTCTCTCACTCACACTCACCCATCACAATTATCATGCCACAACCACTCAGTGCTCATTGGAGGTCATCTCAGAATGACAGCTGTCACTGCTTTCTGATTACCCCCACCTGGGAGGGAATTAAAGACAAATAAACCAGCGGTAAATGGTGTGTGTGCGTGTTTGTGTTTGACGTGGCCACCCCACAGCCTCTCGTTTCCTCCAACTGACTGTACAGCACCAGAGGAGGGTAAAGAAATCATTACCTGAATCTCAACATCGGCCTTAGCTAACCGACCTAGCATTTTGAAGTTAATGGCAATGTATTTACAGATTATCTCTGATGATACATTCACACTGACTATTTTGTAAGACAAGTGGTGCGTCATAGCATTTACCTAGTATATACACATCATTTCAATAGCATCTGGCCCATATGTTGACCGGCCATCCTGTAGTCCCAGTGCTCCCTACCTAGGTCAAATTTTAATCAATTCAACATCAGCTCTTATAGGCGAGTCCATGCAGCATTGAATGGGGATTTCACCAAGAAAGAGGTCCACTCCATGGTTAACATGTGTCCCGGTCATTTAGCATGCGAGGCGGGTATCATGCCATGATGACTTTTAACCCCAGAGGAGGGAACTTGACGGCAGACCTCAGGGGAGAGCCGCATGGTAATGGTAATTTCAGTGTGAAATGTAGTCCCTGGTAGAAAGGTCAAGGTATCAGCATAAGCCCCCTTGAGCCAGGCTTAAGGCCTTTTTGGGACTGCTGCTACAAGACTGACCCCCATTCTCCTCTGCAGATCCTCCAGATATCCCTACACCTTCGAACCCCACAGAGAGAGAGATCGAGAGCCGTGGAGCGCTGTGTCGGAGAGAGGAGGGGGTCTGGTAAGATGAGTGGAACATTGAAGGATCGCTCCACATCCCAATGAGAGAATTTGGTGTGGAAGTGAGTTTGTGTATGCAAGTGATCGATATCAGCAACCCATCTCGCTCGTCTCGAACACACACACACACATGCGAGAACGCACCCAGGGTGCAACAGTGCTGTCTCACTCCGCTTCGTAATGAGTGTGTAGGCTCAACACTGGCAGATGGGAGAAATGCCACCGTTGCAGAGCGTGTCACTCAGCTGTGATAAGATGTATTAGAGAGGAACCGCTCCTTAAATCATGAGAGTATAAGCATATGTTGTTTGTGCTACTTTGTTTGCTTCTGGCTGGATTTTTTTCTGCCTGTTTTATTTGTGAACTTGCTGTGATGTGGCGGGTCTTCAACAGCTGGCTCAGTCAAAGATGTTTAATCTGGGGAAATTTATGGGAAAAAAGGAATCGGAATTGGAGACAAAATGTTAAAAATCGCTAAAAGAGCCGTGAAGTGATGCGCTGCTGTAGGCCGGCAGACTAACATAACAAATATCTGTCAGAAAGCAAAGCTATTTGTCTAACACTGCCCACATAATTTGTCATAAAAGGAGCTGTAAATGAGCATTTGGGAGGTGCATGCAAAGCTAATCCTGTCAATCAAAACACAAGGATGTATATTAACATTCAAAAGTTTGGAGTTCAGCAAGTGTTTTTTTTTTTTTTTTTTTAAGTTTAAAGGATTAGCTCACTTCCAGAATACAAATTTCCTGATAACTTACTCACCCCTATGTCATCCAAGATGTTCATGTCTTTCTGTCTTCAGTCGAAAAGAAATTAAGGTTCTTGAGGAAAACATTCCAGGATTTTTGGTGGTCAATGATGGTCAATGGGTTAAAGGTCCAAACTGCAGTTTCAGTACAGTTTCAAAGGGCGCTACTCGATCCCAGCCGAGGAATAAGACTCTTATCTAGCGAAACAATCAGGCATTTTCTTAAAATAAATAAATGAATAAATGAAAATGTACATACTTCTTAACCACAAATCCTCGTTCCCAGAATTTCTTGAATCCAGATACAGTGGTCCCCAAAACTATTTAGACAATTTAGTCAAAATGTATACAGTTGAAGTCAAAAGTTTACATACACATTGCAATATCTGCAAAATATTAATTATTTTACTAAAATAAGAGGTATTGTACAAAATGCATGATTTTTTTATTTTATTTTATTTTATTATTTATTTAGTACTGACCTGAACAAGATAATCCAGCATTTTTTGTGTATTTGAACCCTTCCCAACAATTACTGTAAGATTTTGAGATCTATCTATTCACACTGAGGACAACTGAGGGACTCATATGCAACTATTACAGAAGATTCAAATGCTCACTGCATGGAAAAACAATGCATTAAGAGCTGGGGGTGGAGACTTTTGAACAGAATGGAGATCTGTACATTTTTCTTATTTTGCCTAAATATCTTTTTTTTTTTTCATTTACTATTGCCCTTCAGAAGCTACATTTCCCAAAATACAAAATAAGTTAAATTTACCCTTATCTTCAAATTCAGGACACATCGAGTTTCCTTTTGAAGCATTGATGAGCATTGAAACCTTCTGTACTAGTTGCATATTTTTTGTCCCTCGGTTGTCCTCAGTGTGAAAAGATGGATCTTAAAACCATACAGTCATTGTTGGAAAGGGTTCAAATACACAAAAATGCTGGAAAAAAAAAAGAATTTGTGGCACCTGAAGGATTTTTCTGAAAAACAGCAGGCAGTTTAACTGTTCAGGACAAACAAGGGACTCGTGAACAACTATCACAAAACAAAAAAAACACAGCTGTGGATCATGCAGGCAACAACACAGTATTGATCAAGAATCAAGTGTATGTAAACTTTTGAACAGGGTAATTTTTATAAATTCAGCTATTATTTTTTTCTTGTGGACTATATGTCTTTTATATGAAATATCTTATTCAGGTCAGTACTAAATAAAAAATATATATCATGCATTTTGTATGATCCCTCTTATTTTGGTAAAATAATAAGCATTTTGCAGATTCTGCAAGGTGTATGTAAACTTTTGACCTCAACAGTACATCTCACTGCATTATACAATATAACAAAATATCCAAACCACTGACATTTAATTTAAAGGCTGAAAGCACAAGCACGCTTTTCAAGGTAAACATTTCACTAAAAGACGTTTGTCAGGTTATAAGTTAAAAATAAAAGATATACTTGTCAAAATGCAAATAAAACAGTCACTATGGTAACTTTCTAATTCTCAAACAGAAGTCGTCATGTTTAAAGTGAATGTGATGTAACTACACCTCTGTGGGGGACAAAAATGACTTAATGATCCACTACAGAATGACCTTGGCACCTGTTGATTAAAAATAATAGTTGAGTTCTGAGAAAAGCTTTAGCTGCATTTGCTTGCAGATGTCACTTAGTCAAACGCAGTGACATTCATAGATTAAGTGCGGTTAAGTATCCAACACTTTTTATGTGTTCACACCTGGTACAGTATTGTCAACTTCACAAACTGCTTATCGATTACTCTGCACAGAAGTGCTCTGGTGTCTCAACAGAGGGAGAGTCAGACAGAAAACAAGGGAGGGGGAATGACAGGAAGAGATAACTATTAATTTCCCCTCAATCGCTCCATTAGTTAATCATTTCTACTTGAAGGGAGCAGCACTGTATAACAAGAGCTTTAATTACAGAGAAACATATGTGCCCCTATTTGGCAAGAGCCACTCACAGGGAAAGAGAGAGAGAAAGAGAGTGAGAGAGAGTGAAAGGGGGGCACAGAGACACTAGGATAGTTTTACAGAGAAGTGCTATTTAAAAGCTGTAAAGTTGGGAGGCTGGGCCCATCTAAACTGAGTTTTCATAATAAAAACAATGTCAGGGCTAATTTCCCCCACAGACAGCGTTTAACAATGAGCGATGCGGCAGGTTTTAGGAGGCTGCCACGAAACACGATCCCAGGAGCATTAAGCATATTTTCAAACATGTGGGAATGCTTTCGTTCTGACATAAAAGTCGACCTATTCCCAAGCGGGAAGCCTAGCTACCTTCAAATAATGTTCGTTTTGACAACTCGCTGCACTGTTTTGTCCAGAATTAACCTTGAGACAACCCTGCATCTTTGAAGCTCGAGAAAAAAGCCCGGCCGAGGTCAATAACGCTGACGATCACGGCGGCATTATTGAAAAATGGCCCGTGAGCTCGAATTTTGACCCTGGTGAGGTGATTGCCACAAAGTGTGAAGGGATTTGAACTCTACTTGAACCTCGGCCATTAAGTGGAGAAAGAATGGTGACATTACACCACTGTGTACATTGTAATCATCACAATCACGGAGCCACAGTGGCTATAGCATACGACGAGGGGTTCCCGAAGAGTTCAATGCAGCGAATGTGCACATGTGGCGTGCAAAAGAGCAGCCCGTCTACAAAACGCCAAGGCAGGAAGCATTCGATAAAGCAGGCAAGATGGAACGAAACGCACCTTGGTAAAGCAAAACGTCAATGGGGTGAGGATCAATGGGACACTTGTAATGGATGGCGATGGATTGCGTGGTTTAATATTACATCTGGCAGGTCGAGCATTACAATATCTCTTCCGAATAAATGTTAACCTATAATCCCTTCGCTAAGAACACCTGCTTTGTTTGTCCTCGCTGCCATCGATTCCACTTTATTGAATGCTCAAACACAGTGCACCTAGATTGATCACCACTAATTAAACGTTCTCCGAACGTTCCCTTTCATGTTCCTCAGCTCACACGTTCATACATGAATGTTAATCTAAAACAGGAAGCTTCGGTTGGTAATGCATTTCGATGTAACATGCTTATTTTTCCTCTCTTGATTTTGCTAGGGCAAATCAGCGGGCTTGACCTGTGCTCTCGACCTCTAACCCTTGACCCTGACACATCTGACCAGGCTCCACTCCAGGGGCAGCAAATTAATACAGGGGCCGCAGCTTGTTAATTGTCGAAAAGATTGGCTAACTGATTCATCACCTCAGTCATGGCCAATGCTTTGGTTTGACCCCTCAGAGATCCCATAGGGCATCTGTAAGCAACCCCAGCTGCGCTCTCGCCCATAGCCGATGTTCGCAGCGTAATTATTCAGTATCGGCCCCCTTATTAATCAAGTCAATGCTCCGCATTTTAAATGGAAATTGCGGGATTAATACAAGCATTCATTTTGTCTGGGCGAAATCGTGATGGCTTTAGCTCTGCTAATCAAATTGGAATAAAAAAGCAAGCTGAGAGGAGGGGATGATTGAATTAGGAGAGGCACTTGGGCCACCCACACACACTTTCACGTTATGCGGCACATTGCAAGCGGGGTTCAATCCTAAACCACCAATAGCCCCAAAATGAGGACTGCATGCAAATGATGAGAGCTTTTCACACTGAAGTGGATATATAGTTACAGATATCTATGCCTAATTGCTAATCAGCTTTTAGACCATTTATAACTATGAATGTAATGTAAGCAGTGGCGATATTTAAAGGGATAGTTCATTAGTTTCTCACCCTCATGTCGTTCCAAACCTGTAAGACTTTGTTCATCTTCAGAACACAAATTAAGATATTTTTGTTGAAATCCGAGAGCTTTCTGACTCTGCATAGACAGCAATGCAACTTACATGTTCAAGGCTCAGAAAAGTAGCAAGGACATCGTTAAAATAGTCCATGTGACATCAGTGGTTCAACTGTACATTTTTGAACTATGAAAATACTTTTTGTGTGCAAAGAAAACAAAAATAACAAACTTATTCAACAATTCGCATGCATCTTGTACTCTCTTGAAAGCATGGCAGAGACAGACACGGAAGATCGTGAAAAGTCGTTATTTTGTTAATTATGTTTTCTTTGGCCACAAAGTGCAAAGTATTTTTGCACAGTAGCTTCACAACATTGTGGTATACTAGTTATGTTGCTGTCTATGCAGGGTCATAAAGCTCTCAGATTTTATCAAAAATATTTTAATTTATGTTCTGAAGATAAACGTTCTTGAAATTATTGATGAAAGTTCTTACAGTTCTTTTTAACACTTCACATTTCATCTCACATCAAGAAACACCAAAACACATTTCAGGGTTTTACTAGAGTTATATATCTGCATGGAATATAAAAATGATTTCTTCATATTAGAATGATTTCTGAAGGATCATGCGTCACTAAGGACTAAAAAAAAAAAAAAAAAAAAAAATCAAAATTAAAATTTTGCTTTGCATCACAGGAATAAATCACATTTTCATTTAAACTGTAATAATATTTCACAACATTTCTGTTTTTACTGTATTTTGATTAAATAATTGCTGCCTTGGTGATCATAAAAAAAAAAAAAAATCCAAATGTAAGCATTTTAAGCTCATTTTCTGTTATTGGTGTTCAATTAATTTGTAAAAGAAAAAAAAAAGTACAAAAAAAGAAAATTGGTAACACTTTACAGTAAGGTTCCATTAGTTAATGTGTTAACTAACATGAATGAACAACGAGCAATACATATATTGCAGTATTAATTAATTTTTTCTAATGTCAGTTAATAAAAATAAATTAGTTCATTGTTAGTTCACGTTAGTTCACAGTGCATTAAGTAATGTTAACAAACAAATTTTTTTTTAATAATGCATCAGTAAATGTTGAAATTAATATTAACTAAGATTAATAAACGTTTATTAATGGGTAATGGGTAGGATTAGGGATGTAGAATATGGCCATGCAGAATAGGTGTTTTGTAAGTACTAATATACAGCCAGTATGCTAATAATAGGCATGCTAATAAGCAACTAGTTAATAGTGAGAATTGATCCCGGGAACACTTTAGCACTAGTCAAACTAGTTACTTATTAGCAAGCCTATTATTAACATATTGGCTGTTTATTAGTACTTACAAAGCACATATTCTGCATGACCATATTCTACATCCCAAATCCTACCCAATACCTAAACCTTACAATTACCTTACTAACTATTAATAAGCAGCAAATTAGGAGTTTATTGAGGCAAAAGACGTAGTTAATGGTTTGTTAATAGTGAGAACTGGACCTTAAAACAAAGTGTTACCAAAATGTTCAATCAAGGTATTAGCATTGGTTTCAATAGAAAATAAAATGACCTTCGTAGCTGACAGTTTTGTATCGAAAGGAAAAGTGGTATCATCCTGATTTTTCAGACAGAATAGCATCATAAGTCTTGTGATTAATTAGTTTATGAACAGGTGGGCACATCTAGCATCTGTGCTTTTCTTATTATTCAACCTTGCCAGTTTCCTTCCCCTAATTCCCTCTTCACACGCACATTCGCACACACACGCCACCGATTGATGGACAGATCAGATCAGACAGAGCTGACAATGGTGTCCTATCTGGTGTTTGGAGGTGTTGTTTGTTCAAAATGACAAGGATGTAAAGCGTTCTCTCCATATGAGTTGCCTCCAGTGCTGAAAGATAGGTGATAGCACGGCTGCCACATCCACAGTCTTGCTCCGATTAGCATCAGGTCTTGCTGAGGTGTTTCCTCAAAGTCTGTCATTTCCTGTCATTTGTTTGTCAAGCCCTGGCACGCCGACCCCTTCACCACGAGTGTTTGTTCAAGGGAACGCACAGTGTGGCACACTATTTTTCCCTCCTTCTTTCCACCTGTCCTCCTCCAGGTTGGATTTTCTCTGCTTGATATGGTCTTGACACTCTTTGACAGTATGTAGATGTGCCACTGAAGTAAATGGATTAGAATATACATACCTGCCGGAAATATTGTCCCAGACCGCATTTTAGCTCAAAATACGATTTCAAAAGACGTTTTTCATCCTATAATGCGCTTATTAAGAATAATGTTCACAATAAAATGCTTGTAAACAACAATACAATTATTTTTTTCAAGGTCTAGTTTACTAAGAAATGGTTTATAATAAATAATTCCAAGTTTTACCTTTATGTTGTTACAAACCCACATCAGTCTTTCTTCTGTAAAAGCACAAAAGTGAATGGAATGAGCTGGTCTATCTGTAAAATAACAAACAGTTTAATAAAAGTCATTTATACAATTATGTATTTTTCTTATTGTTAAAAAATGTTATAATTATTATACTGTAAAAAATTAATATAATATATACATTTGATTTTAAAATACACTGAAATAGAAATTAATTATGTTAAAATGTAATACTATTGTAAAATATTAGTCGTTTTACTGGTTTTTTTTTTTTTTGAGACACAACACACAAACAAGCTTGTGATAAGTTGTGTATGTAATATATTACATACACAACTTATCACAAGCTTGTTTGTTTGTTTAACTTAAAAAAACATGATTTTATTTCTGTTTTTGCAAAACAGTTGTGTATGTAAATTACATACACAACTGTTTTGCAAAAACAGAAATAACATACACAACTGTTTTGCAAAAACAGTTTTTTTTTTTTTTTTTTTTTTTTAATTATGTTATGTTTTTATGGTGTTTAATTGAAATGCACAATGAAAAAACATGATTTTTGAAAATTGTTAAAAACTGAGTTATCTGTTTTTGCAAATTAACTCTTCATATATCACTTTGGGGGAACGGGTGTTATTCTTTTGTGATATTACGTAAATACAGGATGATAAACTGCAATATTATTTTAGTGAGTCTTGTAGACTAACGTTAAAATGGACTTTGTCAATTCCTTAAAGAGCACTGATCCTTTTCACGAAAACGGCCAAATGAAACTCACAGGGGAGAAAAATAATGACATTAAACCAATGACTGTCGCTTAAAAATGCAGCCTGTAGAGGTTCAGTTTGACAAACGTGGGAATTTCTCAACTCGTGGTGCTTTCCTGCCTGTGGAAACTCTGGACCCATATTAAAAAAAAAAAAAAAAAAAAAAAAAAAAAAGATGAACATGGAGTGTTTTTGGCTTGTATATAACTGTCCTCCCATAGTTTTGTCCTGATAAACAGTTATCTCAAACTGAGGCCACATAAATCATCCTTGCTCTGTTTAGATACTGTGCGTTCGGGCGGTTCAGTGAAGTAAACTGTGTACCTCTGTGATGACTGAAGGATGCATCGTATTTGTTGAATGATATTCCGATTTCTTTTGAAAGCTGGTATCCATTTCTAATGTTCTGTGTCTGACTTAAAAGCAGTTCCCATATGTTCATCAAGGTTGTGCACTGACAACATATACAATGGTAATATCTTCCATATTCATCACATTTCTACTTCTGACCAGCTGATGTACTTGATAAACCATAAAGCTCTGACCGTTAAATGCTGCAGGTCAAGTGTTTCCTGGCTTCCTCCATTATTTTCTGTTTACATCAGATGTTGGTCAGATGCTTTAATTGAACCTGTGCTATTTATACAGGCACTGAAATGGAAACGCCAGAAACAAATCACATAAGGTCATAATCTTCACAGACCTGAACCAGGTAGACATGCTTTCACATATTAAATATTTTAATTTAAGAATAAATTGGGAAGCTGTGACTAAATTAGGTCTGTTTTACAACAACAAAAGTCTGAAACAATTTCCTCAGGATTATTAAAGTTGCATTTAGTACATTTAGTCTACTACTTTATCTTGGGGTAATGGATTTATACTTAGTATTCAGACTGTAGCGCATAAATCATATGGACTATATTTATGATACTTTTATGTGCTTTTGGATGATTAACTGTTGCAATCATCATCCTCTCATCCCTCATGCATCTCCTTTTGTTCTTCATAGAAGAAACGTTTGTTTGTATAGGTATCTTTAGGTGGTTAAATGTGTTTGGAAAGGTATGAGGGTAAGTAAATGATTTTAGAACATTTCAATTTTCGGTGTAAAAATACACAGAACATTTCAGTGATAGAAAATCTCTTTATTTCTTCAGAAATAAAATATCAAATTGGCATTCTTTTTTTGTATTCATTAATTGATTAAACATCCCAGATAACAGAGATAACTTAAAGGAAATGTTACCTTCAGTATTTCTGGTCAATTAAATTAAATATTAAAATTTAATTAATTGACCAGAAATACTGAAGGTAACATTTAAAATTAATAAAAATTAAAATGTATTTTCTTTTTTTATTTAAAATAAATAAACAATCAAACAAACAAATATGTTAACCTGCCTTAAAAGTTGCTTCTCGTTTATTAAGCCAATTTTAAATGTCTACTAAGTTATTAATTGTGTTTTTTTTATTTTATTTATTTATTTTAATTATTCATCATTATTATATGGAAGCCCGTTTCTGCAACTGAATAAATTTTTTTTAAAAAAGGTAATTGCAACTTTTTATCTCACAATTCAGACTTTTTCTTAGAACTGTGTGATATGCACTAGCATTTCTGACTTTTTTGTGAGACATAAAAGAGTTATAAAGTCAGAATTGCAAGATATAAACCTGCAGATCTGACCTTTGTTCAGAATTGCATTATATAAACTTGCAGTGGTGAGAAAAACTCAGAATTGTGAGATATAAACTCACAATTCAAACTTTTTTGTCCTCAGAATAGCAAGTTTACATCTCGTAATTGTGACTTTTTTTGCTAGTTTGAATTGCTACTTTGTTAGCTAGTTTGTTTGCTAGTCAATTCTTAAAGGGGTCATCGGATGCCCATTTTCCACAAGTTGATATGATTCTTTAGGGTCTTAATGAAAAGTC
This sequence comes from Labeo rohita, assembly GCF_022985175.1. NCBI lineage: Eukaryota > Metazoa > Chordata > Actinopteri > Cypriniformes > Cyprinidae > Labeo > Labeo rohita. Next base: position 16,813,776 of record NC_066873.1, read on the forward strand.
TATAATATACTTTGGTTAAAAATTCTCAATGGTTGTGTAAAAAAAACACCCTTTTTACTTTGTCAAAATCAGCTCTGCAAAAATCATCTTATTCTGGTCGAGGCTGCTTTAAATGTTAATGAGCTCTGCTCGCCCCTCCCCTCTCTTCTCTCTGTGGAGTGACAAGCCTGTTTACTTTAGCCACATTTAGCCGTGTTTATCCGCTAAACTTGCTAATTAGCACATTATTAGTAAAGGCGATCGCAAAGATTCATAAAAAACCCCTTATACTCACTTCTGCTGTAAGTGAAGCTGGATCATGAATGAATCGTGTGAACATAGACACATTTATGTAGATCGGGAGGCGCATTCCCTTCACAAACAAACGTAATCTACTGCATCTTCAGCGGCTCAGATGTCGGGAGTGAATCACAACCACTACATTCATTATTACATCCAACAACACAACACCTCAGTCGCTCAGTCGGAGATATTCTTGTCTAACTTACATCCCTGCTCTGGCAACGAAACAAAGTGGGCGGACTGTTACATCAGATCTGAGGTAAACCGCTCATGTCAATCAACTATCATGGCATCTGAGAATGGCTTGATTTGAAAAAGGGGATATTATTTTTACAGATTAATTAAAAACCACTGCATGGATTTTTATCATTATAGGGTAGATTTGTACATACACTGCCAACACACATTAATGTTCAAACAACATGTAAAAGTGAACTTTGCATCCGATGACCACTTTAAGAACTGTTAGCTAAAAATCGCAATTCTAAAAACATATCAGTTTTTTCCCCTCAAATTTGGACTTTATAACTCACGATTGCAAGTTTATATATCACAAATCAGAAAGAAATAAAGTCAAAATTACTAGAAAAAAAAAGTTTTGAGTTGCGAGATACAAACTTGCATTTGCAAGAAAAAGTCAGAATTGTGAGATAAAACTCGAAATTACCCTTTTTTTTTTTATTGAGTGGTGGAAACTGGCTTCCATATTATTAAGTGTCTGGATGTAGTATCTTTGGAAAATCCCTCTATATTTCTAACAAACACAAATGTAGCACACAGCCCTGAAACACAGCACAGCCCACTTTCCCTGATGAATGATGTTGTTAAAGTCAAGCTATCAGTGGACATGAGCGAAGAGATGCCACAACAGCCCAGCTCACTAAACAAAAAGAAAAAAAAAAAAGATGAGAAAGAGAGAGAGAGAGAGAAAAAACAAATAGTTTTGATTAAAGTCAAGGACATCCTGCATGACTCTTCCGTCTAAAGACATTCATCACTCTCGATGTTGATCCTCCCTCGTCTGTCCGTTGCATTCTTCCGGGATGGAAGTAGAAAGGGGCTTGTGCTAACAGAGATATAACGCTTGGCTTATGTGGTCAGTCAGCACGTAGCCCCTGCCCAACCAATTGAAATATATGAATCCCAAGTGGGAGTTAAAGAAAAAAAAAATAACTGTTAATGTTAACTTGATTTGGTTTGTTTGAAAGAAAGAAAGAAAGAATTGGCTACTGGTGAACATTAACTATTGGTGAATTTCAGTCTTCATGTCCTAAATTTCATAAATATGACTTAAGGTTCCTTAATACATCTTTTGTAAATTGGGCTATCAATGTTTTTGTTAACAAGAACAAGAGGGCACAAGAAACACAAGACTTTCCTTGTTCTACATTGAACAATCCAGTGAGGGCTCAGTGTCATTAATTTCTCATATCTTCATTATACCTCTCTTCATGCAGAGAATAATAAATAGACTATAAGTACACGGGGGTGAAAATATTAACACACTCAGATAAACAGACGCAATTGCTCCCCTTGACTTCCAGAGAAACATTACATGCTGAGAATCCTCAAAAGAAGTGCTGCGATTGCAATACTGTCAGAGTTAACAGAGGTTTAATACAAGCATCTGTTCTAATGAGGGGGGACTAGGAGGACAGCAGAGTCTATGGGAAAACCGGGACACTTCAGAGTGCTTATAAAGTTTGATCTGAGGGCAAGAGACTTCCTGCTAATGTAAGCAATCTTCCACTGTTATTACTAAAGCCACTCTGGACGTCCACTCAGGCTCTGAGATATATAACATTATATATCGGCCAAAGGTCAAGAGTAAAACATATTGTCCCTAAAGAAGGAGGAGAAGGGGAGGAAAAAAGCAAATATACAGTGCATGCCAATGTTTGGGAACCCCTTGCAGAATTTAAAAATGTGAATAATTGTAACAAAATAAGAGAGATCATACTAAATGAATGTTATTTTTTATTTAGTACTGTCCTGAGTAAGATATTTTACATAAAGGATGTTTACATAGTCCACAAGACCAAAAATAACTGAAATTATTAAAATAACCCTCTTCAAAAGTTTGGGAACCCTTGGTTTTTAAACTGTGTGTGGTTACTAGGATGATCTACGACTGTTTTTTTTTTGTTATGTGTTGGTTGTTCATGAGTCCCTTGTTTGTTCTGAACAGTTAAACTGAGCACTGTTCTTCAGAAAAATCCTCCAGGTCCTGCAGATTCTTCGGGGGTTTTTCAGCATCTTTTGCAAATTTTAACCCTTTCCAGCAGTGACTGTATGATTTTGAGATCCATCTTTTTCACACTGAGGACAATTGAGGGACTCAAACACAACTATAACAGAAGGTTCAAACATTCACTGATGCTTTGATGGTGGGGTGAAAACTTTTGAACAGGATGAAGATGTCAAATTTTTTTATATTTTGTTGAAATATTTCCCCCCCACCATTTAGTACTGCCCTTCAGAAGCAACAGAAGATACCTGCGTGTTTCCCGGAAGACAAATTAAGTACAATTTACCTTGATCTTCAAATTCAAAAAGTTTTCCCTGGCTCTCAATGCATTGTGTTTCCCTCTGGAGCATCAGTTAATGTTTGAGTTGTGTTTGAGTCCCTCAATTGTCCTCAGTGTGAAAAGATAGATCTCAAAACCATACAGTCACTGCTGGATAGAATTCGAATATGCAAGAGACGCCGAAAAAAGAAGAATCTGGAGGACATGGAGGATTTTTCTGAAGAACGGTGCTCAGTTTAACTGTTCAGAACAAACGAGGGACTCATAAACAACCATCACAAAACAAAAAAGCAGCCGTAGATCATCCAGGTAACCACACACAGTTTTAAGAACCAAGGATTCCCAAAATTTTTAAGGGGGTTATTTTAATAATCTCAGCTATTTTGCGGACTATATGTAAACATCTTTCATGTAAAATATCTTACTCAGGACAGTACTAAACAAAAAATAACATGCATTTTGTATGATCTCTTATTCTCACAGATTCTGCAAGGGGTTCCCAAACTTTTGCATGCAACTGTAGAAACATTTCTTATTATCAGTGCTGAAAACATCTGTGCTCTTGTAAAAAATAATGACATGCTATCATTCAAAAGCATGAGGTAAGATTTAAAAAAAATGAGAAAAGATGCACTAAACTGATCAAATGTGACCGTAAAAACATTTACATTGTTCTAAAACACTTTTACTTTCTTCAAACTTTCTTCAAAGAATCCTGGTTTGAAAACTGAAGTGGATGATGCTTTAACTGTTTTTAAGACTAATAACATGAAATGTTTCTTGTGCACCAAATCAGCATATTAGAATAATTTCTGAAGGATCATGTGACAATGTAGACTGGAGTATTTCCAGTCATTCTCTGTATCACACACTCCAGATGTGGAGACCAGACTCACAACAGATTTGTGCTTTGATTCAGTTTACACTGATGGCAAGTCAAGTGGGAGAATACTGGGCGGCCCTGTGAGTTTCTCTTAAACACCCGGCGAGCTCAAATATTTTGACAGTCATAAGAGAGGCAGAATGGATCAGTTAGTGTGCAAAATAAAAGCACTGAGAGAGTGAGTGAGAGAGTGTGCAGGCAAAGAAACAGCAAAAATATGTTGCTTCAGATGAATTCAAAATGTGAGAGTGTGTGGTCTGTGTGCAGCAAATGCGTGTGAATAAAAAGGAACTAACACTTAAAAGAGGAAACTCTTTTAGGAAGAAAAGAGATTAATTCAAATCCCACTGTAAAGTGTTCACAGTGTTCAATCAGAACACATGACATTCAAACTCCAGACAGAACCTCTACTATTATAAACAAAACACCTGATATGAAGCTTCATATTTAATGTGCGCAGTCTCTTAAACATCTAACGCGTGTCTTGAGATGTCAGATTTGAAAGGAGCATGACAAGGTGACCTCGTTACAAAAACAAGTGTCAGAACTCAAAGTGTGTCACACTGGAGTTCACGACATTTGGTTTCATGTATAATTCAGAGCGGTGCAAGATACAAAATTATTTCGTAGAAATCCCAAGGAAAAGAGCTTGATGAATAAATCCCTCAACTGCGTTCCGAAGCTCATAATTAAAAGAGAATATTATAATTAAGAGAATACAAACAGCTTCAGATCAAAAGGTCTTTTCCTTCTGGTTACGAAAACTACAGAAACAGGCTATGTCAACATAGCTGCAAGTCACTTGACTGGTAACATGTGCAGAATTTTAGGCATATTTAGGCAGATGCAATTTGTTACAAAAATAATTGTCACTAGTAAGATTCTAGCAGTTTTAATAGCATTACTAGTAAGACTGTTGCTTATAATTAAAAGTAAATCTAATTATCTTTTGGGTAAGAGTGTGTTTATAGATCTGTGTATGTGTGCAGTAACATTGGTGATGGTATAACAATGTTTAATGACTTCTAAATAAGCCATAGTTAATGGATATATGAAATTAAACAAAATAATAATATTTTGAAAACCAGAAAAGCAATATCCAAGTCTGTGCTGGTGGCTAAAAGGTTGGCTTCCCATGATCCGCTGAAATCTGGCAACACCTGGAAAGTTAGTGATGTTACAGGTCTTGCACTCACGTCCAAACTTGCAATAAATATAATGTAAATTATACCTAAATTATGTTGGTGGGTGATTCTTCAAACTGGCCAATTAAAGCCATGACTCAAAATGTAAGTTTTTAATCAAATCTTTGTGATGGTGAGACCTTAAAAGGGTCATCGGATGCCCATTTTCCACAAGTTGACATGATTCATTAGGGTCTTAATGAGAAGTCCATAACATACTTTGGTTAAAATTCTAAAAAAACACCCTTTTTACCTTGTCAAAATCAGCTCTGCAGACATCAACCGGTTTTGTTGCATGTTCCTTTAAATGCTAATGAGCTCTGCTCACCCCGCCCCTCTCTCCTGTGGGCTGAAGAGCCGTTTTGTTTACTTTTGCTGCATTTAGCCGCGAAACTTGCTAACTAGCACATTATTAAGAAAGGTGATTTGCAAAGATGCATAATAAAACCCTAATACTCACTTCTGCTGTTTTGCGTGAACATAGATGCCTTTTTGTAGATTGGCGGGTACATTTCCTTCAAAAACTAAAGTAACATTAATCCTCTTCATTTTCAGCGGCTCAGATGTCAGGAGTAAATGACGACTACTATGTTCATTATTACATCCAACAACAGAACACCTCAATCGCTCAATTGGAGACATTCTTGTCACCGGAGTCGAAATAATAGCAGTCTGACTGTTACAGCTCATCAGGGCGGATCTAAGGTAAGACGGTCATGTCAATCAACTATCGTGGGAGCTGCCTTGTTCGGTGTGACGTCACACCATCGATAAACTGATATTGGCTTGATTTGAAAAAGGGGATATTACTTATAAAGATTAAAAAAATATCACTGGGTGGATTTTTATCATTATAGGGTGGTTGAGTACACAGACTGCCAACGCACATTTATGTTCACACAACAAGTAAAGCTACCTGATCTCATGACAAAAATGTACCTGTGGGAACTTTTTTGAAGTACACAAAAAATTGTACCAATAAGTACATATCACTGCCGTTTCCAACAGAAATGAACACTAGAGGTGGTAAAACACAGAGCACTTGTAATCTGTTTTGTACACAGTTATGATTACAGCTCCATATGTTTCGCTTTCCAGACATAACAAGCTCGCTCGGTAGCTCAGTCAGCACAGAATTGGAGTTAGGATGCAGAATCCTTGGGTATGAATCCTGTGAAAAACATGCCTCATAATGAAAGAGCCATAAGTACGTTAATCTGTTCCGAATGCACACTCTTGTAGCATTTCTCAGTGGACATTTCACATCAAATGTCACAAAACGTACATGGCAGTACGTATTTCACATTTTGTCCATTTCCCACAGGTAAGTTTTCATCATGAGATCAGGTTAGAAATTACAATGTGGCACAAATATTTACAACAACAAAAGGGAAACAAAAGAAAGAAAAAAAGAAAAACTGAATTCTCAAGTGATATGCATTTTCTACATTTTGTACTGTATGCATTTTTTACCTTGTTTACTGTAGTTAGTACACAACTTAAACTTATAAGAGTGTGAAAATTGTGTTTTAAAAATTTTTAATTTGTCATAGATGAAGCTTTATTCATACTGTTTCATAGCTGTACAATTTTATGCTTCTAAATGCTCATTTCAGCACTGTGGTCAGAAATTAGATATTGTGCATTATATTCAAGAATTAGAGGTGACATTCCAGTGGCTGGAGTCTGGAAGAGACTGGAAGAGACATGCCAGTTCATGGCCTGGGTAGAAAACCAGTACAGCAGCAGTGGTTAAATGAACACAAATGTTACACGTTCAGCTCCATATAGTGGTGACCCAGGAGTTGGACAGTTACCAAGACCACATTCCTGCTCTATCACCACACTGCCCTTGAGGAAAGCGCTCAAGGTTGCTTCGTCAGGGCTGTCCCTGAATCAAGTCACTCCAGATAAAAAGCTTGCACGTGTGTATCTTTTTGAGACAGCGATAGACAACCAGCCTCATCTAGCTCTATTGTCACACAGCTGACATCACGTGCTGTTTACAGCAAGATCTTGAAGTCAAAAGCATGCCGGCTCTTCACCGAACAACAGCACCTTCTGCTGATCACCCCTAAACTTCACATCAACAGGGTTTAGTTTAAACGGTGTGCGTGGGGGTGTGTGGGAAACACTGACAGACTACAAAAATGAAAGCGAGAGAGAGAGAGAGAGAGACAAACCAAATCAAACAGAATACGAACCAAGACGGGTGACAGTGTATAGGTCATATGTTCCTTTGACTTCTGACAGCTAGATGGATTGCTTTCATTTGAAGAAAAGGAAAATATTTAAAAAGTAAATGCATTAATATTCATGCACCTCAGGAGGAATAAGTGTCTTGTGTCTTCTGAATAAGAGAGGGTAAGTAATCCCGACTTCGAGAGCTGTGCGGTCTGATCTGGAGAAACACTGAAAACCACAAACAAGCACATAGTCATGATAAACACTGGTGGTCTCTTAAGGCCATCTTTGAGAGGTTAAAAGAGGTTTGTAAAAGAAGCCTCTTGTACAGAGAAATACAGTAAAAACAGTAATATTGTGAAATATTTTTACAATAAAAAGTTTCTATTTCAATATATTTTAAAATGCAATTTATTCCCGTGATGTGAAACTGAATTTTCAGCAGTCATTAGTCCAGTCTTCGGTGTCACATGATCCTCCAGAAATCATTCTAATATGCTGATTTACTGCTCAAGAAACATTTCTTATTATTATAGATGTTGAAAACAGTTCTGTTGCTTTTGTGGATTTTAATGCCATTCAATGCAGTATTCATTTCCTAAAAAAAAAAAAATATTACTGATCCCAAACATTTGAACAGTAGTGTAAACATATGTCGGGAAGTCAAATATACATATCGATGTTCGTCAGTAGATTCAGAAGCATAAAAGCACTTGAAATATTTCCATCCACAACATTTAGAGCTCCTAAAACCAGCCTGAATGTTAAAAAGGTGAACCCCGACCCGATTTAACATGACGCCCTATCTGCTCAAAGGACAACATGTCATTACAGGAAGTAAAGCAATCGTAACATACAAAAGGAGCAGAGAAGGAAGACTAGTGACAATGGGAATTATCGCTGTTATTCTCTCTCTCCTCTCTTGACAGGCAGAGCTTTAATTCTGTAATCCACACAGACAAGAGGTGATAAAAACAGCAGAGGAACCTGCTCCTTAATCGCTCACTAATGGTTATGACAAAGACCTGTTTCTTTCACACATACACACAGCAGACAGGCACAGACTTGCTAAAGCAAATACAAAGTCAATAATTAGCTCCGTCATTAGTGGAGCATTAGGAGACACGCAGTGAAGTTTTGCAGTTAGCTGAATGCAAGGCCTGTGTCATTATATGATTTTAAGATGCCTTTGGTAGCAGTAATATGTGATAGAATTATGCGTTATTGTATGACTGATAAACCAAATATTCTGGCTGTTGAAAGCAAATGGCGAATCGGTATTACGTCAAAATACAAATTAATGTCTCTAATGAGCATTTCAAATTTAAGGATATATATTTAATGCATAAGTGTTTCTCTTTAATCTACATGAATTTACTTAATTACTCTATTAAATTCATCCCTGAACTGAGACATCCCTCAAATAACTGATACACTTTCATTTACACTTTCATTTACATTAGTGGTAAAATTCAGTAGATTGATTCCATTGAACAGTTCACTTCAATGAATCACATTAGGAAAAAAAAAAAAAAAAAAATTGCATTTTTCATGTTTAATCAATTATACTTGTAAAAACCGGTCATACAATCAGTACATTAACATATTTGCAGAAGTACAGTTGAAGTCAAGATAACATACACCTTGCAGACTCTGCAACATATTAATTATTTTACCAAAATAAGAGGGTTCATACAAAATTCATGTTACTTTTTAATCAGTACTGACCTGAATAAGATATTTCATGTAAAAGACATTTAAATATAGTCCACAAGAATAGTTGAATTTATAAATAAAGTATGACCCCGTTCAAAAGTTTACATGCACTTGATTCTTAATACTGTGTTGTCATCTGAATGATCCACAGCTGTTTTATTTTTTTGTTTGTTTGTTTTTGTTTTGTTTTGTGGTAGTTGTTCATGAGTCCCTTGCTTGTCCTGAACAGTTAAACTGCTCGCTGTTCTTCAGAGAAATCCTTTACGTCTCACAAACTCTGTGGTTTTTCAGCATTTTTGTGTTTCTGAATCCTTTCCAACAATGACTGTATGATTTTGAGATCCATCTTTTCACACTGATGGCAACTGAGGGACTCTCTATTACAGAAGGTTCAAATGCTCACTGATGCTCCAGAAGAATACACAATGCAATAAGTTGCTGGGGAATTTGAATTTGAAAATCAGCGTAAATGTCACTTATTTTTCTTCAGGGAAACATGCAAGTATATCTATGTATATATGATATTTAGGCAAAATAAGAAAAATGTCATTCTGTTTAAAAGTTTACACCCCTGGCTTGTAATGCATTGTTTTTTCTTCTGAAGCAGAAAAAGGTTTTTCTTCTGTAATAGTTGCATACGAGTCCCTCAGTTGTCCTCAGTGTGAAAAAATGGATCTCATAATCATACAGTCATTGTTGGAAAGGGTTCAAATATACAAAAACAAATAGTTCACCCAAAAATTAAAATTCTGTCATTAATTACTTACCCTCATGTTAGTCCAAACCCGTAAGACCTTCGTTCATCTTCAGAACACAAATATTTTTGATGAAATCTGAGTGGCTGGATTTTATTCAACAATTTCTTCTATTCCATGTCAGTCTTCAACATGCGTTCACAAGATTAGGAAATTGTTGGATAAAGTTGTTATTTTTGATTTCACTGTGCAAAAAAATATTCTTGTGGCTTCATAATTTAAAGGTTACATTTTTTTTAACAATGTTCTTACTACCATTCTGGGTTGTGAGTAATTAACGACAACATTTTTATTTTGGGGTCAACTATTCCTTTAAAATGTTTAGTTTATATTTTATGTTAATGCGACTACCACTACCTGCATTTTTCGTGAGCGAATGTAGTTTCACAAAGCATGTGTCAGTCCCATAAATTGCCAACTGCCTCGATTTGCATGTAAGAAGATTAGGAAATCTGAAAAGCAATGACAACCATATTGAGCTACAGCATGTGGCCATGAAACTTAGAAATTAATCACGTTTTTGAATTCAAACCAAATGCTAGATAAATACAGATAGTTGTGTCCTCATGTAAAAAAAAAAAAAAATCGAGAGCACCTTTTGTGTAAATTAGAGCTCCCATCAATCAATAAATCATATGTAACAAAGTGTCAGTCAACAGAATGTGATTCTCTAGCATCTCAAGGCCATGGCTTGGCCAAAGTGAGCAAGGTGCAGCTTTGACAACTTTCTCATGTCTTTCTCATTCAGTAAGCCAAAAGTGGGGCGCTCAAATCGCTAAATCACTCTGTTTATGTGCTACTCTGTGTGTCTGTAAGAAAGAGAGAGAGTCGCTGTGTATCCTGAATGATTTATTTGCTGGCCTTCACAGCTATGAGGCTACAGCTCTGATTCAAAGCTCCTCTGTAACACTGACAAATGACATATATTCCTGGCTGACATGAATACTGTACTGAATATGACCTGCTCAATGGGGACAACCATCACGGCCCTCTCTATTTTGAAGTTCCTCAGAGGGCAACGGGACACAGAAGTGAAGGGCTTGAGATAGAGAGATCTGTGACATTCATCCTCAGGTGGTTTCTAGTACATATTTAGCACTGTAAAGCGGTTGCAGTGGATCTCGCATAAACGTATCATTCCCAGAGGGGCAGAAACACGTGCATAATGTTAGTACAATAGCCCTACTAGAACAGCCATTTGCATTTGTTTTCAACTCAAAACTCACCACAGATAATACTGGATAGCTTGCTGTTAAAGGGATAGCTCAACCAAAAATGAAAATTCTGTTATCACTTACTCACCCTTTGGTTGTTCCAAACCTGTATGTTCCTTTCTTCCGTTGAACACATGAGAAAATATTTTGAAGAATATTGGTAAACAAAGCTGGTAGCTATTGACTTTTACAATTTTTTTTTTCCATACTACAGAAGTCAATGGCTACAGTCATCTGTTCGGTTACCAACGTTCTTCAAGATAACTTCTTTAAATTTTGAATTTTTAGTACATTTTGGGTGAACTATGCCTTTAATCTCATCAAGAACATTTCTGCAAAAACGTTAAACAACTTTTTTGCTAACTGGGGTTAGGGTTAGGGACAAAAACAATGACTGGAGAAAAAAAAAGTCAAATGTACACTGCTCAGATAAAATATATATTATAGAGAATATCATTATTGTCAAGTACACTGAAAAATGTCACAATGTCACAACTAAGAAATGGCAAGTACCACATTGAATTAAAGGTGCACTCTAAAAAATGCTGGGTAAAAACAACCCAGTGCTGGGTGAAATATTGACAAATCCAGCGATTGGGTTGTTTTGACCCAGAGGTTGGGTTAAATGTTTAACCCTACCATCTGGGTAGTTTTATTTAACTCAATATGGCTGGCTTAAAATGAACCCAAAATTAAAAATCAGACACATAATTTCTACGCTCTAAAAAATGCTGGGTTATTTTATTTTATTTTTTTAACCCAAATGCCGGGTTCAGCCTGTTGGGTCATTTTATTGGATTGTTTTTAATATTTTTACCCAGGTGCTGGGTAGTTTTTCTGTAACTAAGTTGCTGGGTCATTTTTAACGCTAGGTTATTTTTTTCTACCCATCGCTGGGTTGAGCCTGTTACCGACAAAACAGTTTTTCGTGTCCTCTACAGGAGAGACTGGTTCTCAGCGCTGCACTTCAGCGAAATAAAGGTTTTTATACATTTTATTTCATGTATAAAGTCTTTACTGTGCAATAAATTGTAGTATTTTACGCAATGCAACATAAGGACGAGATGCACTTAGCATGATGGAAACACCTTTTGCCTTGCATAAAAGAAATGGGTTTTATTTGTTATAGTACTGAGTTTAATTTAATGTGATCTTAAAATATGTTCTCTAATGTCAGTATTGTTTGTTCATGGGCAGGTTTTGGAGTCAGTCACGGCATCTTTCAGCAGCCTTTCACCAGCTCAGATTTCGACACACCGGCATGAGAATTAGTACTATTTCAGTAAAAAACAATTACAGAGAACGGCTGAATATACTAAAATTAAATTGCTACTACACTATTAAAAATAAAGGTGCTTCACGATGCCATAGAAGAACCTTTTTTTGTTTAAACAGTTCCATGAAGAACCTTCTTTTGCCACAAAGAACCTTTTGTGAAACAGAAATGTTCTTCAGATGTTAAAGGTTCTTCAGATTATAAAAAGGTAAGAAAGACATGGTTCTATAAAGAACCTTTGACTATATGGTTCTTTGTGGATCCAAAAATGGTTCTTCTATGGCATCGATGTGAAGAACCTTTTAAAGCACCTTTATTTTTAAGAGTGTAATGTTAATTTTTTTTTATGTCTTAAATGCTTGTTAAACAAATTTAAATGTAAGTAATATTGTAAACTATGCCATATTCACCCAAATAAATTAAATTTGTCTTGTATTTTGTCCATGTGTTCTTGCTTAATAATAAATGTTCATCTTTTGATTATTGCTGTTGCCTCTAGTAATTATGTGTGTTTTTTTTTTTTTTTTTTTTTTTTTTTTTAATTCCAGTCCATTTTAAGCTAGCAATGTAATAAAAACAGTTAAAAACAATAGTTGACTTAGCTAAACCAGCACGTTTGGTAAAAACATTTAACCCAACCAGCTGGGTCAAAATATGTGTTCTGTCCAATATTTACCCAGCGCTGGGTTGCCAAATAACCAAAATTGGGTTGTTTTTAACCCAACCTATTAATTATTTAATAACTATTTATTCATCTTATTAAGAAATGTTAATTTATTGAGCATATTAACAAATGTTAACTTCCAAACTATTCTGGGTTCATTTTAAGCAAGAAATATAGTATTTTTTAAGCATATATAAAACTACCCAGATGGCTGGGTTAAACATTAAACCCAACCGCTGGGTCAAAACAACCAAATTTCTGGGTTTGTCCATATTTTACCCAGCATTTTTGCTGTGATTGTGAAAGACTGCAATTGTATTTTCTCATAAAACATACTCCAACAAGTCGAAAACGTCCAAAAATCATTTGTTACATTGTAGTAGTCAGGCCAGAAGTCTTTAAAAGTTTGCACATGTTAAATGTACTGACAAAATCAAGGGTTGCACCCTAGCCAAATGGCTAAATGCTTTAGCCACGGTCAGTTTTTACTCAACTCGCTCCTGAAAAAAAAGAAGGATTTCAGCTGTAGAAGTAGACATCCTTGCCTCGACCCCCAGAGACTCTGCAGAGAAATGGCTTCCTGTGAAGAAGTTTATCCAAGGGTACGCAAGATTAACGAGGATATTTTCATTGGACGCCTCCATTCCATGCCACGCATAGTCGGAGGTGATAAGATCAGATTATTTATTGTGCCTTCCTCTCCAGGTCATTTACTATGTTAATTTTTATGAGCCGCGTGTTGCCTTTGTCTGTGGGTTGTGCGCTGCTCTTCGCAAACCTCGGGCGAGGGGTGGAAAAAAGGGGATTTGTGTACTTAGCGCACGCTCTGCCAAATTAGTCACCCATGCCGATTATTTCTGCCATTCAGGGCTGCTATGGAATGTCTAATTTAAGTTACACTCTGTGAAATTCAATTCTATTAGCAGAGCCGGAAAAATAGGCCTCTATTTGCGGGACCTTGTGGTTTGTATCTGAAGAGATAATGAAATGTTACTTGTAACAGATTGGTTTGACTTGGATCCTTCAGGCAGAGGGGTTCTTTGTTTCTTGTATCTAGGTCTTCTCCAGAGATCACACACATCCCAGAAGAACCAAGCTATTTGGAGGAGCCCAAAACGAATGATGCAAATATGAAGCTCTGAACCTGTAATGAAACAAAGGACAAAAACATAATTAAGTCATGCGTTTATGACGTTATTTTCGGAATTTCAGGCACTGTTTCAACACATCCCAAACTGTTTGTTTGCGTTGGCTTGTGATATTGAAAACAGATATAAAGTGGGGTCAGAGCAAAGGGTCGACCTCGGCACCCCCAGAACAGAGCGGGGTTAAGTGCTTTGCTCCACTGGCCGGAGGAACTGTGGCCCACAGGATATGAAAGCAGGAGTAGGAACTAACCAGAGTCTAGTACCATACATTAGACTAATTGCTCCGTGTACAATTTTCCAGTGACAGCAAGTATGAAAAGAACTTGTGTCGAGACTTAAGTGCACCTTTAGTGGCATAAGCCCTCAAAATACCTGAGAGTGATGTGAGAGGCTTAACCACAGTCTGTCTGTCACCCCTAACAGACAAACCTCACGTCGGCAGAGACAGATTTAACATCAAGGCCTTCATGGATAATTCATGTATAATTACAGAAAGCTTTCAAACAGGTTTAAATCAAAGTCCCTCCCATCTCTCCACTATTTCCCCCACCATACACCCACACACAGACATGCACAAAGTGGGGTCCACTAGTGAAAGTTTATATATGGCATTTTTGCACTTACATATGGCATTTTAACAACATTTAATAATAAAACAAAATGGCAATGCTGAATTTTTATCAGCCATTACTTCATTCTTCACTGTCACACAATCCTTCAGAAATCATTTTAATATGCTGAGATAGTGCTCAAGAAACAATTTTATTATTTTATTATTATTTTATTTTGTTTTGTGCAGATTCTTCGATGAACAAAGTTGAAAAATATTTATTTGAAATATTATAACTATAACATTAAATAAATGTATTTACTGTCACTTTTGATCAATTTAATGGGTCCTTTCTGAATAAAACAATTTCTTTCTTTCCAAAAAAAAAACAAAACAACAACAACAACCAAACATACATTTTAAGAATTAACCTTTTCTGACCCCAAATTGAAGCAGGCAAGTAATATATTTCAAATTTCATATATAATATAATATAATATAATATAATATAATATAATATAGTAATATCTTTTTTTATTATTTTTACATTTACCACTTTTTTGGCAGACACTTTTATCCAAAAGGACTTACACTGCATTCAAAGCACACATTTTATTCCAGTTTTATTTCTGGATTTTTAATTAATTAATTAATATAATATATATATATAATATAATATAATATAATATAATATAATATAATATATATTTTTTGTTTATTTTTTTGTTTATGAATTTGGCAGACACTTTCATTCAAATTGACTTGCACTACATTCAAAATATACATTTTATTTCAGATTTCAGCTTTTGCTTTACATGGAATTTGAACCCATGACCTTACTCTACTGTTTGAGCTATGGTACGGTACGATACAATATGGCACATAAAATAAAATAAAATAAAATAAAATAAAATAAAATAAAATAAAATAAAATAAAATAAAATAAAATAAAATAAAATAAAATAAAATAAAATAAAATAAAATTAAATAAAATTAAATTAAATTAAATTAAATTAAATTAAAATAACTTTGACTTCTCACAACTGCACATATACTACTCTATGTTTCAATATTTCCAACTGTCTTAACTACGGCAATAAGATTGTAATTGATATTGATTGTTTAAATGTAAAGTAAAATTTGCAAGGAATGCATTACAATGAGAGCAGCTGTATATGTAATTCACCCCCCAGCCCTTAACTGCTCTATATTATCGCTGCCCTCCTTCATTCTCAGTCTCATTCACATCAGCGCTAATAATCAAGAGCTCACAATGAGGTGAGAGGTTCTAACCCATGATTTACCCTTCGTGCATGTGTGTGGGTGTGTGTGAGAGAAAGAAAGCGAGTGTGTGCGTCTGAGAATGAGAGGGCTGCCTTCAAGGTCAAATGCAGGTGAACACCGGGTCAAATGGAGGTCGCTGGAGCTTCTAGGCGGGTCAATAACGCCCCCGGATCAGCATCCTCACGCGGGCGGCGCCAGGGCCACACATCAATTTGCCAGCTTGTGAAACAGTAATAAAAGAAAAAAAGCAGGTGTAGCGGAGATGAATTGAAACAGTTACGGAAGGGGAATAAAACAAACGTATGGGGTGACTGCAAAACAGCACTGGCTTTCAAGTCCTAACTCCTTTTCATGTAAACGTCTCTGTCTGACACCTCTCATACATCCTTTTTTTCTCCCTCCCTCTCTCTCTCTCCTTCTAAAGAAGAGAACTCGCGCAGGGAGGAACGAGCCACTCGTTGGGGTTGGCGAAAGGTCAGTGCTGACAGGATGCAGGGTTAAACTGCCAGCTTAAAATACTGTTCATGACCCTCACAGCCTCGTTCTAAATACCCCCCTTTTGTGTCCTCGTCACCGGCGGCATCAATATTCGCCCCTCTCAGATTTATTAGACATTGTTGGGCAGGAGGGAAGAGACCATTTATGCACAAAAGTCACATCGATCTAATAGCTTAATAGCTAATTCAGCCGAACGGCAAAAACAATCACATCACTGCGCTGAGCTGAGCGAGTGGCTGGGTGCTGTTGGAAAAAAGATTTGTTTCAAACTTATATAAAAAGTTGTTTCTATGTAGGGACTGTACACTCTGTGTTTTTGGCCTTTAATCATATAGGACAGTGAAGCAACAACAGGAAACAATGGGGAGAAAAGAGGAGGGGTGGGAAATGACCTGAGGAGGAATCAAACTTGTGTTGCTTGCAATAAGTCAAGCATATACACTACATGCTACTTGTTTTTTTGTTTTTTTCTGAACCAATTTAGTATATATATATATATATATATATATATATATAAGAATATATTATAATCCAATTAAAATGTGACTTATACCTTGCTTGCAAAAACATAAATTTCATGAGAATAAAATTTTATTTTATTATTATTTTTTTTTTTTTTTTTGCAATGCCTCGCAATGGCAACTATTTTGCTTTTGCCAGCAAAATATTTTTGGATAATTGAGATACTATAATAGTTTCTATTAATACTAATTTATATATATATATATATATATATATATATATAAAACTAAGACCTTTACTAAGTTTACTAAGTTTATCAGTAAGCTTAATATATATAAAATCATCATTTATTTGGTACCCTAACCCCAAAATTTCAACTTATGAAAATTATATTAAAATAATTCTTGCATTTTATGCCATTGTAGTTTTTTAAAAATATCTTCTTTTTTTAAAGTGAAGTTCAAAAAATAATTGTTATATATATATATATATATATATATATATATATATATATATATATATTTATTTTATTTTATTTTTTTTAATTCATGAAACTTTGTTAAAAATGTGTCCCGCTTTTTGTCACTACTGTTTTGGTCCATTGGCTGAGATTGATTTTAATTACACTCCTTTTGATCATTTATGATCAGGAAATATTCAAGTGTCATGACCGAAACATGTCATCACTGATTCCATATAGTGACAAAATCAAACACACAATTGTCACTACCAAAACAGTCATGACTGAAACATGTCATTATTGTTTCAGTAGTGACAAAAGGGAACACATAATCCTTTATTTAGGTGAAATAAGCAAAATTTTAGAACAGTTTTGCTCATTTTTAGTATTTCAGTATGTTTTAGTAGTGTGATGTGGTCGCTACCAAAACATTACGGTCACTACCAAAAATGTGCAGTCACAACCAAAATATGGGATGTTTTGTCAAAAATAATTTACAGTATATTGAATTATCAATTTAGATGTTATGATAGTGTTTGGTTCAATGCATTTTCATACTAATGAATCTTGACTGTAACTTTGAAATAAGTATGATCAACTTTTTGCCTTTTACAAAGAAAGTTTGGATGCAAAATACAACAAATCCCATAAATCACACTATAAATATTGTTAAAATTGTAATTATTATTGATTTACCTCTGAAAGCTGTTTTATATATATATATATATATATATATATATATATATATATATTTACTTACAAGGTAGATTTAAACTAAATCTAAATAGGTCAATATAAACCTTCTTATTAAATTATTTATCACTGTGTTTCGGTAGTGACACATTTGGGGAGAGAAAAAACATTTCAAAACTTTCTGAAAATACAATATAAGTATTACCTGCACAATTACTTGAAACATGTACATTAGATAGTTTGCAAGCATACAAAATTTGTAGAAAAAGACAATTTTTTTCAAGATGTTTCCAACTTTGACTTTGAACCAATTCTGTAGAATGGCCCATAAAAATGAGTGAATCATCTTGGTATATATACAGTCATACAGTCTTTCTTTTTACTCACATAATGATGTAGATATGGCTTTTACCAGCACGGATTAACTGTCACTGGTAACCAACCCTTTAGCCATTGGCAAAAATTTGGTGTCATTTTTAGTGGCATTCTAAGGAATTGCATGGTTATTATAATGGCATATGCTTAAAAAAACGAGGTATTTTGGTACTTTTAGTTAGTGTTATTTTGGTACATTTTTTTCATGAACACTGCATAAAGAAGTTTCTATATAAAAATACAGGAGAAATAAGGTAACAAGCAAGCGGTCAGGTGTACAGCACGACTACGAAACGAACACAACGCAGGGCTAATTTCCCTTCTATCATAATTCATCTCCACCCTTTAAATATGTAAGACACATTTAAACGGATCCATGCATGTTCTAGGCAAATTAAAGCAGCTCTAATTAATGCTATGCAAAACACGGCCGTACGTTTATTACTTGATTTATCTTTGTTCTACTTAAGAGGGGCAGAGTTGTCTTGCCAATTTGTCTTCCTCTCGCATACTTAAGATTCAGTATGTGTTTAAATGATTTATTTAATAAATAAGTGAATAAATCACCTCACAGCTAATTTCCCTAATGATATTAGAAAAGAGTAACTGTACAAATTGTGCAAAATAGAAGCCGCTATTAACCTGCAGCACCTTTCGTTTGCCGGGTTCACAACGTCCATCCATTTTCATTTGTGCAAAAACAAAAACATGATTAAAAGATTTGACATTTGACACAGATTTCACAAATAAAACCACTTTGCTTTCCGTGTCTAATAGACGAGGGTCAGGTCCCCGGCTCTCACGGCGATACATCAAAACGTGGGACACGGCGTCCCATTTAGGACACCAGACAACCGTACGAACACTATGCGATTTAAAAAATAACAAAATAAATGGAAATACGCACAAATAACCACCGCAATGCAATAAATTCTGGTTCACACTGGCTACAAGTTCACAACTTGATCTTTTTTTTAACCTACCATTCGTTTTTTTCCAGTTGGGGTATTGGGTCCCTGGAGGCAGTGAGAAATAGATGGTGGAACTTAATAACTAGAGATGAACATTATTCCCCCAGCTACAGCGAATGTTTCACTGCTTGAT
Organism: Labeo rohita; assembly: GCF_022985175.1. Lineage (NCBI taxonomy): Eukaryota > Metazoa > Chordata > Actinopteri > Cypriniformes > Cyprinidae > Labeo > Labeo rohita. The sequence goes on from NC_066873.1 coordinate 16,833,036, forward strand.
TATGAGTGAATGGCCGACACAGACTAAAATGTTCCGTTTCCACAAGCATGAAGAGGGCATAAATAATTCAAAATTTATTCCCGCAGAAGGAGGGACAATGGAAATCATAAATTATCCATGTGCGATGCTTTAATGCAAGAGCTCAATGAACCTGCTCTAACTAACTAGTCTGCTTCCTCATTACACGCTAGGCACAGACCTCTTAACCTTTGAATATTAATTTAGCGACAACTACAGTGGGATGGGCTTTCTGCAAATGGGAACGATGGGTAGTGGAGAGGAAGCGTGGGTGTATGCGGGATTATGAAATGATCCTCAAGAGGTTATTATCTATATTTGTCTCTGCTACCATCTGTAAATACCACAAGCTCAGTGTGAGTGCTGCTTTGTAAGGTATGACTGTAAGAGATGGATAGTCATGGCAGAAAACCCCTAAATTATATTTAGAGCGCCATCGATCTTAAATCACCAAAAAGATGTGCTTTTTGGTCATTTTGCATGATTGAGTTAGTTATGTATGCTTCATGCAGTTTTTTTATGGTCATATTAGTAAATGCCAATAATAAAGGGGTTCATCTACCAGTGAAGGCCATACTGAACAGAAGAAAGCAGAAACTGAGAACTGAGTCATTACATTGTGACTCACGGTACTGATAGCGATAATTTTCTAACAAGGTCCTGAGTGCAGGAAGGAAAGACCTGTAAATGTACTGTGTTTCGTGAGTAATTGTGACATATACGAGTCCCATGATTACACTAAGAGCTCCATATATTTAAAAGAAACCAGAAACATCTTTTAAAACTGATGAAATTGATAAAACTTGAATGGACCATGAATGGATTTGGCATTGTGGTGCGTCATCTGTCTTATGTTATTACTGTTCATAACAGTGATGGGTCCAGACTTCCCCAATGCAGAATACTTTCAAATTAGAGAATTAGCCCATGACATATGGGATTTAGCGGAATCAGTTAAAATGCCAGATATAATACCTAAGATCTATAAGGTTTTACTCAATCAGACTAATTGAAATAGAACATTGAAGATTTCTCTTGGAAGCTTTGGATTATTTCCCCTGAATAAGACAGGCAATTATATGTAAGAAACATTAACAGGGCTATAGCACATGGTGACAACTGCCAACCAGTCCCATCATGCATCAAGACACAATAGATTTTAGTAGCAATGTTTTTGTTCAACTTTGTTCAATGAAGTACAAAATTATACTTAAACTGCCAAAAGAAGATTCTATATTAAGCTCAGTCTGCTGCATACTGAAAAAGGTACAAAAGCTGTCACTAAGGAGGCACCTTTGGTGTAAATAAGATACAAAAGTGTACCTTTTTTTTCTGGGAATGTGTCAAAGGACACCCAAAAATGTATAGTCCAAAAAAAAAAAAAAAGCTCTATAGTATCTACAATGCAGATGACTAGAACCATGTCAATGTAATTTATGTAAATGTAAATGTAAATAACTTAAACATATTTAAAGAAAATAAGCACATGCTAGGAAAATATATAATATTCCTAAATACAGAATATGATTAAAGTGCACTATAAAGAGGAAAAAAAAATCTGTAGTTTTTACAAAATAATTTTGCAGCTGTGGTTGCCAGTACAATTTTGAAAAAAATAAAAATACAGAAAAACTGTAAACACAAGGTGTAAGTGACATTTTGCCAACTTTACATGAGGGCCAAAACAAAAATCTACCATAGTTTGATCTGACTTTGTGTACTGACTTCAGTCGTTTATAATAAAAATGTGTACACTCATGGATGACAGTATATCTATTTCACCCAAAATATCACTTATGCCCTTCTGGTTCTCACCCCTCGATAGAGCTCATCAAGAGCTTTCATTTGATATATATATATGAAGAGTTCAGATGCAAAACCAGCTAAATCCATCTGACGTCTTTCTTTAAAAAATGCATTTTTATCAGGCTCAGATGTATAGGTTTCTATGTAAGTACCGGTAATTCTGATTGGGCTGAGGCTGGTATTTAGCGAGTTTGAAGAAAAAGTATTTGATGGACATATAATATGTGTTGAGAGCATTCACTCAGCATCATTACCTCATTTTTGACTGAGATGGCTTTTAGCTGCTTTTGCATCTGAACTCTACATATATGTAATTTCACCCAAAATATCACTTACGCCATTGTGGTTCTCACCCCTCGATATACAGTACAAACGGTCAATTTTACAAACAAGAAAATTTAAATATAAACCAGTAAATTCAACAATACACACTGCAATTAAAATCGGTTTTGTGGAAGAAAACGACATGAAGAATCAAAGTTCATCACAAGTAGTTTTCCCACAAAACACCATCATAGAAACACACCTAACACATAAATAATACAATAAACATTTATTAAACAACAAAAGATGTAACAAAAAATCCTAATGTACATAACAATAACAAAAACTATTTAGAAACATGATTGTTTAACCCTTTAACTGTCACTTCCATTTTTTTGAACATAGACATTAAAAAAGCACTTTCCAAAGTTACATTTTTATAATTTCTGAACGAAAACATTTTGTAATATGATTTTGATGTCTATTTAGGAGTCTTAGACCTTACCAACGTTATATAGTTTGTCATGATTAAATTAGGATTTATTTGTAATATGGTGAAGTAAACTTAGTTAAGGGGTTAAACTAAATACTTCCAAATATGAAGTATCATGCAGGGAATTCTTGGATCAGTTTATAGTTTTTGATTGTAAATTATAATTGATTTGTTCTTTTTTAAATGCATTTTACTATAAAATTGCATGAAATGTCTGGTTAGATCTTTGTACAGTTTTTCAGTTTTTAAAATTAAACTCATTTTGTGGTAAAAATAAAATAAAATAAAATAAAAAATAAATAAAACAAGGTAGTTTGGTAATTGAGACAACTAACTCCCAGAATGCACTTTAAGTCTGTGATTTTTACTCAACTCTTTTTTCTGCTCCCCTTTTTTTTATGTGACAGCCACAGGCTTTGAAAAGTGTTTAAGAGGGACATGCCAGTTGCAAGATGGGAGGTAAAAAGAGAGATCTGCTTAATATGCGTTTCTCTTTTATAATCCAGAAGTGTTATTAGCAGATTACGAGCTATGGAATGTGAGGAGAGAACACACCAGTGTGTGCCATATGAGACAATACTAGCTTAAGTCATCTATCGTGTGCGAGAGAACATCCAAAGAATGCAAAGAAGAATTTTTAAAAACTTGATTATAATCGAAATAAACACATTTGTCTTTCCTGGTTGCTTTTGCACACAGGATGTTGCAGTTACAGCATCTACCAGCAGGGGCTAAATGGACTGCATAACCAGCCAGACCTTGACCCTTTAGTGGCCTCAGATAAAGGTTTACTTTAAGGCTGTTTCTTAATACACATGGGTTTGAGTGCTGACTGACACGTGAGCTAGTGATTTGCTTATTAAAATCACAATAGTAACACATCACCTTTTAGATGTGTTCAAGTTCAAAGGGTTTGTCAGAAACAAACAACTTGCATTATTGCTCTGAATTTCATCACAATGAAAGCTTGTGAAAAAGGTGGAGTAATCGGCAGCATGTAAACGCCTCTGCGTGGATTATATGCTCCCTGCCTAACTAATCCTGCTAATTGATGAACCTCTGTGTTCATGGTCCCCTTCATATTATTAGCAAATTTGTTTATTAATTAAGACTGAACTTATTTTGGGACATCAACCAAGTAAATATGATCATCTGCTTAGAAGGGTGAGAAAAAAATTAGTCCCTTGATGCAGTCTGGAGTGTGCATGAGATGAAATGCACACACTTTTCATTTCAGAGAAGACATATGCAATATTTATGCTTCAGTCTTAATAACACATTTTATCATTCTATGCTATACAATTTATTTTTTATTTGCATCCTTTTTTAAATAGCTCATTTTATCACAGTCTTTGTTGCCAGTATTAGGAGATCATGAATGTTACACTATTCCTTGGAGCTCATTCAGCAAAAGTCTTTTATCCAATAATGTAACAACAAGATGACTGATTAGGCTATACATTACTAGACTGATGAAGGAGGAACACGGTAATAGATCGAAAGGATTTATTAAAATCGGAGAACAAAAAGATAAATGCCGTAAAGCTGCACTTGGTCTGCGTCTGTTTAGCTCCTCTATCATTTAGGGACTTCCTGAATATTAATGCCGGCAAAATGGAGATGTGGCACTATAAATATGAACAAATATGAAAGTAATTGGACCTATACAAATGAAACTATAAATACGGTCTCCATCCAGGCAGATCTGTCTCACTCAATATTGTTGCAAGAATTTACTGTATTCTTCCAGCGTGAGAAAACTGCTTGTTAGACTGTAATCGTCCTCAGACATTAACTAAACTATATTTAGCTGCGTGCTAGAAGTGTGACAGGCAACTGATAACAGCTGGTGAAGGTCTTGTAAAGGAACTTGATTGTAAAACAATACGAACACTGCTGAAAGGACATGCTAATCATGTTAAGCTGCTGGTTAGTGATGCTTTTATTCAAGACTATATTTAGAGCATAAAATAATAGCTCTGTTCCAAAAACTAGTGAGCTTCCCCATAGTCTGTATACTGTCTATCCAAACTAAAATAGAATCTCCTACCTGATCTCATGACGAAAACATCCCTGTGCGAACGTTTTCACAATACGCGAAATACGTACCAATAAGTACATATCACTGCAGTTTCTAACAGAAATGAACACAAGAGGCAGTAACACAGTGAGCACTTGTAATCGTTTTCCTACACAGTTATGATTACAGATCCATATGTTTTGCTTTGCGGACGTATAGCAAGCTTGCTCGGTAGCTCAGCCGGCATGGAATTGGACTTGGGTACAAATACTGTGAAAGACATGACTCAAGATGAAAGAGCTGAAAGATGAGAGATCGAAAACCAAGCTAAAGCAGCATGCTTGCAATTGCGTTTTTACATCACAGTCGCTTTTGTTCATACTATCGAGTAGGTTTAGGTGTAGTGCAGATAGTATGTTATTTTAAAATGTCACAGAGCATTAGAGTTATAGCTCCACTCAATGGACATTTCAAATCAGAACTGCAGTGACGTACAAAACCAACATCACATAAAATGTACCTTAAAGTATGTTCATCTGTTCCGAGGAAAAAAACAAACACTCTTTTAGCACCACTCAGTGGACATTTCACATTGAATATATCATGAAATGTATATGGCGGTACGTATTTTGCGTCTTGCGAAAAATAACTTTAACTATTAATTTTTAAGCTTGGTAAATACAGAGATTTACTTCACATTTCAAAAAGTTTATTACTCACTAAAAACTTAAACAGATCATGTTTTCATGCCATTTTAAGTATTATTTTGTCTTAACAAAGTGGTTATATCTAAGTGTGTGAGTTATTTACTTACTTTTTTTAATTATTTTTCCCATTAACGCCATTATATTATTCATTCATGAATGCACACAAACACAAGAGGCGGGATTTTTTCGCATGAACATAGCCAAACATAACCAGTCAAATCCAATCAAATCGCAATGGAGGCATTGCCTCATCTCACATGACTTTCCCTCATTTATTCTCAATTACCCCCCACCGACCTCACCGCACACTTTAGGGGGTCTGTTAAAACTCAGTGGGCTCAGGGGAGGCGAGAGAGACACAGACTCCTGCTGGTGTCGCTGTTGGACAGTGTTTCTTCAGAAAAATTTATACACTTTTTATTGTTACATTTGGTAGTGTTGGCATTGTTTTTTTGTACTATCGATTTTTTGCTCATCCAATATTTTGAGGAGCCACTGCCCCCCTTGCCTCTTTGGAGAAAAGGTAGAATGGGGCTAAAGGGGCCCCGGGGTAAAAGGTGCCTTTGATATTATTTTCCTCTAAACCACTAGATGGCAGAAAAACGGGGCGTAGCACTTTCCAAAACATCTGCTTTTCAACATAGATGTGCAAAATTGTCTAATCCTTGATGCGATTGCTGGCAGCAGCACAAAGTCGATTCTGTGCTTACTTGATCTAAAATTTGATGTTTTTAAAAATATTGTAGATTTAAGTAGCAAATGAGAATCACTAAAATTATTCAATATATCTTGAGACAAAGGTCTTATTAATGAATTTCATTTTTTTTTTTTTTTTAATTAAAACAGTTTTTAAATAACGAAAGAATATGTAAAAGTATGGTATTTGAGGTAAAAAGCGCCCCTGCTGTTGGGGCTAAAAGGCACAATAATTGGAGATAATCCATCTCTAATCCATCTTAGAGATAATCACCATTTAGAATGAAACCCTCATATTTAAAAACATGCTACTAATCATGTCATATAATAAAATATAATTTCTTTTTTCTACTGTACAGCTATATTAAATTATTATGGGTTCTCCGTCAATGCTGGAAGATACATTTTAAAATGATTGTGGTCAGTCGGTTTCAAAAAGTATTATTTTTTAAAGAAATGAATCATTTTAATATATTTCTACTTTTAAAATATTCCTGAAAATACATGATAGATAGATAGATGGATGATAGATAGATGAAAGTGACACTTTTAGTAACCTAAATCACAATTCCCACAAGGTATACAAGCAAACCATACTTTTTATTTGACATCTTATCAGTAAACAGTGGCCTTTCAGAGGGATTTTAAAAAGTTGGAAGAAAGAAGTTTACAAGGTTTTAAAGAATACATCACAGCAAAAAAAGAGAAACACACTGTACAGCTGCTCGACAGCAGAGGACAACAGAAAGTGACCTGTTTCATTTCAACCACTACCTCCTTTTTCACCACCCTTCCCTCCTTGAGCCTGAACCCAAAAGCCCGAGTCGCCAGCAAACAACATTCCTCCAGGGGAGCCGAGCGCCCCTAACAAGAATCATTATGGTGTCCTAGGGAGAGCGAGGCGACAGCTGGCCCTCTGCACATGTGACCCTTGCCACTTTGTCGACTTAACGTTGGTCACCGTGATCAAAGCCTGCAGTGGAGCAGCTGTGACCGGTAAGCTAAACACAGCGATTTCTGCAAATAGAAACAACGTATGAGCTTCCGTACCAGTGGTAGCTGGAAGCACCAGTAGTGGGTTAAAGAAAAAAAAAAAGTATTGACAATGAGGTTTATGGAGGAAGGGAATTTACACATAAGGGACTGGTTTATTAGATACAGACATTCCATATTCATAAACAAAATCACACACAAGCTACTGCAGTCCCATGAAAAACCACTAGCCATGTACATGCATAATTTAGAGCGCTAACATATAAACCCACTTAAATTTCAACTTAATTTTCCTCAGTTGTGTTGAAACAGAAAATAATCGACATAAGCTCATTGTGAGAAATGGACAAGGGAAGCATTTTAATGTGGGAACGCCGAGGTCAGAGAGAGCACTCGGTGCAGCAGACAATTCCTCCCCCCACATCAGTTCCTCTCTTTTAAGTTCTGCCCTGCTTTCTGAACCCATGTCCCAAAGAAAGCCTGCATATTTTAACACGTACGCCGCTAAATATCCTGTTTGGTTTGCCGTATTCAGATCACCCCACAAGGTTACTCTTCTGCCCTTACCTCTTTTTGTTCTTCAGACCACTGGCGAAACAGCGAAAGGTCTTGGCCGCATATAAACGAATTTCAAATGTCATGTCTTGCACGGCTAAAATGAAAGGAAACGCTCTCGCTCACTCGTGGCGGTGGCCGAGTCAATGAATTTGTCAAAATTTTATGATAATTCATTCAATTATTCCTCAGACATTTAAATGATAGCAGAGGAATAGACGAGTGGAGAGAGCGAAGGGGAGGGCCACAGCAATAATCCCTCTCCTGATATTAGCGAGCCTCCAGAGGGGTTTTAAAAGCTCTGTATCTCTATGTGGAGAGGACTAAAACTTCACTCCTTCTCACAAAACAGCATAAAGCCCTCCCTACTTTCTCTGCTGCTCAATACAAGGGTCCTTCGCACATAAACGTGCACACACACACACACACACTCACTCTCTCTCATTTCCAGCCTAGAAAGTCATACTAGCAATAATGAAAAAAACTTCACCAGCCCACACAATCTCAGCAAACGCTTCCTTCGCCAGTCTCAGAGAGAACGACAATAAAACCGGCCCCGTGCTCCTCGTGCTCCTGTGACCTTTGACCCCCTCAGTCCCTACTGCTCAGGGTCGAGTCGATGGGAGACTGGAAGGAAGACCCCATGTCAGACCCCTGAGCGCTTCTGCATCCACCATGGCTAAGCTCCCCCTCTAGTGTTCACACGTCTGTATTCCTCTAAGCAACAAAAGCAGCAGCCTGTGAATTCTTGCCCTGAGTTTATATTGTTTCATGTTGAATGCAACGCAGAGCAGCGTTCACTAGGCTGCATCTAGTTGTAATGCAGGTTAACATGAAAAGCAGACTACATTTTGCTACATTTGCCAGTTCTTCTGCCTGAAGTGATCTGATTGATGTTTCAGTGTTTAAGACAGTACACTTAAATACATTAAAGATATCCATAAATAATATAATAAATAATATTATAGATGATAATTATAAATGATAAAATATATATATTGGAAATGGAATGGAAATGGAATTTACCGTATAAGGCGGAATGTCACGGTATTTGTCAACTTTTAGATGTATACATCAAAGTAGGTCAGTACACTTAAAGGAGAAGTCCACTTCCAAAACAAAGATTTACATATAATGTACTCACCCCCTTGTCATCCAAGATGTTCATGTCTGTCTTTCTTCAGTCGTAAAAAAAATTATGTTTTTTGAGGAAAACATTTCTGCATTTTTCTTCATATAATGGACTGATATGGTGCCCCGATTTTGAACTTCCAAAAAGCAGTTTAAATGCGGCTTGTAAACGATCCCAGCCCCAGGAAGAATGGTCTTATCTAGCAAAACGATTGGTTATTTTCAATAAAAAATTACAATTTAAATACTTTTTAATCTCAAATGCTCGTCTTTCGTTTCTCTCCATGAACTCTGTGTATTCTGGCTCAAGACAGTTAGGGTATGTCGAAAAACTCCAATCGTATTTTCTCCCTCAACTTCAAAAATCATTTCAAAATCATCCTACATCACTTCAGAAGTACCGACCCAGTCTTTGCAACGTGAACATGCAAAGATCATCAAACACTCTTAACTAAAAAGGTAAAACAGCGATATAGGATGATTTCGAAGTTGAGGGAGAACATGAGATGGGAGTTTTTCGACATACCCTAACTGTCATGGACTGGAACAAAAACAGTCCAAGCAGAGTAAGACAAGATGAGCATTTGGCATTAAAAAGTATATAAATTGCACTTTTTTAAATGAAAATAACCAATCGTTTCACTAGATAAGACCCTTCTTCCTCAGCTGGGATCGTTTACAACTACATTTGGGATCGTTTGAAGCTGCATTTAAACTGCCTTTTGGAAGTTCAAAATTGGGGTACCATAGCAGTCCATCATATGAAGAAAAATGCTGAAATTATATCCTCAAAAAACAATTTCTTTACGACTGAAGAAAGAAAGACATGAACATCTTGGATGACAAGGGGGTGAGTAAATTATTTGTAAATTGTTGTTCTGGAAGTGGACTTCTCCTTTAAATCAAAATGCAATATGGACTACTGTCTGTGAATATTAAGCTCCAAATATGCTATTTAAATATAAGTCCTGCATGTTCTATGTGTTTCTGTGTGAATGAACGGTGCAGATGCACAGTTTCATTTCCAACACACATATTAAAGCATGCGTGATGCTCGCAGTGTTTTCAGCCGCAATATATGAGTTAATGAACAAAGAAACATAATCTCAAGAATTGCTCTGAGAGTCACTTCATGAGCAATTTACCATTTCTTGTGAGAAAAACTACCGTTGTATCATATACAAACAGAAACCTAAAGTCTACAGAGCAACCCTTCAAAATAAAAGTTTGTTTTAACTTGAAGAAACTGTAACAGAAATATATTACTTAATGTAGGTCTAATGATAGTACTACTACTACTAATAAAATTATTATTAAAACATAATTTTTTAAGGAATATTTGCCACAAGAAATTATTTACCAGAATTTATTAACCAGAAAAATGTAAATACACAACACAGCATTTCTGAAAAATAAACAAACAAACAAACAAACAAACAAATAAATAAATAAATAAGACAGTTATAATTTATTATTGTTATTGTTTTTTATAAAATCAGTTCATTAGAAAAAGTTTAAAAACCATTAAAATGGAATCATGGCAATTATAATTTGGGCAGAATGAAACTGAATTTGAGAAAAAAATAATAAAACATTTTATAGGGCCTTAAAATGTAATATTTGTTAAACTTCTCATAAATGACTGTTAAATGGTGTACACACCATTGCAAACATATACATTTTATGATTTCATATATATATATATATATATATATATATGAATGTACTAAGCACGGGTATATTTGTAGCAGTATAGCCAAAAACACATTGTATGGTTCAAAATTATTGATTTTTCTTTTATGTCAAAATCATTAGGATATTAAGTAAAGATCATGTTCCGTGAAGACATTTTGTATGTTTTCTACTGTAAATATATCAACAGCCTCAGATTCTGGATTTTAAAATAGTTGTATCTTGGCCAAATATTGTCCTATCCCATACATCAAGTGAAAAGATATATAAAATAAAATATTTTATTTATTATTCACGTATATAAAATATTTTCCCCAAATAAGTCTGTTTTTAAGACTTTTTTTTTTTTTACAGAACATTAAATATAACATTCTGAGGCATCAACATTCACATCTGACAGCTTCCTACAGTACGTCCTTTCTTACGTCTGCAGTGGTAGAGTGCTTTAAAGTGACGGACACAAGCAGGGGGACAGAGGGGCGCTTGCCTGCGGGGGATGCTAATTATGCACTCTCTCTCCAAATTAACCAACTTTCACTGGGACCCAACCTCCATCTGACGCACTCGGAGAACGGGCTGGGAGAGGAGGGTGAGACGAAGAGCGCGAGAGAGAACGGCGAAGCTGGAAAACAGAAACAAACCAATAATCTTGTACTTTGCCTCTTGAAGGCGAGCCACAGTGCCTCTAATGTAGACAAGTCATTTTGTAGAAACCACTAACGCCCGCGGGGGACGGGGGAACACATCGCGGGCCGCCTCATTTCAAAGATCTTTTGCAATCAGTGCCACAATGGAGGCCCTCATTTTATGCTGCTACATCATAAAAGTGCTCTTTTGTTACATTTCCATCCTTAAAAGGGCCTTAATCCCTTTCTTTTCAGGCAAGTCTATGGCAAATTCCACAGGGACATCCCATTCGCTGCAAGGGCTAGAGTGACCCACTCAGAAAGCAGCGTGCGAGGCTTTGAGCCTTTCTTCTCCTGCCACTCTCGTGAGAACATTAAATCGTACTTTTCATTCCCCTCACTGTGGGGGGACGCCCCTTAATGATGACAGAGAAAGAGAAATTCCTCCACTCGGGTCCTATGATACCATTCTGCTGTCAAGCAGGCGTCTCCGTGGACAGAGAATCAAACATGGCTTCCTGCAGGTGGAGTGGCGATGAAGGTCACACCGCAGCTCACAGGAGCAGGGGGAGAGGCAGCACTTCAGAGGAGTCGCCAGCTTTCTCACAGCAAATTAAGTCATCCGTGAAAACGTACGTCTCTTTAGCATTGCGTAAACGTTTGGCCTCGATCGGGCCGTTAGCCTGCTTCGTTTCGTATTCCCGCCATTTTTGTAATGTTACGACTTGGCCACCAGTCGCGATCTCTACCGCACTTTATCGTAATCTATACCTTGTAAGTATTTTCCCTTTCTTTAAACGGTTTCTTAAAAATAGCTCGCGGCTTGTCGGGTTTGGTTTTCATTGCCTTTGTGTGGCTCTGTCTCCGAGGGGAGCCGATTAATCAGTTTAAAATTGAGCCGTGTTCCTCCAGTCACTCTGTACCCTACTCAGCCTGGCCACTCGATGTTGGCCGCTTCAATGAGAACATTGTACTTATATAAAACACTTGTCAATCAAGCCTTAAACTGTACCCCCGTCACCATTCATCCGTGCGTCCCACATTTATCGTATCTTAGAGTGAACTGATAAGCATTCCCACCAAATGCCTTCCCATAAATATTTAACGTTTAACAACAGATCTAAGATCCATGGAAAATATGGCGACTGCCTTATTGAATAAAATATCTGATAAGTTTACGGTCCACTCACCAAGGCCCCATTTACTTCAGCAAATACACAGCAAGAATAGGAATATATAATATTAATATATATACGCTGCCGTTCAAAAGTTTGGGATCAGTAAGATTTTATAAAGAAGTCTCTTACACTCATCTAAGTTCCATTTATTTATACAAAAATACATTAAAAAAAACAGTAACATAATAAAATATTATTGCAATGTAAAATAACGGTTTTCAGTATACTTTGAAATATAATTTATTTCTGTAATGCAAAGCTGCAGCCATTACTCCAGTCTTCAGTGTCACATGATCCTTCAGAAATCATTCTAATGTTGGAAACAACTGTGCCGTTTTTTTTTTTTTTTTGGAACTTGTGATATTTTTTTACAGAATTCTTTGATAATTAAAAATGTAAAAAGAACAGCATTTATTCAAAATAGTGTGTATTGTTGCAAAAGATTTTGTATTTTTGAAAGCTATTTTGAATCAATGCTGTTCTTTTTAATGTTTTTTCATCAAAGAATCCTGAAGAAAGTATCAAAGGTTCCAACACTGATAATAAATCAGCATATTAAAATGATTTCTGAAGGATCATACGACACTGAAGACTGGAGTAATGGTGCTAAAAATTCAGTTTTGATTCACAGGAATAAATTCTATTTTAAAGTATATTAAAATAGAAAACCACAATTTTAAATTGCAATAATATTTCACAATATAACTCCTTTTTTCTGTCATTTTAATTAGATAAACACAGCCTTTATGAGCATAAAAGTCTTCTTTAAAAAACATTAAAAAGTTTACTGATGCCAAACTTTCGAACGACAGTGTAGGTGATACTATTATATATTAGGAAAATTATTATTTATATTACTATAAATATATTTTAAAATGTAATTTATTCCTGTGATCATAAAGCTGAATTTTCAAAATCATTACTTCAGTCTTCAGTGTCACATGAACTTTCAAAAATCATTCTAATATGCTGATTTGCTGCTCAGGAAACATTTCTTCTTATTATTATAGTGGAAAACGGTTGTGCTGCTTAATATTTCTAATAAAAGTGTGCTACTGTGGGATTCTTTGCTGATTAGAAAGTAAAAAAAAAATACTAATTTAACATTTAACGTAAAAGTCATGTTCAATTTAATTCACCATTGCTCATTAAAATTAGTAACTACTTTACAAAAATATATTATTTTATAATTATTTAAAATAATATAGCATAATGCAATATGTTTTATTTTATATTTATATAAATATTTATATTTCTTACATGCAAATTCACAAAAAAAAATGAATAATGCAATATATAATTAACCTCGTGAATAAATTATCTATAACAAGCCTTATTTACATAGAAAAAGGCAAGACTGTTCTGAAAATAATGATGATGACTTTATTAAAATATTCATGGTGTCATTTAGTACCAGGTTAAGTTATATTAAGGGTGCTCAACGAAAAAGATGCAGTGCACAAAAAGTGGTGCAACTGAATTCACCCCTTATTCTTAATCATGCATTCATTTGTCATCCAATATGACAAAAAATTCTAAATTGTGTCAAAATATTCCCAAACACCTGACATTCTCATTAACTGTTGACCTCCATACATAATTAGAGCAAAACTAGTTCTTTGTGCATAGGTAGGCAGCAGAGTTTGTGTGATTCTCTTTCTAAGCACCCTGCATTGTCTATTCAGGTCAGCGGCGGAGGCACCCGGATGTTGAGGGTGTAATGCGGTGGGATTTAGGCAGGTGAAAAAGTCTGCCAGTGTTCCTGCTGATAGCTGGATAGAGACCTCAACAACACATCCCAAGCTTTGGGAGCATTTTACCATGAGTGTCACTCTTTGTAATGGATTTTCTGTCTCCAAGGGTTTAGTAGTGAGCAGAGGAGACAAGGAAATATGGTAGTGTGTACAGTGTGTACAGAAATGCAATTTCCACATCTTCTTTTGTGATCCCAGGCTGGAAATTAAAGTCATGTGCGAGCCTTACAACATGCTCGCATTAAACGCATTCACTCTTTGTGGTGTACAAGAACAAGTAGAGTTCAGCGACCTTGAACCAAACTTCATTCAGACGTATTGATGATACGGAAAGTAGAGACGTCATCAATGTACTGAATACTTGAATTTCAAAAGGAACACTTGAATTTCATTAACCAGTAAGGACTCATCAATCAATGCTCAGCTAATACATTTTTTTCTTCAACTCCCTTTCCACTTACTGTTAGGCCAACATGCACCGCTGTAGCCTGCCAGGGCTGACTAAAGTGGAAGCCAGAAAGTGTGTGAGCATGTGTGTTTTTAATTTACACTATAGTGTCAGTACAAATTGTCTGCCATTTCTAACCACCTTCACTCAGATCTGAAGGATTATGCCGTGAAACATGGACAGCGTCCTGGATCAGTTAGGACAGAAGCTATGATAGGCATTATCACCCTGTAACATTTACTGTGTGTACTAACCACAGCTTAGATGGGAATTTAATGCTTTGCATAGACTACCAATCGATAGTTTGGGATTTTATTTTATTTTATTTTATTTTATTTTATTTTATTTTATTTTATTTTATTTTATTTTTTTTTTTTTTTCTGTGACAGCCATTATCACCCCATAACATGAGTACTAACCACAACTTAGACTGTATTTTTTGCAGTTTTTTGTTTTGTTTTGTTTGATTTTATTTTATTCTGTGACTGGCATTATCACCCCATAACATGAGTACTAACCACATCTTAGACTGTATTTTATGCATTGCTTGGACAACCAATCGATAGTTTGAGATTACTATTTTTTATTTTATTTTATTTTATTTTATTTTATTTTATTTTATTTTATTTTATTTTATTTTATTTTATTTTATTTTATTTTATTTTATTTTATTTTTCTGTGACATGCATTATCACCCCATAACATAAGTACTAACCACAGCTTTGACTGTATTTTATTTATTGTTTTATTTAATTTAATTTAATTTCATTTCATTTTATGACCTTCATTATCACCCCATGACATACTGTGAGAACTAACCACATCATAGATTGTATTTTATGCACTGCTATAGACTACTATATGCTATATGTTATGTTATTTTATTTTATTTTGTTTTACTTTAATTTCATTTCATTTCATTTCATTTCATTTCATTTCATTTCATTTCATTTCATTTCATTTCATTTCATTTCATTTTATTTTATGACCTTCATTATCACCCCAAAACATACTGTGAGTACTAACCACATCGTAGATTGTATTTTATGCACTGCTATAGACTACTAATCAGTAGTTTGGGATTAGTATTTTATTTTATTATTTAATTTACTTTAATTTTTAATTTAATTTAATTAAATTAACTTTTAATTTAATTTAATTTAATTTAATTTTTTATTTCATTTTATTTTATTTCATTTCATTTTTAACACTGACGTAATAAATATGTCTTGAGTACCAAATCACCATATGAGAATGATTTCTGAAGGATCATGTGACTTGATATTTGAGTCACTAAATAAAATAAAATAAAATACAATAAAATAAAATAAACAGACAGACAGACAGATAGACAGACAGATAGATAGACAGATGATAGATAGATAGACAGATAGACAGATAGATAGATAGATAGATAGATAGATAAGATAAGATAAGATAGGATAAGATAAGATAAGATAAGATAAGATAAGATAAGATAAGATAAGATAAGATAAGAAAAGAAATAAATAAGCATGATGAGCAAAAGAAACTTCTTCCAAAAACACCTGAAAAACTCCCACCAACCCTAGACTTTTTGAACGGTAGTATACGAGGTAACTTTCTAAATCAAGGCCATAAAAGTTGCATTAACGCACAATACAAACAGCAGAAATTCACATGTACTGTAAATACATACTATTTAAAAAGTTACTTCTCAGTTTCCCTAAGACAAACCTCTAAGACCCTTCAAATAAGAGCTGTTTATGTCTGCAGCACTGCGTTTGCGGTAGCAATCAAAAACCAGACCAAGGCCCTCGCAAGGTCTACTGTACAAACTCAAACAGCAGCAGAACACCAGGGAGTGTCCCTGGATGCAAAACAGACCCAGCGTGGAGAACAGGAAATGAAAGCTTAATCCCTCCAACCTTTGACTTGCCTTGGCCTCTTCCATTCACCCAGCGAGCTATTCATCCCATCTCTTCTCCTCATTCCTCTAGGACAGAAAATAAAGAGGAAAAAACACATCTGCGTATGTTTACTCCTCTTAATATCGACGCTAGCCGCAGCAGGTCAAATGAAGCGGCAGCTCCGAGCTCCATTTCCGATCCCTCTTCATTTTATTTTCCAACAATTTATTAAGCAATTAAAATTCTCCTATTACACACTCTTTTATGCTGTCATTTTTTTTAAAGCAGAGCGAAATTATTATACCAAATCATAGCGTAATTATCATAACATTACACTAATTCCCAAAGAAGTATTTAAATTATATGGTTGGTTGATTGCGAGATGAATTAGGGAACCGTTTTTCGACGAGCCTCATCCAAGCCAAATATGGATTAGACCTCGAAACACAGGAAGCTGAGAGGAAAGAGAAACGCATCTTACCCGAGACGTGGAGCGAAGTCCATAAAAAGGTCAAGTAGCTGCCATTAAACAAAAAAATAAAAAGGCAGATCCCTTCTATGCCATCTATCAAGGAAGCGATATCTTGTGGACAAGCGATTCTCACTATAGCATGAGACTGGCATAGTTTTAATTGAATTTAATGCAGATTTGTAGTACACTGGGGGACAGTCTTTGTTAGCTGCTTTCCAAAAAAGGAAAATCCAGTCATAAAAGAGGTATTTTTAAATATCATAAGGTGATTAAGAAGTGTGGAGCTCACCAGAAAATCATTTTGGTGAAATTAGTCATCCGTTTAGGTGGATTTAGACAAGCGCACTTACACATTTACTTGAAGGCACACACAGGCACTAGCAAATACTTCATAGCATTATCGTAGCCAATTACAAATACGCTCTTTTTAACTTAATATTGGCTTTAATGGATGAGGTTAAGCCACATATGAGTAACATAATGGAACGCCTGAGCGCTGCATTGTGGATTTTAGGTGCATTAATTGCGTTTATTGTAAACGAATTAGCCGTCCCGATTAAGAGGGATCTAAAGCGCAACATACACAGCACACCTCGGGATCACGTGGCCGCTTTGTTGGTGTCTCTCTCTCTATACCATATGATGATCTCTGTCCCGGCTCTGTTAGCATGTGGCTGTATGGATGGAAAAACAGAGGGGGAATTGAGAGCTATTCAATGCTCAGTGGGCTTTCGTATTCACTTACACCCCCCATTGCTTATAGAATTGAACGGGGCTTTGATCCCCAAATCTAATTGTTTAGTGTTGCACAAATCAAATAAGTGGCTAGTGGATTGCTTATCCGAGTAAGTTCTCATTTTGGGAGGAAAAACGTGGGCGTACGCGTTATCAATTACGAGCGCGTGCTAAAACAACACGCGCATCTCTAACGATATAAATTATGCTAATGAGCTTGATTAGAGAAACACATTCGATATGCAAAGATGAAGTGGTTATCAGTCTCTCAGGTAAGAACTGTCAAATCCAGCCATGGTCTCAATCCCAGGCCTTTCAAATTTCTACTTTCATCATGTTCTCGAGTGCAGGCGGCTCACAATGGAGAGTGTTTACCCCGGCGTATTCCCGCAAACAGCGGCGGCACAAAAAAAGATTGGTCTGTCTCCGCGCCTGGTGCATTGTGCGGACGTCAGTAAAGGGCTTTTTGTGCCATTGTCCGATGTGTCAGGCGGAATGAGAGGGGGTGTTAAGAGGTGCAAAGATGTGGGAGCACACCTGCTGAGCTGGCCCAAGCAAGCCCTCTTTCTCCCCCACTATTAATTTGTGTTGCTCTGAGAACTCCTTTTGTTGTCACGGAGCTGTTGGTGGCTACATGTTTGAAGTGTCACAAGTGTCAGTCTTTATTACATTCAGCGCGAGGATGGCCAATGAGAGATAGCGAGAACGACGGAGCACGAGAGAAATAAAGGCTAATAATAATAGCCCCCGCTCCAGCCTAAGAAACCTAATGTGTCACGAATTAAGAAAACTTGGCAAGGCTACCTGGGATTGTGATGTTCCGGACGATTTCAGCGCTGGAGGTTGTCACGCTAGCTAATGCCCGACTTTGAGGCTCAATTGTGGCACCATTTGTCAGCGATCATTACCAATGGACTAACATAATTCCCGCCGCTGATTAAAATGTCTTGTAATTTAACAAAGACACAGGATGGATTAATCCACTGCTAACTAACAGAGTTGGGATATTAATACGGCTAGAAGAAGCAGTGCCGACCAAGCCCGTAGACATATTTAGTGTACTATTAAGAGTTGATCTTTTTAATTATTTTTATATTTTCCTCCTTCAACTATTTCCTCAGGATTTACGAGTTTGCACATGAATGTGGGATATACAGTTGAGGTCAAAAGTTTACATACACCTTGCAGAATTTGCAAAAATGTTAATTATTTTACCAAAATAACAGGGGTCATACAAAATGCATGTTATTTTTTATTTAGTACTGACCTGGATATGATATTTTGCATAAAAGACATTTACATATAGTCCACTTGAGAAAATTATAGTTGAAATACTAAAAATGACCTGTTCAAAAGTTTACATACACTTGATTCTTAATACTGTGCTGTTGCCTGAATGATTTTTTTTTTTTTAGTGATAGTTGTGAGTCCATTGTTCATCCTGAACAGTTAAGCTGTTTTTTTCAGCATTTTTGTGTATTTGAACCCTTTTCAACAATGACTGTATGATTTTGAGATATGCAACTATTACAGAACGTTCAAACGCTCAATGATGCTTCAGAAGGAAACACAATGCATTAAGAGGCAGGGGGGTGAAAACTTTTTGAATTTAAAGATCAGTGTAAATTTAACTGATTTTGTCTTCTGGGAAACATGCAAGTATCTTCTGTAGCTTCTGAAGGGCAGTACTAAATGAAAAAATATGCACATCTTCATTCTGTTTAAAAGTTTACACCCCTGGCTCAAATGCATCATGTTTCCTCCTGAAGCATCAGTGAGCATTTGAATCTTCTGTAATAGTTGCATATGAGTCCCTCAGTTGTCCTCAGTGTGAAAAGATGGACCTCCAAATCATACAGTCATTGTTGGAAAGGCTTCAAATATACAAAAATGTTAAAAAACCTAAGAATTTGTGGAACCTGAAGGATTTTTATGAAGAACAGCAGGCAGTTTAACTGTTCAAAACAAAAAAAAAACAGCTGTGGGTCATTCAGGCAACAACACAGTATTAAGAATCAAGTGTATGTAAACTTTTGAACAGGGTAACTTTTATAAATGTAACTATTATTTTCTTATGTGGACTTTATGCGAAATATCTTATTCAGGTCAGTACTAAATAAAAATAAAAAAATAACATGCATTTGTATGATCCTTCTTATTTTGTTAAAATAATTAACATTTTGCAGATTCTGCAAGGTGTGTGTAAACTTATGACCTTAATTGTATAGTATTATTCAAAAGTTTGAGGTCAGTAAGATTTTCTTTTCTTTCTATTTATCCAGCAAGAACCTATTTAATTGATCAGACTGACTTTTGTCACTGTCATTCTTGTTGCTGCTGATAAATAAATTACATAAAACTATATTAAAATAGAAAACTATTATTTTAAATTGTAATAATATTTCACAATGTTACAGTTTTACAATAAAGTCAATGGGGTCCAAAACAGCATTGGTCCCTTTAACTTTTACTGTATGGACAAACAAACTGATTTTATTCAGAATATCCTCTATAGAGAGAAAAAAAAACAACCACTAAGGACTGACACTGAAGCAACAAGACTATCCGTTTTAGAAAACCACATTAGTATATGTGAACTTCAGCATTACAGAATTTGGAGAAGCTCCTGTTTTTGATAAATATGTATTGTCCAGAGTCACAGCCACGCACAAACCCTATTGATTCTTATTTGTTGCTGTATTCACAGACTCGAAAGTGAGAGCCGGTGGAAAATATCCATAATTGCTCTCATCGGCACTTCATTTGGAGCGAGCAATATTGGGAGGGAAACCCGTTGTGACCTTTTGCTTATTCTAATTCCCCGGCAATAAGGCCACACGGAGGTGATCACTGATGCACATAATGGCACACTTACCGATACATGGATCTACACAGAATAGTGAATAGAGAGATGAGACATGGACGAAAATCACGCGCCACTTGCTCCGTGTTCAATGGCGGGTGTTGATGAAGCCGGAGCAAGTGCATTTGGGCTGTTCACCGGAGCCCCATATGGTGTCCCTGGTCCGTGTCATTGGCTTGTTACAATTCTGACTACCAGCCAAGGAACTAGAGTGAGAGAGAGACAGAGAGAAAGAGCGAGCCAGGCCACCAAAGACAGTGCTACAAACCGGAATGGTCCAGGGTCAACAGTACCATAATTACTTTCAAATGTCAGCCTACAATAAAATACAACAGTTCATCTGGCAGAGAGCAAATTAGCTTTGACCATGGCGTAATTACCCTTTCCAGAAGAACCATTAGCAGAGATCAAATCTGCCCGTCCAGTGTTTGAGGAAAGGCCATCAGAGTACACTCCACCTGACAAGGATGCACATTTGCCATTTTGCAAGGTAATTAATTGTCCTTATAATAGAAATTTTTATATTTGACTCTGGAATTGAAAAGTGTAATAACCTGCCAGCTTTATCTTAAAGCCTTAAAACTTTCAAAGACCCATCTTTTGCTTTCAAGGGTGTCTTTCCTTTTTTGACAAGTTGAAAGACTATGAATCGGCCGGGGCAGGATTACTAGTAGTCCATGCTATCCTCCAAAAACCACCATGTAAAACCTGCATATTGGTTATTCTGAAAATCTTATTTTATTTTATTTTATTTTATTTTAAGAAATTAATAGTTCACTATTAACTATGACTTTTTTCCTCAATAAATTCCTAATTTGCTGCTTATTAATAGTTGTAAGGTAGTTATTAAGTTTAGGTATTGAGTAGGATTAGGGATGTAGAATAAGATCATTTAGAATAAGGCATTAACATGTGCTTAATTTCTACTAATAAATGGCTAATATTCTAGTAATATAGATGCTAATAAGCAACTAGTTAAGAAACCGTAAAATAAAGTGTTACCAATGTTTCACCCTCTGTGACCACAAGAGATTTCAAAAACATTTTAAAAATGGTCCGTTCTAAAATCCTCCTTAATTAATGACAACATATTTAAAAAATGTAATTTTGTCTTGTTCATGGCTTCTTTTTTTAGAACACTGAATTATTAAATACAGATAACCTTTCTACTAACCACTGATCAAGTGTATTGACTTCTGCTTCTAAACAACAGCAAAGATAAAGTCTTAATGACTGTGAGGATACACCATTATCCTCCCTGTTAGAAAGTGAGGATAGTGCAGATAGGGCACATTGTCCTGACTGAAATTCTTTAGTTATTTCCGCAGAGATGCAATAAGGTGGATTTCTTTATAAGAAGTAATTACATTCAAAGCACACTTTCCCTCAGTCCAAGCGCACAAAGCAGTGGGCAATGAATAGAGTTCAGAAAACCTGTGTTCTTTGTTCTTGTCATCCTTAAAACTAATTAGAAAATGCCAATCTCCAATTAGCTAATGTGCTTCTGTTGACCTCTCTGACAATGGCCAACGGTTAAGTTTGGGATGATTAACATTTCAGGAACTTCATCCACAGCCTGAAACTTGGTGATGTTTGATATTAGAGAGAGATTACTATGCCGAGCACTCGCCTAAGGTCATCATGTGACTTACACTGGAAGAGTATTACCACATAGTCTACAAAATAATAATGTGGTTAAGGAGAAGAGGGCTGCTTATAACCAAATGTCATACCGTAGTAATGTCAGCACTGGCCAGCTGACGACTAAAACGAGTGCTGTTACCATCTTTTTAGTGGGAAATGTCACAATTGACACAATTACATGCTACATCTTCCCTGGCAATATTCCATATCATGTACCCTGTATTTTCTTTCAGGAATTAAAGGGTTAGTTCACCCCAAAATTCTGAACAACAACAACAACAACAAAAACTCATCCTCATGTTCTAAAATACTATTACTATT
Source organism: Labeo rohita (assembly GCF_022985175.1). Lineage (NCBI taxonomy): Eukaryota > Metazoa > Chordata > Actinopteri > Cypriniformes > Cyprinidae > Labeo > Labeo rohita. Next base: position 16,855,341 of record NC_066873.1, read on the forward strand.
TTCAAATTATTAAATACATGGACTATTTTAACAATATCCTTGGTACCTTTCTGGGCCTTGAACGTGGTAATTGCATTGCTGTCTATGCAGGATCAGAAAGCTCTCAGATTTCATAAAAAATATCATAATTTTGTTCTGAAGAAGAATGAAGGTCTTACATGTTAGGAAGACATGAGGGTGAGTAATTAATAACAGAATTTTCATTTTTGGGTGAACTATCCCTTTAACTCACCAACTTTGCTTCAAGTAATTTGGAGTGGTTTCTCATAAATTCCATAAAAAAAGTAACAACAGTAAAAGAGTACTTGAATATAGACAACAATTAAATTGCTAAATAAAGAGAAATATGAAGTGTAATAATGCAACCTGCAATCAAATGACACAAACTGTAGCATCTCACAGTTGTCAAGCTGTAGCGTTTTTTACACAAGTTGTACATTGTTTTAAATTATTTACATTATTTCCATAAAATTTTTACAAAAGTGGTCAATTCAGTAAGTAATACTTCAAATTTGCCTCCAAAAAAGGCACACATACACAACAACTAGCAATTTTTGTTGGCACTAGATGTTTTTAATAACCGTGCATGAAATCAAACTTCTAATGGTTACTTTTAAGATGTCATACTGTATTAACAAAAACAAGCAGCTTAAAATGTAGCCAACTACTTTTGCCATTTTCAACATAACTAGTTACGATTTCTGAAGGTTGCTTAATTGACTCTTTGCAGGGAGTTTAATCGACAGGCAATTTGACCAATAATAACGCAGAATCTGCCATTTTTGTCAGACAAACAAACCAGACAGGAGAGCCGATTAATGTCAGTGGACTTAAACTTGAAAACAAGATACTTTCTGATGCTCATTCATGTATATTTTGTGCTATAAGCAGTAGTAGAAGTGGAAGAGATGATTGGTTCACAAGTCGTTTAAACTGAGGCGCTACATGACACGTTACAGAGCCACACAATGGTATTTTTTATTTGCACTTCTTACAAAATTTGTAAGCTGAGAGCTTTGTAAGTGAACAGTATTGCAGTGTTGTCAGTTTCCTCTTTGCTCTGCAGTGTATTTTTCACTGCATGAGAAGATGATGTCTGGTGTGAGAGTGCATGGCTTAGCATGACATAGCAAAAGTAATGAAGGGGACCAGTTCAGTCAAATAAAACTTTTACCTTTAACGTGTGAGGGAAGATTGCCACAAACTGGAATACATTATTCATAATACCAAGTGGGCGACTCACAAGCAAGTTGTGGGTTCGCTGAGGCACTGCGTCATCTAACGCGACTACGGTAGACTGAAAAAAAAACATGCAACCTTGCTAAGTAATGCTAAGTAGTTGAAAATATGCCTGTTCAATGATATATCACACACTCCAATCCTCGCAAGATATGCAAATTCACCTCAATACCAGTGCATATGGGATTATGCCCTTATACGGGTACGGCAAAGAGATTAAGACATGACCTGCTTTTCTCACAATACCTGCAAGTGAGGCATGAAGCATCAGTAATGGTGATGAAAGCCATTACGATCAATTTTCGTAAGCCCCTGTGTGTTCAATAACGCATAGGTGCTGCTTATTTCCTGGCCGATTATTACTGTAAATTCCTGCTGCCTTTTGTAGGCTGCTTCCTGGCATGCCGATTAGCGGGGCGAGAGCCGCGTGATGAGAAGAGAGAGAGAGGAGCCGGGCCTGGGAGCCAGCTTTCTCCCGAGCTGTGAATGGAGGATTAAGCTCAGGGAGCCGGGCATGGACAGGTGCCCAGCCGAGATGCGCGGCTTCCCAGGTACGTGCCCCAACTACATCTGGCCCCGTTTCCCCCTCTCACAGTTTTTTTGGCTTTAGCCAAATACCGCTGGGTTGAGACTGTCAGAGGAGCTCCTGAGTTGGCAGCGGCCACCGTGATTAGTCATATTGAATTATGCGTTTCGAAGATGTCCCCGCATCCGACGCGCGCACACGTGCGAGTTTATTTCCTCCCCGAACGCCCCTCGAACCGCTCTTCCTGCGTTTATGTTTCGTGACAAGAAGATGCGGATGTGGGTAAACAGGATTATAGCCACGATTCTGCTGTCACACACATCTCATAATTCGCATGCGTTCCTGACAGGCTTGGTGGCATTTAAAGTTACCTAACATTTGCCTTGGCGTACGCCACAGACCCAGGTGCAAATGAGGGCATCAGCCGGAGGTTCTGGTGAACAGCTACGATCCCGTTTTTATTTTTTTCGCAGGCATTTGACTATCGAATACGATGCATTCTTCACATCGCTCAAGTCACATCGCCGCATTGTTTCAGGCTGTCCAAAGATTACAATCGTCTTCATTAATTTTATCTTGGACATAAACTTTTAATATGCCCACGATCACATGACTTCCAGGGCAGTTTAAATGACTCCAACCTGTAATTACTGATCCAGCACTCAATTAAAATAATTTGATTGAAATTATTCAGTGGTTTTAAATACAAGCCTCAAGCTACATAACAATATTCAGAGCCGTGGCCAAGAACATGTTTTCTGTTCGAGAGGAAAAAGCATGTTCTCATCCATACGATAACAGGAGACATTCTGGGAAAAAAAGAGGAATAAATAAATGCATTACTCTAACTAAATATTTTTACATTGTTCCATAAATGTGGCAAATTTATGCACTCATGCAAAATAACTTTTGCACAGACATGAATTCAATTAATGCACCAACAGTGTGGCAGCAATCACCGAATGCAGGCCATTATGGATTGGGGTGTAACCTCTCTCTTGATAAACAGACAGTTATAAAGCTGAGTGCCACGGTCACTGAACAACTATTAACACCAGCCATGCTGGCCATGCTCTGTTAATGGGCTGCAAAAAAATTATCTCTCGAGCTGAAAAGGCCAACAGAAGGAGATCAAGGTTTATTATGGGCATTATTATAATGGCAAACGAATGGCACCAACTTGGTAGCAGAACTGAGAGAGCAACTATAAACAGAAAACAATGTCTATATTCACTGTATAACCACAGTGAGAGGCTCTTCAGCTGTAATTCAGACAGAGTGTAGCGGTATCTGTCATTGCATTACAGGTTTAAAATAAATTTGATGTGAAAGTAGCCCAGCTTAGCACTGTTTCCTCGTCATGTTTATTTCATGTTTAGTAGAATTAATCGTTTCAGATTCAGCCTTTTACAGGTCAGTTATCACCTCATTCTGTCAGCGCTGAATTAAATAGATATTTGTGGGTTATGTATTTATTTATTGCATCATTCCAGCTTTATGAAAATGCTATGGTCTTAAATGAATCATTTTCTGTGACGCTCTTCAAATATTTGCTTTTTGATATATATATATATATATATATATTTATTTAATTTACAATCATATTAATTGTCTTAAATCGTATAGTTGTCTATTAAAAGTAACAATGGATGGCTTAATTAATGCATGACACAAGATAGCAACAATCATTAACTGGACAAAGGCTTTCCTAGTTTCCTAATCTCCCCTCTTACAGGCAACTAAAGATCTGCCATGCTTATGTGTCACAATGATTTGCTGACTTTTTGTAAGAGTTAATTAGCAAAATGTAATCTCATTAGCTGATGTGATGTCATGAGAATGCAGGCATGCTGCTGTTAACCTAAAGAACCAATATTCATAAGCCACGTTGTGATTTTTACAGTACAACGACGGCAAGACTAGACCAATAAAAAAATACAATATTATGAGTGTGTTATTAAAAAAGAAATTCTCACTTCACTTCAATAATTTCAAAAAAGTAGTATTAAACTTTCATAGACCCATTGAGGTGTCTGAATTTATCTGGATAACTAGCTAAACATTTTTCTCTGTTGCTTTAAATTACATCTCAGTTCGGAAATGGCTGAGGCTTCAAAAGTATGTTTTGTAATTATGATAAAACCTAAATAATACAATACTGTTCATATCAGTCACACCTTAATCTATACATTGTTTAACTATTGAAAACTAAAATAGTATTAATTACACTCTACTTTCTGTCAATGTATGTCAGTGTATGTACACTTCCAGTCAAATTTTTTGAACAGTAAGATTTTTAATGTTTTTTTAAAGAAGTCTCTACTGCTCACCAAGCCTGCATTTATTTGATCCCAAGTACAGCAAAAAGCGTAAAATTTTGAAATATTTTTACTATTTAAAATAACTGTTTTCTATTTGAATATATTTTAAAATGTAACTTGTTCCTGTGATTTCAAAGCTGAATTTTTAACACCATTACTGTTGAATTTTTTTCAGGTTTCTTTGATGAATAGAAAGTTCAGAAGAACAGTATTTATCTGAAATAGAAATCGTCTGTAACATTGTAAATGTCTTTATCATCACTTCTGATCAATTTAAAGCATCCTTGCTAATCAAAAGTATTAATTTATATAATTTCTCCCCCAACCCCCAATTAAAATAAATAAATAAATAATAAAAAATAAAATTACTCCAAGCTTTTGCATGGTATAGTGTATAATGTTACATACAAAAGTTTTTTATTTAAGATAAATGCTGATCTTTCTATCTTTCTATTAATCAAAAAATCCTGAAATTTTAAATAAAAATCTGTTAATTTGCAAAAAAAGTTTTACCCACTGAGGTGGTTTTTAACTTGTGTGAAAAAGGGTTAATGCGAATAATGGGAGATGGAAATGCATTTACCGAATAAATTCCTCCATACGCATCAAAAAATCATGTGACTTTGCGCTATGGGATGGCAAAACCCATCTAACCGGTGGACCGATCTCGTTCCACAGCATCTAAAACGTTGTTATGGTCATTCTGAAATGACTGAGCAAAGTTTGTCATTAAAGTATTTCTGTATAATTGCCTCCCAGAACTGTCTTACACGACCGCATTCCCAAGCAGCAGGCATCCACCTCCAAAAGAAATGATCACATTTATTGTGTTTCGTCTGCTCGCTCTGAGGCGCAAGTAATTTATTATATATGAAAAGTACTATATTCAGTGGTTTCTCCTACTTTTCTTAGTAATAAACAGGGTCAGTTTATCAGGAAGTGACTATTTTGTTCTCTTTGACTTGACTTTGACTTTGACTAAAAATATTTCACAATATTTGTGCTTTTGCAGGATTTTGGATCAAATAAATGCAGGCTTGGTGAGCAGAAGAGACTTCTTTTAAAAAAAAAACATTAAAAATCTTACTTTTTAAAAATATAGACTGGTAGTGTACATTGCAAAAAGACAAAAAAAAAAAAAAAAAAAGAAAGAAAAAAAAGAAAGAAAGAAAAAGAAAGAAAGAAAGAAAGAAAGAACTGAAAAATTACTGGATAATTTTATATATACTGTATACATAACACATATTTTGTCTGGTTTTGATTATTACAGTTTTAAAGATGGTTAAAATGTGAAGTTATCAAATTCAATAAAATGTGTTTTCCCCCAAAAGGCCACGTACACACATATACACAAACCTCTGACAGTTTTAGTAAAGACAATTCTTTACTAAACTAAAGCAATTCCTTTTATGTCATCTACGTTACCATCTATTACACTCATCTTAACTTCCCTAAACAAACTTTTTTACCCTTCTTCTGACCCTTTCTGTCTTCTCTGGCCCTCAGAAACATAACAAAATCAAAGCTAGATCAAATGTGGAGTCAGGGAGGGGAAGAAGGGAGGGTGGTGGTGGTGGGTGGCCTGGACCCTGTCCAGGGTGCTCCAAACCAGCTGGTCCCTGCAAGCAGCACCCTGATCTGGGCTGCTTCTAACCGCCAGCCAACACACAGCCACTCTCTCAGCTTCACTCTTGCAAGTGCACCACAAATTAGCTGTTGAACTGATGCCACAGTACAGCGCTATGGGGACTCCAGACGAAAGTTAGCTAGTGGTTCTTCCAGCATAGTTTTGACCCCACTTCATGCAGCTTACTGGCGGCAGGAACTTCCTGCTCCAATGGCTTCATTTTCAACTGCTGGTTCAAAAGGATTTTACAGAGCTTTCTATACTCCTCCAGACTCACAACACGTTCAGAGTAATATCACAAGAATTTTAAGGAACTGGAAGTCAATCTCTGGCCCTAATATAATGTAATTTTATTATAATTTAAAGACGCTTGCTATTTTGTTGCTTCAGTAAATACTATTGTATTTTATATGTTCTTGTTTTTGATGAAAGACACATGCTGTATTGACATGGAGTAAGCTGTGTTTGTGTTAAAAATTATTTCAACCAGCTTAAGAGAGTCAACTAAGCAATTTGTAGGTTGATTTTCTAGGCAAAAAAAAAAAAAAAAAAAAAGACGTGAAACTGTGCCATTATAGAAAAACCAAAACATTGCTTTAACTATCCGACCAACCTCAGTTTAGAAACGTAACCAATTTTGTGAATTTGAGGTGACCATTTGGTGTTCAATAAAATAAAATAACATAAAATAAAATAAAATAAAAAATCAAATAATATAATAAAACATATTTTTAAATGTTTTTCTAGTGAAACTTACTCTAATAACGTTTTTTTCAGTCATTTTCAGTCGTTTACAGTGTAAATTCTATCATTCTCTGTTTTTTTTAAATATCCTAATGTCATCTAAATTAAATCAACATGCTAATTAGCATCTCATATCATTGCCGCTTCACATACACATACATACAGTATCTGCGATACGTCCCATACCATGACTGAATGTAACAAACTGTCACAGCTGCAGTGGTGATTCATTAGGCACTTGTCACTGAGGTAAGTGCAAAAACAAGCTGCTCACCAAAGACTCTTGATCCAGACATGCTTATGTCATCAAAAGCACCAAGATTAATTAGGCCCTCATTAGATGCCCATCACACAGTGCACGGGTACTACTCATGTCTCTTACATAATGCTTAGCAAACATGTAGCACTGTGCTGTTGGCACTGAAGCAGTTAGCATAATCTTAGCACAGCCTCCAAAGCATTGTTTTGAAGGCGGCTGAGAGTGTTAGAGTCTAGACTGGAACTACATCTAGTATTTTGATTAAAGGAGACCTATTTTGCCCATTTTACAAGATGTAAGTCTCAAGTGTCCCCAGAATGTGTCTGTGAAGTTCCAGCTCAAAACACCCCTTCATTTTGAAAATGCCTATTTTGAGTGGAAGCAAAAACACACCGTTTTCGTGCATGGCTCTTTAAATGCAAATGAGCTGCTGCTCCCCGCCCCCTTTTCTAGAATAAGGCTGTGCCTTTACAGCTTGTACCTCAGATACTCTGCCAAAAAAAACATCTGTTTGGTTTTGATTATCATGTCTATCACTCTGAAATCAGGTGTTTTATACCATATTAGGGCTGAACGATATGGACAAAATTTCATATCTCGATTTTCATGCCAGATATCTCGATATCGATACGATACGATATGACTACGGGTTCGTGTCATAGTGATATGACTACCTGTGTGTACACAGGTACCATGTCTTTTGCAATGTGGTATGTTATAGCGTCTGTAATTTCTTTGTGTCTGGTGGACGTCGACTCGTACGGCGTAACGCTACTGAACGCGTCAGCAATCAAACTTTGCTTTGGCTTATTTTGGGATGACTGAGAAGTCCCCGGTGTTTCTCTCATTGTCATGCACTTTTCATGCAGCACGCGATGGTGTTGTTTCAGGTGGTGAAACATGTTTGTTGTGCTACCTTGCTTAGTCGCAATTTTTGTTAAGCACGACCTGCACAACACGTCACTCTGGTTTACATCGTCTTTTCTGAATCCAAAATACCTCCAAATAATGGAAGATGATTTATGTTTTGGCACCAAGTCAGATTCTGCACTACCACTGGCCGCATTATCTCCTGCACTCATTTTCTTTCTTTTTAATTTCTCTGCTGTCTCTGTAGTGTGTGCGCGCTGTCTTTAGCGGTGCATTCAAGGGCACTCGTAAAACTGATGTTCGTTGTGTGACTGCCAGAGTTGTATGCAGGGCGGGGCGAGCGCGGAGAGGGGAAATCTATATCGTCTATATCGTTGCTTTTTTCGATAGTAATATCTTGAAAGTTCATATCTAGATATAGATACGATAACGATATATCGTTCAGCCCTATACCATATTAGTTTAAACTTCTGATACACGGTTTTCTGAGCACACACATCCAAAGCACGCGCACAGAAAGCGGCTGTCACACGGCATATGAGCGCTAAACTAAGTTTTCTTTCATGTCTTATTGTGCTTAAACTGTCAAATACGCACAAGTTTATGTTAGAAACACACAAGTTACAAAAACAGTCGGTTATGTCTGTGAAGGTAAACAGCTGGGAAAGAAATTGCATGTTTATATTCGATCTGTGTGGCAGCAGTGTAACATACAGTAAATAAATTAATAAATCCACCACTCTTTTGTCTCCTCTGAGGCTGGGACTCTAAATAGTGTTCTGTGCTCATCTGTGCAGCGAACGATAGAACAGTTAGCATGCTTTGCTCAAACTTTTGCCATGGCATTAGAACTGATACACAATTGTCGCTTGCGAAAACAAAATGGCGGCGCTGTGGGTGGAACCGTGCAGATTAAGGGGTGGTAATATTATAATAAAATCCACTTTCTACGTCACAGGGGGAGCAAAATCTGAGTGGTTTGTTTTTTTCACAAGCTTGCAGAGAAAGGCTTACCAAAAAAATGTACTGGGTTGTTCTTTTTCATGTTTTCTGGTTTGGTAGATGCACTGGGGACTTAAAGCACTTAAACATGGAAAAAGTCAGATTTTCATGATATTTCACATTTATATTAATGTGAGGAAACATACGTGGGTAGCTCATTTCCTGGTAGTGGAGTCAAATAATATTGCTACATTTTTCCACATCAAACAATAAAAAAAAAATGAATCTTTGCTGAACAAAAATCTTTTTTTTATTTCTTTTATATATATATATATATATATATATATATATACATAGAAAGAAAGATTTTTATTCAGCAAAGAAACATTAAACTTATCAAAAATAAAAGACACTTAGAATTTTACAAATTATTTACAAAATATATATAAAAAATATAAATTAATATAATAATTAAATTAAATCTTCGCTGAATATATATATATATATATATATATATAAAGAAAGAAAGAAAGAAAGAAAGAATTTTATTTATATATATAGAAAGATTTTTATTCAGCAATAATAAAAGACATTTAGAATTTTACAAATTATTTTTATTTTAAAAATATATATAAAATATAAATTAATATAATAATTAAATTAAATCTTTGCTGAGCAAAAAAAAAATCTTTTTTATTTCTTATATATATATATATATAAAGATTTTTATTCAGCAAAGAAGCATTAAACTTATCAAACATAAAAGACATTTAGAATTTTACAAATAATTTTTATTTAAAAATATATATATAAAATATAAATTAATATAATAATTAAATTAAATTAAATTAAATTATTAAATTGCATTTAAAAGACATGAATTCCACAATGAATGAATGAATTAATTTAATTTAGTTTAAATATTTTTATTTTTAATTTTAGTATATTTAATATTTTCAGTATTGATAATAATATGAAACGATTCCTGAACTCAAAATCTGCATATCAGAATTATTTTTAAAGGATCATGTGACACTGGAGTAATGACAGCTGAAAATGCAACTTTGCCATCACAGGAATAAATTAAAAATGTAAATATTTAGACTAATGGAAAGGAGGGAAATAATACAAGAAAATATGATCTCTGAATCAAATGCCAACATTTGGAGGGCCCACCACACTTGACCAAAGAAGTGGCTCTTATCCACAGATGAAGAGAGCGAAAAAGTGAAAGAGCAAAAGAAGGACACAAACTTTGAGGAAAGAAAGGGGAGAAACAAATGCAATGTAGAGCATAACTGCACCTTTTCACTCCTTTTCTCTCCTTTTATTCCTGGCTCTCAATTCACCTGTTTCCAAATAACTCAGAGACAATAAATAAGATTAACTCCTAACTATGAACAAGAGCTGTTTCGCCCACTAATACACAAAGAAACTGAGGCAAAAAAAACGATGAGAGGGTTGGCAGCATTGTCCTGAGCCACTTAAATCTTATTTCCAATTCACTAAATGTGTTATTTGACTTGGCAAGTGATCTGGTATGTGTTGTAGGCCAGCAGGATACCTAATCATAGGGACACCAAGTTTGCGGGCAGTGTTAGCCTCAGCTTGTGACCTTAAGCTAAGTGGGTGGTTCGGCCCACAAGAAAATACGAACAGAGAGAGGAGGAGAAAAAGAAAAACAGTGAATAGCATTAACCTTTGCTTGAAGTTCAGGACTGATTTTCGAATCGCCCTCTGTGCACAAATCCAGCAAGGGGAAAAAGTAGAAACTGAAAAAATGAGAAAGAAAAAAAACGTTTAAAGAAGAGCAGGGTGCTGCAAAAGAAGTTAGCACAGCCTGGCAGGGTTCTGTCTGTGGACACGGACGTGCAAACATGGACAGGACTAGTGTTTTCATTTTAAACATTTACAAATGGACCTCTTAAATGATGGCCTGGAGTTATACAGCAATATCAAATTATGGCTGTAAGAGAGGCAATGTTTTTAAGGACCTGGAAAATCAAATAAAATGGCTCAGTGATTGGCTCAAAACACACAACCAATTTTCCCCACTTATCTTAAGCAGTAAATCCACAATTTATGAGCTCATATGTCAATTTATGTACCTCTGAGAGAACAAATATGATTTATTGGCCTCCATTTCATGCCAGAGTGATAAACCAGCAAAAGGTGATGGGGAAATATAGCACAAGCTGTATGTCTGTGCAGTAAACAGAGTGAAAAAAAGCGCTTAAAGAACCAGACAGCAATTACCCTTCAAAATGTAATGCAGCTTAAAATACTTGACTAAAAAATAGGAATATTGAGTGGGAAAAGCCCCATTTAATAAAAAAAAAAAGCCCCTCAAAAATGACACATTGGCATTAAATCAAAACAATGAAACAAACCAGTGCACTATGGCCCTTGCCAAAGTAGATATAAATAATATCAAACATCCGAGGAATGTAGGAAGCAAAAGATAATTCCCACTGCCCTGTGAGGGGGAGGAGGAGAAAAAAAAATCCCCAAAAAATTATAAAAGAAGTAGTGATAATGCCAAGATTGGAAGATTAATTCTGTGGAATGGTTATGAGAAACACTGGCAGTGCCTCAAGGGTCAGTTCTGGCGGCTCTTGGCAGAAACCCTTGCGATGTGGTTTGAAGGGAGATCGTTTTACATCCTACCTCTGCCTGTAGGGACAGACCATTTCCTCTTTCCCACTATAACACGAATGTACCTTTTCCATGCATTTCTATCTTTGATCTATGATATATTACTCACTAGCGAACGTAAACAAGCAGTTTGTTGTAAAAAATTATTGTTTCCTGTTGTTAAGATTTAACAGTATTAGGCTCATTGGAATATCTATAAGCTGCGTTCTGGTTTGAGCCTCTGTATTTGCCTCAGACTGCAAGTTTGCTGTTGCTCTGTATTATACTTTTTGCACTGAACGCATAAATATATATCAGATTTGTATTCAGAATGTTCATAATAACTAAATATTCATATGATTGCAAATGCATTAAACTTATTAGATGAGCATGCTCATTACACAACTCACAGTGAGAGAGATTTCAGCACTGCACTTTTATTTGTACCACAGAAAAAACAGCCAACACACCAGGTGGCATTCGCTTTTCATTGCAATTACTGTATGTATATATAATGGGACTATACACAGTCAGTGCATGTATACACATACAGTATTCTGAGCAGGACATACTTCCACATTCAATGGCAGCATAAACTTACTTCATATGGATCATCATGTATGAACCTAGAACGAACTTTTGTTCTTGTTCATTTCAAACAAATGAAGCTGTCGCTTTGTAGCGATTAAAAGAAAAAAAAAAGACTGCTATATTGTTTAATTTCCTTTGAGCTATTTGGTAGCATTAAACAACATTTGAAAACTAGATTAAAACTACATTCACATACCTAAATATGATAATAGTTTGGTTAAATTATTGCACTCTTTTTTAAGTGGTAGATTAAAATAAACCATTTAAACAAACTGGAAATGTAACATACAAAAGTGATGTTCAGCATAACTTTTTGGAAAAGTCTGCTTCTTATAGAATCCCGTTTCCGCCACAGAATGAACAAAAATAAATAAATAAAAAATAGAGACTTTTTATCACACAATTCCGAGTTTTTTTCTCACAATTGCGAGTTTACATCTCACAATTCTGACTTTTTTTCTCAGCATTGTGAGATATAAACAGAACTGCAAGTTATAGAGTCAAAAATGTGAGAAATAAACTCACAATTCTGACTTTTTTCTTAGAATTGTGATATACTTTAAACAGCTTGAGTTATAAAGCTGTTACTCAACTGTTTTTAACATAACTACAATAATAATAATGAATGTTTTTGAGCAACAAAACAGAATATTAGAATGATTTCTGAAGGATTATGTGACTGGAGTAATGATGCTAAACATTCAGTTTTGAAATCACAGGAATAAATTACATTTTAAAATATACTCAAATAGAAAACAGTTATTTTAAATAGTAAGTAGTAGAAACTTCTTTAAAAAAAACAAAAAACTTTTGACTGGTAGTGTATATCTCACAGTTTGGAGGATAAAAGTAAAAATTGTGAGATATAAGCTTGCAGCTGCGAGGAAAAAAGTCAGAATAACAAGATACAAACTTTCAATTCTGAGAAAAAAGTCAGAATTATGAGTTTATTTCTTGTAATTCTAAAAAAAAGTCAGAATTTCTAGTTTATTTCTCACAATTGTGAGTTTACATCCTGCAATTCTGACTTTATAACTTGCAATTGTTTATATCTTACAATTTTGAGAAAAAAAAAGGGAAAATTGTGAGATTATTTCTTGCAGTTGTGAGTTTATATATCCTACAACTCTGACTTTATAACTCGTTACTGAGAGTTTGTATCTTACAAACTTGCAACTGCAAAAAAAAGTCAGAACTGCAAGATATAAACTTAGAATTGCCATTTTATTTCTTGCAATTGCAAGCTGATATCCTATGACTCATAATTTTCACAATTAGAAGTTTATATACTGCAATTCTGACTTTATAACCTGCAATTGAGAGTTTCTATCTTACAAGTCTAAAAAAAAGTCAGAATTGTGAGTTTATATCCTGCAATTTTGATGTTATAACTCACATTAGTTTGTCTTACAATTCTGAGAAAAAAAAGTCAATATTGAGAGATGTAAACTCACAACTAAAGTTTATTTCTCACAATTATATATCCTGCAATTCTGACTTCTTAATTTGCAACTGTTTATATCTTACAATTCCAAAAAAAATTTAGAATTGTGAGTTATTTTCTCGCAATTGTGTTTCTCACAATTGAGAGTTTATATCTTACAGTTCTGAGAAAAAAAGGGAAAATTGTGAGTTTATTTCTTGCAACTGCTAGTTTATATCCTGCAATTCTGACTTTATAACTTACAATTGAGAGTTTATATCTTACAATTCTAAAAGAAAATGTCAAAATTGAGAGATGAGATGTAAACTCGCAAATAGAAATGCAAAAAAAAAAAAAAAAAAAAAAAAAAGAAGTCAGAATTGCGAGATACAAAATTGCACGTTTATTTCTCGCAATTGAAAGTTTATTCTTGGAAAATGAAAGTTTATTATTATGTCCTGGAATTCTGACTTTACTGTCAAAACTGTGAGGCTGTGAAATAAAAAGACCATTTTTGACAATTAGTCAAAAATGATTATTATTATTATTATATTATTATTATTATTTTATTGTATTTTTTTTTTTTTTTATATTTTTACTCTGTAGTGGACATTGGCTTACATAGCTTGTTACTAAATAAGCTACTTTGTAGTGTAACAGCTTTGTAGTGAAGTTGCCATTTTAGTTAGTTACTTCTCTTCACTGTGCCAAACTTTGTCATATCCTACGCTAACTTTGATTACTTGCAACACTCACTCAACTTTGCTGTAAACAGCTCACGCTTAACACACCATTATAAACGTTCTGATAAATCTACACAATCAGTCATTCTGCAGCCTTATAGGCAGCAATTATGCACATGAACATTGTCTAATAATAAACGTATCAGAGCTGTCTACACGCCAGTGAAGTTAAACCTCAAAGTACGTCTCTGACACAGTTCCAGCTCTGGAATCTCAATCTCTTCCCAATCCAGCCAGCTGCTGCCAGTCAGGGATGAGGGAAGCGCCTGGGTTTGTTGGTTTAGTGAAGCCCACCGACAGACCCCCCCCCTAGAGACTACAGGTTCTCCCCAGCCCCGTAACAGTCTGATCCACATGGCTGCACAGGCAATCTGTTTTCTATATTACTAGCTGGTATCACTGTACTATGCACTATAAAACAGCAATTGGGCAGGAAATTAAGTTAGGGGATCGGTATTTGGCAGAGGCGAATCAGGCTGTGGTCTTTCCCTCCGCGTACAAGGATCATTAAATATCACATAAGTTTGTTGATAAATTTCCATCAGCTTCCCCTCGCTCATGTTTCTTTCCTTTTTTTTTTTTTTTTCCTCCTGTTTGGTTTTTTGTCAGCGCGCATGGGAAACAAAACATCCTAATGGGTATTTGAACAGCTTGAGATGTGTCGGCCTGGGAACTCACTTTCCTGTGACAGTAAAGGCTGGCTGAGATTTTAAACCTCTCAGTAGCTAAATATGGAAGTGTCTCTCTCTTCCCATGGCTTTCCATCCTACAAACAAATACAGGACAAACTCTCAGCCTAACTAAGCTTCTTTGGATTAACAGATGTGGAGTGTCTTTCTCTCTCTCAATCTCTCCCCCTCACTTCCTGTTTCTTCTTCCCATCACCCACTCCCTCTCTACCATTTGTTTTTGCTCCATCTCTCTCACCTCCTTTAGTTCCAGCCGAGAGAGATAGTTTCCGTTGGAGAGAGCGAGTGGGAACTCTCTGGTTTGCATGTGGTGTAAGTAGAATGAGTGACAGCGTGAGCTTCGGAAGAGACTGGGTTTGTTCAGAGCAATTCAACATCCAGTTCACATCTCTGAGTGTTCGTGTCAGATTGAGGGAGCCGCTTCCTCGGCTAGAAGCAGCTGACAGTCGCTTTTCAGCGCGCTGCTCATTATTTCTGCTGTATGGAGCAAGTCATATTGTTCAGCTTCATTTGTTATACAAACAAAACGCGTGTTTAAAAATGAAACAGCTTTTGCTGTGAAATTTCTGCTTCTAACCATCCCATGAGGTGATGTTCTTCTGTATTACTGTTGGGACAGAGCTATACGGTTTTAGATGTATTTACATACAGATTTCCTACCTATAAAATATTAAAAATGGCCATCACCCATAAAGAAAACATGACGAAGGACTGGTGGAAATGTTAAAGAAACATTTCCATTCTCATTACCATAGATTGTTTTTAACTTCGTTGATTGTTGCTAATGAACATACTTTTTTTGTATGTTTACTTGTATAAAGATAAATTCACGTTGTTTTGCTGCTGCCAGTCACAAGTCACGCTGACTGTAATATTAACAGTAGTATGTCAAACTGACATGAATATTTGATTCCATTTCAGTCGGGACCCAGAGGAGATTGTGCCATTTTGTATTTTTGACCAAATCTAACAAGTAAAATATTGTTTCTTTTCTTATCTTCTTAATCATAAAGCTAATTATCATCCTAATAATTAACCTCGAATTTGGTTTAATTTTTAGGCTGTTTAAATTTGTCTGACTCTAATTATAAAAGTAATAAAATGGCCTAGATCTTACTGAACAGTTCACAGAAGACAGAAAGGAGTTCATTCCTAGCAATGTCAAAGAAAATGGTAAAATACTTTCTATGTATGGTGTTTCTGACTCAGTATAAAATAAAAATGTGTTTGTGAAATTGTGTTTTTTTTATACTTCACAGACATAATTTACATCTCTCATAATTACAACTTTATATATCACAATTGTGATTTTTTTTAATCTGGCAGCTGAAATGTTACATCTTAAAACTGTGGCTTTATTTGTCTTAATTGTGACTGTGTAGTATCATTTTAGTACCACTGAGATACTACTGTAGCTTTATTAATGTTTCAAATTTATTTTTATTTTTGCATTTTTTTAACATACTTAAAGTAGTTTTGTTGAGCTTGCCATTTTTATTATTATTATTTTAATATGTCTGTAGTCTATTGTTTTACTTAAGATTTGTGTTATATTCTTAAATGTAACTTTGTAATACTATTATTTTAGTATAACTAAGATGCTACTTCAGTTTTTATTAAAAATAGTTTTTATTTTTTCATTTGTTCATTTTCATTTTACTAAAAGTAGTTGTATTGAGTTTTGCCATTTTTATAAGTTTTTTTTAATTAGTTTTTATACATTGTTTTATTAACATTTTTATTTTAATACAAATTCAACTTAATCAACATTTTTATTTTTTAGTTTATTTATTTTATTTTTAGTTAACAGTAATAATCCTGACTCACAACTCTTACCTCAATAAGATACTTTACATAAAAGACATATAGTCCACAAGAGAAAATAATAGTTGAATTCGTACAAATGACCCCATTCAAAAGTGTACATGCACTTGGCTCCTAATACTGCGTTAATACACAAAGCATTAAGAGCCGGGGGTGAAAACTTTTTGAATTTAAAGATTAGTGTAAATGTAACTTATTTTGTCTTTTGGGAACCATCTAAGTATCTTCTGTAGATTCTGAAGGACAGTACTAAATGGAAAAAAAGATATTTAGGCAAAATAAGAAAAATGTACACATCTTCATTCTGTTCAAAAGTTTACACCCCTGGCTCCAAATGCATTGTTTTTCCTTCAGAAGCACCAGTGAGTGTTTGAACCATCTGTAGTAGTTGCATACGAGTCCCTCAGTTGTCCTCAGTGTGAAAAGATGGATCTCAAAATCATACAGTCATTGTTGCAAACACACAAAAATACTGAAAAACCAAAGAATTTGTGGGACCTAAAGAATATTTCTGAAGAACAGCGGGCATGACTTGTGAACAACTTCACTAAACAAAAAAAACACAGCTGTGGATCATTCAGGTAACAAGACAGTATTAAGAATCAAGTGTCTGAATTGGGTCATTTTTATAAATTCAACTTAACTCAGCTTAACATGCAGACAAACATGCAACAGACACTAATGAAAAGTTGAAAATCATCTTAGAGAGAGAGAAAAAAACATATTTTTTCAAATGATGACAGCCAATATGTTGTTTTGGACCTTACTGCTTTCCATTGTATAGACAAAAACGGTTCAAAATAGAATCAAGGTCAAAGGTTTGGAACGACGTTAGGATGAGTAAATGACGACATTTCATTTTTGGGTGAACCATTCTTTCAAGGTAGAAGGTGTTAAAGCAGAACTACTCTACCTCGACAATACATAGGAAAGTGAGAAAAAGAGGGTGAGGCTACGCTGATGCTGTAGCTTATTTCCTTTCAGGTGAAACACGCACACACACACACGTACGTACAAGTACACAGCAGCCCCGTTAGGCCAGGATAGTGCAACCAGCCAGCTGAGATAAGGAAGCAAACAGGGGATAAATCCCAGCAGAAGCAGGGTCTTGATGGACAGACAGGCCACCATTAACAATGCCTGGGATTGTGAGAACAGTACACTGATGGAGAGATACCCTGGCATTTGGCAGCCGTGAGAAGTGGCCCTTAAAGATTTCACACTTCCAATTTCTGTGAATTATCAGCCATCTTCGACCTGTCACTCAGGCTGTCTGGTTAGAGATGCCCAAGCCAGGTCAGGCCCGGTCAGCTTATTGACAAAGCAATCCAGAGGTGATGTACCTCAGCCTGATAAAGCATTAGAGCAAAGGGCCGGGACAAGCAACTACAGGCCAAGTAATGGCCTGCTAGGCTACCAGCCGTGATGACAGAGTTAATTATGACTGACTGCATGTGGGTAAAGTGGGCTGAACAAATGTGGCAGAGACAAAAGGAGCATTACTTGTAATGGAAGACATTTGTATTTTAGTATACTAGACATGCGATTATTGCATTTACGTCTATGTTTATGATTTCCCATCCAAATAGAGTTGTCATTCTTCATATATTAGGGCCCTATGATATCTGTGATGTGGAAAATGTGGACAGAATCCAGTAACAAAAATGGAATTTACACTATAGCACAGAATGTCACGGAATTCGCTAAAATTTGGATAAACAAATCAAAAGTAGGTCAGTACACTTACATCAAATTGCGATATAGACTAGGGTATGTTCATTTTAAACTGCAAAAATACATCTTAAATTTGAATCATGCATATTCTGCTTGTCTCTGTGTGAATGAATGGCCCAGATGCGCAGTTTCGTTTACTACATACAAACTGAAGTGCGCGTGATGCTCGCAGTTTTCAGCCTCTGCTGCCTCAATATATGAGTACATGAACACATAAAAATAATCTCCAGAACTGCTCTGAGAGTCACTTCATGTGCATTTTATCCATTTCTTTTGAGAAGAACTATCGACATATCATATACACACAAAAACTTAATTGTCTTCACAGCAGCCAATCAAAATAAAAGTTTGGCAGAAATGTAATAATAGTACTACTATTACTACTAATTATTATTATATAATTGATGGGGAGAGGGGGGATACTAGAATTTATTCACCATAAAAATGTAAATACACTACACAGTATTTTTGATAAATAAATAAATAAATATTTTGATGCTTTTGATTATTAAAATGTAATTAAACCATTACAATGGATTCTACAAAATTAATGGAAAACAGAATTTTGTAAAAAAAAAAAAAAAAATACTATTACTATTACTAAATTACTATTACTATTAAAATTACTGTTGAATAAATTACTATTAAATTGTGTAAGTTTCATTATTTAATTAGACATGTTTTTTGGTGTGTGTGTGTATATATATATATATAGCTTTTAATAAATTACTATTGTATTGTGTATGTTTCATTATTTAATTTAATTATTTTTGATGTATATCTGATGTATTAAAAAAAAGAGTCTAGAACAATTTTAACGGAAAGAAAAAGGAATTGGGGAAAAATAAAACTGATTTCATTCAATATCATCCATTGGGATCAGTGAGATTTTTTTTTTTTTTCCTTGAGAGAAAGCATTTTATTCAGCAAGGATGCATTAAACATTAAGAAAATATTAAGCAACACAAGCATTTCAGCATACATAATAAGAAATTATTGAGTATTGAGCACCAAATCAGCATATTAGAATGATTTCTGGAGGATCCTGTGACACTGGAGACTTGAATGCCTGCTGCTGAAAAGTTATTTTAAATAATATTTCACAATATTACTGTTTTTAATGTATTTTGAATAAATTCAGCCTTGGTGAACACAAGAAAAAAGGTAAGAAAAATTCTTACAGATGACAGACTTTTAAATGGCAGTTGTTTCATTTTGGTTTAATTAACTATCATTTCTACCTGCTTTCCCCAAAATAACCAAGCACTGTTTGTCTTGCATCTCTCTCTCTGTCTCTCTCCTATGTTCTTTCACTACCGACTGTTCTGCCCATCTTACTCTTTTTACTTCTTAGTCGTTCCTCATCTGCGTCCTTAAAGTTTTTTTTTCCCTCTATTTTTCTCTCTAAGAGCCCTAATGGTCTCTCTTCATACCTACTTGTCAGAATTAGACATTTTTTTTTTTTGTTCTAAAAGGAGGGAATTAATTTCTATGTGTGTCCTGCTTCAGTGACTCTTAGCTCTCTTTAAGACTTTTTTCATTTAGCTCTCTCTTTCTCTCTTGTTTCATCTTCACTTCTCTCCGTGCCACATTCTACTCTCCTGGTCTGCAGTAGATGATGATTAGACTTGCCCTTGTGTTGTGTTTTTTTTTTTTTTCCATTAACTGATGACAAATGCTGTTCTAGGTAAAGCTATAGATGTGAAGTGTGTGCATCTTTGTGTATAGCCGCATTTGTGATGGGACATTATTATAATTGCAGGTGTAGGTCACAACATGAAAGCATAAATGTTAGGTTCATTGATGAAAATTGAATGTTTGGTTGTATTTTTACTGATTGCAGTATGCATATTTCTGTATATGTACTCAAGTATATTTCTTCCCAAAATCATCTATAATCTGGAACAATTCCAACACTGCAGACACCTCGACAGACATTTTCAGTATCATAAAACAGTTTAAGTATCTGTGTTGAAGTAAAAATGTCAAAGATCACTTTCATCTCTGTCGACTATTTTAAAAAAAAAAAATAATAATCCCATCTGCGATAATGGCCCAATTCATGAGGAACACATTCACAGCACATATTTTCCATAATTATTCATACTGAAGTCTAGATGAAGGACGACTTTATAACTGATGCTTTAAAGTCATTAAAACATACAATATACTAATATTATTAAAGCCTTTCTTTCATTATCTGATGATTTGGAAAGTGTTTTTAATATTAGAATGTGCAAATAAAATATAATTACTCACACAAAGGGAGTGTAATAAACTTAGTTTGTATTTCTAGTTTAATTGTATCCAACTTGATTAAGTTATACATTTAATTGCAATGGGTAAAAACTGCTAATATGTCAAAGATATTTGGGCAAGGTTTTGCCAAAGGCTACACATTTTTGGAATAATTTTGCAAAAAGCGTTATAATTATCCCCGCTCTCCTTTACTACATCAGGGATTATTTTGGCACTGAAAGATCCCCATCATAAATTCATGCTCCATTTGAATAGAATCGCTGCACCAAACAATCCACTTTTATTGGTCTACTTAATACAACATTACACTTTTAATAAGGATAGTAATAGCTAGCATTAGTTACATAGCCTGAGCGACTTCGCTGGAGCGTTGTATTAAAAGGATTGATGGGCCAGCGTACCAAATTAGAGCTGGGTCCCCCAGATGCAGGCTAACGCTAAGTGCTAACAAATGGCCACACTCACGGGAGGTTGTGGAAAGGTTGGAGCTTTTTTTCCAGAGTGGAATGGAGTTGGGGTGGGGATGGAGACATACGTCAGACGGGCAGATGGAAGCATTCATCAGAAATCGGTGTGCCGGAGTGACTTTGAAGTCCTCTAGTGAGAGGTGAAAGAGAGAGCATGGCCTAGACCTCAGTGTTTATGTAGCCACACTGTGGGTGTAAGAGTTCATAATGAAGGATGGTGACATATGGAGCTGTCTGATTACACTCACACTGAGAAAGTGTTTGTGTGTGGATGTTTAAGTATGTGCATTACTTTCAAACAAGATTTAACATACAGGGAACTTTTTTGAATTCAACTGTATTCAAAGACTACTGATTAAAGAAAGAAAGAAAGAAAACACCTTTGGGTTACAGTGATGCACTTGCAATGGAATTAACACTGATAAACTGAAAACAGTGAAATGGTAACACTTCACAACAAGGTTGATTAGCTACATTAGCTATTAACTACATTAGTTAACATGAACTAAGAATAAACAAAACTTCTACAGCATTTATTAATCTTAATGTTAATTTCATCATTTACTAATGCTTTATTAAAATTGACATTAGTTAATGCACTGTGAACTAGCAATGAACGCTGTATTAACGAACATTAACAAATTTATTATTATTATATTTTTACTTGTTTTTGTTTGTCTATTTGTTCTTCTTCTTCTACCTAATTATAATGATAATAATTTTATTATAATTTTACTATTTTATTATTATTAACCATTAAAGGTATTAGAAAACAAACAGTCAGTAAAAATACAGCCCAATACTATGTTAGTATGAAGCAATTTTCTCTAATTATTTTTCACAGGTCTTTTACCAGTATTTTGAATTACACAGTTATGCATTTTTTGTTTTTTAGGGTTGAGGGAAATGTCTGTAAACATAATGGAAAATGCTATTTTCTGTCAGGACATTTTGCATTTTTTAACTTTTTTTTTCTTGTATTGAAAGACTTTTGAAAGTCCAAAAATCCGAGACCACAAATAAAAATGGTTATACAATTTATGGTCCCACTTTGTATTAGGTCACCTTAACTAGTATATTGTTACTTTTAAATTTAGAATTTGATTGAATGCACATGTGCACACATGTTTTTACAATGCACTTAATTAAAAAAAAACAAACAAACAAAAAAAAACGCATGTCATTACATATGTACTTAATAATTTATATCCTTGTGAAAAAAAAAAATAAAATAAAAAAATAATATATATATATATATATATATATATATATATATTTTTTTTTTTTTTTTAATACTAAGTGTACTACAAATACATTTACATATATATACAGTACTGTGCAAAAGTCTTAGGTCACTAGTATTTTCACCAGCTAAAAAATGGTTTAAAGTAAGTTATTTCTATCTTTTGCTGTAGTGTGTCAGTAGGAAACATCAGTTTACATTTCCATTTCTGTTTGCCATTAATTGTAATAATCTAGTGAGATTTTTGTTTGCACAGGCAGTCTGACAACAGCCAGTGCTCCACACAGACATCTGATCTCACCATCATCCAGTCTGTCTCTGGAATGACATGAAGAAACCGAATAACTGAAACAGATTAAAAATCCAGAAGAACTGTTTCAACATCTCCAAGATGTTTCAAATAACCTACCTGCAAAGCTACCTGAAAAACTCTGCACAAGTGCACCTAGGGCAAAAGCTACTTTAAATGCAAAGGATGGTCACATCAAATGCTGATTTATTTTAGTTAATAGAAGTTCATTGATAAAGGAAATCTATTTATGACATTGTTTTTGACAGCATCCTCATTTTATGTGCCTAACTGCCTAAAAATTTTAACAGTACTGTAGCTTTGTAGGTGTAGGTCTCTTAAAGCATCTTGGAGATGTTGCCACAGTTCTTCTGGATTTAGTCTGTCTCCGTTTTTTCTGTTTCTTAAGACAGACTGGATTGAATGATGGAGAGATCAGATCTCTGTTTGCACAAGGAGTCTGACAACAACCTGTGCTCCATACAAAAATCTCACTGGATTATTATAATTAATGGCAAAATGAATGTTTAGAAATGTTTAGAGGTGTTAAGTTTAGGTATTGGGTAGGATTAGGGATGTAGAATATGGTTATGCAGAATAGGTGCTTTATAAGCACTAATAAACAGCCAAAATGCTAGTAATATGCTAATAGTAGTTAACAGTGTGAATTGGTCCCTATGCTAAAGTGTTACCGGAACAACTAAATTTGTACTTAATGCACTTTAATTGAGTGAAAGTATTGCTGAAGTCCAACTAAAGATATACCGAAGTACCTTTGATTGTGCTTTAGTGGACTATTGCAAGCATACTTTAGGTGCACTTTAAATATTTTGCATTGAAAGACTGCTATTATAGAAAATCATACAATCCTCATCAGTAGTGACATTAAAATACATTTTAGGTTTAATATTAAGAAATGTACATTGTGCACAAGTAGTGCTCTAAATAAAGTTTAATTACAACTTTTTAATAATTTCAGTACGTCTCAAATGATATGTTAGTAAATATGTTGATAGATTTGAACTATAGTTAGTATAAAATAAATACATTTTAAATCTATTACTTTTTTACTAGGGTAGTTACACTGTTGACCCATCCCTTACACCTTAACCCACCTTGAAACCTACCCATACCATCAAACCTGTCCCTAACCTTACCCGTATTCCACCTCAATAGCATCAAAAGTGTTTTACAATACAATATGAACACAATATGTATATTGTACTTATTTTTGATGCAAGTTTTCAATTCTTTTCTTTTCCTTTTTTCAATTTATTGTAACATAATCTGCAACTTGAGTGAAAAATGCATTCAAATTTTAGATTTCATATAAGAACAATTTGGCTGACTGCGTCAGTTCGAGGCTGACTGCAGCGTGAGAGTAGCTTTATTTTGCGTCAATCTCAGCACTATTCTCTAGAGTGTTTTTACTGGGGGAAAAAAACGTCATAGTCGATATTGGTGCTCGCTGGGTGTCTCAGCAACGGTCTACTGTCCTTAAAATAACCATGTTGGCAACTCTCTACTCGCAGTGTGGTGGACAGGTAACAGTAGCACGATGAGTGAAAAAGAAAATGAGTTTGGGGCTAGAAGAGGCCTCTCCACATACTTAGTGTGGAGACTGCTAAGTTATTTCAAATGACAGCAGGTGCTCAATACATTAGAATACAGTCTAGTATATACTGTGGACTACTAGATTCACAAGACTCCTACCAGTAGCAAATAAACTAACGCTATAATAACACTTCATCAACATATTCTTGAGAATAGACAATAAAATAATAAAATTCATGCCAGAGTAACATATCACGTACACATCCCCCCCAAAAAACAAAAATAAATAAATACAATAAAAAAAGTTATATACATACACTGTAAAAAATATTTTTCAGTAGGAAGTTGTAAGATTATTAAAGTACATTTTACAAGAAAATACTATTTTGAGTGTTTCTGCTTCAAAATTTAACATTGAAAAAATTGGAAAAAATTCTGGAAAAAACTGGAAAAAAAAAGTTCCTCATCTCTCAATTCAGTCCCTTCAAGCAAGAAGAAGTGTCTCGTCCTCCGCACAGAAGTTCCCGTCGCGTCCGTCCCAGCCTACCCGTCAAACTTCCGTCTCATCCCATTTCTGAACTGTTGTCCTTGTTGTGTGGTATCCCGCCGCCGATAAATTATGAATGCAAGGCGGGAAGCTATAAAATTTGTTGTATCTTCTATTATCTCCATGTTAAAGGCCACAAAAGCTCTTCAGTGAAGTCAGCCATTAAGCAATGACAGGTATTGCTATCAGGCTTCTTTATAGCCTATTACCTGCGATGACAGCAGCTGCTGCACAGCCACTGTACGGCCTATCACATTATTTGCAGCTAAAGTCAGCTACTGTGTCATTCTGGCTCATTTTCTTGACAGTGCTATCATAAATCCATTGGGCTGCGGGGGGGAAACTGTCGGCCGGCTCGATTATCTCCAGAGCCTGAATGGATCTTGAAATGTATGTAACAGCCAATGACTGTTATGGATCAGCCAAGCCAGGGCCATTGTAACCCTCTCTCTACACATCTATTTTTCAGTCTCCCTCTCTCACTTTTTCTTCGTGGAGATTCAGGTCGGATGTATTAAAGGTGTAATATGCCAAGAATGGCCCTGGCTATCACGTATATTGAAATTTAAGTTTAGTTACTCTGTTTTTCAAAGAAATACTCTGGGTTCAACTCTGGGTTTGTGACATAATACTGATTACCATAAATGTTAATTTAAAAAAAAAAAATGCTGTGTAAAGTTATATCCAATTTTACATTTTTGTTGCCATGACACAATGACATAAACCCACAGTGATGTAATCAGTTTAAATATTGCATAAATATAAGAGCTTTTATAAAATTATAACCTCCATGTTTTAATTTTTCAAAAAATGAAAATTTCATCACTAAAACCCTTTTTTTTTTTTTTTTAAGAAAACTGAAAGAATCTGTACAATAAGGTTCATTAGATAACAATAGTTAACATGAACTAAGAATGAAAATTATTTTACAGCATTTATTAAGTTGTGTTTGTTAACATTAGTTAATGCACTGTGAACTAACATGAACATTATATTTTTATTAAGGGGAGACACTGCAGGCAAAAACACAGTTTTTTCGTGCACCTGTCAAATTTGAGATTTTTTGTTTTTTCCAAAAGTGTTTTTTCAGACTAGTGGAAAGAAAACATTCAAAAGACACTGTTAAGTACAATACATATTTTTAAAGGCTGTTTTCTCAAAATGAGTTTTTTCTCCTACACTGAGCCATAAATCGCCATTTCAGTAGCACTTATACACACCAGACTTTATTTTTGTTCCTGTCTATATCCTGAAGGTTTTTACAGAGGGATTTGTTCACATATAATTTGCTTAATTTTATACAACATTTTATTCCCAAAAATGTAAAAAAAAATATATATTGTTTTATGTCTGTTCTAAGTTTTTTTTTTTTTTTTTATTACAGAGTGACAACATTCTCTCCAAAATTCCCTCTGTAAAAACATTTGACTCTAATATGTAAAAAAAAAAAAAAAATTAAACAAGAATTTTGAAACTGACTTAATCCAGTGTTTAGATTTTTGTACTAGAAATTCACACAAATTAGCACATATTAAATAATGCCTCATTTGCATGTTTAAATCAAACATTTTAGAAAACTTGTAATAGAAAAAATGCTCAGTTATCAATGTAATCAATCAGCTGGGTAAGTAAGGTGATAACTATTAGTTAATTTTTTACCCTGTTCACCTGCAGGGTCTCACATTAACAAAGATTAACAAATAGTGTAATAAATATATTGTTCTTTGTTTGTTCATGTTGGTTAACTAATTAACTAACATTAGGTTAGTTAATTAGTAACATTAACTAACATTAGGTGTCATTTGTTAACATTAACTAATGTTAACAAATGACACCTTATTGTAAAGTGTTACCAAATTATATAATGCCCCAAAAATTGTCTACTATAAACTTAATTTGTATTGAACCAGGAATAAAGAACAGCAAAATCCAGATATTTCTTAAAACCGAGTGTATAGAAAATTTGGGCCAATTCATCTATAGCCATGAATTAAATCGATGTTATTATCTTTTCTCCTATTTGCAATTATCATTTATTGAGCGCACATTACATGGAAGTAACCTCTATAAAAGTACTTTTTATAGTCGGCGTACAGAATTTGCCATAAGGTACTGCCTTTTCAGTCTTTCCGAATAAAGAAATGGCATATATCTGAATTAACTTGGCAATTTGCCCGGCAAGGTTGCATCTGCCACCTTTATTGCATCTGTTCATCCTTCTATTCAACTATTTGTCCATGCTTTGTGGCCTAGTGTTGGGCTCAGGCTATTTAAACTCACCTCCCACCTCCACTCCTCTATTTCCCTCCACTCTATGGGCTATAATGAGCCAGCCAGCACAAAACCAGGAAAACTTAATGAGTCATTACAAATCAAGGCCTGCAACCGCTCTCACCCATCCTCTTTTATGCTCTTAATACCTCATTCTCCCTCCCTTCTCCTCCCTCTCTCCCTCTTTCTCTCTTTCCAGGCTGGCAGAATAAGCCTCGACACCTCCCTATCTATTAGAAACAATTAGGAGCCCACAGCTCCTGGTGCGGACTCAAAAGAACTTCACATCTCAAGGGCTCACGGCTCCCTAAGTAGCCGTGCTCAATGAGGAATGTAGAGGTGGCCCTTTCACACCCGTTACGTACCTCTCCCGCTCGGTGCCTCTCACTCTCTTTCTCCTTTTTCACGGGAACAAGCATCGGATGAAAACCAAAGTTGTCAAAAAAGAGACAGAATGGCCTGACTGAATGAGTGTAGGGTGTTTTATTTTTCCCTTACATCTTGTTCCAGAGCTGCAAAGTCATATTACACCATCAGTGTCATTCGCTAGCTGAATAAGCCATGGCGAAGTGCCATGACATGACCAAAAGCGACAGAAGGTTAGGCCTGATGCCCCTCTACAGGAGAAAGACGTGTTAACAAACAGAACAAGAGTACAGCTTGTACCATCTGTAGTGCGTAGATATAAAAAGAACCGAGGATCCGTGAAGCGCTCGCTTTCCCCGCCGCCTCAGCAAAGCGATGCCCATCTTTGTAAACCAAATCCACGCACAGACAGGGCATGAAAACGATTTGGTGTAGTTAACGATTTCTACATGAAACACGATACTTTGTTTCGAAAACGCTTGCGAGATGTCCCAAGGCAAGCGCGGCTCCGCTGCACTTTTTTTTTTTCAATAACAAAATACAAAATGATATTCCGCCTACCTAGCGTTTTAGCATGTGTGAAGATATTCATTGTTCCTCTGGTGGGAACAGGGCTTTTCTTTCAATTTTCTTCATTGGCTTTTGAAACCGCATTCCACACTGATCCCTCAGAGGGCAAATAGGGGAGATCACATGGGTTTGGAGAGGTTTAAAATGGCAAATCCTGTTCAAGGTGTCGTTTCCCCAACTACACATCAATCTCATGTCTGAAACCTTCTTCCCAAGAGAGAAAGAGAAGATTGTAAGAGATTCCCCAACTAGAGAAGAGGGGCTTGGGGATCTACACATACACCAACATATGTAAGAGGAGAACAGACATACAGGGAAGACAGAACGATAGATAGAATGATAGATAGAACAAAGGAACAATACAGTGGTAGATTGATCGAAAGAACGACAAACGGACAGAATGACAGACAGATAAAACAAACAGACGATAGATAGATTGATCACTTTTGTGATTTCATGTTGGGTTTTTGATGCATTTAATGGTTGTATTGTCACTTACAGAAGCAAAAAAACAAACAAACACATGATTAATAATGGTTAAACAAATACAGAAATGTTATTCGTTTTAAGTTTTTAAAGTGTAGTCTTGGTTAACATTATGTAATCATTCGAAATGTTGGCAACAAAAGTCACAGTAAATGTTTAAACTGCATTTAATTGAAAACAATGCCACTGATATGACGAATATAATAACATTAAAACACTAATGTAAAGTTGCTCAAATTGTAAGTAAATCATTTATTTTTTAGATTATGTCAATACACCAATATTGTACATTTAGATGCTGTCAATATTGTATGTTTCAGTGTCTATGCAAACGTAAGTGGGCTCGAATGCTGATGGCCCAGGGCCAGCATGAAACACGTTGGACGATTGGGCCACTGCTGCATCCGCACGGAAGTTTATCATTTGCATGTGTTTTTAAGCCTTGCTAATGTAAAAATTCAAGCGATTTTAAAGCATTCAAGTGCAAGAAGACATGAAAGACAGCTACATTCAATACTTACGGGCTGAGATACGACGCATGAACACCAAACTAATTGTTCTTTCATGTTTTGCTTTGCCAGTTTGAACATTCAAGAGATTTTAAAGGATTCAGGAATAAAAACTCCATTCAGTGTGTTCTGTGCACAGTGCATACACAGAGGCAACTGCGTTTCCTTCCATGTCTTCTTGCGCTTGTACAGACAAATACATACAAGAGCATGTCAAAATTAGGGCTGTGTATTGCCAAGAATCTAGCGATACGATACGTATCACGATACAGGGGTTGCGATACGATGTGTTGCGATACATTGCGGTATTGTAAACAAGGCGATATATTGGGATATTTCTTATTTTATGAATAGGACATAATTTTAGGAAAGCTGTAATTAAGAAGGCACCACCATATGCAAACCATTCAATGTTACTGAGTCACTTTTTGTGCAGTATGAGTAAAGGGGGAAAAGTGCTTGCAAGATTCTTTAGTTATTAAATGTATAAAATGTAAGCTTTTATAAACAGACCATGTACATTTTTGACCCTGCTTTACAATTTGAGTTTACAACTGTAACCATGTCAGATCATTTTGATCTAAACTTAAGAATTACATCTGCTTAATATCAATAAAAAATAAAGTTCTTACAGGATTCCTAAAGAAAACAAAAGAATTGTAAAACAATAAAATAAATACAGATATTGGACATTCTAAAACCCTTTTTGTTCTGAGAATTTCTCAAGTTGTGGATTTTGCAGGGTTTTTTTAGTTTGTAATTATGCTCCACGTGAAATCACAGAGACCGTGACGCGAACACCGCATCAGCTGCACAAAACAGCCCCCCCAAGAGAGAACTGCAACAGTGACAGGGTGGACGGGTGGCGGCCCGCACGGCGGTTCCGCTGCTTGCCGTGTCCTGGAGCGAACGTTACCTAAAAAGCCGAAATGACGAAACACTTTATACCAAAGCGGGAGAAGAAACTATTCTTTCATCCTCCATTAACGCTAACATTAGCGGTGTGCCTTTATGCTAGTATTTTCTGTCACTGTTTAAGTTCAGAGATAAGAAGACTGCAATCTAGCGGTCAGGATATAAGTTCAAAATGAAGCAACTGTCATGAATCTTGTATGATATTTTTTTTCTTAAATATCGATATTCCATTTTTGAGAATCGATACAGTATTGCCAAACAAAATATCGCGACACGCGTGTATCAATATTTTTTTACACCCCTAGTCAAAATAGCCATCTGTGCGAGTATCTTTGAAATAGTTGGTTATGTCATTAAGTGGATCTAACCAGTCAAGAAAGAAACAGAAACGAAAAGAAAAAGGTGTATCATTAAATTTGATCAAAAAATAAATAAATAAAAATTACTCACTGCTCTTGACTGAATAACTTTTGTAGCTTTAACAAGGATTAATCTATATTTAATTTGTACAGTGAAAGAATATGCAATATTATTTTACATTTGGAACAATAAAGCCCCCCTACACCTAACCCTAACCGATAAACACCTGTGAGGCACTTTATTTTACACTTTTTGATTATTTCCTTCATTCTATTGAAAATAAATACCTTTCCAATTTGATATGTGATGTGAAACCGGAGTAGAACAAGTTCGGCAAAATGCGGACAATTTGCACTTAGTGTGAATAGACACTCTGTAAATATATGTGTGATACAATCATACTTTGATGTAAAAAATAAAATACAGATGAATACTCATGAGATCATGCTGGAATGACTTTCAGAACGATAAACTATCAATGATAATACAGTGGAGACAACCTGCCATGTTTCTTTGTAATACTGAACGGTACAGACTGAATCTCCATCTGTACAGTTAATGTAAAAGCTACCGCAACATTGACAAGAAAAGTATCATTTTAAAATGACTGACCAGCATTTTGTGGAGACACACTGACAAAACAGCACAAACTGTGTCGTAAACGTATTAATACTGTGCTTTCATTAATTAAGTGCAGACAGAATGACTGATAATTACTATACTGGCTCATTAAGACTATGTCGACAGGAAAACCCACACAAGCACACGCACACACAGGCATGCAGCTGTTACAGTTTGTTTGAGTAATAATGAGCCTGGCAGGTTTTGTTGCACAATTTACTTAGTTGATGAGCAGAATTAAAGCATTAAAGCAGCACACAATAGCCCGTTCCTTAGTTAAGTAAAACTACGAGGATGAGTAATAAACCATAAATCAGTTTGCAGTTTCTGATATTCAGACGTCAATGTAATTTAAACACAATTTGCACTGATATCTCTAATATTGAAATAAAACAACAACAAAACAGCTGTTGAAGGAAAAACAAATATGTAAATAGTGAAACTGGTTAACACCTTTAACAAATTGAATTAAATTTACTGATTAAGATTTAGAAACACCCTTAATATCCAGTAAACAAGCACACCAGCACCAAATGTTCACAACAACACGCTTTAAGTGAGTTACCCCAGTAAGGCTTATTACAAAATTCATAATGATAATAATAACGGTTAAAGTGCTTTGTCCACTTAAAGGTATAAAAAATAGAATAAGCAATAAAAGCTTCAGCTTCAATGCAGTAATATTCAATGTCCCATAAAATATTAATGTGTGTGGTAAAATTCTGTTAGTTCCAATATATTAAATTGCTAGTGTCTATAAACTTGGCGTATGGGTATTTATTTACAAGCAGGGAAGCTCTCAAACCTGATAGCAGGTGCTGACTTCTTTTGAAGTTGTGTTTATAAATATCGAGTCAGGCACCTTCATAAGTGCCTATAAATTCTGAGCAGGAGCACAGTAGTTCTCTTATAGATCATAAAGTCTAACGACCTTCTGTTCTTCTAGAAGTTTTCATTGTTAAGGCAAGATGTGTTAGCGAAGGAGATTTTTACGGACTTTTACTGAGGTTTACCTTCAGATGATGTGTGATTTGCCTTCAACCAAATGCAAGTCCAGTCGGAGTACAAACTACAAGTTTCCTTCTTTAGATAAACAAAAGTTGGAATAAAACATGTCCTGTTTACACTTAGTATTAATATATGTTTCAAGTTAAAGCACTGGAAAAACAGGAAGAAAAGACAATAGAGCATTGCAAAGTTTTAATCTTTTAAAGGGACAGTTCACCCAAAAATGAAAATTCTGTAATTAATTGCTCACCCTCATGTCGTTCAAAACCCGTAGTACCTTTGTTCATCTTCAGAACACAAATTAAGATATTTTTGATGAAAACTGAGAGCATTCTGACCCTACATAGACAGCAACGCAACTATTATGTTCAAGGCCTAGAAAGGTAGTAAGAATATTTTTTGTGTGCAGAGAAAACAAAAATAACAACTTTGTCAGACTTTGAAGCCATTCATGACAGTACCACAACACATACATTTTAATTTTTGTGTCACTATCCCTTTAATACCAGATTCATTCCAGATCATAACGATCCGATTTAATCAACATCAGCACACTCTGAATGAATTATGAATTAATATAAGAGCATATATAATTTTTTTTTGTTGCTGTTGTAAAAAAAAAAAAAAAAAAAAAAACCCATAATGGTTGAAAGGTAGACTCTCAGCCCGTACATAAAACAAACCTACACTATATCCACAACATCACAAAAGCACAATTTTCCACTTTACTAAAGCAATACGTAACATTTTCCACCATTAAATGGAAAGGCATGGAAAGGCTACTGAGGCATGGAAACAGCACAACTCCAAAGTACCTGTACCTCTGTCTGTTCAGTTTAAACATCCGACAGAAAGGATCTGTTCACACCTGTAGTCTTGAGAGAGAGGTGCTAAAGCATGATCTCAACATGTGTCACAACATAATCCACAGGGTTTACTGGAACACAGATGACCACACCACAGGGAGAAAAAGAGCTGCCTAATATCTCTCCGCCAGCACGGACAGAAACACACACACACACACAACAAATGTGTTAATATGTTCTATTATAAACAATTATGCATAACTATAGTATATAAAGACAGATTTCTGCATATTATTATACACAAAGTCCAACGTTATCGTTAAAAAAAAGAAAATTAAATCAAGTAAAATAATTTACGAGAAAAATCATTCGATTTGTTTCTGATTTATGAATTTAAGAGATTTGCGTCTTTGTTTTTGGCATTAGCATCTATTTCTATCCCCTTTAATCTTTGAAGGGATACAACCAGTGTTTTCCCTTAAAGCACTTCTATATTTGAAGTCATGGTGGATAAATTATACTTCCTAACCGAATGTAATTAGTGTGTTGAACTGCTAATCAGACGTGATTACCTGTTGGCAACGAGAAGAAACTCTCATGCTTTTGGAGCGAGATAGGATAGAGAAATTGAGCTGATTATACCTGAATGAGAAATTAGAGCAAAATACTAATTTCAGAACTGATAATTATGCAATTCTGATGCAATGTAGCGCAATTCCTTCTGCCGTGTTTACAGGTGTTTCATGTGAACGAAGCAATTTGACCGTTCTTTAGTATTTGTAAATATGTTTGTATCACTCAAGCATTGTCATTAAACGTCAGCATTATCAATAGTGATTAGAAATGCCTGTACCTGAGAGGTACAGGAAGATCTAGTGAATTTTTATTTTTTTTCATTTCTTTTTACTCTTTTGTTAATACTGCAATGTGAGACTTAGACATACAAACTCAAAGCAAGGACAATCATTTGGCTGTGCCTGTTTAATTCATTTAGCTGGGAGGCAAGGGCTGATAAGACGGCAAACCAAGACTTTCTTCAAAACTAGGAATATGCCAGGTCTGACATAATCCAATCGGGCCTGTTTTCATCAGCTTTTGTCTTGTATTTTTTGCTCTTCTTTTGGACTTTCCTTTGGTTCCGGCACGAAGTAGAAAACCAGAAATGACACAATTCGGTCGCACTTGTATGGCGTAGCAGCCCCAATCCAAACAGCTTTTCTGCAGTAAAACCCTTGAAGACCCACACACATCTAAATCTGGCCCTGAGGGCAACAGGCTCTACACCACCGAGATAAAGCAATCGAGGCCAAAAGCAGAAGAAATCACATATAATATATAAATATATATTCTAAGCTTTGCCATGGCAACATGCGTATGCATCTGACTTTCCAGTAAAAGCAGAGCTGGTATTCTGCAGAGGAAGAGAGAGGGAAAGAAGAGAGAGAGAGAGAGAAAAAAAAAAAAAAAAAGCGTAATCGCCCTCACAGAAGAAAAGCCCACGGAAAAAGTGCCGCACATGTGCAAGAGGAGCTCACACATCACCATGGTGGGAAGAGGAACAATGCGGTAATAACAGCCGAGGCGTCAAGGAGCTAAAAAGACGGTAAAAGATGGTTAAACGGTCAATTGTCTGGCAAAAATGCATAACAGGACCGTCAGAGGCTAAGCCTGGAGCTAGAGCCCTGCACAATGAAACGCAAGGCCTGCCCACCTCAAAAACCCTTAGCCGCTATTGGTGGAGTCTTCCCTCCACAGACCGGCTCTCCATGCAGGATGAGCGATTCTACCTCCTCGTTTGGCTGGACCGTTTCAACTTTGACAAACTTCTGTCAAATGCAGGGAGCCTGACATATCCAGGCCTATACTATCAAATTAAAGACCCTCCAACGCAAACGTCGCTCTCGGGCAGACCCTGATATGTTGAGTTTAGGTGAGAATCTTTCACAGATGCGTACTCGCACAAATACTCTTTAGTAAATCTCCTTTTGATCAAATTACAGAGCGGGTGGAAATCCGCAGCGCAGCTTTCGAAGACTCCACGCTGTGCCACCTTGATTTTTTTAGCGGAGATGCATCGTGAAGATATTTCCTGTGCTCAATAACAACTGACAACAGCACGAACTCAGAAGGAGGGAAGAAATTTGGGGAAAAAAAGCAGTGGGACGTTCCAAAATATAATCACTGGCACATTATCCTTTCAGCTCGCATTCATTCCACTAAAGATAAGAGGCGCTCTCCTGCGCAAACGCGATCCTGTCCACCGAGGGATGTTGAAAAGCGCTAACAGTTATTATGAAGCAAAATAACAAGCTCTTGTGAGAGGATTGATTGTTTAGCAAATCGTCGATCTTTATAAGAGATGTGTAAATCAGAGCTAAGTCACCATTATGGGCTGCCGCCACTGTGGCGCTTTTGATTTTCTGTCAACATCCATTGACAAAAACCCAGTGCGATCTGTTGACAAAACACGATGCGGGGCCAACAAATGGATTGAAGCTATCACTCTGTCTCGCGGCACTCAAAGTGTATCCGACGGTTTGAGGCGTCCCGCTCCATTATTTTACAAATTTCTATAGTTTCTTGCTTTAAGTAGTGAAGATCAAGGGAAAAATGCACAACGCAAATGCAGTTGCTGGCAACAAAGAGAGCTAGATGCCGTTGCGTATGCGATACACGGATCCCTTCCAGTCACAATCTTTAAAGCAGGATCTAAAGACAATCATTAATTGAGAGGAATCTGAAACCAGACAAATCACACAAAAGCAACATGTTTTTCCAATTTAGCAGCTTCTTTTATCATGAATAAGATTTTCCAGGTTTTACGTAATGTTTTACAGTATGTTCATTGTTCGTCCTAATTTTTCCCCCTGAGTGAAAAGATGTCATTGTTATATAGTGAAATTAATTTTCACTTCCGCATGCTTCATTTATAGAAATTCTGTGAAACAGTTTTTAACATACTGCCAAGACTTTTTAAGGATTACATTTGACATTATTTACATCTAAATCTGTGTGAATGTTTAATTTATGAAGCTGTTATGATCCTTTTCAAAAGAAGTCTAGTTAAATTCTAGCCATAATTAAAGAAATAGTTAACCCCCAAAAATAAATTATCATTAATGTCCTTTCAAACCTGTATGACTTCTCTAGTGAATAATAAATATGTAAATTATAAATATGTTTACATAAACATATTATAAATATGTTTACATATTTATGTGCTTAATGAAAAAATACCCTGCAATTGTACTTTTTAGTATACTAAACTGGTATACTTGAAGTCTGCTAAATTGGAAGAACTAATTTTATGCTTAATGCACTTTGACTGTGAAGAAGTAGTGCTAAAGTCCAACTTTATATATTTAATTGTGCTAAAATGGAACTATTGCAAGTACACTTCAGGTACACTTTAAATATCTTGCATTTAAAGACTGATATTATTCAAAGATCAAACCATCCTCATTGACAGAAACATTAAAACACATTTTAGGCTAATATTAAGAAATGTGCATTGTACACAAGTAAAGTGCAAATAAAGGTTAATTATAATTTTTATATCAGTAAGTCTCGAGCTATAGATTTAAGTATAGATTTGAACTATACTTAGTATGAAATAAATGTATTTTAAATATATTACTTTTTTTACTAAGGTTACTGTACTTTTTTGTACACACTAACACTAACATTTTAAACATTTTTTTGTCATTAATTTTAATTTGGTTCAATACTGAGCCCCAGTTACTTTCATTATACCGTTTTGATCCCACTTTAAATTAGGTGGCCTTAACTACTATGTACTTACATTTGATTCTCAATGATTTAAATCATTTGATACAATGCATTTATTGTGTACAGACATGTTTTTACATTGTACTTACATTTAAAAAATTCCTGCATGTAACTACATTTGTAATTAATTTCTGTAAATACATTTATAATTACACTGTTGACCTATCCCACCCTTAAACTTACCCATACCACCTAACCTGTCCCTAACCTTACCCGTATCCCACTTTAATAGCAGCAAAAGTGTTCTGCAATACAATATGAACACAATAAGCATGTAAGTACATAGTAGTTAAGGCCACCTATTATAAAGTGGGAAACAATTTTTTGATTAATTGATCTGAAAATCTAAAGTAAAAAAAAAAAAAAAAAACAGTGTTTGTTTTGTGTTGCGATAAGTCATACAGGGTGAGTAAACGATGACAGAATGATCATTTTTGGGTGAACTATCTCTTTAAGTACTCACAAACACAGTCAAAGCACCACTTTGACATCATTATGATGTCATCATCGTATGCCCCAGCAGTCAGAGGAGTCATACACACTGAGGTGTACTTGAAGTGCACATGCGAGGACAAGTGTACACTGGCAGCGAGAGGGGGCTGGCACTGGGGTACGGCCTCCTGGGGACCCAACAGCAGATGGTTATGGAGCATTTCTCTATGATAATGAAGTGAAGGCTAAGACGCCAAGCGCCGCCATAACTCTCGCTCACTCTCGGTCTCTCCCTCTCTCATTTGCATGACTCTAAACCACCACCCTAGAGTCACGACCCTTTCCATCCCCTCTAAGTACCCCAATAAATTCAAATGTAATGCTCTTAAATGAGATCACTTACATGTGTCATTTTTCTTCTGTTATATTTATAATCTGCCACTTTGGCCTTGATTAACAAATGGCACTCAAGACACCCAGGCATGATTCCTCATGGCTGATGAGGGCCGAGCAGACGGAGCGAGATGTCCTCAAATCATGGACGGAGACAACTACGAACGTGTGTTAAGTGCATTGCAGGGCACACAAGATTTGCGTTCAATTGTTTGGCTGATTAAAATAATCCAAAACACAGTGTAACAAACAAATTAAAACAGTAGCGGTTAATTAGTTTATAAACTAATTGCAATAATGAACTAGGAACAATAAATGTAATAAGATTACATTTTTTTTAAATGTCAAAATGCATTAAAAAAGCCTGATTTGGACTTCTCGTTATCTTCTGTTGTTAAGCGTCCCCCAACTCTTCAATGCTTTTTTTTCCCTCACAAATACAAAGAGCCAAATAAAGAAATACCACTCGCGTCATCTGCCACGCTCAGACTCGCACGTTTTTAATTTCAGATTTAATTGTGCGTCATCTGCATTATTATTGTGCCAGGCGATGGAATGCACTTGTTCGTCGCTCGAGGTTAATCTTACCTATTGTTGTATTTATAGTGTACACTTTTACAGGGCCAGTCCTCATTCCTCAACTCTTTGCCAAGAAAGCTCCTATTTAGCCATTAATTATGTCAACGATGGAACCATCACAGCTAGCCAGACTAACGTGTTTTTAGTCCCTTTAATATGCATTTTAAAACAGCTTCATTATTATAATGTATTTTGATAAACGATGTTTATGGTGCAGCTTCGGTCATGTAAATTGCTTATCCATAAATTAAACTAATAAAAGTAACTTGATGAAATATCACCTAAATGTTAAGTACCACAGTCTAATTTATTTTGGGCAACACCTCTTTTCAGAAATTCGTAAATATGATTATGATGTTATCCAAG
Organism: Labeo rohita; assembly: GCF_022985175.1. Lineage (NCBI taxonomy): Eukaryota > Metazoa > Chordata > Actinopteri > Cypriniformes > Cyprinidae > Labeo > Labeo rohita. Next base: position 16,893,337 of record NC_066873.1, read on the forward strand.
AATAAGAATAAGAATAAGAATAAGAATAGGACGTTTGTGTATATTTTTGTCTGGTTGGTAATAAATAAAGCAGCCAAAATAATGTATAGTATTAACAATGTCTTTCCATGGTTTACATATATATATATATATATATATATATATAAAAAACACACACACATACATATAATACATTGATGAAAGTAATCAAAAAGTGGTATGTTTTAGCATATTAGGGAAATTATAAAGAACTGGTTAAAATAAAACTACTTTATACTTTTTTGGATGGAAAGAGCACTGTAAACCATAAACCACATTCACCAAATGTTGTACAAATAGTACGCTCCCTCTTATTACATTATTACTTAACTGCTCCAGCACTGTAGTTTCTCCCACTAAAGTCTTCGATTTATATGTTTGAAAGAAGAGACGAATATCTACTGTGCGGAACATTCTATGATGGAAGGTTTAATAAAACAGCTGATTTCTCCTCCAGGTTTCCATAACACACAGTGAATGAATCCGCTGCATTCGCTGAGGCGCTTTTGCACTCTGTAATTCATCCAACAGGCTAAGTACATCTTTTATTTGTGTTAAAGTGGTGGGGAAGACGTATCTTTGCTATAGGTAGACTTATAAATTTAAATATATGCTACATAAACTCTGCTCCGTAACTGCTGCTTAACTGCTATTAGCTACGCCTGCACACGGCGAGAAGATTTGAGCTGAGCTCTACGACTGAATATCTGTATGTTGCTCCTGCGTGGATGGATATCTCCAGGATTTCACACGGTACTGGCAATTTATCATTTCAGAAGCCTCTATATCAAACCACATGATAAAATATATTATTCCTCAGAGATGAATATTCCTGCCTGCACGAGCACTATACAGTACATAACACTGCTTATTAAGACTAGAAATTTGCAATAGTAACATATTTATGTCTTTATGTTATATATGTTTCTCTGTATAGCTCGGTACTACATATTGTAAATTCAAAAACGACAAATCTGAATTATTATTCGTAAATATTGCAAAAAGTTGCATGTTGTTAAACACTACAGTAGAAATACAGTAAATAAATTTTAAATAAAACATAATGGTAACACTTCACAATAAGGTTCATTTGTTAACTACTTTAGTTAACATGAACTAAGAAGGAATGTTCTTAATGTTAATTTTAACATTTACTAAAACATTTTTTAAATAAAAAGTTGTGCTTGTTAACATTAGTTAATGCACTGTGAATTAACATTAGCACTGAACAACTATTTTTTAACTAACATTAACCAAAATGAATACATACTGTAATAAATGTATTGTTTGTTCATTTTAGTTAATACATTAACTATTGAAACCTTATTGTAAAGTGTTACCATGATAACAGTAAGTAAAAGAAAGAAAGTTGCAGAAGCTTCTTTAAAAAAATGCTCTTTTATATCTTTGTACTTTATCTAAAATCACTGACAACAAAATTGCCTCAAGAATGCTTTCTCTCCCCCTTTACAAACTTAACTACGACATCTGGCATAAGACACACACTCCTGCGGCTTAAATGCGTATCATGTTAAATCGAGAAAGTAAAGTCGCAGAGAGAGAGATACAGACAGAGAAGAGAGAAACACAGACAACATCATTTTCACTGGAAGGACAAAATGTAAAAGGTTCAGTAATTACAGTTATTTAACCAGCATCAAATAACAAGTGGATCATTCCCCGCCGGACTATTGTGAAGCAAAAGCGTTTCTTAAATGTCACTGATGTAGTAGAGTGTTTCAGACTTCAAATGCTTAATGCTGAAGGAAGGTGACGATATTAGCGGATGAGCATTTCTATGTAAATTAGACTAAAGTAGCTGTTTTTTCTTTTCTTTTTTTAATAAACATCAAATCCAAAAATGACATATTAGCCACATGAGCCACTCATATTTAAAATATTTATTTCAATTACGCTGATGTCAACAGGCAAATGATCGAGTGATTTCCTTTCTTAAGACTGAAATGTCACAACAGTATATTAACAATAAAATTTCAACTGAATGACGTATGTATTTTACGTAAAAATAAATTACAATATATTATAGTTTATTCTGTAAGTAAACTAAATAAGTGAAAACCCTAATAATAATAATGTATATAACCAATTTATTGGTAAGAAGGGAAAAGTACAGAATTGTCTAATGACTATAATTATATTTAATGCACTATATAAAATATCAGTGATTTCATGAAAGCTTGTGGGATATGATGTCAGACATCATATTTTAACCCCATGCAATCATCATAATGGTTAACATTTGTCAGTTTTCAAGTTTGAATTCCACATACATGTTTCTCTATAAGTCGAGCAGATTGCAGTGCATTAAGGTGCGGATGGGGATTTTCATCAAGCACACACATGTGAATGGATTGACTAGCAGCTCCCTCTTGTGAGCTTAGTAGGTAGTGTGTTCCCTTGCACTATGCGGCAGCCTCTTGACTCATCTTTAGCTTTCTTTTTTTTCCCTCCATTACCCTATTCCTGTCAGAAACACGGAGGCAGTTAGTGCCTCTCCTCTTCCCTCTGCCCCATCTGCATTTACAGGCTGTTTCTCCTGCTCTCACCGCTGACCTCTTACTCAAATATTTAGACATTCGATTGCGAGCCCCTTTAAGGAACTGTGCCGTAACCCTGACCGTAAACAAATCGATGGGCCAAGTTCAAACGCCAGTGAAAATCTACGAACGTAAACAGGTTCATTCGGAGGCTACAGGGAGGGATCTTCAAGCCGGCGTGCTGCAGAAAGGAAAGAATGGGATGCAAATGTATGCACAGCCATAAAGTATGCATATGCACAAAAAGAGGGAGGGATTACACCCTAGGCTTGCTTCAGATAGCAAGAGGGGTTGTAAAGCAGGGCAAACGTTTGGACAACATTCTGGCAATGCAAGGGGTTATGCATGGTGAATGTTTATTTACAGAGTCTGGTGTGGACGTGAACCTATGCTCGTTTTCTATGAGTCTTTGAAATAAAAGGGTATTTGGATACGGTGTGGTTCCAGGCGAACAATATACCCGTTTCGTATTTGCCACTTGCAGTAGAAGGAGGAGAGCTGGAGCAAATGTGCGACTTGATAATTGTGCTATGTCACATCAAGACAGGACGAAGGTCGAGTGATAAATTCCAGGTGACCTCTTCATCAGAACCAGGGAAAGGACGGGCTGCCCTTGCTGTTCCCTAAGGCGATAGACACCCCACACCCCACCCTCCCAATCATGGCATTAATATCTTCACACAACCCCCAACAATAGCCCATTATGTATGGAAAGAAAGAAATGTAAACTGCTCACACTGAACCTGACTGTTTTCATAAAGTATAAATGTAAAAATGTGGTCTTTATTTTCATAGGCAGAATGCCTGATAAATACATATTCTTTCCCTTTGCCATCCTAATGAGTCGTATTGTGACACCTCACTCTTCTATCACAGCCCGCAAGAAACGAATACTGGGTGTAATTACAATTCACGGCAACAACGTGCTAAACCGTGCCTTCAGTGACAATGCTAAGAAAAAGAAGTTAAAATGCTTTAGGAGATGAAGAGAAGGAAATGTAGATTGCGTCTGAGTCTGGCAGGTATTATGATGTCTGTGAGTGGGTGAATATATCTGGTGACACTGGGCTTTTCTAGATATCGATTGCTCCTGCGGTTACAACACTAACAGTAGTGGAGAGCCATTGAACTTTAAAGCAAATAGTCCTTCTTCCTGCCCAGAGTCCTCACGGTGGATCAATACATCACAGTGTAAGCTGTGTGTCGTGTCTGGTAATGTTTCTGTCTGTCTGGGCTAATGACCTGAGTAGTACTTATAGCAGTGGAAGAGGTAGGCTTCTGCCAGCCGACTTTAGAATGAGAACGACTGTAACTTACTTGTCCACATAAAGCTGAAGTACTGAATTCTATATGCAAATTTAGACTGTATAATGATACTGAAATAACTGAAAGGGATAGTTTACTCAAAAATTAAAATGAAGTCATCATTCACTCACCCTCATGTTGTTTCGAACCAGACTTTAAAACACAAATATCCTTTTTTGTCCTTTGAAAGTCCAAACAAGACTTTCATGCTTTAACAAGTACAAAAAGAATTGTAATATTAAGTCATTTGAATTGAGAAGTTTAATCCATGTCGACTGAAGAAACATGATTGCTTTATATGATGGACGGATTTAGGCTTGTTTCACATGTAAACATTCATCAGCACACATAAATGGTAAATAGATGCTCAAACTTGAACAAACTTCTTTGGTTCTTATGCATAAAGCAAGCACATTTGTGACTCTGGACCACAAAACTGGTCATAAGGGTCAATTTATTGAAAATTGATAAGTTTTCCATTGATGTATGATTTGTTAGGATAGGACAATATTTGGCTGAGATACAACTATTTAAAAATCTGGAATCTGAGGATGTAAAAAAAAAAAAAAAAATATTGAGAAAATCACCTTTTTTGTTGCAAATTTTGCTAATTTGGACCCATACATTGTATTTTTGGCTATTGCTACAAATATACCAGTACTACTTCAGACTGGTTTTGTGCTGTACATTTGAGCTTTGGTTTAACACATTTCAATGGCTATATGTGAATAAAAGCCTAAATAAAATGTTCAAATAAAACTGAAGAAGTGTCTTCAGATTTGGGATCCCACTAGGTGGCCTTAATTACTATGTACTTACATCATAAAATAAGTACAATGTTATTTTATTCATATTGTATTGCAAAATACTTTTGCTGCTATTGAGGAGGGATACGGGTAAGGTTAGGGACAGGTTTGGTGGTATGGGTAGGTTTAAGGGTTGGTTAAGGTTTGAGGGGAAATTAATAGTGTCAATAGTCAATACAATTGGTTGGTAGTGTAATTAGAAATGTAATTATGTGCAGGTATTTTTTTAAAATATAGGTAAATGTAAAATCATTAAACGATCGGTCATTTTCTAAAATATACACACAAACTTTTTAACCTCAAATGCTCATCTTGTGTAGCTCTGCCTTGCGCATGCGTACTCTGTGCAGTCCTGTTCAAGACAGTTAGGGTAACTGACTCCCAGCTGCCAACTCCCAAATTTTCTCCTCCAACTTTAAAATCATCGCACATCGCTGTTTTACCTTTTTTTGTAAGGGTGTTTGATCTTCTTTGAACATTCACTTTCTAAACACTGGGTCGGTACTTCTGCAGCAATGTAGGAAGATTTTGAAGTTGGAGAAGAAAATGAGATGGGAGTTTTCTTTTTTAAGATCTATTTTTTGGCATCAAGAGATGGGAGTTTTTCATCATACCCTAACTGTCATTAACCGGAATACACAGAGTTCACACAGAGCTAGACAAGACAAGCATTTGATGTTAAAAAGTATATAAATTGTAATTTTTTTTAGAAAATAACCAATCGTTTCGCTAGATAAGACCCCTTTTTCCTCGGCTGGGAGTCCTTAGAGCCCTTTGAAGCTGCATTTGGAAGTTCAAACTCGTGGGCACCATAGAAGTCCACTCTATGGAGATAATTCCTGAAATGTTTTCCTCAAAAAACATAATTTCTTTATGACTGAAGAAAGAAAGACATGAACATCTTGAATGAAAATAGGGTGAGTACATTGTCTGTAAATTTTAGTTCTAGAAGTGAACTACTCCTTTATGAGTATGGAACAACATGAAGGTGAGTTAGTGATGACAATTCTCATTTTTGCATGAACTATCATTTGAATTCTGGTGCAGAAGTCCACAAATTATGCTTAAGGCATTATAATAAACAGTGTAGATTCACATACCTACACTTCTAATCTATTTAAAATGTTTTTTTTTGTCTCACAGCACAGTCCTAAAGTCTAAAACAGCATTTGAAACACTTTAAAATGGTTTCAGGTAGTGTAAATGAAACCTGAATTCCTCATTTGACAAGCTCTGTGGGTCTTACCATTTCACTGGCCAGGGATATATTTGGAATTACGAGACAGTCAGATTCCTGATTCCCCCTCTGAGGTTCTGTTAAAAGGAATTACTGTAAAAAAGACAGCTTTGAAAGAAAGCTTCTATTCAACAGACGATGATGAGAGAAGAAAGGGGGGAAAAAAACACCTATTCGGTTCTTTCCAACTGGAAGCATCCGATCCGTGTGCCTGGATCAGCGTCCGAAATAAGCCAGATCGTGAAGAGTTGAAGAGGGTGGAGGCGTGCGTGCAATCCCCGCGAGTGCGCGGGATCTGTTCCAGGGGAAGTGAACGGAACTAAATGGCCAACATCAAATGAGTGAGACGAGGCTTGAGAAGGTTTGGGGAGAATTGCGATGGGGTGCGAGCCAATGCGCTGAGCCCCAGGGTCTGAGAGTCTTTTTCCCCCAGCTGATCCCCACCAGAGCTGGGCTCTTCGGTGCTGACCGAAAGGCTCTGACTGCCAGACCTGCTCAGCTGACACAGCTCTGTATGGAGTAACACAGAGTGAAAGTGCTGAGGAGGAGCTGTTGATGCACACTTCACACGTTAATGCTCAAACAAACACAGAGAGTACACATGAGTGTAGAGAGCAACTCAAACGTTCAGTGTTACGTATTTGGTCATTATGAAAGGTCAAAAACAACAGGAGCTAACTGCAGACTGTTTTTTGGACCTTAATGATAGTAGAGAGAAGACAGGAAGTGAGAGGACACGTTTTTCCCATCACATTCAAGTTGATCCAAACTGAAAAAAGGCTCTTTTCCATGCAATTTCAAGCTTCAAAAAGGACATAAAAGCAGCATAAAAGTATCATAAAAGTGGTCGACAAAACTTATGTGCTATATTCCAAGTATTCTGAAGGAAAAGACTTAAATTCACTAAGTCACTATTCACTGAAACATACACCCTAAATCTCCTTGGTGAGTTCATAAGAGTCAATGAGAGAAGTAGTATTTGATTCATGAGAAAATCACGGAGTTGGATCATTTCAGGGAATCATTTGATCTGGTTCACAAAACTGCTGTAAATGAAACTGGTTCACTAAATCGGTGCTTAAGTTCAACTTACTGGCTGAAAGGATTAGTCTAGTCCAGAATGAAAATTTTCTGATAATTTACTCAACCCTATGTCATCCAAAATGTTAATGTCTTTCTTTCTTAAGTCACAAAGAAATTGAAAAACATTCCAGGATTTTTCTAACTATAGCGGACTTCAATGGGGATCAGTGGGTTGAAGGCAGTGATGTGCGATATATCGTCTGCGATAATATTGTAATTGTTGTTAACGATGTGCGATTTGACATTATGGAGAATATTGCAAAATGCAAACAAAACACCCCTACAGAGTGCACGCATAATAGTTACATTACGTCTAGTAAGTATGCATTAGAGTGCTTTCTTTCACTGCATGATTTAGTCTGTTGAAAGGCTTTTAAATGATCACAAAATTCAAGATATGGGGGCAGAAAAATGTATATATTTATATCATTTCATATAGTTAATATCACACGAAGAGTGAGTTTTTTTCTTTCAAAAATCAGCTTAAGTATAAATGTCATATTGATTTTATACAACAGTTCAATAAACAAGAAGTTAATATTCAAAGACTTACGTTTTAGACAGCATAATTCCTGTTTTTGCTGAATTTCGCCAACAAAAATAATTCCAAACACAGCCACAACACTGTTTTGTGTCTCTGAGCAACAAGACGGTGTTTCGTTCCTGAATGAATCAGCCGTATAAATGATTCGGTTCAATCGCAATGACTCACTTAGCAACAGCGACTGCTCACATTCAAAGTATCTTTTCATTTTAAAAATAATTGTAAATATCAGTTACAACTTTTTAACGTTTAAAATATCAAAACATTATGTATGCATTTGTAACTGCAGTTCAAATTTCCATGTCCCTCTAAGCTGCATTAACGTGTAAATACATCTAAATGCCACTTCACATGCAACTTCTGTACATATGTATTTTGTTGATACCGATTTAATTTGTTTGGTAACAGCCTACATGTATTATTATTATTATTATTATTATTATTACTGGCTGATTAAATTTAAGAATTTGACTTTGAATTTAAAGATGATGCACACTTTTAGAAAAAAAAAAAAAAAAAAAAAAAAAAGAAGGCAGCTTTATAAAGGTAAAAATGCCCATAAAAGGGAAAAATCAATTTAAACTTATTGGAAAAGAATAATTTATATCACGGCTGTGAACTGACCACACAGAATATGAAGAATATCAAAAACTTTAGGAGTCAGTACAGTAGTCTTTAAGCACAATGACACACACAGCAAAATATTGTCTAATTATCGTTATCAATAAAATTCCAGCAAATATCAAGATATTATTTTTTGTGAATATTGCACACCCCTAGTTGAAGGTCCAAATTGTAGTTTCAATGTGTGAAACAATAGTGAAATAAACAGTCAAAAAATAAAATAAATAATAATAATTTATAAATTTTTAACCACAAATGCTCATCTTGCACTTCCTCGACCTCACACATTACGTAGTCACGTTGGAAACGTCACGTGTGACATAGTCGTTACCGACCCAGTGTTTACAAAGCGTACGTGCAAAGAAAGTCAAGTGCTCTTTACCAAAAAATTAAAACAACAATGTTGGACAATTTTGAAAATGGAGGATAAAATGCGATGCGAGTTTTTCTTTCCAACTGAAGAAAGACAGACATAATCATCTTTTTGATTTATGTTTATGAATGTATTTTGCCTAGTAGTGACACTTAATGGAATTAATCAATCAAAAATGAAAATTTTGTCATGTCACTCCAAACCTGTATGACTCTTTCTTCTGTGGAACATAAAAGAAGATCATTTGTGTCAGTGTTTATTGTCCATAAAACAAACTTTAAATGGTTACCAAACCATTGTGTTCCATAGAAAAAAGTAAGTTATAAAACTTTTTCCTTTTAGATCTGATTATGGTGATTTTTATGAGGCTGACTTTTTTCCGTATGTTCTGTATAACCTGTACTAAAAAGTTCAACTCAGCGCTACAAAAGTCAAAGCATTTATCATACAGATGGCCACGTCTGTGAAACACGCCAGAATAGAAATGACCTAAATGAGTAATTCAATCACACAGAGAATGAGAGGTCCGTTCTCAATTCAATTTGAGTGTCTGAGGGATCCAGCCTCCTCATTTCTTAATGTCACTTTAACATCTTACATGTTAATGAGCAGACGTGAGGTTAGGCCTAACACAGAGCCATTATCCACTTATTAGAGCCCTGACCCTGATGATCCCTACTCCATTAAACTGTGGATGTACAGTACAGGCATGTGTGGAGATGAGAGGCGACTTTCAGCTTGACTGAGCTGAGCTCAAGTGTGAATGCAACACTGCCCTTGTCCGTTCTGTCAGTCCTGGGGTGGGACACCCTCAAGTCAACGCGCCCATCCGCACACACACATATACTGAGATGGTAGAGAAAGAACCACTGACACGGGTCACTAGACTCTCTCATCCTCCCACTTATCTCCTGACAGAACATATCTTTCACATGGAGAGCACGGCCAGGAGACAGCAGAAGACAATTTCACAAGTTTGACAGGTGTTGCTGTGTCAGGCGCTTATGAGTGTTTTGCAAAAAAAAAAAAACAAGAAAAAGAAGAAAACCTGCATGGTTTCAGATTCTAAATTCAATGTGAAACCTCATGAGATCTCGATGCATGCCTACAAATCTGAACAATTTGAACAAACTGAATTCGAACAAATCAGAAACCAAAACGTAATTGTTTGATTCAAATAATCATTTTATTCTGACATATTTTTAGTTAAACTCTAGGACTTAAATGTGAACCATGACTTGCTAGTTAATATTTCTAGTTGGTATCCAGTGGTTTTACAGGGAAATGTTTATTCTAGAGAAATTAAATAATTAATTTTAAATTAAATTAAATAATAAATACATTAAAATAAAATCAAGCAAAACACTGCACATTTCTTTTACAAGTACACTAACTTGACTATTAGCCTGAAAGCTAACAGACAAACTAAAAGTTTTGTAAGTCTAATTTTGATTTCATTCTTTAAATGCTCTACATGTTACATTTCCTTGCTCTCTGAGGCATTTTGTTATGTTTGAAGTGTTTTTCTTGTAATTTCCACCTCCATTAAGGGTCTTTAAGGAGTTGGCCAGAAGAAAAATCTGCTCTGTCTATTGCCCGTTCAGGCTCTCCGTTGACAACTCGTAATGTTCCAGACCTGTGAAGTCACACAGCAGTGCCACTGTCCCACATGTGAACCCAAACTTTGTACTGAAACATCATTCTCCTTCTCCTCTGACCCCATTACTTCAATCCCAATCGACTCCCCCAAACAAAACCTTTCTGATTGCTATAGCACTCTATGCTCTCGCCCTTTCAAAATGTTATCTTAAGAAATGTGGAAACAATTGCACTTCATTTTTAGTCAGAGTGTGAGAACTGAAAATGACTACCACATTGGGCCAGTTGTGTGTGGACAGCCTCTCAGGGAATGTTGACGGTGCTGCTGGGTGTTCTGAGGAGGTTATGGACTCCAGAGGCAGGACTGATCCAATCATTCAGTGATTTATTACATTTATACTATTTGCTATATAAAAAAGGTGCATAGAATTTATACTAAACTCAGGGATATTTAAGGTTTAATACAAATTAAGCCCAATCATCAGCTTTTATGACAATGCTGACTACCAGAAAAAAAATTATGAACTATTTCTCTCATTTCTAAAAGTAAAAATGGTTGTTGTATTGTATGTGAGGTACTTACAATAGAAAGAATTTAGGGTCATTTTTGAAGTATTTAAAGGCATAGATGCAAAGCTTCTAATTTTATAAAAGCACTTTAAGTCTTCATTCTTCACCCGGGTATTAAGACTTGTATGGCTTAAAACAACATAAATGATGTCTGTTACTGAAAACCTATAAAAGATTTAGGTATTTTTTAAAAAAAACACATCATTTTCTACATATTTTGGATGGTTTTTAGCGTCATTTTTTCTACTGGCGCTACCTGTTGCTATTTGTACTGCAACACTACTCAGAATATAAAATACTGATACGTCGACCAGAGCTGTACTGAAAGAATTTACAGGCGGTCATGGATATAAGCGTAGGCTTAAACCAAATGCTGTACCATTGATTTTTCCCCACAAGGAGTCTGAACACCCTTGGATATCGACTAAATTCCACATTAAGAAACTCCTTCAGTGGCCAGAATGCATGTTTACATCCTACCAGGATGGCATCTAGCGTTTCTTGTCTCTGCCATTTGTAAGCTCTTTCAGTAGCTGTGGTCTACTAAATGCCTCAAAGGCATCAGGGGTAAAGTGGAGAGAACAAAGATGCAGGAAGTGTTATTTATCTATAGGCATCTTCCCATTCTTTTCTCCTTTTCTTATCACCAAGAAAGCAGTGAAGACTTACATCACTTCTCTTGTTGTCCTTCAACTGAAAATTACAAGCAAAAGTCGCACAATGTGGGACTGCAGCAGTATTTTATTTTTCGAGTTGTGTTGCGGTAAAAATAGCAACAGGTAGTGCCAGTAGCTCACAGAGTGCAACCATTTTACATCATTAAAAATACTGGCATCCAACATAGTCCAAAATATGTATAAAACAAGGTGGATTTTTTAAATAACGTAAATCTTTCATGTCAAGAGACATCATTTACATTATATTAAGCCATACAAGTATTAATACCCAGAGTTCATACTTGAATAGTTCAAAATGGCTATTTAAAGGTCTGTCCATTATAGTAGATGCCATGCCTTAAAGGCATGAAATATACTTTAAATAAATATAAACATACATGCACAACTATATATACACACAACTAAATGACTATCGAGTCTGAAACGACAGTCCTCCTATCACAAAATGTAACACCAGCCTTAAAGCAGAGAGAGCGAGCTGAAGTTGAAAGCACCTCTGGCAGATAAGGGTATAAATGTAAGGTGATGGGGCAGCGATTGGTCGAGATTAGAGCAAAAGCCAATGTAAGAAGGACAGATAGAGACAGTGGCAGGGTCTCACACTTTCGTCAGCCCTGGCATGAAGAATAACGGGAGCGCCAGGATCTATTCCATGTCCTTAACGGGGATAACAGCGTCCACTTGTTCAACAGGGCCCACTTCTCATTAAACCAGCCTCACTGAGCCTCCACTGCGCCAGTGAAATCTGTCACCAAAGTCCAGCACGAACGGCAATCCAAATTGAAAAACTCTGCCATGAGTAGCAGGGAGTAGGGGGTGACGGAGGAGGAGGGTGAGGAGCGAAGTGAGGGAAGAGGAAGGGGAAAAAAAATCTGGTCATCAATTGCTGGCAACAGATCGCAGACGAAGATTATTGGAAGGCAACATTGCAGCAGATGTCTGATGACTGTATATTAACCTGCTTCCTACACGCACAGAACATCCGAGCCCAGATCGTCCTAATGTCAGACTGTGAGGCCTTGTCCTGCGCAATAGGAGGAACTCATAATCCATGAGGAAAAAAATATGAAGCTACGATTTGTGCAGCAGCACTGCTGATTTGTTGGACTAACTGCGCTGGCAGCGATGGAGCCGTTCCAAGCCACAACACACAAAAACCAGTGGGCTGCCAGCAAATGTCCCTCTGTTCAGTGTTGTAATTGGGCTCACACTGGACTAGGAGAGGTACTGTAGTGTCAGCCATCTTGAGAGGCTATCGAAGTGTGTACATGAATGTTGATGCTTTTGGGCAGTAGAAGAAATACAAATGACAGCTAAAAATTTATTTATTTATTATTTAAACACACAGCAGAGACCAAAGCAGAAGAGAAGAAACTGTTGAACGAAGGCATTACTTTTGTTGTCTTTGCACACAAAAAGTATTCTCAAAGCGTCATAAAATTAAAGTTGAACCACTGATGTCACAAGGACTATTTTAACAACGTCCTTACTACATTTCTGGTCCTTAAATGTGGTAGTTGCATTGCTGTCTATGCAGGGTCAGGAAGCCCTTGGATCTCTTCAAAAATATCTTAATTTGTGTTATGAAGATGAACAAAGGTCTTACGAGTTTGGAATGACATGAGGGTGAGAAATTAATGAGAGAATTTTTGGGTGAACTAACCATTTAATGATGGTCCTATGGAAAAAGTATTGCTGCACTACAGCATGGAATGTGTATAATTTGGAGAATACTTTTATTTCAGAGACATATGTGGTGGAGATCCACTAAAATAGGTCCCGGATCCAATTCCGGAGGTGCCGGATCCGAATCCCCCTTGTTTTCTGACACAAATTAAGCCCTGAGCAAAACATTTGCCATATGGGAGCCTCCATAGTCCAAACCTATCCCAGAGTTTCTTTGCAAAGATCCCCAAGGACAAATTCAGCAGTGAAATTAATAAAACAGATTGCAGACCCCCAAATCTCCCTTAAATAGTTCTGGCATGACCGATGAGGTTTTGGAGGATTCAACAAAATGCAGGTTAATGAAATACAGAGGTACCCCGCCATATTTTTTTTCCCATTCTAGTCTTTTCTTGACAGAAATTCAAGCACCAACTGTGATATTTTTGGGCATATTTTTGGGGGGTTTTGTTTATTTTTATGAAATGTGTTCACTATGTATAAACAACATTTTTCCATTCAATGTAAAGTTCAATGTACAGTATGATTCCTTCATCTTTGTCTCCAAACATCCTCCATTCATTCACCATCCACACCCTCACTCTAAGGCCCTGTATCATCACAATCTGAAATACCAATCATCCCTTCCCAATCACCAGAGCATTACAGTATTTGACCCATTTAACATTTTCCGTCTTTGCTAGTAGGCAGTAAACATGACCTGGGATGATACAGCTGGCAGTCAGTGAAGAGGGGTTGTAGGAAGCAGATGAGAAGAGATGGGAGCTCTAAGCCGCTCCACATCTGGTGCTGTATTAAAGGCATATGGGCCGCCCCAATCAGGCCTGATGGAGGTGATGTCATGGCCCTTGCCACAACCTCTGGTTTCCAGCACTGCGTCAAGACAGACAAGCCAGCGAGCTGTCATCAGTCTGGTCCAGAGCGAGCGATGAAGATGGCAAACTATGACAATATCAGTCAAAAAGTTTGTGCACATCCACCATCCAGGAGCTGATGCAGTCTGATATAGAGAACATCACTTTGTTTTTATGTTTTACATATGTAATTTCACAATAGATATACCGTTGAGATCAAAAGTTTACATACTCCCTTGCAGAATGTGCAAAATGTTTTTTAGTACTGACCTCAATGAGATATTTCACATAAAAGCTGTTTACATATAGTCCACAAGAGAAAATAACAGCTGAATTTATAAAAAGACCCCTTTCAAAAGTTTACATACGCTTGACTTTTAATATTGTGTTGTTACCTGAATGATCCACAGCTGAGGTTGTTGCTTTTTTTTGTAATAGCTGTCCATTGAGTCCCTTAATTGTCCTGAACAGTTAAACTGCCTGCTGTTCTTCAGAAAAATCCTTCAGGTCACACAAATTCTTAGCATTCTTGTGTATTTGATATGATTTTGAGATCCATCTTTTCACACTGAGGACAACTGAGGGACTCGTATGCAACTATTACAGAAGGTTCAAATGCTCACTGATGCTTCAGAAGGAAACAAAATGCATTAAGAGACAGGGGGTGAAAACTTCTGAATTTGAAAATAAAATTAAATTAAATTAAATTAAATTAAAAATTATATACTAAAACCAAAATTAATTTGTTTAAATTGAGTTTAAAAGTGAATTTAGGCATCACAACATTATAATGTACAGCATAAAAATAGATTAACAGTGTTATTACATTATTAATGTTATTAAAGATGGGAGTCTCAGGGTAAATAAGCATGAACTACTATATAGCCAATGCTGAAAAATTAAAATGAATGAATGAGTAAACGAACGAATGAAAGAAAGAAAAAAAAACTACTACTACTACTTATTATTATTATTATTATTATTATTATTAACAATACTGTCCTATAATCTGTGGTGCCACTCATACCTATAGCCCTGACTTACTTTAGGGAACAACAGAGACTATTATATTGATAAAATGTTTATAAATGTTCCCAGATGGCCCTTCAATGGCCCTCAGATGAGCTGAAAATCCATAACTACATGAGCTTGTTCTGTATGGGCTCCGCTTATGGCTTGGTCTCGCCACGCTCAGTTAAACCTTATTACATTCAAATAATGGCCGCACAACACAGGCCATTATATCAGACAGGTGCCAGCAATCAAGCACCAATGGAAGTCAATCACTAAGAAGAACAGCGCGGTTCCATTCATAACCTTAAATGCCAATGCAGGGCCAATAGGGCCAGATCTGGGAACGATCTGACCTTTATCATTCATAATCTGAAAGATCAAACAATGCCTATAGGCTGATTCCAGAGCAGGAACGGCCTTTACTCTGGAGATGACCAAAATCCCCCTCACGCCCCAGTGCTTTTAATTGTCTGGCTTTAGAAGGAAAAGGAATTTTACTTTGGTGTGCAGGTACAGACAGCGGGGTTGTGTTGAGCTACTTGGGAGGTCTGAAAAGCTCTGCTCTAGGACTTTTCATGTGAATGGGGCTTAGCCATTTAGGGGTGACCCTGTTGAGCATGTCATGGGGGTGTAATGAGGTCAGTTTACAGGTTGGGCGGCAGGTAATCCTCCGTTCATTACAGGCCCACTCGGTGGCGAGAAAAAAAAAAAAAATCAAATGGCAGCGAGCTATTGAACAGAAGTAGATTGTATGTGTGTACAGGTCCAGGAACTTAATAACACTTGATTCAGTATGAAAAGAAACCTAGAGCCACCCGTGAAGAAGCAGCCCGGATGTGAGGGAGGGACGTTAGTGGCAGGAGTTCGGTGTCAGAGAACAAGACAAGCTTTGTACCAGCTTTAAGAAGCAAATTAAGAGAGAGCAACGCAAGCTTACTGACTCTGAAAGACTGAGTGAAGAAACACCTGGTGATCAATAGAGCTTAGAGAGCCCCATGAATGAGCCAGAGTAAGACAGCGGACACCCTCATGTCCTGCTTCTTGCGAGGTTGCATTCATATAAAACTTGTTCACACAAGTGGATCTGAAACAAAAGAGTGAGAAAGCTGATGGTCATACAGTAAAATATGTTATTTATATGTTCATACTTTTAGTGTGTTCAAGTCATGTCATAAAGAAATTAACACTACAATGCAGTAATCACGAGTGGGAAACTCTGAATTTTTTTTAAGCCCAAAGTTTATGGGTGAAAATACAGATGACACAATAGACACCAAGTCTGTATTGACCGTAAATTTGTTGAAGTAAATAAAATTACTTTTTTATTTACAATATAATTAGTTTTACAGTAAGATTTACAATAAAATTAGGACAAATATGATATATAACAATGCAGTATAACAGTACTTTCATAAATGTAATAAAACCAAAGCAAAACATACAAAGTAACTTGAACGCATCTGTAATGTACAGCTTCCTAACTTGTAAACACAAACTTCCCAGGAGGACTTGGGACCTACATCTAACCAGACGCAACAAGACTCTAGCAACGAGCAATTTGTCCATCCACACCACAACACAATGTGACATAATGACTCAAATGTGACCCTGAACCACAAAACCAGTCATAAGTAGCATGGGTGTATCTGTAGCAATAGCCAACAAAACATTGTATGGGTCAAACTAACAATGTGCCTTTTATGCCAAAAATCATTAGTATATTAAGTAAAGCTCATGTTCCATGAAGATATTTTGTAAATTTCCTACCATAAATGTATCAAAAGTAAATTTTCGATTAGTAATATGCATGGCGCAATGCGACTCCAGGCATGACGCAAGTGTTTTTTGCTAGTTTCAGCCAAATGCAGTTATCATTTTCACGTCCAGTGCCACGTAGTTTAAATAGCAAATGCACTTGCGCCAGTCTGTTTGCTCATGGGTGTGCTGGTCTAAAAATGAGATGTGTTCAGGCACATTGTTGGTGCATTGCTCTTTTGAGGCAAATGAAAACCATTGCCCTACTGACCAACTGTTATTTTTATTATTATTTTTAATTTAATAGGCCTATAGGCGGGTGTACAACACACGTACACTCTGCTTGTTACACACACAGGATCATGCAGCAGCACAGAAAAATGGCAAATATTAAAAATGAAAGGATTACAATGTAAAAGATTATTATTGTGTACGCTTTCACTTTGCGCACCGGTAGATCCATCTCCTCTCTGGAGAATCCACCATGGTGCAAGTGCAACTGGCTTTTAAAGAGGATGGGAGATGAGACTCTGATTGGTTTATTGCATATTACACCCAAAACACACTCATGACTCATTAAGACAATAGGTACAACCCTTTTGGACCATGCGCCTGGCGCATTGACCATTTTTTCTGTCATTAAACTAGCAAAAGTGGATTCGGACACGTCCTAAGTGCACCTGCGCCATGTGCTGCAGACCACGCACTTAGATCGTTAAAATAGTATCACACTGAATTCTATCAACCAAAGTTGAAAGATGCAGAACAAAACCTCCGGTAGCAAACACTACTGTCAGCTAATGCACCTATTTTCGAAACTTCCATCCAACTCTGAATGTGCTAAGAAAAAAACTTAGCCATTAGAAAATGTCCATTCGGAAACATTTGGGCTCTTACAGCATCATTTACAATGAAGGCTTTCACTACTCAATCAACAGTCAGCCTTAAATGGTATTTTTTAAAATATGGAGTTGACTAAACTAAGAAAATGAAAACTTTCAAGGTTTATATATAATTCAGTGGCATTTTTTCTTTTCTTGAGAGATATTAAACTGTCTACCACAGTCAAACCGAATCAATTCACATAGATTAAGTTAATAAAACAGCCACCAGCTAGTTTTTTGTCCTGCATTGATGAGCTGAGGCCCGTTCACACCAGTGACGACAATGGTAACGATAACAATATCTCTGTTTTAATAATCATTCTGAATCTACGAGAATAGGAAGTCCACACCACAGCTACAACAAAGTGTTGAAAAGTAGTGTGTCAGGTTCTCAGAGACTTTGCTAAGGTAAAGAACCCTGAAACATGACCCCGACTTAAGAATCACAAGTGTTGTGAAACACATGAAGACTGATTTTTTTAAAGGGCTTTGTACAGTAGGTAGACTAGAGTGCACTTGCAGTATAGTCAGGCTCTAGAGATACCAGCATCACTTTCTCTTATACCACTGTTTGAAGAATTCACCTTCCAGAATCTGGCAAGTTTTGAGAGTTCATTTGAAGTCCATCTCCTACCCTGAAAGGTCCGTCTTGCTCATTGTGAGCAGCAGCTCACATCATGACTCTCTCGCCACCTTCCTGTTGTTTGACTTGAAATGATGTTGGTACCTCAAGAGTCACTCTCGGTCCATAAAACTCATAAACACTGGTCTTCATGTCTTTCACAACACTTCAGCTTGTGAGTGTTATTAACTGGGGGTCGTGTTTGAGGATTCATGAAGTCTCTGACACCTTGTACTTCTGGAAAACAGTGTTCCTAATGGTTTAACTCTTTCACATCAGAAACTGCTACAGTTAAATATGCGGAGGTGTGTTTGCATTGTAAAGACAAAGACTCCAATTTAAATTCTCATGCAATTCACAAAACTGTTTACTATTTATTTTTCCTCTTTAAGATGAAAATATATATACTGTATGTTTTGTATTCTTTGTCTACTGCCATTTAAGAAGCACAAAAAATTCTGTTCCCTAGTTACCTGATAAAGGAATAAACCCAGGCTAATGAGAAGAATCCAGATCTCTCCCTAGGTCCCCAACCTTGCTTCTCCTCGTTATTAGAGGAGTTGAACTGAGCGAGGCGAGCACGATCGACACTCTGACCTTTGCAGCTGTTGAACGTGACCCTGAGGTTACGGTACGGTCGGGTTCAGCTGACCTGGTCAGGCACAGTTGGTTGATAAGGTCGGCAGTAATAACAAGCATAGCAAGCTGACCCGGCCTGGGAGAGCACTGTCTGAGGCAATTATAGTCAGGCTGTGTGAAACATGGAGCTTGTTTGGGGTAGTATATAGCCGAGTTATTGTCTCTTCCACCTGTCTTTAGTGAATGGATGAGTGAGAGAGTTAGAAATCCTGTTTTTGTTATTGAGATGTTCACGCTGACAGTGTAGCCCTAAATTGTGGATGTAGTTATAACAGACCATACAGGCAAAAAATAATTCCTCCCTGAATGTCTGATACTGATAACATAAAAAAATAAATACACAAAAATCCCATGACAAATTCTGCAGCCGTTTTATGTGTGACCTATGAAAAACGTGATTCCCCTCTGTGTGAACTGCCACATTGTGTGTTCAGGACAATAGAAAGATGGTAAGATCCACACCTAAGAAGAGCTTAATGAAATCCAGTTAGTGCACTGCATTATTTTTTTCTGTAAAATGTTTAATCTGGCTGGTTTATTAGCTCAGCGATTACTCCACAAGACCACAAATGTTTCTTTTGAAATTCTCTGGAAAAATATGTGAAAACAATAATACTGTGCATTTTAAAATTAAAAGTTTGTTTCTAGTGATTAGTTCCCTACAAAATCAGTTCTTTTTTTTCTCCTAAATTATGCTTTCAGTTTTAATTTTTCTGGATTTGAATTTAATAGTTTAATTATTACATTTTAATCATCGAAAAGCATGTCTAAATAACTCAATTCATTAAACTAACAATTTAATAATTTACTAATTTTAACAATAATAGGGCCCTATTAATGTTTTCTCTTTTTTTTATTTTTTTTATTATTTTGTGTTTTATGATTTAATACAAATTTATTAAAATGGTGGCAATCAAATTAATGCTGAACAGTTTAGCAATTAATAAATTGGATCAGTATTATTATTAGTATTTTAAAAAGTAAAAGAAATTCTACATGAAAACTTCACAAGCGTCTCAGATTTTGGAGGGCTGAAATCAGGCACTCAGATGACACATTTTGACAGTGTCAGCATCTATTTTGTGCACAATCCACAACAGGTAAACATGTCAGCAGTATGAATCCAGTTCATCATGTCCAAATGATGGTAGGGTAGCTATATGCAAATTATGTTTGGCTGAAATATTGAGAGATGCCTTGTTGCTTAAGATAGATCTGGTCTATCACTTATATATTATATATATATATATATATACATATATATATATATATATATATATATATATATATATATATATATATATGACAGTAAACTATGGTCAATTATCCAAATCTAATCACTTTATTTTCAGCTAAATTCCTTATTCATACTGTACGTAAACTTTTTTTTTTTCCAAAAAAAAAAACAACTCAAAAGCAAAGGTCATGACATATATGTGGCCCTATGGAATTTGTTTTATTTTTTCTCAAATTCAGTTGAATTTTTTATCCAAATTCTGTTTTTGTTTTGTTTTTCCATTTTAATTTTTACGCCTCTTTTAATGGTTAAATTAAAAACAAATCTTAATCAAAAAGCATGTCTAATTTATTGAAATTATAAAAAGTCCACAATTTAACAGCAATTTATTAAATGTTTAACAAAAATACATTTTTAAGGCTGTATGAAATGTATTTTATTTATTTATCTTACCTCAAATTCAGTTTTATTTTTACCCAGTTGTGTTTTCTATTAATTTTCATTGTTAATGTTAATAATCAAAGACATCTCTAATTTATTTCTATTACAAATATGTAATATAATATGTAAATATGGTAAATATGGTAAATATTTTTCTGACAAATAATGTTTTAATAATAATTTTACTAGTTGTAGTAGTACTATAATTACATTAAGTCATATTTCTGTCACAGTTTCTTCAAGTTAAACCAAACTTTTATTTTGACAGGTTGCTGTGAAAACCTTTAATTATTTGTTTGTATACGATATGACAATAGTTTTCTCAAAAGAAATGGTAAAATCCTCACGAAGTGACTCTCAGAGCAGTTATAGAGATTATGTTTATATGTTTATGTGTTTATGTGTTCATGTGTTCACGTACTCATATATTGGGGTGGCGGTGGCTGAAAACACAGCGAGCATCACATTCACTTCAGTATGTGTGTAGTAAATGAAACCACACGAATAAGAGGTTCGCACCTCTTATTCACCTCTTATTCACACAGAGATTTGCAAAAAGAGTATTTTTTCTTCTTAATATTCAAAGACACATGTTTTGATTTAAGTCTACTGACCTAGTACTGATTTATTAATCTATTTGATGATCCATTGATTTTTCCCATCGCAGAAATCATAGGGCCCTACACATATTTTGCCTACGGTTTTCTTTTAACCCCATTTGTTTTCTACTCATTATACTGCAAGTGCACAATATCTGCCATCTCCACTGCACAACACTATATACAATATACAATACTACAGAATTCCTGCATTTATTTCTGTGTACATCAGCGGTCTAATCTTGCCTTTAATAGCCAGATTTGTGTCACGCGTAACCTTTATGACTCCGCCTGGCGAGGTCGTTCCGTTAGGGAACTCATAAGCTCGGCTCATATCAGTCATGTAATGTACTGACAGCTCTAACCTTCCCATGTGGCCTCATGTGCCATCCTCCTTCCAGCCTATTGACCAAAGCAATAAGCTATTCTATATGGTGTATTAAAGTCATTTTCCACATGCTTCCTCAGCACCTCCCATTGTTCATGCAAGCTCCTGCTGACCACAGGAAAAAAAAAAAAGAGCACAAGAGAAAGAAAAACATACAACATGCTCTCAACTAAATTGCGACACTTTACACCAGTTAAGAAACAGAATTGTCACTTTCTTCGTTATTTGGTTGCGCTGCTTTCAGCTGTGAAAAGCGCAGCGATTATTGCGGTCAATTTTCCCTCGCAACACTTTGGAATATATACTATCGGCACCGGTGAAGCTTTATTTCTCAGAGCCTGATGATGTGCTATCGTTTTCGAGAAGGGGGGCTCGGCCGGTACCCGGCCGGCTCGGCCGGCGTAACGCCTGTCCGGAGGTCCGAGGTGCTAACGGGAATGGGTGCAACATGCCTCGGCCGCTGTGCTGATATCAGCTCTGCGGCTGCACCATGTGACAAATGATTCCAATCTAGGCTGCGTGCCCTTGACTTGACCCTGACAACAGGGCAAGCGCAGCCAATGGAAAAGATGCACTCTAATAAAGCTTAGACCGGGCGAAGGACGGGGAAAGAGGGGGATGGATGGAAAAGCGAGCGAACGAGGGCTGGGAAGGAGGCGGGGGAGCTTGGACATCTCAGGTGCAGGAGGATAATGAGATCGCTTGTTTGTTCAGTGAAAATTACCCTGCAAGACCTTGCTCGGCAAAGCAGCCATCTTGTCTGGCTTGTGAATTGGGCTAATTCCTGAGGGTGCGTGTCGTGTCAAGGATTGCAATCTCTTTTTACACAGCACCTCTGGCACAGCGCAAACATGTAAATGGGGTCTGATGCCACCCTCTTGCCCCACAGACTCCCTCCACCGAGCGTACCCACGCCACCCCCCTCCGCCCCGTCT
The DNA here is from genome assembly GCF_022985175.1 of Labeo rohita. NCBI lineage: Eukaryota > Metazoa > Chordata > Actinopteri > Cypriniformes > Cyprinidae > Labeo > Labeo rohita. Next base: position 16,915,785 of record NC_066873.1, read on the forward strand.
CATAAACCCAGCCCTGTAAAATGAGCACGTACTTGCCAAGCTCGGCGGTGGATAGGCGCAGCTCTCCGGAAAGGTCCGGGTGGCATGCTGGGTATGCAAATGAAATTCTCCTTCCCTTATTTTCACCTCACACCACCCTGCTGGCGAAGCAGTCCCTTGATTCTAATCCCGCTATACTGTCGTTCTTCCTCTGCCTCAGTCTGTCTTGCTCATCCTCTTCAAAATCACGCTATGAAGCAGATTCTGACAAAAGACAAGCTTAATCAGGACAGCAGCTACAAATTTATCCTATTAAGGCTTTGGGGATACAAAATAATGTGTTATTGAGAAAGGAAAGCCACAACTGCACTGGCCAGATGAAACACATAATCTCACAAAACATACGAACTGTAGATTAACTGAATTAAACAATTATCACAGACTAGCACATTTGCAGAGTCAACATTAAAGCTAATCCCATGAAATGCACTTTTCCTAGTGTAAAAGACACATTTGCCAAGAATGTTCTCAGAAATGTACTCAAAAAACTGAATATCAATGTCAAGAAAAATATAAAATGTAATAAAAAAAAGTTATGAGGTATAAACATCAAACAACACACATATACAAATACACACACACATATATACACACACATATATATACATATATAAATGCTTGTTTATTATTTATTATTTATATATATAATAAATCAATAAATAATAATCAAACATTTATATATGTATATATATATATATATAAATGCATGTATACACACACTATTATTATTATTATAAAATACTGTAATATATTATGAATATCATATACATATAATAATACAAAATAACAATAAAAGTAATATTATATACTAATAATAAAAATAATAAATATATTTTATATAATTTATAATCATTTATACAATAATAATTCTTATTATAAAAATACTATAATATAAAATATAATATACAAATAATAATAAAAAATACATATATTTTTTATAATTTATAAAAATTGATGACAATAATCATCATCATCATCATAATCATAATAATAAACTATTATTATTATATTATAACAATATGACATATACAAATAATAATACAATTAATATTAATATAATATATAATAAAAATTATATATATATATATATAATTTATTTAATAATAATAATAAAAAGTATTATTATTATTATTATTATTATTATTATTATAAAAATACTATAATATAAAATATCATATACAAATAATAATGCAAAATAATAACAAAACAAATAATTATATATAATAATATTAAAAATAATAAATATATTTTATATAATTTATAGTAATAATAACAACAATAAATATAAATGTTTATAATTTACAATAATAATAATAATTATTATTATTACTACAAAATATATTATAATGCAATATAAAATAAATCATAATATAATATAAAATATATACAAATAATAAAATTTATATTAAAATTAATAATAATATATAAATATATATTTTTATATAATTTAATAATCTATCTATCCATCTACTAATGACTTATAATAATAGTGATAATATGGCAATTTCATTATTTTAAGTTGTTTCCTTATTTTTAATGTTCCCAGGAAAATAAATTCCAAAATTGAAAACACTCATCATCATAGAAGAAGTGTATTTAAGTTATTATATTAAGTTGATTTTTTTAAATTATTTAATTATTTAATTTAATTATTATTATTATTGTTTGCATATATTATGACCAAAAACCAGCATTACATTATTGACTCAAAGACTTACTACATTTAAAATCAAATCAGTCAAAGAATAAAAATTGTCCTAACTTTCGCAACACTTCAAAGCTGCAAGAGATCTGGAGAGTCATTTCGAGTTTGTTGGTGACGCTCTCAGTTTGGCACGATTCGTCAAAGCCACTGTGAGGGCAATGTATCGAATCAGACCTGACACTGAGAAAAACAGCATTTGGAAGCAACACAAACCTTTCCAGTGTGTTGAATGTGATATGACAGCCCAAGCTCAAATCCCATTGCCAGGATTCTATCTGGTCAACAGCTTTTTAAGCCACTTGAAGCTCAATGCATTAGCATGGTGGAAACGTGTTGACATGCCATGGATCTGCTCCGAAGCTGGAATGAAACAACACAGTTTAACACTGACGGACGTCCATAGCAGCTGCATGGCTACAATGCATGATTGAAAAACATGTCACACACCACACAGAAGGTAAACCGTGCATTTTGACGCCGTAAGTGGACGGGGACATGCTGTGATCTGAAAGCTGCTCTTGAGAGCATACAAAGACAGGCATACAAATTCACAGCTGACACGCAGAGGTCAAAATCTAAAAGGCTTTTTTTTTATCAGCACAGCCTAGTAAAAGGACATCTATACAGTACATATACAAGAACAGCTTGCATTATATAACACTTGAAAGGAAGACGTATAGCACACTCTACACTTCACTTCATAAAAACATTCAGAAAGAAATATATTGCAGATTCTAAAAGCAATACATATGGTTATTTTATTTTATGGTACTACTAGTTTGTATCTTACAATTTAGATTTTCTTGTAAAACGAACTGTAATCTTCACACACCTTCAGCTGTAGTTCACATTATATTTTTCTAGGGATTCTGCAAAATACACAGCACACTCAGTCCTTTCGCCACGTTTTCCACCTGGCCATTAGACAAAAATGATTTCTGATCAGTGTCTGGCCAGGTCTGAATACACCGAATGACCTGGAGGTGAGAACACCACTGTATCCCATTGGCGGCCCACTGAGCCATTCCTCTTCTCTAAAGACCATTATCCATAGCATTTTACAGCAACTGGACTCTTACTGCCATAAGGGAGAGAGAAGGGGAATTAGGGAAGAGAAGGTAGATGGCTTGAGTGTCACCCTATCTGCTGGGAGGATGTTTCATGGGGTCATTACAGAAATTACTGTCTCAGACCAAATTGGAGAAGAGCGATTCTCCAAATGAGACTAAGACTAAGAGTGGTCATCTCTGAAACATAAAGGTATACATCCACAAGACCACAACACTGCAACTGAATGTGACACACACTGTGATCTCTGCAAAACTAAAGGCAACACTGATACACTCAATCAATGGAGGACCCCATACGTGAAGACAAAATGCTTTTCTCCAGCAACTGCAATCAGGTTAAATTACAGAGTTAATATTTTAAACTTTTGGCAAATAATAATAACAATAATAATAATAATAATAAATTAAATGGCAAAGGACTAAAATATTTTATTTTATATTACTATATACATTTTTAATATATACTTAAAGATATAAACATTAAAAAAAATAAAAATAAAACTAGATACCTGAGACAATTGTTATTAACCAATAGTAACTATTATAAAATATTAATAATAATATTTAATAATAATAATAATAATAATAATAATAATAATAATAATAATAATAATTATTATTATTATTATTATTATTATTATTATTATTATTATTATTATTATTATTACTAATATTATTATTATTACATACATCTTTTTCCTTAAAATAAGAAAAACATTTTCCAAAAGGTTCATGGTTAAAATATATATTTTTAAATATATTGTTTTATTTTATATTATTATATACAATTTACATATATAATTGAATATACATGAATAAAGAAAAATCCCTAAAACTAGATAACTGAGAAAATTTTTATTTTATGCCAAATGGTAAATATTAAAAATTATTAGATCAAATTAAATAATAATAATAATATTAATTATATATTATATTAATAATACTGATAATTATTATGATTATTAATATTATTATTAATAATATTATTGCTATTATTATTATTATTATTATTATTATTATTATTATTGTTGTTGTTGTTGTTGTTGTTATTGCATAAATCTTTGGTAGATTTATGCTTAAAATAATATAAAATAAATCATATATATTTAAACCTGAATATGTAAGAATAAAGTAACAATAAAGTAAATTTTTGAGTTCATATTTTAACCTAATATTAACAAATAGTTATAATAATAATAATAATAATAATAATAATAATAATAATAATAATAATAATAATAATTTTAAATATTTAAATATATATATATATATATATATATACCTAAAAATATATTCTTTGAAAACAATACTCAACTGCTTACATGATTTTTCTTCTTAGGTATTTTTTTAATGTGTACTTGTCTTTATTTTTTATTTATTTATTTATTTATTTAATTATTTACCTTTTTATATACTTTTTATATACTTTTAGTCATTTATATTTTATGAGTTTTGTCAAGTTAGTTATGATCACTTCACTAGATCTAAAAAGTGTGGTACCATTCAGTAGGACCAAGGGGGATCAGTTAGTCATGTATTTAAAGACAATGGATCAGATGGGCAACAGCTGTTAGACCATTTAAATTGGTCTTAGGCTAGAACGTAGGACACAGCATTTACAAATACAAGAAATATAACAAAAGGGCCAGACTCACTCTATCACTGTCAAAGCAGAATGCAAGAGAGGCACTTTTGGATGCCCTGCAAGAGTGTGTGTATGTGTGAGTCTGACCGAGTGTGTTCTTCGCCACTGCAGACGGCTGCATCAATGAGCTTTTCTGTGCCCTCTTAAGATAATGAAAATAATACAGGGCACAAAGAAATAAATAAATATATCTGGCCATCTTGGAACAGAGTCCCACATTGCAGGTGGAAAGATTAATGCCCACGTACAGTCGCCGCACAAATGTCTGTGTATCAATGGCTTTTCAATTCACTTATGCTTTATAACGGGCAAGGTCAAAAAGCAATTTGTGCAACACAAGAAATAAATGAAATAAAACAGCAGCAAATTAAATAACAAGAACAAAGCTGGCCCTGCAGATAAATTGTGGAGCGTACAGATAGGAGAGAGGTTAAAACATATGACATAAAACATAAAAAAAGATTAAGTTGTTTTGCTATTTGACTAATTATTATAAATAATTACCCCATTATTATCAACTCTGTTGTGTCAGAAAATCATGTTTATTGAATATGTTCCAAATGCAGTTTTAATTGTATCAAATCTTAGCTATTTTAAATTTCCTGTTGGCCCTGAATAAAATATATTGTCCAACATTTTAATTAAGATTCATTCAAATTCTACAACAGCATTGAAAAATGCTGTTATTCTTATTCTTTATCTCATTTTTACAGTCCAAACAATGGTGCATGCTTTCATAACCTGTACTGACTTGTACAATTCTGTATAACTATGTGGTCGATAAGATAAAAAAAAAAAAAAAAAAAAAAAAAAAGTTTGGAATGTTCACCAAGGCTACATTTTCTTTTCATCAAAAATACAGTAAAAAAAACTATTACAATCTAACTTTTCTATATGTTTAAAAAGTAATTTGTTTAATGGAAAAGCTAAATTGTTGTCACGTGATGCTTCAGAAATAACAGCCTGCATTTGTTATAGTTACAATATGATATATAATATATATTTTTATATTACACATTTATAATTACAGTATAATGCCTTCACTGTCACTTTTGATCATCATGATTCATCCCTACTGCATAATAGGATTATGCTATAAAATAAAAAAATCCCAAAGAATCCAAACGTTTTAATGAATAGAAATATTAAGGGAAATTTCAGCATTACAACAGCCTGCATGTGTTTATCTTGTACTGTGTACATTACAACCACAATATCAGACAATCCCATTCTCATATTTCCCACATTCCTGATCCCATTTTCCCCCTCCTCACTGTGTCAACAGGCTATGAATATCATGGCAAGTGAATTCACAGGACATAAAACAGCCTGAAGCGAAACTCAGTGTGATGTGTTATATAATCCTAGAAGAGGAAGTCAAGGATGATCCCGTTTCCTCCTCGAGTCCAAGTGGGCTCAGTAGGGGGCAAAGGAGAAAGCAGCCAGAAATGTTTAAGCCAAACTTGTCGTTCTCTAAAACTGCCTCTCAGTCCTTTCATGTTGTGGTCTTTTTAAAATTAAAGAGGGGAAAAACTCAACCTGGTCTCATGGTGAAAATGTACCTGGGGAAATGTACATATTAAAGTACAGATCACTGCAGTTTCCAACAGAAATGTCCACTGAGTAGCGCTAAAAGGGTGTTTGTTTGTTTTTTTCCTCAGAACAGATGAACATACATATGGAACATTTTATGGAAAAGGCTAGATTGTATACAGATGTACTGTACAATAATACATTTTTTGTAATATTGTAAGGGGCAGGTTTATGTTTAGAAATAGAAAATGTAATTTTAAAAACTTACCATATGCACTACACCTAAACCTACCCGATAGTATATGAACAAAAGCGAATGTGACATAAAAACACAATTGCAAGCATGCCGTTTCAACTTTGATTTTTCATATTTTATCTCTTTCATTGTGAGTCATGTTTTCACAGGATTTGTACCCAAAGTTTTCACATTCAAAGTCCACATTCAATTCCGTGCCGGCTGAGCTAACAAGCAAGTTTGTTATGCCCGCTCGTAAAGAAATTATGTTTTTTGAAGAAAACATTTCAGGAATGTGAGTTTGAACATCCAAAATGCAATTTAAATGCAGCTTCAAAGAGTTCTAAATGATCCCAGCCATTGATCTTATCTAGGGGTCTAAAAAAAAAAAAAGTAATAAAAGTGATAAAACAATATTCACTCTACACAACTCGATTGCACATCTGGTGTCAGAAAATCCCTACAACATTTCTTTTAAGGTTAAAATCTATGACATTTGTTATCCATTTGAACTTGCATCAGAAATGATTAAGGAAGAGGGGCCAGAATGATTTCACAATTTTGAGTTTGAGAGCTGTGTCAGATTTTTTTTTTCCTTTGCACATAAGGGTCTAGCAAAACGACTGGTCATTTTCTAAAAATAAATAAAGAAATAAAAACGTATATACTTTTCAGTTCTAGATTGGACCTAAACCTAGACTGAAAAACTCCCACCTCATGTTCTCCCCCAACTTCAAAATCATCCTACATTGCCGTTTTACCTTTTTTTTGACCTGTTTTTGACGTCTGACCTTTGCATTTTCACTTTGTAAACACTGGGTCGATACTTCTGCAGTGATGTACGATTTTAAAGTTGGAGGAGAAAATAAGATGGGAGTTTTTCAACACACCCTAACCGTATTGACCCGGATTACACAGAGTACGCATGCGCATAGCAGAGCTAGAAAATTCGAGCATTTAAAAGTATATAAATCCGATCCGATTGTTTCACTAGGTAAGAGCCCTTTGAAGCTCCATTTAAACCTCCTTTTGGACGTTTAAACTTGTGGTCACCATTGAAGTCCACTATATGGAGATAATTCCTGAAATGTTTTCCTCAAAAAGCATAATTTCTTCAAGACCGAAGAAAGAACGACATGAACATCTTGGATGACAAACGGGGTGAGTACATTATCTGTATATATTTGTTCTGGAAGTGAACGTCCCCTGTCGAGCTAGTGCAAGACAAGCATTTGTAGTTCAAAAGTTTTCGTTTTCCTCAAAAACCTTTATTTCTTTTCGACTGAATAAAGAAAGACATGAACATCTTGGATGACATAGGGGATGATGATACATTAGAAGGTAATTTAAATTTAGGACTGAAGTAATCCGTTAAGTAAACTTGCAACAGACCACTCCAATCCAAGTTCAACTGCTCTCCTGGTAGCATATCTACAAAAAGATAAATTCCTGGAAAAACTCAAACCAAGCACAGAGTCCATTTGCAAACTAGCTGCATTAAGGGGGTGGTGGGCTTCCTCTGCTCAAGGTTATAGCCTACAGGGCTTCCCTGCAGCGAGCGCAGCCACGGGTCGCTCATTTTTCTGCGTTAGCTGTCAGGACGAAAGTCTCCTCAGCTCTGTCTGGGACCTGACACTTTCATTAAGCTACACAACCTCCGTGTCACCTGCGCCTCCAAACAAGACAGTTGTTTTTGGGGCGGATTTGACATGCCATTTTCTCCCCACTGCAGTATTTTCAATGATAAAAAAGACAGAAAAAAACAGTTTATTACTGTTTAGCTGTACTCGTCTACGACGCTGAGAGTAATGAAAAGCCGCAGGCTCAATATTTTACACACTGATGCATTTTTCTGAGCACACTTCTACAGGGCATCTATGAAACAATGGGTGTCATAACCGAAAGGTGCGCGTTATTAATCTCCCAGCCCTCCCCAATCAATCTGCTTCTTCCTCCACAAACAGTGTAATGCATTACGGCGCTAAACGAAAGACCACATTTCACCGGCACACAAAGGCGAGGCTCAGGAGGAGATGTCTTCCTCAGACAAAGCAGCCATGCATTACCGCTAAAGAGCTTCTTCTGGTTGTTATGAGCATTACTGAACAATTTGACTCTGAGGGATAAGTAGATGCACTGTAATTCATACCAATTTATTATTTTCTCCCTCCTGCCAAATGGAGTAAGGAAGAGCCGTGGCGGTAATGGTGCACTCATTTTATTACGGCATAAAGCGGCGGGTCTTGTTGTGCAGCTCCCGTTCGCGACGACAAGAAGTGAGACAAATGTGGGGTGAAGGTGCAAAGTAAAGATGTGTTAAGCAGACACGAAACCCAGAAGTATGCACTTTGTACGAAACGCGGACGAGGAAAAGCATACATGCTCATTTAGGAGCTAAACAGAAGAAAATACGGCATCCTAGACGCAACTGGGAATCATTTGAAAGGTATGTCGTGAGGTCATCTCTAGCAAATGTTTCTGGCAAAAGCCAGTATGCTCTACACCGCAAATTCATGTTGGAAGATCATACCGGAGCAATTATTCAAAACCTTTGATTAGCCTCAATGTACGCAATCACAGCTGAAAATCAATTTTCAGGGACATCCGGAAATCAAAAGCAAGTGCGGTGCCAACAGGCCATACGCATGTTTGACTTGAAGGTTCCTCTCTTTTTCTGACATTTTCAAAATTAGCCAGCTTTTTTCCCCATTTGGGGCTAATCAAGTGAAACAGCAGTGAGCTCGCTGTTGAGACGCTGCCAAAAAGGGGAAACAGTCAGTGAAGTGGAGCCAGGTACTCTCCAATTAGTGTTTACGTAACTTAATGCGAACTGCTGGTAACCGGCGCTTGGCGTCCAAGCGGTTGTCACTGCAGTTACACACATCCTCCATCAAATGCGCTAACGCATCCTGATTTGTTTTCCCTTTCAAAACTAGCGTGAAAGTTGAAATGAGACATCTCCATGCATGCATTGGTGCTAACGGGCAAAACAGTTTGGCTTCGGCATTGATGAGAATGAGCAAATGTTATGGTGGCTGGCTGACACTTGACGGGTATGTGGCCTAAAACACCAAAATAATCTTATTTGTGAGGTATATCAAATTTCCAGAGCCGTCTGTGTGGTACGGTGTGGGATTTGTATTTTGCTGAAAGGAAAAAGGCAAGTTATTGGAAGCTCAGACAGTAGGTGTTATATTGATGTGATGAGCCAAATGTCAATTTGAACACTGTTGTGGTGTAGAGTTACAGTCTTTTTAAAGTGTATCGAGCGGTTTTGGCAACAAAGTCAGACAAAACTGAGAGGCAGAATTTATTTTGTGTGCCAAAAGTGTGCACTGTTTGTATGTGTGGGGTTTCTGTATTAGTGAGAATATGTCAGCACTTTTTATAAAAAGGCTGAGAACAAAAATGCTTTTCACAGAGCAAATGTGGAGCAACACAGCAACAGAAAAAGTGTTGTAATTAGGGGTCCAAACACGGACGCCAAGCCAACGTGGGAATATCACTGTTCATTTCATGATACTAATTAATATTATGTTTTTCATGCCTTAAAAAAGAATGTACAGACCAAACCATAAGATGTGGAATTTAAATTAAAGATTTTATTTTATTTTATTTTATGCTCACATTCTACAGATCACACCCATTCATTTCCATCAGACTGGATTTGTATTGGATTTTCAAAAAAAAAAAAAGAAAAAAAACAGCAAGAGAAAAAGTGTTGTAATTAGGGGTCCAAACACGGACGCCAAGCCAACGTGGGAATATCAATGTTCATTTCATTACACTAATTAATATTATGTTTTTTATGCCTTAAAATGGAATGTACAGACCAAACCATAAGATGTGGAATTTAAATGAAAGATTTTATTTTATTTTATGCTATGCTATTTTATGCTATTTTCCTTTATGCTTACATTCTATAGATATCACCCATTCATTTCCATCAGATTGGATTTGTATTGGATTTTCCAAACAAACAAACTAACAAAAAAAACTAAAATTCCATTCTTCGTGCCAAATGTTTGTACTTGGCATTCACATTGTCAATAAAACTTCTATAGGCATTCATCATGGCTAATAATTAATTAATGATTTTCATGATGTTAAGTAGAACTATTTTGGGGCTGAGCCTGAAAAATCATGTAAACTTTAATGCAACACACACATACAAGAATAGGCTTACTCCTTTTGTTTAGCAAGTGGAAGCAGCCTGCAAGTGGAAAATCCAGCCCACAGCATTCAATCATCATTCCCACCCAACTCCTCTCTCTCACTGACCCTCATCCTCTGTATTACGAAAGATCCTGAGTCTGACAGTAAAATGAAGAGAATGGGGGAAAAAGGGAGAAAAAAAAAAAAAAAAAAAAAACACATGTGCACCAAATTAGTAGGAGTTCTCCATCTGTGTTGGATGGGAAAATCATTACCATTAATTTTATAGAACAACAAAGTTCTTTACTGATTAAGATCATGGTGAAAATACAGTAATACGGTAAAATAAATCAAACATAAAATAGACAAAACAACAAATAAAAAGTCATTTTGCAAATTCTATCCTATATCATTTGTTGCAATAGCTACACAATCTCCACCAGAGTCTCATTCAACTCTGAGACCTCAAGTGCCATTCTGGGTCCTGAATGTCACGGATCATGAATGTTTCAACCTGAGCGCTTGTTTGGGTACTCTCCTTCCTCTAGCGCTCCTCCACCCCAGGCCCAGACATCACATTAAATGCCAATTAGGGTCGGATTGCTCTAACAGAAGCTGTGGTTGAGCTAAGGCTCAGAGCGGGCCTGTGGGAAGGTGCTTATTGGTCCCAGAACTCGGGGCTAAGGATTCATGAGGTCGAAAAAGCACACTGCTGCCCCCTCTATACACTCACACATACACAATGTATGGATGTGTCTTGATTGAGGGAAACAAGATATACTTCTACTTTCAATATCATTTATTCCTTAGACATTGTTCTTTAAAGAAAATAAGCATCAGTTGTATGCAAAGTGACCAACATTTAGTTTTGCTGCATTGAGATCCCCATATCTCTGGAACTGAACATTGTAAGGCCATAAATAAAAGCTCCAAAAGAAAAGGTATTTAGGAATCGAAATCTAAAATCATATTGAGATTTTTATATACATTTATTTTTAATACTTTTTGGCCCAGTTTCGGTTTAGGTCATACTTCAGTTAGGACATATAAGTAATTTTTAGAAACGTGCCATAGGAAAAAAAATACATTATTGGTGTGCATCTTGAGACAAAACAAAGGCACTGATATATTTTAAGATCAGTCAGTGTAAGTTTCGTTCAGTTGAAACAGCTCAGACTTACATTTTAGTCTAGGACTAGGCTTAAAGAAGAACTCCACTTCCAGAACAACAAATCACTCACCCCTTGTCATCCAAGATGTTCATGTCTTTTTATCTTCAGTCGTGAAGAAATTATGGTTTTTAAGGAAAACATTTCAGGATTTTTCTCCATATAATGGACTTCATTGGTGCCCCCGATTTTAAACTTTCACAATGTAGTTTAAATGCAGCTTCAAAGGGCTCTGAATGATCCCAGCCGAGAAAGAAGGTTCTTATCTAGCGAAACGATCTGTCATTTTTTTTCCAAAAAAAATTATACTTTTTAAGCACAAAAGCTCTTGTAGCACAGGCTCTGGGATGCACATTCACAACACTATTTACTATTGAATTACGTCAAAAGGTCATGCCAAATGTAGGCGGAACTACAGACCCAGTGTTTACAGAATGTGCAAAGACTAAGAAAGTGCAAGTAAGTTTGTAAATGCTGTTTACAAACAAAAAGGTACAACAATGTCCTCCTCTCAAGTTGTAGGAGAAAATAAGATGGAGTTTTTCACCATACTCAGTACACAGGCGATGAACTTACACGTGATTCATAGTAGTGATGAGAAGTTCGGATCATTTTACCGACTCGGTCTCAGAGATTAATTCATTGTTTACCTGGGTCTTTAGTCTATGATTAACTCACCTCATCTCTTATCTGACAAGTTTTTGGGTTTGAGTCGTTCGTTCATCACGTGACAGACCTATAAGATGAACGAATGACTCAAAAAACCCAGACTCGAAACAGGTGAACTAATTCCAGTACAGAACGTAATAGGATGTTGCGCATGCGTGACTGAACAAATCACTCCCTGAGACGACTCGTTCTTCCCGAATCACATTGAAGATTCGCTCAAAATGAAAGAATTGTTCAAGAACGACCCATTACTAATCCGTAGCATTGTGGAAATGAATCCCAGAGCCTGTGCTACACAAGCTTTTGTGCTTAAAAAGTATACAAATTTTTATTTTTCGAAAAAAAAACAGATTGTTTCGCTAAATAAGACCCTTCTTCCTTGGCTGGGATCGTTTAGAGCCCTTTGAAGCTGCATTTAAACTACATTTTGGAAGTTCAAAATCGGGGCACCAATGAAGTCCATTATATGGAGAAAAATCCTGAAATGCTTTCCTCAGAAACCATGATTTCTGAAGACAGAAAGACATGAACACCTTGGATGACAAGGGGGTAAGTAAATTATTTGTAAATTGTTGTTCTGTAAGTGGACTTCTCCTTTAAGCCTTGTCCGTGAAACCAGGGGCTTGAGTTACAGACATGCAAACGTTGGAAAAAGAGTATTTATGGCACTCGGACTGGTATGTTCTATGCAATTAGTTTGATAGACCAAAAAAAGTTACACTTCTAGTTTTAACATTATTTGTTCTTCAGACATTCCTCTTTAAAAGAAATGAAGTATCAGCTATATGCAAAGTTACCAACTTTTGGTTTTCGACCATTAAAAATGTACAATTTTATCAATTTACTCCTGGAGCCATATTGAGATTCCATCTCTAAAACTGAACCATATGGGCCCTTAAAAATGAAGGTGCCAAAAGGAAAGTTTGTTAAGACCCAATAGCTAAAAGTGCATTAAGATATCTTTAATGCTTCTTGAGTTACAGCCATGCAAACTTTGGAAAACAAACTTGAAAAGTTCTCTTTTTTTCCTCATTTTCGAACGGTTGGCACTGGCTTAACAAAAATTGCTGAAAGTCAACAGATTTTACTAACAGAGTTGCCAAACTCTGTAAAAATAATATAATGATGCTGACATCTTTCTGAAGCCATTCTTACCACTGTGTAATTTGGCTTTGAAAAATTGCCTCTATAAAATAGTAGATTACTCAGTAAATATACATGCATTCGGCTTTCATCACTACATATGTTGATCTTTCTTCAGAAAAGATATTGACAAAATCAAAAATCTGGTAGATTTGACAGAATGATCCAGAAGCAGCATCCTACCCAGATATCTTCCACTATATAACTGAGACGGAGAGATTACCTCCAGTCTGTTCGCCCTGACCTCACCCTGCCCCATCCCCTATTTTCTCACTAAACAAACAACATGATAGATGTCGTGTCTGTACTTTTATTTGTTTTTCTTTTCTTTACATCAGCCTCCACAGAAAGACCGAAGCACCATCCGTCCTTCCTTTTCTCAAGAAACTTTATACGTGAGACTTCCACAATTTAACAGTTAAAAATATTCACTTCGTAAGAGCCGTGGATCAAACCGCAAACATCACAGTCTCAGCACTGGTCAGCTGAGAGCATGTTAACAGCCAGGGGCCAGGTCTAAGTCAACACCAGAGTAGTTTGCCTTGCCCTTTCTGTCAAATCAATATCTGCAAATAATAAATGAGATCCCTGAGGGAAGCTCCAAACCCCACTACAAGGCCTGACCAAGTCCACAATTGGCTGGCTACTCAATATTGTAGGTGAGCCAGAGCAGCGCTGAACATCTTTAGCACTCTATAATAGAAAATTAATTGTGCTCAAATCAAGGCTAAGGGCACCCTGAGGGTTATCTAATAGGGCTACTTACGACTGTCATCTGCCAGGGAAACCCTGAAATATGAAATGCAAAGCAGAACAAAAGTGCTAATTGACATAGGGGAGAGATTAGAAAAAAATATATTACACTCATTTTCTATCACAAGTAAGTAAAATATTTCATAAAATGTAATGCAAAAATGTCTCTAAATGAATGTTTTTAAACACCAAGATTTTTGGCAATAAGCGTTTCCCCCAAGGTTTCATGTAGTACATACATTACCATTTAAAAGTTTGGGGTCGGTAAGTAATATCGTGAATTTCATTACAATTTATAGTATTGTTGTTTTATTTTAATACATTTTAAAAGGCAATTCATTCTTGTGATGGTAAAGCTAATTTTTCAACTTTTTAGTGTAAAGCGATCCTTTAGAAATCATTTGTTGATTAAATCATTTTCAATAATGATTAATATTTTTGTGGAAACCGTTATGCATTTTCTTAATGAGTCTTTTGATTAATTTCTATTAATGTTTGATGAACTTAAGCATTAATTGTTTTCAAGAAGAAGAAAAAAAGTCTTACTGACCCCAAACTTTTAAACAGTAGTGTAAGTGATTCATTCATTCATATGAGTGCAGGGATTAATTTATTATTTATTTATTTTTATTATTATTAATTTATTAATTTTTGTAGGATTTTTATAACCATTCTACTTATTTTAGACTAGAGGGTGAGTTATGAGTATTTGAATTGTCCCTCCCTCTCTGTGTCTCTCACCAATCGCTAATCATATATGGGATAAGACGGATCCGAAGAAAACGTTAAGACTCACCCACATGTAACGGTAAAACCAAATAGTGTCGATCTCGATAGGCCACCTCTGTGACGGAAGACCCTGATAAATGAGTCAGTGGCTAGAACTGAAAGGGAGATAAAATTTAGTCCACCTGCTCCGATCCACAAATACATCCTTTCATTGATTTCCTGGTATTCCACTCATTTTTGGACCCCAAAATATCCTCAAAAGCACCCTGTCAAGTTGGACTAAGTCAAAAACAAGAAAGAAAAAGCAGCCTCCAAAAGAATGACGGCATACATCCACGGATCAGCTTCCCTTTTGTGTGTGCCTGTCCCAAAGACCTCCGAAAACTGAGAGAAAGCAAGAAGAACCAACTGGTTCCTCATCATGCGCTTGTTAGCTTGTCCAATCTTTGGCAATCAGCATCGTCCCTGGGGCTGAAAGACATAAGACGCCAGGGAAGCAGGGGAAGCCAAAGCTGAGGAAAGATCAATACGGCACTGTGAAACAAGAAGTGGAGGCTATTTACTTTTCATTGATCCGATGATGCTGGAGAAACACCTCAGTCTGCTGTTAAATTGAGGGAATAAGTCTTTGGGGCTACTGGGGTTTCTTCTTGTAACAGTCAGGCTCCAAGGTCAAGACTTAAGCTAAACACAAGTAAAACCAAACATAATAGAAAATAGAAAATGTTCAAGTGAATTAATTCCAACACTATTCATTGAAATTTGACAGGAATGTGCACAAGGCTTAAAGATGGTTTGCAGGTAAACACAAAGCCATAACCAACAGCGCTTTGAGATAGTATGGGCCAAAAGTCTATTAGAATAGGGTTTCCCAAACCACAAAGGGCTCATGAGTTGATGGAAAGCTTGTAATTTAAAAGATTATTATTTATAACATAAAAATATAAAATAAATTATTTTAAATAAATACATAAAATATGCCATGTGACCATTAACCAACATCAAAGAATCATGCATGCAACCAAAACTCAAATGTGTTGTTTTGCTTTGTTTCTGGGTTTGGTTGACCAAAACGTTTGGAAATCCCTGGTTTAGGATATAAAAGTATGTGTTTGGTTTAGCATGTTATGAGCATATAATGGCCATCCTTTGCAACTGTATAACTGTATCTATGTATCCCCCAGGTGTTTTTTCCTGTATTTTGAATTTTCCACTTTATTGTGTTGTTGTTTAGGGTTACTGGAAATGTCTGTAAAATGACTGGCTAATGTGCTGCCATTATACATATTTATTTATTTAATTACTTACTTTCAGTGCTAGCATTTTGAAGAGCCTGCACAGTAAGTAAATACATACATATATAAATGCATAAATTTGTATTAAAAAATAGGGCACAAGGTACTGTATTAATATGAAGGGATCAGTGCTAGTATTTTAAAGACCCTACACATTAAGTAAATACATACATACATACACACACATGCATATTTTTTTTTTTTTAATTAAAAAAAAAAAAAAAAAAAAAAAAAAGGGCACAGTGTACTGTGTTAATATGAAGGGATTTTTCTTATTTATTTTAAAAAAAAAAAAACTTTTTTTCTTCTGTATTTTGAATTTTCCACTTTGTGTTGTGGTTTAGGGTTAGTGTAAATGTCCGTAAAATTACTGGATCATATACTGGCATTATACATCTGTATGTATGTATGTATGTATGTATGTATGTATTTATTTATTTATTATTTTACAGAGTACAAATTTTATTTTACAACTTAAAAATATTATTGCATATGATCTCCATATTTAAACCTTAACAGAAAATTTTAAAAACTTTTCACCATTTTTATAGATCACTACTCAAATAATTGCTTACAAGTGAACTGTCAATGAATGTAGTCTAGTAAAATGGTTTTCAAATCCTGAGTCTCGACTCTCAGTTTGGTCGCGAGACTTAAAAATTGGGTCGCCAGGATGATTTAAGGAAGCTATGTATATAAAGTTCAAGCAGGAACCATAAATTAACACCAAACGTAAATTAACACCAAAATAAACAAACTACAGAATAAAAGTAAATGACAGCTGCCTCACAGCAGACTAAATCATATTTGTGTTTGCACTCTGGAGAGAGTAAAAGGTTTCTTTTTATGTGTTTTTGCACCGTCGGGCAATATTGCCAATCATAACAGATTAATTGTGAAGTGATTGATTGTAACGGAACTTTCTGAGATTGAGATAAACTGAAATGAGTGATAGCCACATACACACTACAGAGTATCAGGAGTGACATATAAATCTGGGATTTATTCTTAACCCTTGTGCGTCAATAAAAAAAGTTACACATAGGTCCTCAGTGGACAAAAATGACCATGTCAAAAAACTGTCATTAAAAATTTTAAGCTACGGCATACAGACTTAAGTTTGGTGAAACTAAGTGAACTTTAGTGAAACCAAAAAAGAAGTTATAGAGGTTTAAGTTCATTTTAAATGTTTTATGAACAATGTTTCATATAAAGTATATATTTTATGAAACGTGTTGAACTCTAAACTTGCTGGAAAATCAAAGCCAAATGATTATTTTGATAATAATTGATAATAGTTGTGTTCCAAATTTGAGGTTGTTATCTCAAAAAATGAGCTTTCAGTAAGATTTTGTTTGGACGCAGTACCGGATTTTCATCACTAGTTGCCAGCAAAACTGCACTGGTGCACACAGTGGTTGGATTTGTGATTTTCAGTATTTTTTCTCCCTCAAATATTACAAGAACATACACAAAATTGTTTTTTTTTTTTTTTTTTTTTTTTGTTATGATACATACAAACCACACTGACATCTATACCAACATACCTACACAATTATAGCTGCATTATTTGTCCACTTGGCTCTATAATATGCATAAGCAGAAAACAGGAATAAAGCGAGTAAGTATTTAAAGTATTTGTAATGAAGTATTTGCTTTATAGGCCATACCTGAAAAAATGGCAACATCTGATAAAAAAAAAAAAAAAAATAAAAAAAAATTTAATTTAAAGCCTTGCCAACAGAATGAAATGTTAACAAAAAGTGCATCATTTTACAGTTAACTGGCACTGTGATTAAAAAAAGCAGTTTTAATGGGTTTCAATGGGGACATTTTTGTCCTTACGGTCCTGAGAGGAACTATTTTTTGTACCTAGTGCAAAATAGATTTATTAAAGGAAATGGAGGTGATCTGCGTGAAGGATAAAGCACACTTACTAATTTCAAAAGGACCCTATTTGATTCTGTAATGAGACTGATTTTTCCGGAGCTCCTTCATGGGACTCGAGACTGGTTTCTGGGCAGAGCTGTTGCTCGTTAACATTTACTAAACATTAGTTTGACTTGATTGCATGAAAATGGTTGCATATTTCCTACGGGTCACATCAATTTAAAGGAACAATCCACTTTTTTTGTTTTACCGTTTTCGAATCCATTCAGCTGATCTCCGGGTCTGGCAGTAGCACTTTTAGCATAGCTTAGCATAGATCATTGAAAGTTGACTAAACTTATTTTAGCTGACTGAACTTAAAATTTTAAGGCAGCAGGGTAACAAATTATTTTAAGTTGACTCAACAAATTGTGTTTTTTATTTTTTACAGTGTAGAAAAACGCAACTTTTCATTTTTCGTCCGTCTTTGTATACGATATAACTACAGAAGCGTCAAGTTTTAAATAGGAAAAATATCGAAACTCTTTGGTCATTTTTGAGCGAGATGCTAACGGTCTAACCGGATTAAATGATCTATGCTAAGCTATGCTAAAAGTGCTACCGCCAGACCCAGAGATCGGCTAAATGGATTTGAAAACGGTAAAACTCAACTGTTTAACTCTAGAGGAGTTGGAAAATGAGCCTAGGAAAAATTAGGGACCCTCTTAAAAAAGTTACCTCTTAAAAAATCCACTGGTCTAGTATAACCCTGCTCCTTAACTTTTTTGATATGGTGTCAAAGCAATCCACTTATAATAATCTACTTACGAAATAATGGTCCAAACAATAAAAAAAAAAAAATAATAATAATCCTCAAAATCATCCATCAATGTTCGTATTAATCAAGCCCTGCAACAAATCACAAGCAAAACTACTAACATACTTAAATATTTTCAAATATAAACACACACAAAACAATACTATGCTGTTATACTTGAAATATGATTTTTACCTCCATAATGGTGTAGTTATGGCACATTCCAGCAGAGGCTAACTAGCCTAGGCTAACCAGTTAAACCTTGACCCCTTCTATGGTATAAAGCATAGAAATTGTGGTGACCCACAGAGGAAAAACAAACACATTCACAACACAGATCAGCATTTGTGTTTCTTTCGACATCTGGAGACGACCCATTAGTCTCAATCTTCTGATTGCATGTTGGACTGCAGATTATGTCGTTGCTCATCAGTGACCTTATAATGACCACATTAAGCCAAAGCCTGCAGGTGTAACGGGGCTATTGAATGTCCACATGTAAAGTTTTGCAATTAACGATTAGATAAGGGGAAGTAATAAGGCCAAGTTATTTCCTGTATGCGTCATTCAAAGTATTGATTACAAAGTATGCAATTCTTCAGAACAGCAGGTCATTATGGCACAAGGTCAGGTTTTAAAGAGACAGTTCACTAAAAGTAAAATTCTTTACTCGCTCTCACGTTGTTATGATTTTCTTTCTTCAGTGGCACACAAAACGAGAAATTATGATGACTACGGTTGTCAATCATATCCAAGCAATTACAACGAATCAAGTACAAGTATGAAAAGCCCCATTAAGTATAATAAACAAAAATGAAAAGAGGTTCAAAAACAGTTTCAAAGTTTTTTATTTTGTGTTCCACTAAGAATGTGGAGATTTAGAACGAAAAGAGAACAAAATTTTAATTTTTGAATGATCTCTTTAATATTTTAAATTTGAGAGTTGAAACTGCATTCTATAAGTGCAAAAAAAAAAATAAAAATAAGACAGTAATAGAACAAAAGCACAGAAGATAGATTTGATTTACCCGCCATGTCTTCTTTTTAAATTTAGTCGACTGCAGTTGCAACTTACTCCAAAAGGTCGGTCACACTCTCACACACCCTTTTTTCCCCTCCTTCCCAATTAACCCTCTCAAACAGCTTAGATTACATTAGCTTTGAGTTCTCTCGCACCCTCCACTGGACTCACACAGCTCGAACAATGAACCCTGACTTGCTTCACAAATCTCCCCTTCAGCTAGGCACAATTATGAATTCAAATAAGCCTGATTCAGACTCTCTCATGCAGCACACTGCCTCTCCCATGACAAGCCCTGGTAATGAGGACTTTAAGCAGGACCACACAACAAGAGCATCGGCTGAGCGGCCCCGGGCCTATTCACCACCGATGGGGTCAATTTAGGTGTTGCATTCATCAACTGCAATGCCCACAGATAACTCCATCTGTTAACGATACCAAAAAAAAGTTTGAAAAATGGAATTTTAATTACCCTGGGTAAGAGAGAATATGTTTAACAAGTGTGTGGAGAAGATTTCACAAGAATTTTAAAAATACTAAAATAAAATAAATAAAAATCTGTATTATTCTCACACTTAACCATTTAATAAACACACACACACACACATGCATATACATACATACACAGAACAACAAATTACAGATAATGTGCTCACCCTATTGTCATCCAAGTTGTTCATGTCTTTCTTTCTTCAGTCGTAAAGAAATTATGTTTTTTAAGGAAAACTTTTCAGGAATTAACTCCATATAGTGGACTTCAATGGTGCCCCTGAGTCTGAACTTCCAAAATTCAGTTTAAATGCAGCTTCAAAGGGCTCTAAACGATCCCAGCCGAGGAATAAGGGTCTTATCTAGCGAAAAGATCAGTCATTTTCTAAAAAAAAAAAAAAACTTTTTAACCTGAAATGCTCATCTTGTCTAGCTCTGCGATGCGCATGCATACTTTGTGTAATCCGGGTCAATACAGTTAGTGTACGTCGAAAAACTCCCATCTCATTTTCTCCTCCAACTTCAAAATCATTCTACATTGCTGTTTTACCTTTTTTTGTAAAGGCAGTTTGACCTTCTTTGCCTGTTCACTTTGTAAACACTGGGTCGGTACTTCTGCAGCGATGTAGGACGACTTTAAAGTTGGAGAAGTAAATGAGATGGGAGTTTTTCAACATACCCTAACTGTATTGACCCGGATTACACAAAGTACACATGCGCATCGCAGAGCTAGACAACTGTTAATTGAGTCTGAACCACTGATGGACCACATTTACCATTTTAATATCGTACTTACTACCTCTCTGAACCTTGAATGTGTCAGTTGCATTGCTGTCTATGCAGGGTCAGAAAGCTGTAATATTTAATCAAAAATATCTTAATTTGTGTTCTGAAGATAAACGAAGGTCTTACGGGTTTGGAATGACATGACAGTGAATAATTAATGACAGAAATGTCTTTTTTTGAGTAAAAAATATCCCTTTAAGGTTAGAGATCGCAATCACAGTTTTTAGGAGGACTAAGATGAAAGACAGGACTTTACTGTATACATAAAATACACCTAGAGATGACATTTAGACCATAAAACACCATAAAAAGTTCATAAAAACCTAAGCGTTGTTAGCTCAGCCAAGTAGCCATCCAACTACAAACCCTGAGACGATTTTATGAGCATGCAGAGGACGAAAAAAAAAATCAATTGAACAAATGTACTTTTCCAGCACAGGTGAGGAGAGTGAGGCAATCTATAGATGATAATGAGTGAAGATGGAGATGGAGAGGGAAAAGAGAAAGGTTGTAATCTACCCAACATGAGTCTAAATTGGTACATTTTTAGTGAAAGGACATTCTCATGTTTCTTTGTCCAAGCAAGTAATTTCCCCTCTCTCTTTTTCTCCGGTGTGGCTTGCCGTGGCAGCATTTTCTGCAACACAGAACACTCTCCCTTCTATTTCAATAGGACAGCTCATTTGCCAGACAGTGAACCGAACTGCTGACTGAGTCTTTTAGACTGTTAGAGAGAAAGAGAGAGAGAGAGAAGGAGGGAGCAGGGAAAAAGAAAGAATATGAGGAAGCATTGTATCATTACTACTCAGAAAGATCACTGGACATTAAGGAACACTGCATTGCAAGGTCATGAACATTTTTTTCTCTCATGTCTGCAGGATCGCCTCACTAACCTCAGCTCTTTTTTATCATGGTTACACTTAGTAGCTACTCATATCAAATATTAGAATGTTAAAAATTACTTCAGAGGATAACTTTAGGGTACACTGAAAAAGAGGGGTGTAGGAACAAACTAAATACAGAATAAGGATCCAGTTCTTAACTAGCTGGTTAAAGAGCAGACCTGTATAACCAGGTGCAAGCGTCTGTGAATCATGCAGTGTGCTGATTAAATCCAGCCTATAAAGAGGTCCCACATCTGGCAAAATGCCCATTGAGAAGTCCTTGGATAGAGAGAAACAATGCGCAAACACACACACACACACACACACACACACAATAAACCCACTTCATGTTGTGCGTAATCCCGCCAACAACCCTTCATGCATCCACTCAAGGACGTTTCCCGGCCCCCGCTAACAAGCGGGCTGTGCAATTAGCCTGCTCATCAAAATAATGATGGATAGCCAGTAAACATGCCCACCACCATTCTACAGAGACAAACACACACAGGCTACATTCCAGCATTTAACACTTGAACCAAAAACATTTCAACCTAATTAAAGAATTAATTAAGTCATAAAATTCATTCATTTAATAGTATCATAAAAGTGATCCACAAAAGTTTTGTGTGACAAAGAGGCCAACATTGAAGCTGCAAATCAAGAGGTTAACAACTAACTTAGAATTTGAGAACTGGATCATTTTGATTCAAGAACAAATCATTCATACAGAGATGTGCATTTCATTCGACCTTAAGTGCTCTACAAAGTGAACTTTACAGGGTATTCCTTTATCTTCCTCCAAAGGGAACCCAGGGTATTAAGACTTATAGGGCCTAATATAATATAAATGATGTAGTAGAAAACCCATGAAAGATTTATGTTATTTAAAAAAAACAAAAAAAAACAATTCACATCGTTTTATACATATTTTGGACTATGGGGGGGCGCCATTATTTCGATGACGTAAAATGGTTGCACTCTATAAGCTTCTGGCACTAATTGTTGCTATTTTTACCACAACACAACTTTGAATTGAAAATACTGTTACAATGACCACAGCTACTGAAAGAGCTTACAGGTGGCAATGGATATACGCGTAGGCTAAAACAAAATGCTGTACCACTGATTTTTTCCCACAAGGAGTCTATACGTCCATGGATATCGAGTGAAATCCACGCTGAGAAACTCCTTCATACACTGCGGCGTCATGAAAAGTGTCGGCATGTTTACATCCTGCCAGGATGGCATCTAGCGTTTCTTGTCTCTGCCATTTGTAAGCTCTTTCAGTAGCTGTGGTCAACTAAAAGCCTCAAAGGCATCAGGGCTAAAGTGGAGAGAACGAAGTCGCAGGTCTTTATAAAGTTTTATTTATCCACAGGCGTCTTCCCATTCTTTTCTCCTCTTCTTATCACAAGGAAAGCAGTAAAGATTTACATCGCTTTCTCTTGTTGCCCTTTGACTGAAAATTACAACCAAAAGCCACACAATGTGGTATTGTATCAGTATTTTATTTTCCGAGTTGTGTTGCAGTAAAAATAGCAACAGGTAGTGCCAGTCGCTCACCGAGTGCAACCATTTCACGTCATAAAAATAATGGTGCTCCCAATAGTCAAAAATATGTATAAGCAATGCAGATTTCTTTAAATAGCGTAAATCTTTCATTGTTTTTTCTACTATATATTTTAGTAAGAGACATCATTTATGTTATATTACACCATACAAGTCCTATGCCCAGGGTTCCTTTCAGGGAGATTGCAATTCAAGTGTTAATTAAAAAGAGCACTGAATGGCACAGGGACAAAACAGTAGCATTTGTTTTTTAAAAAAAAATGTATTTATCAGTGTAGTTTGATATTAAACAATGTAATTTATTTACAGAAATATATTATGTCATCATACCTCAAACTCCTCTAATATGCACAACCAACTGATGTCCTCTTCTTAGTGAATAAAAATCAATGAGCATTGTGTAGAGACCCTGTGAATTGAAAAACAGCTCAGTTTTGTCAACTGTATCAACTGATTTGTTTACAAAAAAAATTGACTCATATAAATGATGTGTACACAGTGAATAAATGATGTGTACATTTCTTTTTAAGCCAAGGAGAGCTAGAGTGTCCTTTTTTCTAAGAAAAGAATTATTTGAACTGAAGTCAGTTAATACTACATGGCTTTAGAAGGCTTTGAATAAAGTGCAAGAGTCAAATGGACTATGGACTAAGTGCATGGTACTTCTATGGAGCTTTTAAGTTATTTTAAAGTACTTTCATAACATTGAAAAGAGTAGCTAGAATATTCTTCTTAAAGGCATCTTTTTTTGTTCCACAGAAAAAGGTCATACAGGTTTGGAAGGACATGAGGGTGAGTAAATGATGGCTGAGTTCATATTTTTAAGTGAACTCTCCTTTTAAAGAGTAATTAACATGGTTTCACAAGTTTTAAAAGTGCTAATATATGAGATTTGGAGTCTGAAGTACTTTCATTCAGCCCTGCACTGGTAAATAGAGATGTAGCTACAAACATTTGTGCAGTCACCTCTTCAACTCAACTAATTAGCCTAATGCTATTTTACTAGGCACTTGAAATGTCAACGCATTTGTAGATTTAGTGTAAACTTAAATTCCATTACCTAGCAGGCATTATTGCTCAGCGAGTTGAGCTGATCTCTCCCCCGGGCCCGATATGTTTCCCCTGCTCTGTCATCCCGCTAACCGTTCTGTCTAGACCAACTTAGAGCCCCATAATCCACCACAGGGATCAATAAACTGCACATAATTCAAGGCTAATAATGAGCCTTCAGTACCACGCAAATGGTCAGCTACTCTAACGGAATGGAAGGCGTAAAATGATAATGTAATTATTAAAAGGACAGATAAAATGAGCAGGCGCTCACTCTCTCATATTGGAAAGGCTAAAGTCAATTAGCAGCACTTGAAATTATTGTTATTTCTGAGCCGGCTGATTGGGGAGGAAGTTAATGTATCTGGCGCCCAAGGTAAATGTAGGACATGACTTGCAGTGCCAAGAGCAGCTCTGTTATGTTGTGGTATGCAATTGAAGAGTAACTGTATATACACATAGTGTGCTATAAATGTACTTTGTTATTTACTGTAGCCTCCTGGGTGTAAGACTAAACTGCACACGTTTTCAAACAAGTTGATACTGACAAGAAAATGACTTGCTTAGATACTATAAGTGCATTTCGAAAAATCTAGTTATGCAACATAAATCTGGTGAATCATTGCTTTTCCCCCACTGAGACATGTTGGCGCACATAAAACCAGCATACTGTTTTGTTTTGTTTTTTTATTATTGTTTTATAAAGTCAAGACTCCAGTTATTAAAAGATTAGTTCACTTCCAGACTAAAAGTTTCCTCACCCCCATGTCATCCAAGATGTTCATGTTTTTCTTTTTTCAGTTGCAAAGTAATTAAGGTTTTTAAAGAAAACATTCCAAAATTTTTCTCCATATAGTGCACTTCAATGGGAATCAACGAGCTGAATGTCCAAATTGTAGTTTCAATGCAGCTTCAAAGGGCTATACACCTTATCCTGAGAAATAAAGGTCTTATCCAGTGAAACAATCAGCCATTTTCTTAAAAAAATAAAGGTGTATATGCTTTTTAAACATAAATGTTCATCTTGCACTAGCTTGACTTCACATATTATGTAATCACGTTGGAAAGGTCACGAGTGATGTAGGGGAGAAGTACCGACCCAGTGTTTGCAAAGCAAACGTGCAAAGAAAGTCAAAAGCCCTTGACAAAAAAGGTTTTTAAAAAAAAAAAAAAAAGAAAAAAAGATGAACCGAAGTACACAATTTGTGAAGTTGCACATGTGCATCACAGAGCTAGTAAATGACCGATCGTTTCGCTAGATAAGACCCTTATTTCACAGACTGGGATCGTGTAGAGCCTTTTGAAGCTGCAATTTGGACCTCCCACAGATGTCCACTACTATAAAAATCCTGGAATGTTCCCTCAAAAACTTTAATTTCTTTGCGAATGAAGAACGAATGAAGACATGAACATCTTGGATGACATGGGGTAAGTAAATTATCAGGAAATTTTCATCCTTTAAAATAGTTTTTTATGTCACATTATTGGGTGTTTCTACAATTGTCCAATGTTTGGGGTCAATAAGATTTCATAAGAATGTGTTTTTCGTTGTTATTGTTTTAACAGTTTATTTATTTATTTATTTTCTAAGGAATTAATGCTTTTAGCGCCAAGAATGCATTAAATTGATATATAAGATATATATATCATATATATCTTATATCTTATATATTATATATTATATATTATATATATATAATATAATGTAACAACACAAATTAAACATTTGAAGTGGATCAAAAAAGTTCATCAAAGTTGTCCTAAGACAAGAACGTGTACTGTTTTGGTTTTAGGACAACTTTAATGAAAGGTTTTGATCCACTTCAAATTTTGAATACTATATATAGAGAGAGAGAGAGAGAGAGAGAGAATTCTGTCATTTTGTATAGATGTATTCAATAGCTTTTTGTAGTGGATTCGTTGGTCTTGGTCAAGGGTAAAACTAAAAGTAAAGTAGCAAAAGTGTTAAAAATCCTTGTAAAAATGTACAATAAGGTGTCATTTGTTAACATTAATATATTAAAACAATGAACAATACATTTATTACACTATTTATTTATCTTTGCTAATGTCAGTTAATAAAAATAGTCTTGTTATGTTTATTCTTAGTTCATGGTACCAAATGTAGTTAACTAATGTTAACTAATGAACCTTATTGTAAATTGTTACCAAAATCCTGATAACCATGATTCAAAACTTCTTACAAAACATTAATACAAGCATTACAAACTTGAGAACCACATAAACAGCTGACAGTCTTCCTACATTACATAGGCTGCAAGTGTGTAATCTCGCCATGGCTCCTCTGCCAAATGACTACATGCATCATAAAATAAAATAAGTAGATTGAAATTCACTAAAAATACAGTAAACACTGTGCCGTTTGACCTGCAGAGTGAGAACGTGAACACAGTTGTCTTTTCCACCAGGCTGCTTCCTCCTAATGCGCTAAATGTTTTGGCTTGCACAAAATGTCACCCTTCCCGGAGAGGACTGGCATTTGAAGTTGGTTTTGTAGACCCTCCGGCCAGATCGCTGAAGGCAGAACAGCCGCTACGTATCCAAAGAGCATGAAAGAGCCGAATGTGTCTGAGAGGAGCATCAGATGATAACACCAGAGAACGAATGCCACAGACCCACATCACTCAAAAGCAGCGAGGACAGCTTGTTTCAGGGTCTGTTAAGTATGTCCATGCCAGTGGGGGATTCAAAGTAAAGCACAGTGCTCCCAGGCCTTTCAGTGTCTGATTCGGAGCCTGACAAAGGCCTTGATTGAAGCTAGAAGTCTCTGAGCTAAGCAGCCTGACAGGATAATAGGACATCTGGAACAGATGTTTACTCCCCCATTTGTAAAATGGTGTCGGCTATGGGTGAATTGTTATGCTAATGCACACGCAGACACACCCTCTCTTTTGCATAGACTCAGCTGCCAATTAAAAGTTTGATTTTTCTTTTCTTTTTTTTTTTTTTTAGTAACTTGTTTACTGATTAAAGATACTAAGAAGTGTTTGGGTGGTACGAGTTAAAATGTTAAAATACAAATCAAATAAATTGAATCAAGTAAAGAGATTCGCCCTTTGTTGTTCTTCCGAAATGAGCTGCCTTTTAAAACGTATTTAAATAGCGTCTGCTGTCATCGCTGCAATATTTCTAGCTTTTTAATGACAAATAATCAAATGACTGTCAATGGAAGTCAACACATGATAGCAGTCTCCTGATTTCCCCCAGTGTTTATGCGGTAATCAACACTCAGCCATCTGCGAATGTGCAATTAGCATAATTGGTGTACGTTACACGCTTAATGTAAAGCACATTTTTTACTGCCATTCTTCTGTCGGTACATCTAATTGCAATTGAGTTCGGGAGGCAAAGCATTGGGAGTCTCTGGGAATGTTAAAAAGCGGATTCACTGGCAACGGGCTGCGCAGAGTCCAGGTGCGGAAGGGTCAAAGGTCAAGTGGCCTTGCTTTTATCTGACAAATAGTTTGGTAACACCTGGACGAAAGGCAAGAGTTTAAACGCATGAGTGAATGGGCATGACACTGCAGTCTCTTCCAGCTGCTCAAATCCAGCATAAATTGGACTCCATTAGAATTAATAGCCTTTACTGGATCTTAATTTACATATAAAGGCAAGCAGACATCTGTCATAAGATATCTGGGAGAAGACGTTTCTAAACAATGTCTATGACGCCGGTCTATGACATTTGCTATAACACAGGTTTTCAAAACTTTCTGATGCTAACGACCCCCAAAAATGATGATTTGCCCTCTCGCAAGGGCAAAATGTGACAACATGTTCTAGGCAAACTGATTTATTTTTACAGCATAATACAGTATTATCTGGGAAATACACTTAAAATCTATATTAGAAGTGCATATGTTTATTATTAACTACTGAATGTTAAATACTGTATATAAACCTAAAGAGAACTACCTTCATCTCAGTTACCTCAAATTTACACTAACATTTAAAAGTTTAGGGTCTGAACTTTTTTTTGTTGTTGTTGTGGTTAGAAAATGACATTTATTCTTTAGAAAGGAAGCTTTGATTGATCAAAACTGACAGAAAAGACATTTGTAATGTTACAAAAGATTTATAGTACAAATAAATGCTGTTCTTTTAAACTTTCTATTCATCAAAGAATCCCAATAAAATAAAATAAAATAAAATAATAAATCATGGTTTCCCAAAAATATTAAGCAGTTTTCCATATTGATAAAAAGGCATATTAGAATGATTTTAAAATGCTTTTGTAGTATGTGCAGTTTATTTTATAATATGTAGTTATTTTAAATTGCAATAATATTTCATAGTTTGTTTGCTATATTTTCAAATTAATTACTTGGTGAGCATAAGAGTTTTTTTTTAAAAGCTTTAAAAAAAATTCTTACCACCAACTTTTAAACGGCAGTGTAGTTCCAGAGCAGTCCTAAAAGCATAAAACAATAAAAATATATATACATTTCTTATTATTATTCTTCTTGCCCCCCTAGTCGTCCTGGGCTCCAATTTTAACACTCTTGTACAAATGTGCCAAATGATTTACAGTTCATATGTATATACAACAATGTTATAGACAAAACACTTTAATTTTTAAATTAGCAAAAGAGCAATTAAATTAGGCACACATGCAGGCATTTAAAAGTATTTCATCCATAACAGAGGTAAATGGAGCCCTGGACACAGTTTGTGATACAACCCTTTTTCTGCAATTAGCAAGAAGAAAAAAAATATTCTTACAAAAATAGCATCACAACATGACAGATGCCTTTTTCTCCTCTCACCACAGGATAAAATATGCAAAACACAAGCTTTCCAACTCATGTTTAATTGTATCACGTCATGGATGTAGGCTGGGGCATTGTTGCTTGAAGTATAAATTGGGTAATTCAATTAAAGTGCCCTGCGTAGACACATGATAACGGATGGAGGACGACCCTACCCCGGGTCTGAACCTCACGTCACCTCCATATCACTCAGCCTCCCTGACAAATGGTGTCCGGTTAATAACTGAAACACATGGCTGCCGGCGTAGGTCAATAACGTCCTTCCCTTCATCGGCGTGACTGAATTAACCACCTCGCCCTGCAGTACAGCCATCTTTCTTCACTTGTAAATAGAACTAGCATGTAACCGCTGATTAGCTATAAAAGCCCTTCTTATCTTATAAAAAAAATAAACAGCTGGAGTTAATGACGACTTTGCTCTGTTTGTGTTGTTGAGGGTCAACGCAGTCAAAAGCAAAGAGCCTAGCATGCACTGTTTGTAGTGTCCATCAAAGACCGAGATGGCTTGACAGTTTGACAACAACAGAGAATGACTTGAAGCACGAGCCAACACTTCAAGGTCATTTCAGGGGTGGCTCAAAAGGAGGAGCCTTAATCCTATGAAGTTCAAATAAAGGATTGTTTGAGAACTTTCACACAACCTGGTGTATTCAGATTTTTAGGTTCTCTAAAAAAAACATCTGTTAACAGGGCTTTAAAATGTCCTTGTTGTTTCTTTAAAATACAAAATACTTAATTCAAACAATAAATGACATCTTTAAGGCATTTAAAGATTTCTTAATTTGCAAATGTTCATTTTTAAATATTTTACAAGACACTTAATCCAGTTGAGGCCATAAGTTTACATAAACCTTGCAGAATCTGCAAAATGTCAATTATTTTACCAAAATAAGAGGGATCATACAAAATGCATGTAATTTTTTTTTTAGTACTGACCTGAATAAGATATTTTACATAAAAGATGTTTACATACTCTCCATAAGAGAAAATAATAGTTGAATTTAAAAAAATGACCCCATTCAAAAGTTTGCATACGCTTGATTCTTACTGTGGTCTTACCTGAATAATCCACAGCTGTGTTTTTGTTTGTTTGTTTTTTTGTTTAGTGATAGTTGTTCACAAGTCCCTTGTTTGTCCTGAACAGTAAAAAAAAATCCTTCAAGTCCCACAAATTCTTAGTTTTTTCAGCATTTGTGTGTATTTGAACCCTTTCCAACAATGACTGTATGATTTTGAGATCCATCTTTTCACACTGAGGACAACTGAGGGACTCAAATGCAACTATTACAGAAGGTTCAAAAGCTCACTGATGCTTCAGAAGGGAAAACGATACATTAAAAGCCAGGGGTGTAAACTTTTGAACAGAATGAAGATGTGTACATTTTTCCTATTTTGCCTAAATATCATATTTTTTTTATTCAGTACTGCTCTTCACAAGCTACAGAGGATACTTACATGTTTCCCAGAACACAAAATAAGTTAAATTTACCCTGATCTTCAAATTTAGAAATGTAAAAATGTTTCACCTCCCAGATCTTAATGCATTGTTTTTCCTTTTGAAGCATCAGTGAGTGTTTAAACCTTCTGTAAAAGTTCCATACGGTGTGAGTCCCTCAGCTGTCCTCAGTGTAAAAAGATGGATCTTAAAATCATACAGTAATAGTTGGAAAGGGTTCAAATAACAACACAGTATTAAAAATCAAGCATATGCAAACTTTTGAACAGGGTCATTTTTATAAATTAAACTATTATTTTCTCTTGTGGACTATATGTAAATGTCTTTTACTGTATGTGAAATATCTTAATCGGGCCAGTACTAAATAAAAAAATACCATGCATTTTGTATGATCCCCTTTATTTTGGTCAAATAAAACATTTTGCAGATTGTGCAAGGTGTATGTAAACTTTTGACCTCTGTATGTGTAACTGTATGTGAATTTAAGTTAGTCAGCAGTACCACACGCATGCGTCGTGATACTCTCATGAACACACATCAAAGACTGACACAGAAGAGAAAAAATTGTTGAATAAAATAATTACTTGTGTTTTCTTTGCACACAAAAAGTATTTTCATAGCTTCTGTAAACCCAGAAACCCTTGATATTTCAGCAATACTGTTCAATTTGAAATTCTTTGCTCAGAAAACTACTGTATGTTTGACTAGTTGGGACAATATTTGGGTCAATTCTGTTGGAGAAACAGGTTTTTATGTAGTTTTAAGCAATTCACTTTCTTAGAATCTGTGATTTAAAAAATGTCCCGTAAACTGCTTTTTTTTTACTATGCAATTTAGCAGTCAACACAAGAGTTACACTACATAAACACTGATTAAATCCCCTAAGCATCTGTGTAATGAGAAATAACCGCCCTTGATCATTCGTACATCCCCCTAAAATTCCTCTGCATTATTTTTGTAAATACCGAGATGAAACAGGGCAGAGATCAAACCAAAAACCCCCTTGAAAGCTTGTATAGCCCTTTAATGTCATGAAAATATTTACAAGGTTAAGTGAAACTAATTGAAAACCACCTACGTGAAAGGCTTTCTCAGCCCAAACTCGGGATTAGGGTAAAATACTGTTTAAATTCCATATCAAAAGAATTACAACCCTTTACAATAACACATAAAAGACTTCCCTCTAAAGGTGTACAAACACGCCTTGTGCATGGTAATATCGCATAGGCAAAAGGCGCTATATATCCACAAATTATTTATCCGCGGATATTTAATCGAATCTTTTGTGGAGCCGTGCGCAGCGGGAGGTGTTCATTTTGAGACTGTTTAAAAACGCTGTAATCCGCTGCGAACTAAAGGTGGCAGTGCCATTGTGCGACTGACAAATTTGTTTACAGGCATGCGCTAACCCAACAGATTAAAACACTATTGCGGGGAAGATAAGCACGCAGGCGTCTGACTGTCACAAACCTCCGCAACCCTGTCTTTAATGCAGGAGAAAAGAGTCAGATTGAACAATGGCTTTAAATCCATTCCACCCCTCCACAAGGCCTATCTGACATTGTTCTAGTGCGGCCCACACAATTTTCACATTTCAAAGTCAGTTTAATCAAGAGCTCAGGCAAAAGAGGACGGATCAGAGGGAAGAGAAGGTTTTTGCCATTCAAACGAACTCATGCAAATGATCACTCCAGTATGGAGTTTGTGTCAGGCTGGCTTTGGGTGAACCTTAATCAAACAAGGGATTTGATTTTGTTCTCTCGCTTGCCTCTTTCTTCTGTTTGGCACCAAGCCCATTCAGTTAGAAGAGGAAAAAAAAATGCTCACACTGGGGGGCATCCACTTTTAGTCTCACGCTACTGTCTTTGGGCAAAGCGTTGACATTATAAACTATTAGCAGAAGATCAGAACAGCCAGTTAAGGACAAGACACCTCATGCCTGAAGGTTGAAATGTAGACCGAAGCCACTGGAAATGCCAGGTTACATGACGCAGAGGCGTAACCACCAACCATGAACATCATTTTCATCAATCCACACAAACCCAATCCGATTTCAAAGTTTGAAAGTTCTGTTTACATATAACCA
Source organism: Labeo rohita (assembly GCF_022985175.1). NCBI lineage: Eukaryota > Metazoa > Chordata > Actinopteri > Cypriniformes > Cyprinidae > Labeo > Labeo rohita. Next base: position 16,948,742 of record NC_066873.1, read on the forward strand.
GAGCTGGATAGATTACCTACAAACTGCTTACAAACTGTAGTCTTTAACTAACTAAAAATAACATGATGGAAATTGTACTTCGTAATGTAATCTATTGGATTACACATAATAGGCAATGTATTTTAACTACTTTTTGATTACATTTAGATTACTTTTGGCCTAAAGCATAATCCATTTTTTGTTATCCAAATTGTGAAGTGCATTAAACATAAAATATGTCAGGGTTAACCAAACTGGGGTTCATCAGTGGACTGGGTTTGTACGCTGATGACAAGCAGATAAATTAATTCATAAAACAAAAGAACAATATGACACAGAATAGTAACTGTAATCTGATTATGAGTATTATTAAATGCAATAAAATCTATTACAAGTAGATTACATGTGGTCAGTTACTACTCAGCATTGTATATAACATGCTCAGGGTATATTTGAAAATAGTTGGATTCAAGCATTCTACATGCTCAATTTTGTCCTATTGATTAGATAATTTCAGATCTACACAATCCCTTTCAATTTGATCAAAATATAATTCAGATTTAACTCAGATTATGCATTTACATTAATGCATTTCTGTCCGATTGGACCATCAATCCCTGACTGAACCAATGTGTCTCTTGTTACAATTTACAGTAAATAAATAAATAAATAAATGAATAAATAAACAGTAATTTTTTGGTGGGCTACCTTAGCAATCTAACAAGTGTTTATGTCAAAATTATTGAAATGCCAATCAAATAAAAAAAAAGTGCCAAGCCAGTGTTAATGGTAAAGGAATGTGAGGTAAGGTTTGAGTAACTAAACTTTTAATATCTGCCAATTGTTTGTATGATAACAAAAATGATCTATATAGTATGGAAGTATGCACATACAGCCTTGTTAAGGCAATACGGAAGCACTGGGATTTTTAGGTTGCTAAGTAAACACAATACGAACATATGCTACATGTACTGTGATACCTCCTAGAAAAGAAAACAAAGAGTTAAGATCACAGCAGCTTATTTGAAACATCTGGTTCATCCAGCAAAACTATGTACTTCATATCGTTGAGGTAAAAAATGATTATTGGCAATTAAATGGCCATTAATTTTGCAAGCACGGAATCCTGCCAGATGTTTTACATCAGAGAGAAAAATAGCCACTCCTATTTTTTCATTTCATAACAGTCGCCGGCGTGATGGATCTTTTCCATACACATAAGCACAATTAAACGGTGTAGACTTTTGCAATGTACCTGCATTTAAAGGGGCTAAACTGACAGCTGAGTATTGAGCACAGTTTGGGCTAAAGTATCTAAGTTCAAGAGTTTCCAACAGGACAGAGATGTGATATGATTTATAAAAGGGCGCCGCAGACTTGATTAATTCGATGCCACTATGCTGGCCGTTGTCTGAAAATAAACTGAAGGCCTTTTGAAAATCGTTGCCCTATTTCTTCTTATTGATATATCTGTGGCACAATTGGAAAAATAGAATCTAGGTCTTATAAATTAAGAACTCCTTGCTAGGCCACATGAAAACTGAAAACACTCCAAAGACAACGGCTGACTCCTCAACCTAACATAATAAATGACTATCGGGCGCTATAACAATCTGCTCCCTGCTTGCTCTGACCTCGACACAATGGCCCAGGTTGCCCAGCTGTGGCCCTGCTGGAGTGCAGCAGCTGAAGGCAGTCTTACTGTGCTCTCCACCCTGACCTGACTGGTTCTAGCTCTTCCTCAGGCCAGCACTTTTTAATTCCCATAAGAAGCAGAGAAGCGCTGAGAGGCCGGGGCAAGCAGGAGTAAGCATCTATTGCACGTGTCAAGGCCAGAGCCCATACACTTCCTCACTGACCTCAATTAGAGCAGACTAAAGACTAAAACTAACTGCCCCGATACATGCACATGGATACAAACTAGCAACTTACATATTACATGGATGGCATCATTAAACAGCTATTTTTTTTGCAATTCCAGTTAATGAGATTTATATTAGACTAAATAACGACTGAATGGCTGAAGACCCTGGTGAAAAAAACAGCATAAGCTGGTAGGTATGTTTTGATGCTGGTTTAAGGTGGTCCTTTGCTGGTTTATGCTGGTCCTTCGCTGGTTTATGCTGGTCCTTGACCAGCAACATGACCAGCATAAACCAGCAAAGGACCAGCATAAACCAGCTAAAGACCATGTTAAACCAGCATCAAAACATACCTACCAGCTTATGCTGTTTTTTTCACCAGGGGATATTGTACAGTATCACATGAGCAAATCACAACTGATGTCATATGTTTTATAGTAAACAATTAATATAAAGTAACTTACATGTTTCACACAATATTTCCGTTTGTTTTTGTAATTTTGCTCCACCAACGAAATCAAGTTCAAACAAACTCAATGCGTTTCCAAGCAGCACACAAGCGGTGGTGTTTGATTCCCGGGTGAATCAAAGTATGATTCACGAATCGTTTGAGAAAACGATTCAATGACTCACTCGCAATACAAGTCACTGGTTTCAATCCTGAATGAATCAGTGTTTGAACGAAAGTAAATTAGTGAAAGACTCGATCATAAAGACAGTTACTTAGCACTGCCTACTTGGCAAAAAGATGTAAACATCATAAATCTAGAAACATTTGGTCACTTGAGACTGTGAAAAATGTAAAAATATATATATCGTAAAATACTATAAATCTGTATTTGGTGTCTTGTGAATGTCTTTTTAAAGCATTTTTTTTAAAATCTATATTTTTAATATTTTTTTTTAAATATATTAGTAGTAGTAGTAGTCGTCGTATTATATATATTAATTTATATATACATTTTATTTTGTTTTATTTTATTACTTTATATGTACATTTTTATATATTTTATATTTTCTTTAATGTACATACAGTTATATGCTGAATGCTGTTACCCAGGTGTTAAATTACAAAAGTAAAATAATAATAAAATAAATTAAATTAAATTAAATTAAATTAAATTTGAAAATAAAATAAAATAATATAAAATAAAATAAAATAAAATAAAAAATAAAATAAAATAAAATAAAATAATTATCCATGCTGGATTTCTATAATAGCCTGTAGTTGCTGAGGAAGTGACCATAAATTATGGCTTAATTATGGCTTAAAATATTCTTATTTATTTATTTATTTATTTATTTATTTATTTATTTATTTATTTATTTATTTATTTATTTATTTATTTATTTATTTATTTATTTATTTATTTATTTGTATTTTTAATAATTGTTTCAAAATAATTATTGAAAAATTATTTAATATTTATTTTTATATTTATATATTTATTTCTATATTTAATAAAGTTGTTTGGCCAATCAAACTCAAGAACTGGTACTAACTATTGTACGCTATAGCCTTTTAACCCTTAAGTTAGACCATAATTAATTTAACATTAGACTTTAATAACATGAAAATGAGAGGGCTAAACTTATTCTTTACAATGGCACATGCTATATACAGGTCTTAAATAACAATTTTCCACAACTCACAACTTTTAAAACTGTTATATGGAGTTTTTATCTACAGTAAGTTTTTTGCTTGTTAGTTTTGTTTTGTACTTGGTTTTTAGTTTTGTTTTGTTTTTGGAAAAGACATTCATTCAACTGAACAAGTCGTATGTTGTTAAACAACCCACTGAACTTAAATCCCTCATAGTCTCGTTTTCATTCCTGTCAAATAATAAATATGGTGCCAACCTGATTATGGTCCACACACATCATTTTACAGAGAGGATGAACATTTTTCTAAAAATATTCATTACAATCAAAACAATGTTGATCTATTTTGATTTTTTTTTCTCTCAGAGCCACTGGGGATGTTCATTTATACTTGCACTTTGGAGATCACAGCAGTCCTGCTCACAAGCAGGCGTAACAGGAATAGCATCAAAACCTGTAAATCACTCCTTCACTGTTATTTTGGGATACCCAGCAGACCAGGACACCAATTGAAGCCTCATCAGCAGCCCCATCATCTCAGCTGCGGTGGTGGGTGGCCAGAGCAGATTTGTGAGGGTCATATGCCTAACTGCGACCTCTATAAGCAACCAACAGGCCGGGCTCCTTTTAGCTAATGCAATTAACCTTGCGGAGAGAAATAAAGAAGGACAGGCAGAGGCAGAAAAAACAAAAGAGCTACAAAAAGAAAACAGATAGCACAAAGCCGAAAAGCCACAGTATGATAAAGAGAGAGAGAAGAAGAGAGGGAGACTCCCAGAAAGAAAGGTAGAGGTGAGAAGCTTAACTCATAATGATAGGGGGAAGCGTGCCTGGGCTGAGGGGGCTCTCTTCTCTCGGCTCTGTCTCTTCTCAGGGGAAGCAAAGGTTGGAAGCACTCGTCTCGTGGAGGAGGTAAGATGAAGGGCCAGTGTCAGGCTGGCTTTTAATGGTCAGAACTGTGGTTAGTTCTTCTGACTATGTCCTGTCCCCCGTGGCTCAGAGTCCACTCCATATAACTGGCCATAATTCACCTCGTTTGGCAGTTTGGGGTCTCCGAGGTGCAGGATAAAAAGTGCAGGGAGCAGTAATGGCACCGAGAACAGCTGAGGGCACATCTTGTGAGAGAAGAGCAGAAAACCGCACTCTGACTGGAACCTTTAAACCGGTACATGCACTAACAGGAAACAAACGCGGCAACGGTTTTATTTGTATAGTGTCACAAAATAACACTACCCTATAGAATTTCCCTATAGAATTATCATAAAAATAAATAAATTACCTGTAGAGTCGCATAAAAATATTGCACTGTTATATTGGTTACATTACTCTATGGAACCTGCTCACACTTTAGTCACTTTACTGCCAAGCATCTTGCACTGTCACTGCACTATTTTTTCTCTTCACTGATTACATGTATATATATTTCACCATATACATTTTGTACTTTTTATATTATTAATATATTCGTTTTAGAAAATATATATATAAACAGTAATATTGTGAAATATTATTGCAGTTTAAAATTGTGGTTTTCTATTTTAATATACTTTCAAATGTAATTTATTCCTGTGATGTAAAGCTGAATTTTCAGCATCATTACTCCAGTCTTTAGTGTCACATGATCCTTCAGAAATCATTCTAATATGCTGATTTCTTATTAATGTTATCTTATTTATTATCAATTGAACCTGTGATTGATACTTTTTTTCAGGATTCTTCGATGAATAAAACATTAAAAACAACATCATTTAAAATAGAAATCTTTTGTAATTATATACACTACCGTTCAGTGTTTGGGGTCAGTCAATTTTTTGTTTTTCTTTCTTTGAAAGAAATGTATATTTTTATAGCAAGGATGTGTTAAATTGATAAAAGTGATAGTAAAGAGTTACACTGTTATGAAAGAGCTTAACTTTTTATTCATCACAGGTTCCAAAAAATAAATAAATAAACAATTAAGCAGCACAAATGTTTCCAACACTGATAATAAATCAGCATATTAGAATGACTTTTAAAGGATTTCTGAAGTCTGGAGTAATGGCTGATGAAAATTCAGCTTTGCATTACAGAAATAAATTATGGTCCCACTTTATATTAAGTGGCCTTAACTATTAATTAATTCATTTTGTTGTTACTATAATTAATATTAATTATTGACATATATATATATATATATATATATATATATATATATATATATATATATATATATATTTTAATTTATTTATTTATTTATTTATGTTCGTTTTGTTTTGTTTTGTTTTGTTTTTTTCATATTGCATTAAGTTGGAATTTTTTTTTAAAGGGTATTGAGTTACCTTTGTATTACTTTATGCTTTATTATTTTACATTTTTATTATTTTATTATTATTTATTATTATTCAGTTATATTGAAAAATTTAACTGTTGTTTTAACCTGTGAGACAGCGTTTGACAAATCAAAATTGTTGTTAAAACAAAAACAAAACAGAACAAACAAAAAAAAGAACTGTAAACAAGTATAATAAAATAATTTCATTAAAATTGGTGTACCCTGTCAATACAGCAAGAGGACAGCAACAATACAAATAATGAAACAAAACAATAAAATAATGTTAAAATAATACAATAACCATAATATAGTCCTGCACCACCTATCTGCTTAAAGGGATAGTTGACCGAAAATTTAAAACTCTGTTATTTATTCACCTTGATGTTGTTTGAAACACAAAAGAAGAGACTTTGAAGAAAGTAGCCATTGCTGGTAGCCATTGACTTCCATAGCATGAGAAAAAAGAAAGAAAGAAAGAAAGAAAGACAGACAGAAAATTAGTGGCTACCACCAACTGTTTGGTTAACAAAATTCTTAAAAAATTCACACAGATTTGGAATAACATGAGGATGAATGAACTGGTCTGCATTTATAAATAACCTGATGCACACGTATATTACTGTAATATACACACTACCCGTGTTAGATGAGGTGTGCTGCTTTTATTTCCTAGCACTGATGAGCATAAAGTGCCTGAAAAAAAAGCGGTTAATGGTAATAGCTGACTAACTGCTGTGATTTGCTGATGGCATGGAGAGAGAGAAAATAAAAAGGCAATGATAAAAAGAAGGGGAAGGGGGTTTGACATTTTCTGTTAGCTCTAACTGGGGCACAGAAGTGGCACTGCCATCAGGAGCTGGGAGCCAGTTCTAGTCTGGGCATGTCAAATCTAGATCACTCAGGAAAAGACAGACCGTTCTTACCCCCTGTCCTGGGGCAAGTACGGACAGCCCTGAATACTGCTGAGCACTCCTGAAGACCAATTAAAACCTGCAAATCACAAACCTGCACTCCCATAGAATCATTCTGCAAGCAATTATTCATATCAATATGTACCTAAGTCATAAAGAAGTGTCAAACCAGTTTAAAAAGCATTGCTTTTAAATTGGCTGACACATATCCAGTTTCACCCAGTTTAAGTGCAAATTGAGCAGAAGAAATAAAAGCAGGTTTTCACTAAGCAAAATAAACATGAGCAGCTGTGTTCTAAATCTGATTTTAATTTAATGGTAACATTTTACAGTAAGGTGTCATTTGTTAACATTAGTTTATTATTTAACTAACATGAACGAACAATGAGAAATACATTTATTACACTATTTATTAATCTTAGCTTATGTTAGTTAATAAAAATACAGTCGTTCATTGTTCATTTTAGTTGACAGTGCATTAACTAATGTTAAACAAACACAACTTGTAAATGCTGAAATTACCATGAACTAAGATTAATAAATGCTGTTGAAGAATTGCGTATTATTAGTTCATGGTCAAACAGAAAATAAGTATATAGAATTCAAAAAAAAAAAAAAAAAAAAAAAAAAACTCAATACAGTAATAATTCTGAATATATAATATTAATTATCACTCATAAATTATTAAGAAATATATTATGACGGGCCAAACAGGAAATAATTATATAAAATTCTAAATATTTATTTTTTAAATATCCCTAATAATTTTGAATATATACATATATACATATACATATGTATATATATATATATATAATAACTGAATAATAATTATATATTCAGGATAGATATTCAGTTATATTCAGGATTTAATTAAAAAAAATTGATTTCATGTAATTTTTTCTTGTTTGTTCAACCTGATTATATAAATAATAAATAGAATGCAAATCCTGAATAATAATTATATATCCAGGATATATATTCCGTTATATAGGATTTATGAAAACTAGAAAAAAACTGATTTCATGTAATTATTTTTTGTTTGTTCCTTCATAATATTTGATTACCAATATACAATTAAAATCGATGTAACCAATGACCATAAAAGCTTTATATAAGTCCATGTTTGTTAGTTGCAGGGCAATTTCAGCATTTTTATGTAATATAACTGTTTTTAGTTATTAGTTTTTATTAAATCATTACTATTAATTTATTTATTACAATTATTTATTGCAGTTTTTTTTTTTTTTTTTTTTTTTTTTTTTTTTTTTTTTTTTTTTTTTTTGGTAGCGTTTACTTTATTTTTTCCCCCAAATAGGAATTTTGCACTGGTGCTTAAATTAAATGAAAATTAGAACTGAAATAAGTTTAAGTTTTTCATCTAATATTTATATTTTGATATTCCATCTTTATTTCAAGTTCATTAGTTAACATTAGCTAACTACAATAGTTAACATAAACTAAGAATTAACAATAATTCTACAGCATTTATTAATCTTAATGTTAATTTCAGCATTTACTAATGAATAAATAAAATCACAAGTTGTGTTTGTTAACATTAGTTAATGCACAGTCAACTAACATGAACAATGAACAACTGTATTTTTTTATTAACTATTATCAACAAAGATTTATAAACAATGTAGTAAGTGCATTGTTCATTCTCCATTCAAGTCAGTTAATACATCAATGTTAACAAATGACACCTTATTGTAAAGTGTTACGATTTCAAATAACACATACACAAAAATCAATAGTTTTAGTGTTTTAGTTCCAGTTAACAATAGTTTGTTGATGGTATTAACAAATGCTACGTTCTCTAATTTGTCTCAATACCTGTACAGACTCAAAAATGTTGTCTCCCAACCCTGCAAAAAGGTGTTCGGCACTCATTCCATTCAGCTGCACTTTCAGCTTGGCGCAGCTGAAACAGAAGACGTGTTAGCACTGTGACGGTCTCAAGGGAGCGAGCGCCGAGGACAGTGTGGACTCTCTCAGATACCAATCACTGCACCCAGGGGCTTTGTCTTCACAGTAAAATCTCATTATCAGCCAGACCGGTACAATTTGCCACGCATATCTGCATATTGATTCCCACTACAGACGCCATTGACTAAAAGAGTACGACGGCCGGGCTGCCAGGGCGGAATAAAGCGAGTGGAGCTGATGATACGCCAGGGATGGGAAATCTGACAATAACAACCCTGAAAGTTTGATTTGACTGAAAGAGTGATCCACTTTGCCCAGAGTACAGTAATTTTGAGATTATGAGTTGCTCTATGATGGTTGTAGGACATATATGATGTGATGGGTAATTATGGCGTGTCGTGGGTCGGGCTCGTCAGCGGCAGCCAACGCAATCAGCTCGGTGCAGGAATAAATGGGTCAGGAGGAGAGCCGCTGATTAAAATCACATTGAATAGTGTGGGGTTTCCTTGCTGATTTCCACTGCTGGCCCTACATCTGTTCACCTACGAGGAGATACAGAAAAACAGAGATGGCAAGCGAGCGTCTGTGGGGAAGCAACGCACACACGCTGCACGCACGAGCACGTCGATCCGCATTATCGCACACATCAACGGACCTGCTCCAATCCTGTTTAACAGACGAATACGAAACGTCCATGACACATATCAAAAGACTCTTATTTAAAACATACTCATTTCTGCTTCAGCATATTCACCCAAGCATAACTAAGTGCACTGAGCCACACGAGTCAATAAACCTGAGTGTGTGTGTGATTGTGTTAACCTGTGCTGGATTGAATGGCAGGTGGGCTCAAAGGGCACGGTGTGCCTGCTGAGTGGGCAAGGAGAGTGGAGCAGCTGCAGCCGGGCCCACATGGCCCTTAACGGCCCCTCACGGCCCCTGGCTGTCAGAGTAAGATGCTGCACTGAGGGTCAGCTCTACCAGCACATCACCAGCTAGAGAGGAGGAAAGAAAAAGTGAAGAGTACATGTATGTAAAATGACTGTCATGCTGTATATTTTATGCAAAAAACACATTTCAGTGTATTCAGTTTTAAATATCTGGTAGTGCTGGTGTCACTGACTGTCTGTTCTGAAGAAAAATATAATATAATATAATTTAATATAATATAATATAACATATATATATATATATATATATATTCATTTTAATTCATTTTTATTTTTTGCCAAGAATTTAATTTATAATTTATGACTAAATTATAAAAAACAATACAAAATTATAAATATTAATAATTATAAAAACATATGATTTTACATTATTATATGATATTATATGATATTATATTATTATCAATTAAAAAAAATGTTTACACACTTTCTCTTTATCAATCCTGTTTATTAAAATTACACAAACACACATGCAGAAATATAAGTGTGCAAAAGTGTAACAAATTTTAACCTCTAAATTTAAAATATTATAAAAATATATTTAGAAATTATATTACATGATATTATTAATAATAAAAATTGTTTACATACCTTATTTGTTTACATCCTGATTATTAAAATAATGTGTGTGTGCACTTGTATATATTATATTATATTATATTATATTATATTATATTATCAAAAAATAAAATTCAATTGTTTACACACTCAATACAATACCTGTATAAATCCTGTTTATTAAAATTAAAATTCCTGTTTATTCAAAATTCTTTACATAAAAGGAAGTAGAATAATCATAAAAACAATAATCACAACAATAAAACAAAGAATTTAAAAACTTTCAAAATTTTAAAATTGATTTAAAATAAACTGAAGACAGTTAAAAATAGAAAAGGATTACACAGTGCAATCGGTTCGGATGCACAGTGCTTATTCAGTAAATGCACAGCTAAACAGATAATAGAAAGAGTCTAGATTTAAATGTAGCTAATGTTTTAGAACATTTGCTCTCTTCTGGAAGCTGATTCCAACTGCGGCAGCATAATAGCTAAAAGCGGATTCCCCTTGTTTTGTGTGAACCCTTGGTATTTCTAAGTGACTCGATCCTAATGACCTGAGTGGTCTGTTAGGTTTATATTCAGTGAGCGTATCTGCAATGTATTTAGGTCCTAGGCCATTGAGTGATTTATAAATGAGTAAGAGTAGTTTAAAATCAATTCTAAATATAACAGGAAGCCAGTGCAGGGACCTGAGGACTGGTGTGATATGCTTAGAGTTTCTGGTTCTAGTCCTGGCAGCAGCGTTCTACATGTGTGTATTAAAAAATATTAAATCCAATTGTAAATATTATAAAAATATATAAATGTAATTTAAATATATTATATTATATTATATTATATTATATTGTAAACTGCCTTTATCTGTATGCATCCTAATGATGCAATGAACTACATTTAAAACGCTTTGTCCAACAAGGAGGTGAACTGATTATATTGCAAAAGCTGTGTAAAGCTATTCATTTTATGCACATAAATATCACTTCACATCCCACTATAAACAAACAGAGATAATGGCCGGTCAATAAAGAGATTATATTTCCCTCTTGTCCACAATCCAACACGAGACACTTAGAGTCACAGAAAAACAAGTCCCACTCTAGAGAAATAGTACCGGTGCCATTTAACAGCTATGTGAAATCAATATACAGCTAGAAATGGCGGGAAAGAAACATCATAGTAAACCAGTTATTGACGTGCTGCAGTAATTTACACTTGCCATTACAAGATGGATTGAGGCGATATTTATTTAGCCAGAAAGCTGGCAGCGGGGATATGGTACAGCAGCTGCCGCGGTTGCCAGATGCTTGAAATACACCCTCCGTCCATCAAAACCCCTCCCTTGATGATTTCCTCCTTGTTGCAACCTGACAACCTTAAAACAACTGTATAATTAGAGCGGCATCTGCCGCGCTGCGTCTCTCTCTGGATCAATCAGGAAACTTCGGACCGAGTGAGACGACACGAAATGACACGCAGACACAATGAGACGAACGACTGATCACAGCTCAGAAAATGCTGCTGCAGGTACAATAAAAAGACAAGGCTGTGATTATTGCCTTGAACTAACCACAGTGATATCTGTTTGTTGTCAGAAAATCTACTTGTGAAAGAGTTTGTTGTCACATCCATCCGAAATGAATCAACACCGCTCCCATCTGCTAGTTAAAATTTCTAAATGATCAACATTAGCACATCACAAGCCAGCGCCATGCAGCAAACTGCCCTAAAAACTCATCCTGAGAGGACTGAAAGGCCTAACACATTACAAAATTTTAACACCAGGCATTTATCATATGCCTGCTGTTAATATTGCATTCTGCATGGTTTTCCTCTAACCTTAGTAACTTCAAAGACACAGATTCTTAATTGTAAAGCGTCACGACAGATGACCCTCTCCAGACTGAAAGAAAGATGAGAGGAAAGGTTGAAGCGATCTGGTAGAGTATATCACACAAATGGATTGCCATGAAGAGATTTCACTAAGAATGAATTGCACCTACACAACATTAGCTTCTGCACAACATTAATTGCACCAAGCTAATAGCACAGATAGAGCCTAATTTACATAGAAAGGGGGTGTATTTGCTCCAAAAATGAATGCCGCTTACTTAATTTACTGTAAATACACACAGTGCAGTGCTATAGCAGTGTATTTAGAATCTGGTTCGACTGGAATGTGGTTGTTTAGAGCATGAGACGTAGGTTTTGCACTGAAAGAGTAGGGCAACTGTTAAGCTTTCCTATGCAATAAACAATTCTAGTTCATTTCACACTTTGATTTGTGTGTGTGTGAACTTGAAATGAAAAAGGTTCTCTGTTATTGAGAACAAGTCCGTGCTTGTTCATTGTGATTAGCACTACACCGCTACATCTCATCTAAGCAGAATTATCACCTCCACAGTTAGTCCGTATCAGAGCCGTACTCATGATTTTCAATACTGCTGGCTGCGTGCAGGGAAATGTATTTATTTGTTCTTTTATTGGAGCAATTTATGAAAGAACAGACAATGGTTATGGCTGAAAATCTGCATAACTCTATCAATGCAAATAAACATCAGTAATTCATTCCAAGTCAACACAACTCACACAATACATTTGGGGTGTCTGGTGTAAAATGTTCAATTACACACTTTGGAATTAAAAAGGATTCAGTTTGTCATGATTTATAGTTTTTTGTCTGGTAATGAGCTGATTGTGTACTTGTTTCCTGCTGGAAAAAATGAAATAAAAAGATTTCTTTATTTTTATGAGCATCTGCATTTGAGGACAATAGATGTTCTGTAAATTACACACTCCCTCTGCTGGACAGAGATTAATATCTACAGTACATGCACAATCACAACCACTGAGAGGAAAATGGACAGAATAAATCATGAATAACTCGATTCCTTCACATGTAACATGAAAAGGTGGGGAAAAATGTCCTCTACATAGGCACTAGTATATATATATACATACATATATACATACATACATATATATATATATATATATATTCAAAATTATGGCTTAGAGATCTTGACTAGAACTTGAATTATGACTAGGATTCAGGTTTTTTAATTATTTATACTTTTCAGTTTGGCCCTTCATTATGAAAGCCTGTTTCCACCAGTGAATTTAAAAAAAAAGGATTAATGTGACTTTTTATCTTACAATTCTGACTTCTTTTCTCAGAATTGTGTGATACAAACTCATAATTGCAAATTGTAAAGTTAGATTTACAAGATATAAACTCACAATGGCTTTTTTCTTAGAATTGCATTTATAAACTTACAAGAGATAAAAATGTGCAATTCTGACATTTTTTCTTACAATTGTTTGAGTTTATGAGTTTATATTTCGCAATTCTGACTTTCTTTCTTTCCTGCAAATGTTTGTATCTCGCATTTCTGACATTTTTTTTCTCACAATTGCGAGTTTGTATCTCGCAATTCTGACTTTCATGCAGTTCTGACTTTTTTCTCAGAATTGTGAGATATAAATTCGTAATTGCAAATTATAAATTATATTTTTTTTTACTGCGCAGTGTAAACTCACAATTGTGAGAAATAAAGTCAGTTGCGAGATAAAAATCTGCAATTCTGTTTTTTTTTCTCACAAATGTTTGTAGTGTCTCGCAATTCTGGCATTTTATCTAGCAATATTCTGACTTTTTTTCACGCAATTCTGACTTTTTTCTCAGAATTGTGAGATATAAACTTGTAATTAAAGTCAGAATTACGAGATATAAACTCACATTCTAACTGTTTTATATAGAATTGCGTGATATAAACTCACAATTGTGAGAAATAAAGTCAGAATTGCGAGATAAAACTTGCAATTCCGACATTTTTTCTTGCAAATGTTTGTAGTATCTCGCAATTCTAACATTTAGTTTATATCTCACAATTATGGCTTTTTTCACACAATTCGAACTTTTCTCAGAATTGTGAGATATAAACTCGTAATTGCGAGAAATAAATTCAGAATTGTGAATTTAAAACTCACAATGATTTTTCTGAAAATTCAGATTTTTTTTTAAATAGAACTGCGCAATGTAAACTCACAATTGTGAGAAATAAAGTCAGATTTGCAAGATAAAAACTTGCGATTCTGTTTTTTATCTCACAAATGTTTGTAGTATCTCGCAATTCAGACTTTTTTTTACACAATTCAGACTTTTTTCTCAGAATTGTGAGATATAAACTTGTAATTGTGAACTATAAAGTCAGAATTACGAGATTTAAACTCACAATTCTAACTTTTTTATATAGAATTGCATGACATAAACTCACAATTGCGAGAAATAAAGTCAGAATTCCCAGAAAACTCGCAATTCTAAAATTATTTCTCGCAAATGTTTGTAGTATCTCGCAATTCTGACTTTTTTCATGCATTTCTGACTTTTTTTCACAGAATTGAGAGATATAAACTCATAATTGCGAATTATGAAGTCCAATTTTGGGGGGGAAAAGGACTATATTCTCACAATCAAAGTTCTTCTGACTTTAGAACTCAATGATGAGTTTATATCTCACAATTCTGAGAAAAAAATCTAAATTGCGTGATGTAAACTCGCAATTGCAAGAAAAAAGTCTTGTGACAATTACCACAAGTCACAATTACCTTTTTTATTTTTCATTTAGTGGTGGAAACAGGCTTCCATACTTCATAATTTTTTGTTTCTAAAAAATATTTATACACCAACAATTGTAAAAAACAATCAATAACATTTTAAATATCATTAAAACATGTTTCCACACAGTGTCTACATGACTATTTTCCAGGTTAACACACTGTACACATCAGAATGAGATCTGATACATGCTGATCTCTTAGATTCATACCCTGAGGTGCCAGCAGAGGTCTAAAATGCCCTCATGTCTCAGCCAAACACCGTGATCTATGTTAACCCAAAAAAAAAAAAAAAAAAAAAAATTAACAAGTAAGCGATAGATCGAGAGCACGAGAGAGAGAGGAAAAAAAACACCCCGCAGTGAAGCACACGACTTAAATTAAAAGAGGGGTGGGGGCAGGCTTCAAGGTTAATTACATGAAGAACTTCCCTGTTTGAATTAAAATCACTCACTCCATGCAGCACTAACATAAGGAGCATTCAAACCCACACGGCGCTCGGGATAATTCTTACGGCGCGGCACATTTTAACTCTTGACCCCCTGATAAGAGCAGCACGGGGATTTGCTGAATGCTCCATCTACAGACAAGAGGAGTTAGATGACAAGTTTAGGGTGAATCGAAGTGCAAGCGCTCATAAAAGATCATTTGCGCGCCTGTGAAGTGCGATTACACATTGACTAGTTATATTTTTAATTGATTCGAGGCGTATTACGCACTGCCTTTATATAGTAAGGTGGTAGGAATTTGTGTGAAGAAGCACATACCTGGCTTTATTCATTTTAAGCGCCGGTAAGAGTTCTAATGCGAGGATGATAGTGTTCTTTTTAGTGTTAGTAAAATAGTAGCGCTGGTAATCAGAGGCCAGGTTGGCTGGATTTAGATGGAACAGAATGCAGGAATAGATCGCTGGGGAAAGTTCAGCGAGGAGGCATCATGGGTTCACAGGCAGTATCACAGAACACCCCTTCCACTCATCCTCCTCATCTTCCTCCTCCCTTTCTTTCTCCCTCCGGCTGGGACTGCCACAGAAGAGCAGAGATGCCCAGAGAGACAGAGAGTGAGGGAGTGAGGGGGCGAAAGGCAAGACGAAACTTCGGCTTGATAAAGAGAGAGGGGAGAGAGGTAGAGAAAAACATTACACATCAGCAGAAAGGAGGAGGAGGAGAGGAGGAAGGCACTCTTCAACTTTCCCTGCTGTTCCCAGCTGTGTTACAGCAGAGTGCTAGCCTTTGAAGAGCTGGTGGCAAAATACACACACACATGCATATTTTTCCCTCCAGATAACCAACCAACTGTTCCTTCACTGGCCTTTCCCTGACTCCCCCAACCCCCCCGGAAAAGATCACATTGTTTCTTTTTTGGCTTGTTTGGTTTTAAATAATAAATGATACCATGCCTTATCCTGCCTATCTACATATTATTAAATATGGAGAAAAAACAGAAAGGCGTAGCACTTTCAAACACAGTATAACGTTGAGCTTTCGGTCGCCCACACATGCTGTCTGGTGCACGGCTAGGTCAAAAAACAGCATTTGTAATTGGAAACTAAACTCTTAACAATATCAAGCTGTGATTCGAAGAAATGCCTATGGTGAAAGGGGTTTTACGCAGTTTAATGTTTTTGTCATCAATTTTCAGCCTGTAGTAGGCCGCTATGTGGTAATTTTTTTTGTTTTTAAACATGCTTTTAACTACACTTTTGCAAATCCAAAAAATACCTATACACACAATTCACTGCTGTTCTGAGTTTAAATTAAACTATTCACCTATTCACATAAATTATGATTATAAAGTCTTATTAATTAATAATGGCTTTCTGTATGGTTCCTTAAAAATGCTATTTTATTATCTCAAAACACTTTTACCACAGTGCATAATTTACTGTAGTAAACTAGTATATTTTGATAGTTGTATCACTTTATTTACTCCATATGTATGGCTTTTCTGATGTAGTAACTTGCTCAGTAGCTTACCCGGTATAGCACTGCACTTTTGATGAGTCCTGTGAAACACAAGTTACAATAAAAGATCTCAAAGCAAGCTAAAATGGCACAGTTGCTTCAGAAAATGCATTTTTATCTCATGTTTGGTTTTGTTACCACTGTTGGTTAGGATTAAGCATAGTTATGTTATTTTCAAGCACAGAGCATTAACCTTTTAGCACCACTCACCAGATATTTAAAGTTCACTTCCAGAACAAAAATGTACAGATAATTTACTCACCCCCTTGTCATCCAAGATGTTTATGTCTTTCTTTCTTCAGTTGTGAAGAAATTGTGTTTTTTGAGGCAAACATTTCAGGATTTTTCTCCATATAGTGGACTTCAATGGTGCCCGCGAGTTTAAACTTCCAAAATGCAGCTTCAAATGGCTCTAAACCAATCGATCCCAGCCGAGGAACAAGGGTCTTATCTAGCGAAATGATCAGTTATTAATTACAATTTATATACTTTTTAACCTTAAATGGTCGTCTTGACTAGCTCTGTATGAACTCTGTGCATTCCAGGTCAATATAGTTAGGATATGTCATTGCTGCAGCAGTACGGATACAGTGTTTACAAAGTGTACGCGCAAAAGGGGCAAACACTCTTTACAAAAAAGGGTAAAACAGCGATGTAGTACAATTTTGAAATTGGAGAACAAAATGAGATGGGAGTTTTTCGACATACCCTAAACTGTATTGGCCCAGATTACACAGAGTTCACGCAGAGCTAGACAAGACGAGCACTGAGGTTAAAAAGTATGTAAATTGTACTTTGCTAGATAAATTGTCATTTCACTAGATAAGACCCTTCTTCTTCGGCTGGGATCTTTAGAGCCCTTTGAAGCTGCATTTAAACTGCATTTTGGAAGTTCGAACTCGGGGGCACCATAGAAGTCCACTATATGGAGAACATTCCTGAAATTTTCTCCTCAAAAAAATAATTTCTTTACGACTGAAAAAAAGAAAGATATTAACATCTTGGATGACAAGGGGGTGAGTAAATTATCTGTAAATTTTTGTCCTGGAAGTGGAGATAGTTCAGTCAAAAACGAAAATTACCCCATGTTTTATTCACCCTCAAGCCATCCTAGGTGTATATGACTCTTCAGACAAATGCAATCAGAGTTTATTAAAAACTGTCCTGGCTCTTCCAAGCTTTATAATGCCAGTGAATAGTGGTCCAGATTTTGAAGCAAAATAAAGCGCATCCATCCATCATAAAAAGCACTCCACACAGCTTGGGCTGGTTAATAAAGGCCTTTTGAAGTAAATCGAACTTTAAGTAATCTCTATCTTCCACTAACTGTTACAGGTGCATTCACAAGAGAGTGGTGTTCCAGCGGATGACGTAGGACGTAGGCATAGCATTAGCTCCGGTGAGAATATGCTAGTTTCATTAGAACTAAGTTTTGTTTACAGCAAAGGAAAACTCTCTTCTTGGCTTATAACAAAATCCTCCAACATTTTCCTTTACAAATCCTCGTTTTGTACTTCTAATTTGTGACAGGTGTTTTGTTTTGCTCTGTCCACTGTGCTTCCACGTTCATTACTATGTTCACCTACACCATCCACTGGAACGTCACTCTCTCGTGAACGTGAGTAGAACAGTTAGTGAAAGCTAGAGGTTACAGTTTAGCTGTAAATAAGAATATTTTTCTTATACAAATGCATTGCTTCATTTCAGAAGGTCTTTATTAACCCCCTGGAGCCATGTGGAGTACTTTTTATGATGGATTGATGCGCTTTATTAGACCTCAAAATCTCAACCACCACCCACTACCATTATAAAGCTTGGATGAGCCAGGACATTTTTTAATATAACTCCAAATTGTATTCATGTGAAAAAAAAAAAAAAGTCATATACACCTAGGATGGCTTGACGGAGAACTATCCCTTTAAGTTCCACACTGCCGCAACTTCAAACATAATTCACACATTCACACTCGTCTGTTCATCTGAAAACTGAACACACTTTTAGCGCCACTTACTGGAAATTTCACTTTGAAAGTGTCGCGAAAAGTGCAAGAAGCGAAATAATATCATTTTGCAGAAACGTCGCCACAGGCACGTTTTTCAAATGAGCCGGGGTTGAATTTTTTCCTTCAAACAGCTGTGAAAATACGTTCTCCAGATCTCCAACTCCATCAGTTCGCGCAAAACAGTGACTGAACGAAGAACGGAGAGAAAGAAAAACAGAAAGAGGGAGAAAGAGGTGTCAATTGCTAGCCGTCAACTCATCTGATGTCCTCCCCGCACATCCAGAAGCGCTCACGTGTGAAAAGCCGCCGTAACTTTCACCGGGGACATTTTTGACGAGCAGCGAGGAAAGAGTTTGACAGATCCGGGCGACGTCAGGCCGTCTCTGGGCCATTTGGCATGCGGTGGGCGTCTGGCATGCTGAAGACTGCCTGTCAAACGCCTATGACTCCATAGAGTGGTGCGGGGACCCTACGGAGCGGCAGATGGGCCATTAAGGTAGTATTAATGTAGATGCCATGACTTTTCCCGCGCTGACTGGGACATGCTCTTTAGAACTGCGAGCAGCTGCTGCCATTTACTCCGACAGCTCCCCGCTAACTTTGGGCCAACTGGCAGAGCTGGAGTTTTTGTACCCAAGTAAAGCTAGTTAGAAATTGCTTTCAGGGACGCTCCTGAACATAAATGTGCTGTCAATAAGATGTAAGCACACAATATTGTCTACTCGCATACATTAGTGCTTCAACGCGTCAGCTAGCTGGCCTTAAGTACTGCGTGGATTAGCATACACCTGCATTAGCAAGTTAAGAAATAGGACTGTACACATGCTAACAATTATCGCTCTAATCACAAGCGGCAAATATTGAGCTGTAATGTAATGTTTTCATATTCATTTAGCCTCTAAGCACTAATATCATGCTTTAATTGGGAGAAAATTGGCTGTTGCTGAAAAATACAGAATAATCAGGAAAAACAAGCATAGATAAGCACTCCAATAAGACACATTCTACTCCACTAAATGAACTGAAATAGGATATTTTCAGACCATTAACAAAATCACATAGACAAAATCCTATTAGCACAATTATTTCTTTCCTCGTTGCAATTTGCAGAATCAGAGACGTCTAAGCTGCACACTTTCATGGCTAGTTAGCACAGGAACCCATTCCAGATAAAGGAGAAAATCAACCGCCAGACACTCGAAACGAATACATCCTCATCAAATATCACAAACAAATACCAAAGCACCTTCTATTTTCACATAAAAAGCCAATGTGCTCCGGACAGCTGGCTAGATTCAGATTTGTCTGGCGATTCGCATTTGGGTCACAATTTAACTGCGCATCAGGAGAGTTAGCGAAACATGCTAATTCTGCTGCTGACACTTTGACAGAGTTTCATGTGTGCCTCTCATTCGCTCTCAGCCAAATGACTTGCAACTTTATTGCTGAAAATGCAGTGGAACTAATCCAGCTAATCGGCGCAGCATCTGCTGTGCTTTCTGTCTTTCTCTCGCTTAGCCTCCCAGGTTTCTTTCTCTCTCTCTTTCTCCTCACTCTCTCCTCCAGATGAGTTGAGTTCAAACAGTGCAGCTTGACGTAGGAGCGAAATGGATTTATCGCAGAGGTGGACGTTCGCATATCTATTTGTGGCAACCTCTCACCATCTTATATCGGTTTGCAGCTGACAAACTGATGCTTCTTGGCCTTGAGGGTTGTCAGGATACCAAAAATTTCAGTTGTTGACACCAAATAGTGAAATGTTATGATTTTTTTTTTTAATATTTAGAAATAGTTTTATTCTTATATTTTTAATGTGTGTTATAATTCTTTAAATACAGCTAATTAAATACAAATGTTAAGTTTTTGAGGTCAGTTTTATGGGGTTTTTTAGTGTTACAATAATATTAAAGATAAAAGAGAGCAGCAGACCCTATTAGGCTAATCCAATATTTTATGACATCCATTTCTTGTTTTGTTTTTGTCCACTAAGACAAAACTAACTACATTTAAATTAATACCTCATCAAGATCATTTTCACCAAGAAGTGCACTTGAATTGAGACTCTCCTTGATGCTACTTTTATTATTTTTATTTTTATTTTTTTTTAATTGTAGCATCGACTTGATACAAAAGTACTGCTACTTTTGACATCCCTATTGCCCATCATGTTGTACGTGGAGACCCATGCTAATGAAGCGTTAACTAAACAGGCCTGGTGATTGAAGGGTGGTCACGATGGGATTCGGCGTCTCTGTAAGGACACTATGACAGACTGTCTTTGACTCGTACGCACCGCTACTCAATCAAGACCTCATATCCTGTTTGTGATCGGCGAAACACCAGAATGCTACTCGTTCTGTCATCCCTAAAGACAAATCTGATTGAGATCCCCTTGACGCGAGCCGTGAGGACACTTCTAGACAACGAGAAATCATCAATGTAGATTATTCATACCCCAGAAAAATATGGAGAGAGAAAAAACTGATGAATAATTTTGATAGAAATAAGTGTGCATGTATTCATACAGCAGCACAAATCAATTAATCAATAAATGTATTATAATATAGGCCAAAGGAAAGGCTTCTAGCAAATTAGATCGGCATATTCTATCATAAGACATCTGCAATACATAAATGCATAAACTAGAATAAATTAATAAAAAAAGATTTCATTACACAACAAGCTTCTAACAGGAATTCAGGGTCAAAAGTTTACATACACCTTGCAGAATATGCAAAATGTTATTTTACCAAAATAAGAGGTATCATACAAAATGCATGTTATGTTTTATTTAGTACTGCCATGAATAAGATATTTCAGATAAAAGACATTTACATATAGTCCAGAAGAGAAAATTATAAATGAATTTATAAAAATGACCCTGTTCAAAAGTTTACATACGCTTGAATACTGTGTTGTTATCTGAATGATCCACAGCTGTTTTTATTTATTTATTTTTTTTAGTGAGTTGTTCATGTGTCTCTTGTTTGTGCTGAACAGTTAAACTGCCCTCTGTTCTTCAGAAAAATCCTTCAGGACCCACAAATTATTTGCTTTTTCAGCATTTTTGTGTATTTGAACCCTTTCCAACAATGACTGTATTTGAGATCCATCTTTTCACACTGAGGACAACTAAGGGACTCATATGCAACTATTACAGAAGGTTCAAATGCTCACTGATGCTTCAGAAGGAAAAGTTTTCACCCCCCCCCCATATGTTCATTTAGACCTTTTATGTGAAAACTTTTCAGCCAGATATTTAAATTTTTCGTCTTTTTTATTTTGGTAAATATTAACATTTTTTCCCATGTAGTACTGCTCTTCAGAAGCTACAGACAATATTTACATGTTTCCCAGAAGAAAAATAAGTTAAATTTACTCTCATTTTCAAATTCAAAAAGTTTTCATTTTATGTTCAACATAAGAAAGAAACTCATACAGGTTTGAAATGAAATGAGGATGGGTAAATGATGACAAAATTTTCATTTACAGATAGAAACGTGTACATGCATTCATACAGCAGCACAAATCAATCAATAAATATACAGTATTATAATTTAAGCCAAAAGAAAAGCAAATAATATCTGCATATTCAACATAAAATGAAACGCTTTAGACAGAGAGAAACTGAAAGGCCTATTGAAAAATGGAATAAAACAGTTTGAACTGGGGCAAAAAGCCTCTAAAGGGATCTCCAACATGCAAAAAAAGGGGATCCCAGTCTTTTTTATACAAGGTGAGCATGACTGCTTTGCCATGCAAATGCATTCAAAGTCGCTCTAATACCGTGCAGTTATTGTAGAGCAAATGAGCAAAGGCTTTACATTTGAGAGAACAGCACCTCCAATCGCATGATGCAATATCCGCGTGTGGGTGTGTTACAAATAGGTTATTTCGGCTTTTATATATTTATTTATTTATATATATTTCGCTACACAGCTGGAAGAATAGCAGCATTAGCTCGGCACTAGAAGCAGTCTGTTATTTGCTAACAAGACGATTAACATAAAAAGGGAATGGTAAATGTTATTTTCCAGCGCCGCACGACAACAGAGATGCAGTAATCATATTATTATTTGTATTTATGTCGTGATTAACCAGACATAATGCTCGTACAGGCTGCGTGTCTTACAATACCTCGGTTTTGCCACACTTCAAAAAATGTTTCATGCACAGGAACAGCAGTGTTTAGGGAAATAAAGTCTCGCTGTGGGATGCGATCAGGAGAGGGTGACGGCTTAAAGAGTGGAACGGCGTGGAGAACGAGAGCAGAAATACATACTAGTCAATGTGTGATGCATACACTTCTCACACAGGAGGAGAAAGTGTTGCTCTCTCTGCATGCAGCCACACATATATACACTCACACACACACACAGACAGAGAGAGAGAGAGCTGGATAAGTGTGACTCGGAGCGTTTTGCTAATAACATGCAGAAACCAGAAGCTCCTCAGCCGAACAGATGAGAAAAGAAAGAGCCTCCTTCCTCAGAGGCCAGGCCAGACGAGCACACACACACACAAAGCATCAGCACACAAGAGACAAAGACTGAAAGAAGAGCTGCAACACAAGCACACATCACACACTACATACAGTAAACTCCAAACAGACGTTTAGAATATCAGTGTCATATGAGCAACAAACCGCACACACCGATGTGTGATTGGCCTTCCTGCTTCGAAAAAAACAAAACACATTGACAAAAAAAATAAAAAATTCCGTCATCCAAGCATGACATGTCGGAGACAATTCCGACTTAATGAGCGTTTTGGCAGCTTCTGTCGAATGCAGACAGTGATTAACCAAACACTTCTGAGTACAAGGCACAGTGGTGCTCAAAGAAAACAGTGATGATCTCCACTTAATCGCCGCCAAGCCCAGAGCATCTGCCCGGCCAGCGCCGCACGCCCGCTCCGATAGGCTGTCATATCTCCCCAGAGTCTGACGGCCATATGCTCGGGCTCCGCCGCTCACGCCCGAGGAAGTTCGCTTTCTGACAAAGCGTCGGTGTAAATATGACATTCAAACAAGTGTGCCTATTCAGCCAGAACCAAGTAAGCCAGTGAGAGACAGGAGAGACGCGGGGAGAGCGTGTGTACGTGCTACGAGTTTGTGTGGGACTCAGTGTGCTTGTAGCGTGGATGATTTCCTCACATTTTGGAACAATTTTCACAATTTTATTTTTGGCCTTTTTACTTTTTATAATAGGGAGATGGAGAAGCAGGGGGAACGGGAACGAGAGCAGGATTGGGAAATCACACAAGACACGCTCAAAGTCACGTCGCCTGCGTGAGAGCCATAAACGCCACACGGCGGACCACGTTTCTGACACGTTTTTTTGTTGGAAGACACACATTCCATGTGAGTGCGTATTTACAGCTCTTTTGTCCTTAGTATACACACACAATAATTTAAACACAATACACAGTATTGAAGAAGCTACTTTGAAAATTACACTGCACGGCCTACTGTTTTAAACCACTTTGTAGTTTATCAAGCTAAATATGTAAGGGAAGAGGTTGGGCAGGAGCTATTAGGAACATATATGTAGGCATCTGATGATTCTGTGATGTATTTTTAAGCAATAATTGTCTTGCAAAGACAATTTTGTTTGAGTGACAGCATTACATAAAAAAGATCATTTTACACTAAATGCATTAATTAATAAAGCTATAAAAACAAATATTTGTATATCAAAATAAAAAAAAAAGATAATAAAATACATCACAGGATTTTCAATTAATTTTTCTAAATGGCTGATTCACATGAATATGAACTGTCACTTTTTTATTATTGCAAAGCTATATATATATATATATATATATATACACACATATATATAAATTAGAATTTATGTTTATATATATATATATATATATATATATATATATATATTTTTTTATATTTTGTTTTTTTATTATGTTACATTTACTAGAGGGTTTTATATAATAAAAAGCAAGGTTATTTTAGAAATCAAAAACTAAATCCTATCTGATTCTGTAATATAATTTTCAAACTATCTGTCTTGCAAAGAAAATGAGGATCTCTGTTTGAGTGACAGCGTTACATAAAAAAAAACATTTTAATTAAATATTATTTCATTATTCATTCGTTCATTCATTCATTCATTTATTAAGCTATAAAACACAAAGCTTTCCATATCTGATTTGTCTACAAACTAGAAAAAAGGAAGATAAAAATAAAATACATCACAAAAGTTTCAATTATTTTGTTTCTAAATGACTGATTCACATGAATATGAACTATATACTATATCTGAAGGGATCACTAGTATAGTCAATATATATAGTAATATAGTAACGTCACTATATTGAATTACTCTGCTAATACAAAACACACTAACATCTGCATACATTTCATGTCCTCCAAGCACATACCCACATTCTCATACCCTTCTGCACCTCCACGCTGCCCCTAACAAAGCCTCTCTACATCAGCGTCCCTATCAAATACCGTCCAGTGTCCAAACGTGAGAAGTGGCCCCTTGTCGCCCCCTTTCCCTATACAGCCCCACCTCAGACTTCAGAGAACTGATCCAGAGAGCCATTGTTCTGGCCACTAGATTAACTTTCATGTCCATTCACAAACCAATGTGGCTCTTGAGTATGACATCAAAATAATGTCGATCAATCCATTTAATAGTAAGGCTTATAATGGGCTACTGTTGCAGCTGAAACACTAGCGGCGACGGCGAACAATAGCCAAACAGGTGTGAGAGGAAACCGAAGCGCAGGGTTACACCTTATCAGGCTTTAGATAAAGAGGATACAGTTATAGAAGCTAGAGTTACTACAGTCTCACTGACCGATTACTGTAGTACAGAAAGCCAGTCCTCCGGACTAACAAGCATTCTCACAACAAGGAACAGTATCATGTATTGAGCCTAAGGGACGGCCTAAGGAAATTGAGCGAAGACCAAAGAAACAAAGAGTGCCGTGGAAAGGAGTTTGATGCTTGTCAGAGGCAGGGCAGGACGAGAGGCCTTGGGTAATGCTAGATTGACAAGAGAGGGGTGAGCTAGGATCAACAAGACACCCAAACCCACCCAAACACACTCACAGTCACACACATATCTGGGCAGACGGCCAGATGTGTGAGAGTGTGTGACAGGATGATGGACGTGGGGGGGTGAGGAGATGCATGCATACGCACTCGGTGGATCACGCAGGGAAACTTGTCAATGTCAGTGAAGATGAAAGAAGCCCGCAGTTACATATAATGCAAACACACACGTACGCACAGACGCAAGGGTCCCTTCCCAAGCCGCAGTCAGGTGTTTTAGACTGGAGTGTTCTGCCAGGTGGTCATGAAGAGAAAGACTCAAAAAAAAAAAAAGAGAAACGAGGGGAGAACTCGCTAAACAGCCGCAAGTTAAAACTTTGTCATTCTATTCAGGGCAAACATATCTCCTTTATATTTGAATGATAGATTGAGACTTTACAAAACTACTGAATTTGAACTTAATTTTGTTGATCAGAGACGTTTGAGCGTTTTTCTATTGATTATGGCAGCAGTAAATCGAATTATGGCAATTGAAATCACTGAATTTAGAAAACAGAATGCAGATAAATAAAATAAATAAATAAAGTGCTGTGATTTTTAAGTCTAAACTTTAAATGTTAAAATTTAAAAAAAATAAGATAAAGTCTTGCTATTTGAAGGTTTGTAAGCCTTACAGACAGATATGGACAGAAGGACGAATAGACAGATAGACAGACAGACAGACAAATATAGATAGATAGATAGACAGACAGACAGATAGACAGATAGACAGACAAATATATATAGATAGACAGACAGACAGACAGACAGACAGATGTGGATGATGGACAGACAGAGAGAAAAACAGGTAGATACCGGCAGACAGGTGAACAGAAAGACAGATACGGACGGAAGGACAGACAGGCAAAGAGAAAAACAGGTAGATACCGACAGACAGATGGACAGACAGACAGATACGGACGATGGACAAACGGATGGACAGACAGACAGAGAGAAAAACAGGTAGATACTGATGGACATGAGTAAAGAAAGACAGATACGGACGATGGACAGACAGACAGAGAAAAACAGGTAGATACCAATGGATAGGCAGACAGGTGGACAGAAAGACAGATACGAACAGATGGACGGACGGACAGAAAAACAGACAGACAGAGAGAAAAACAGGTAAATACCGACAGACAGATGGACAGACAAACAGATACGGATGGTGGACAGACAAATAGACAGACAGACAAAGAGAAAAACAGGTAGATACCAACGTACGGACAGACAGACAGATATGGACAGACGGACGGGCGAGCAGGCATACGTACAGACAGATACAGACAGACAGGCGGAAGGATGGAGAGACAGACAGACAGACAGACAGATACAGATACAGATACAGATGGATGGACAGACAGATAGATAAATAGATCGATAGACAGATAGATAGATAGAAAGACAGACGAACAGACATGGACAGACGGATGAACAGACAGACAGATAGATAGATATGGATAGATGGACAGACAGACAAATAGTCAATTCAAATTCCAACTCAGATTCCTTTGAGTCATAGACAATTCAGTTTAAATTTACTCACATGAAATGAAATAGACCCAGTTCTTCATTTGTGGTCATATTTGTGGCATTATTTGCATGATTCCTTATAAGAGAATCAGATAAAATGGCACAGAATGCATGTGTACATGAACAATGCTATAATTCTTAGTGAATTCTCCCTGAAAAGAGAAAAAGAGAGTTCTCCATGTTGAACAAGCTCTTAGCATGCGGGAAGTTTCTGCCCTTTCAGGAATCAGAGCTGCATCTGGTATCCAAGCATAGATTTATTCCAGCCTTATGTTCACAGACAAAATGTTCTAATCTATGCCATCAAAGACGCTGAGCTGAGAGAAGAGAATTATAGTGTGAGCTGCACAACACCTATATTGAGAATCACACATTTGACTTGCGGTTCTCAAGGTCTCTTTATCACGCGTGCAAGAGTCATATGGGAATCATACATGTCTATAGTTCAGTAGATAGATAGTAAATGCAATAGAAAAACATGAACTGCCTAGCAAAATGTTACTCGGAGGGTAGCAGGACAGACTCAGGGGAGCAAATAAGTACTATTGTCTGTGTGTGAGTGTGTGTGTGTGTGTGTGTAATATGCAGTTTGGAAGGACTGAGTAGTCAAGAGGCCCTTACATACAGTGGAGTCATTTTAGCAGCAGCATCTATACACGTTAAGAGGCACTTTTAAACGGCCACTTCAACCAGGTGTGTGTGTGAGCAGAAAGGGTATCCAATAAAATGAGTGGGCAATACTGAGCTCAAGCAAGTGGCCCACTTCACATGAGGGTATCCTCAACTTATCCAACACCTCATTTTGGCTTTGTTTTTTGCCATCTGACAGCTAGGGCCATTTGAGGTGGCAATATCCACACAAACACACACAGTCTCGAGAAATGCAGATTAATCCATCACTCCAACTGTCCCAATGATTTTAACACTGAAAAATGAATGAGTAATGATAGCGTTTCTATTAAGGCTACATTACGGAACTCAAGCCTCTATGTCGCCATCTAAGGTTGTAACATAAAACTGCACATTTTTTCGGATAAAAAAATAAATGGGTCAGTCTATAATTAGGGGTACATTTAGAATTTGACAATGTAAAGAAAAAAGTGGGTAACTTAGCTGACAATGGTTTTTCGGACACAAATAAAACACGTTATATCACAATAAACACTCATTATTTTTGATGCGCACACCCAAATGTCTTGATAGGCTAATCTAACTGAAGGCAAAAGTATGAAACTAATTTACATTTGAGGTCATTTTCGTAGTAGAATGAGCAACTTTTAACAAAATCAGACAGCTGAATACCAGGGTTGTGTGTGATATGAACATTCAACATGTAGTGTGATTGGGAAAAATATAATTGTGTACATGAAATTAAGCATTGGGGCTTTATATTGACGAGAATATATTAAAAATATACTGATGGAATTTTGTTCATTTTCATAAAAAAAAAAAAAAAATTGAAAGATCATGGAGGTCAAAAATTGAAGGAAAGAGGAAAGTAATGGTAAAGCTGACTAACTGCATTATTTTTCAGTTATGAACATTATAATGCTTTTTTGGAAAAAAAAAAAAAATAGAGAGAGCTTAGTGTAACATTACAATAATGATTTATGAAATACTAATGAACACCATTTGCCCACGCAGCCACCGCCTAAAGCAGACCGGCACTAACTGTACGATATTGTTTATCCCTCGTTCGCAGATACATTTCTTTCCTCACTCTGTTTATTTCATATCTCTGAAGTATTCCCAAAATGAGGCACCTGCGTGCACTGCCACCCGTCTGCTTGTTTTCTCCGTGTCTGGAAAATAACAAATCAGCGTCTCGCATTATTTCCGGCGTGGTGGGGAACGAAAGGTCCTTGCCCCGTGCGCTCTCCCCTGAGCGCATATTGATTGCAACAATGCCTCAGCTCCGACAATACCGCCGAGGGGTCAACACCATTTCCATTAGAAAGTTTGCGAGTTTCAATTCACAGCATTTTTTCCCCTCTCGCTGTCTTTTCCTTACGCTAACGCCCCCCTCCGTCCCTCCCCACCCACCCCCATCCGTCCTCGGCTCCTGATAAACACCAAGTATTTTCAGTGTCTGAGGGTTTGTTGTGCAACTCAAACCGCTCACCCTTGGCTCTGTAAGTGGGTGTTGCAGTGCCTATAGGAGGCAGGGTTCTCGTACACCGCTAGAGAACGTTAACCTGCATAACTGGGTCAAAATGGCACCGCAGGAGCGAAGAGCTACTTTTGTACTGTGTGCGCATGTGTGAGTGTGTGTGTTTGTGTATGTGTTGGTTGGAGAGCCTCGGGTCTTGTGAATCACATTTCCTGACGCTTTAGGATGGCATTATATACTGTATAGCGAGGGGAAAAACTTACCAGACGAAAACAACGTCTGAGTGTCATCCACTTATTCTCAGGGCATGGCTGTCTCAGAGGAGGAAATGAAGCTCAACACACTGAAGTGAGAGAGAACATTAAATGAGCCAGTGTCTACTTTCTTTGTGTTAACTTACAGAAAAGTTGGTAGAAGTTGTCTGTATGGTTGATGAAGTCAAATGTTTTACTTACGTCTTTTATCTGGATAATAAGAGGCTAACAAATGAATAAATAAACACAATTTCAGTTTGATGGCCATGTAGTCAAACAGACAGACAGACAGATTAATATGATTGGATGGATGGATGGATGGATGGATGGATGGATGAACGGAATCTGTAGATAGAATGATCGATAGAAAGATAATTAGAACAACTGATAAACAGAGCAATCAATAGATGTCAGATTAGATAGACAGACAGACAGACAGACAAACAGACAGACGGACGGATGTGTGGCTGGACGGACAGACAGACAGAAAGGGATGGTTGGACAGACGGACGGACAAACAGAGAGATGGACAGACAGACTGACAGACATATAGATAGATAGATAGATAGATAGATAGATAGATAGATAGATAGATAGATAGATAGATAGATAGATAGATAGGACAGACAAACAAACAGCCAGAAAGACAGAGACAGACAGATGAAGGGACAGATGGACAAAAAGAAAGAGATACATTTAAATAGACAAATGGATGGACAGATAGACAAACAGATAGAGATGGACAGATGGACAGACAGATCTGTATTATTTTTTTATCATTAAGTATCTTATTTGTGCATTAATTTTTATGTCTGCTCTGCTGGCCATATAAGCCCATTTCCATCCTTCAAGCCTTTATAAATTTTGATTAATACCAACTGGGTTTGGAGTCCAGGGCCCGAGGTCCCTTCTGTACACCCCCAGAAATAATGAGCCTTCAAGAATAAAGAATATGCTTGGGAGGGATAAATGTACATATTTTGACGTCGCCATCCACCATATTCAAATGAAATGAGAAGGTGAGGTGCCTTTCGCTGATTAAATTTGTTCTAGACTACGGTACTCTGCTCTCCATTCGTATTTAACTGTCAAGAGCTCTTTCCCGCATTCGGAGGTGCCACCAGCCCTTTTGCATATGTTTTCTATAAATACAGACACTGCGGTGCAGTTTGGCTGCCATGTCACTAGCACAGAGTCCAAAGCCTTCTGGGATTGTTAGAATCTCTGAG
Organism: Labeo rohita; assembly: GCF_022985175.1. Taxonomy (NCBI): domain Eukaryota; kingdom Metazoa; phylum Chordata; class Actinopteri; order Cypriniformes; family Cyprinidae; genus Labeo; species Labeo rohita. Next base: position 16,979,618 of record NC_066873.1, read on the forward strand.
GCTCCAGCCAATCACGTTGGATTCTAGAGTGTCCATATAGAGACAGGGTAAGCCCAGTCTCTTGTTCAGAGCAGAGAGTATAATTTACTTAAGATTGTCAAGGGAGAAAAATCTCAAAGCAAATGCGTAGTAATAAATTGTAGCACATGCTGCATATGTTTGACCCGCGACCCCTGGCATTTGGAGGCAGCTCTGAGCTCAGGAATTCCTCTGACAAGAAATGGCAAGCGCAAAAAAAAAAAATACTACAGGACAAAAATGGAGAAAAAAAGAGAAAGACAAAAAAGCAAAAAGAAGAAGACCAAGAAAATGAGGCCTTTGCAGTACAACTTAATTACAATCTAAGAATACATGTTTTACAAGATATGCAAATTAAGAACAAGTTGCTGAGTATTTAGCACTTATGTAACATTAAAACACTAAAACATCTATGAGTTTGATAGGACACCTGTGTGAACTTTTGGAAAGCTGAGGAAAAGGGACTTCATAAATCTTTGTAAAAACGTAAATTAACCGTAATTTGTCTAGAAATGACACTTTTGGTATTTTATATATATAATAACATCCAGGCATTCAAGTGTCTACTATATGTGCAATGTGATGACAAACAACCATATTCTCAAGAAGAATTTTATTTTATTTTATATTTTATTTTACATTTTAATTTTAGTTTTAATAATTTAGATGCATCCATTTAGAAAGGTGATAGTAAAATGCCCAGGGTATGTGTCAAAAAAATGACTTTCATTTGGCAACACAGATGAACACATCTGACGACTAAAACAGCGCTTGAAACAGCTTGTATGAACTGCTTGAATGCAACCATGCTTGCAGAAAACTTTTGACAGTGAGCAAATGTAAAATATTTACACATGAATAAATCAGCTTTGCTCGAGATGAACGGCAATTAAGCAACTCAGCAGCCATAACGTAAAGTTAAAATGTTCTTGTAAACAGTCTCTTTATCCAAAACCCTATTTAAAACAGTCATAAGGACATGATTTTGCATGTATAATGTGCTTTGGTGAAATTAAAACATTTCAGTTTTCTCTTCACTGGATTCCCTATAGTAAAGTAGCTCTTGAAAACACACAACACAATCACTGTTGACTCTCATACGCCACCGAACAAGACCAGGCAATAAAGTTTAAATGGCAAGAGTATGCGCCGCAGTGAGATAGACCACCTCTAATGTGTGCAAGATGAGATTTTAAGTGCTCCTGGAGAAATGTGTGTGGTAATAATTCACATAAAATTATATCCCTAAGCCTAACACAAAATATAACTCATTTGACCACACTCATTATGGACTACCACTAATTTCTCCTCACTTCTGAACTTTGTGATGTACATTACAGTATAATGAGAGGTTGCATGAAGTCTTGTAGTAAAAGTACAGTCAAACATTACTGTTTACAGTGTTACAGTGTTCTTTTAAATGTTTGCAATACTAGCATTCAACAATTATCACCTTCCTCCTCAACATTTACTATATCATGTTTAAACTTTAAGATTAAGTTAGAATGTATTGTGTTTTAACATTAATTTACAATTAATTTAGTGATTCCTTCTGTTGAACTGAGGGGCTACAACAGCTATGTTTCCATCACCAGTTTTTATGCGCATTTTGAAGTATCGCATCAGAAACGAGTGATGGAAATGCCCCATTTCGAAAAAAAAAAATTCCTTTAATTCGCAAAAAAGTTCTTACTCTCACTTGAGGTGGTTTTTGACTTGTGCAAAAAAGGGTTAATGCGAATAATGGGAGATGGAAATGCATTTGCCGAATAAATTCCTCCATACGCATCAAAAAAAGTCATGTGACTTTGCGCTATGTGATGGCAAGACCCGCTTAACCAGTGGGCCGATCTCGCTCAATGTTGTTATGGTCATTCTGAAATGCCCGAGCAAAGTCTGTCGTCAAAGTATTTCTGCATAATTGCCTCCCAGAACTGTCTTACACGACTGCGTTCCCAAAAAGCAGGCATGCACCTCTGTAAATAATGATCACATTTATTGTGTTTCGTCTGCTCACTCTAAGGGAACAAGTAATTTATTATACATGAAAATTACTATATTCAGTGGCTTCTCCTACTTTTCCTAGTAATATATAGTGTCAATTTATTAGGAAGTGACAATTTTGGTCTCTTTGACTTGTTGGATGGAAACGGTGCTTATTTGCAAATGTTTTATGCGATATTCCAATTTTTGCGCATAGGTTAAATTCGCAACTTTGGATGGAAACCCAGCTTCTGAACTGTCACTCAGCACTAAAATGGTATTTATTGTTTGAATATTGTAATAAAATGGACAGAATTTGACATCTGAAGTAACAAACCACAAAGCTTATTACAATTTATTGAATGGGAGGGATGCTACAATGTTTTATTCATTAACTGAAAACAGGCCAGACTAAACGATTCTTGGGATTTAAGAATCAATACCGTTTCGTAAAAATGAGAAACGATTAAAATAAAAAAATGGATATATTTTGCACAACCCTAATTATTAGTATTATATACATAGACAAATACACAAAAATCAACATACTTTATATATTTGAATGATTTGATTTCTGAAGTGATACTGAAGACTGGAGTAATGGCTGCTGAAAATTCAGCCTTGCAAGTACTAAAATAAATGACATAAAAAATAGAAAACAGTTACAACTACAATTTTCCTTCATTGATGTATCATTTATTTACATCAAATAGGCCAAGTCAATCAAATAGTTTCTATAAATCAATCTAAACAGTCTTAATCTGAACATGATGGCTGTTACCTTTAAAACCAAACTGTGTCTTTAATGGCATGTAACAATCTCCAGATGTATAATACAATTTCATGAAATATTTCAAATGGTAAATTTAAAAAAGATCTACTAGATAACTCATTGCCTCCACATTTTAAATACTGAATCTTTGCCACTTTCAGTACCCTGGTAAGTCTAATTTCTAAAGGTATTTTAAATAGTTTTTGTACTGAACTACTAGAGGTAATACTTTTCTGCTTGGTTGGCCTGCTGAACAACACAGTGTGTCTGTTTAAAGAGTGGCAGATGTTCTAGCGAGGGTGGCAGCAGATGTGTGTATGTGAGTGTATGTCATTCTGACACTCTGGACTGATGACTGAGGTTGAGGCTGCCAGTCTGGGTGTTTGCCCCGCTGATCCACCCCGCAGTGCGGCTCCATCGGCCTCTCCAGCCCCCTACTATCCAGGTCCCCATAAAAATAGCCCATTCCATTACTCTTGTGCTTCCCCAGAGGACGCAAGGTCTCGGGCATCATTACCACGTCTCAGTATCCGACTCCTTTCGTACACGTGCCCAGTCGCGCAACCCCATCTCCATTCCGCTAATTATAGGTCAAACATGGCTTTTTGTAAATCACAAATCCTTTGTTTAAATCCTGAATGAAAAGACGATGTGTGACGAGAGGAGCCGAAGGATGAAAAAAAAACGCTGGAAAAATTGGAACTGGGGAAAATTTTCAATTATGAAAGCGAGCTAATTTGGTATGACCAGCAAGTGTCATACGCGCTGACAGTGCTCCATTATGCAGTCATTTGGGTTCTTTTAAATTAGTTATGTTAATGTCCTGCACGGGAATGTAACACTTGGATGGGACAAGATTCCAGCAATTAATTTCTACAGTCAACCGAGAGACAAGCAAATTTATTTCCCCCCCTCTCGGGGAACGGGAGGCAGAGGGTGCGAGGGTGGGGAGCGCGCGTTCGGGAGCGCCGAACAAGCACAACACCGTGGCCTAAATAAAGCCCAAACAATGGGCGCCAATGCCTCCTCATTCATTCCATTGACAGTGTTTTGCAGCTTAAACCTGTTTTATTAATTATGTTTGACATTTCCATAATTAGTTTCATTTACACAAAATCAATCCCTGCCGCCACCCGGTCTCATTTATCATTTGAAAAAATTTGCATAGCCAGTGCTGACTTTTTCTACTTAATTATACATTAAAAGTGTCAAGTGCGCTTGCTGCCTGGCATTATCTGCTGCAGAAAGGGTTGTGGCTGGACGGCGTTGACATTAATCATAGCTAGCCTGCGAGTAGAGCCGGACGCTCGCGGGGAAAAGGGGGTGGGGGGGAGCAGAGGACCTTGTTTCAGGAGCACCTGACCTGCTGAAAGCCAAAAAAGAAACTATGACCTCCAGCCCTAAACAGCCACTGTTTGTTTACTGTCCAAGAGTTGAGGGTAAATTAACACAGTTTTCAGTGTGTGTTACTTAGGGCTGATGACTTCAGTTTGATGTTTTGTCAAATAAATATTAAAGGATGAAATTCTGGCATTAATTACTCAACCTCATGTCGTTCCAAACCCATAAGACTTTCGTTTGTCTTCAGAACACAAATTAAGATATGTTTGATGAGCTTTCTGACCCTGCATAGACAGCAGAGGAACTACCACGTTTAAGGCCTAGAAAGGTAGTACGGACATCAATAAAATAGTACATGTGACATCGGTGGTTCAACTGTAATGTTATGAAGCTATGAAAATACTTTTTGTGCACAAATAAAACAAAAATAATGACTTTTTTTCAACAATTTCTTGTTAGAGACTGACATGGAAGAAAAGAAGCTTTCTGGGCCTTGAATGTGGTAGTTGCGTTGCTGTCTTTGCAGGATCAGAAAGGTCAGCTTTCATCAAAAATATCTTAATTTGTGTTCCACAGGTGAATGAAGGTCTTACGGTTTGGAACGGCATGATTTTTGACAGAACTTTCATTTTTGCATTAACTATCCTATTAATTGGTTGGGGCGATTCAGCCCTGAAACTCTCAAATATTTTACACTGAAACCTTTCTTTAGTCGTTAAATATGCTTTAAAGTTCATTTGATGAAATATTTCCCTGGCAAAGGCATTCGTATAGCATGAGGGGTGCTTTCACATACTATTTGTGCCAGGGCACAAATAGTCATGGAGTGAAATTGATAAAATCATAAAAGGTCACAGAAAAGTATACATTTCTGCAATTAATAATATTATAGGATTAGTTCGCTTCCAGAAGAAAAATGTACAGATAACTTACTCACCCCTTTGTCATCCAAGATATTCATGTCTTTTTTTTCTTCAGTCAATAAGAAATTATGTTTCCTGAGGAAAACATTTCAGAAATTATCTCCATATAGTGGACTTTAATGGTGCCCCCAAGTTTAAAATTTTAAACTTCCAATTAAACTTTCAAAATGCAGTTTAAATGCAGCTTCAAATGGCTCTAAATGATCCCATCCGAGGAAGAAGTGTCATCTAGCTAAATGATTGGTCATTTTCAAAACAAATTGACAATTTATATACTTTTTAACCTCAAATGCTCGTCTTGTCTGATTTCTGCGATGCGCATGTGTATTCTGTGTAATCAGGGTCAATACAGTTAGGTCATGTGGAAAAACTCCCATCTCGTTTTCTTCTTTAACTTCGTCCTACAAAATCGTCCTACATTGCTGTTTTACCTTTTTTTGTAAAGGGCGTTTGATCTTCTTTGCATGTTCGCTTTGTAAACACTGGGTCGGTACTTCTGCAGCGATGTAGGATGATTTTGAAGTTGGGGAAGAACACTGGATGGGAGTTTTTCGACATACCCTAACTGTCTTGAACCGGAAAAAAAAGAGCTCACACAGACATAGACAAGACAAGCGTTTGAGGTTAAAAAGTATATAAATTGTCAATTTGTGTCGAAAATTACCAGTCCGTTTCACTAGATAAGACCCTTCTTCCTCGGCTGGGATCATTTAGAGCCAGCTTCATTAAAACTGTATTTTGGACGTTCAAACTAGGGGGCACCACTGAAGTCCATTATATGGATATGAATTTTTTCAACTTAAAATAATTTGTTACGCCGCTGACTTAAAACTTTTAGTTTAGTCAACTAAAATATAACAGTGGTAAATTAACATTAAGTAACTTAAAATTTCAAGTTGACTAAACTAAACATTTTAAGCCAGTGGGGTAACAAATTATATTAAGTTTAACTTTTTGAAAGAACTTTTTTTTTACAGTAATGATACACATTTATAATTCTTCATAATTTCTCATATTACTGGTCCCTCTTGGGTAAAAATTCTGGAATCGTTCCTGGTTGGATGTAAAGAGTAAAACTATGAGCAGTTCCTCACTGCTGTTTGACAAACCACTGTCAGAACAGCATTTTCCTAAACCCTTACAGACGTACACCCTTCAGGGCACGAGCTGAATTATATCCAAGCAAGGCCACTACGTGCTTTAGGGCACTTTATCCATTCTTTCTTTTCAAAAGAATGATAAAACTTCCTGACGTAACATAATTAGAGATGATGTGCTGCTCGTTTTGACGTTCGCTCTCGGTGAGAACTCGATTGTCTCAACAGACCTCCGTCAAGTGTCTGTTTGAAATGAGTGTGTGTCCTACACCGCCGTGATAAATGATAGGTTTGAAGCACTTAGAGGCTGGATTTGCAAAAGGCTGAATGTGGGGATTGACGCCCGTTGACATTTTACAGAGGACTGAAATGGGGTATGCTCTCGAGCTTTGAAAGGACCTTTCCAGTACAAATCATTTCTACAGCTCCCTAAGATCCTCAAAGTCATGATACGTTCACAGCTATACTCCCTTAATATACCTGATTGAAAACAGAGACGAAAGTTCAGTGATGAAAGACTTCGGCTCTTTCCCTATTGAAACGGAGAGAGAGAGAAAGCGATAGGGCTGGGAGGAATACATTAAAAGCCGGCTTTGCAGGGCCACTGATCCACAGTCGGCCCTGTGAATAATAACATCAAGACGTTCTGCCACATTCTGCCCGTCTCTTCTTCAAGGGCAACACAAAAAACGGGGTGCCTAACAAAGGGCCTGATGAAGTCACTAATACGCTGGCGTGTCCCAACCCGAGCGGTGGGTGGTCGCGACCGCTGGCACGCCTCAGCGCACTACATCGCTAATGCCCGCGGCTAAGCTAGCAGGGTCATTAGCCTAAGCTACGCTATTTAACATGCCGAGCTAAGAGGACCTTGGTAATTGCACTCAGCTAGATCAATACTTGTTAAAGGAGAGAGAAAGTTAAGAGGGCCAAAGAAGCACCCACCCTCGCTGTCAGACGCTTGGAACGTTAGAATTAATTCCCTCTCGAAGCCGAAGAGTGAGCGAGCATCAAACATCATTATTCCAAGAAAGTTCCTAATCAGCGTGTTAACACTCCGCTGAATGTACTTTATATCAGGTTTTAAATTAAGCCCTAGCAACTTTCTGCAGCAAAAATATTATAATTTATAGAAGCGATCGAATGAGGAGGACCCCCGCCACTAGCTGGAGAAAGAAAAAAGAACGTTCCTTGAAATGCAAAACGTTTTCTGAATCAAGGATTATTCCTCTGTTCATTGGGAAAAAAAAAGAGCTGGGATAAAATATGAAGATGAATTCACGTGCCGCAGAAAAAGTCTAGTGGAAGCGTTAGTCCTACACAGACAGAAAAAAAACGGAAGAAAAAAAGGGGGAAAATCGTTTATTTAGATGGCATACATTACCATTACTCTTGCATTGTGTCCCCACTCTTCATAATGACTAGGATAAATGTCTTGCCTGGAATGCACACTCTTGACAATAGAGGCGGATATTACTTGGTTAAAAGCTCAAGTCCTATGGGTAAAAGAGCTTGAAAGAATAAGAAGTATCCGTCATTGCTAATGAGCTATAAGGATAGCACATTGCCTTTATAAATCACCATATTCACCCTGTTTATTTAAATTCATTGGTGCCTCATTATACCTGAGCTATGCACCTCTAGGTCTGAGCTGATTAGGAGTGCCATAGCTCAAAATGGCTTTTAATTCACTGAAACGTGCTTTGACCTTGTGCCGTAACCCTGCGTGAGACATAGCGTGGTCGCTGCCATTAATAACGTTGCCACCTTTTTCCTAGTGCGACGGAGCACCCCCCCACCACCACCCTTCTCCCCCCCTTAAAATATGTATTATTAGTTAGCCATGACGGAACATTTATCAAACCAAATTACCCTTTGGTGTAAAACGGCTTAATTCCGCATCCCTTTAGCCCGCTCTGCCATTACCTGCTCTTTAGGAAGGCTGGGTATTAAAGAGCCTCATACTATGGAGGTATAATGAGGCGGGGATGCAGAGGGTGTCTGTAGTTGATCATCTCTCCAGTGGCATTTAGGTGCACATCCATGCATCTTCTCAGGGGAATTCAGTCTCCCTGAAAGAGGATTTATAAGAGTCGAGCTTATTTGTTTTACTTAGATAAGGAAATGGGATGCAAAACGCGGAGGCACTGTAGCAATGTGAGACTAACTAAATTCAAAGCTGTTGTTTTCAGTGTTTACAGGTTTTGTCATTATAGCAGTATATGATCCCATAATTGTGGATTCTATAGTAGGAACTAGCTAAAAACACATCCCATTAAAACAAAAATTCACAAATAAGAGAGAAACGATAAGATTAGATGGAGACTATAGTAATCTTATATGTATCTCTTATAGAGTTTTTAAAAAAGTACCTCAACTTTGTTTAAACTTGCGTAGATTTCAGGATTAACTCCAACATTTCTCATCAACTAGAATAATTTGAGGTATTTTATCTAAATGTTATGTTGTAGCTGTATACTGTGTTCAGCTAATCTGTTTGTAAAAAAAATTCTAAGAAAACCCTGAGACAAAGATGACGCATAAATTGAAACGTGAGCAACCTCTGAGAAGCAGGGCTGCAACAATTCCTCAATTCTATTCGAGTATTATATTTTTTAAAGTCCTGGATTGCATTTTGCCCGTGTCAAGTTATCGGAAAAATATTGGAAGTGGCATTCCACATAATGAACCCATTTACGAATCATAATAATACATAATGCTATTAAGAATTCACAAACACTGCCATTCAGTTAAATAAACATATATACGATGCAGGTTTAACATATGAGTTTTAATTATTTACATGCGTGTAGGTTACATACAAACTGTTATCACTGACATGTGTGAAGCCTCTCAAACTCCATCTCTGCATGTTGTTGTGAGTTTGGGTTTATTATTATTACGTTAATATAGGAACGCAACATGCGCGGTACATTTTTTAAACCTACGCAAACACGCAAACTTATTATAACTTTCATTTTTAATTTTTTTGTAATTTCAAAATAAAAGTTCTCACTCTGAGTTTACATGTCCACCTTTTGTCGTCCACATATTCAAGAGTCACTATAGCTGTTCTCTCATAAATAAATTGGACATTTGAATTAAATGTTGTTTAGTTAATATTAAACACGGATTAGATCACGCAGTAAAGTGTAAAAACAATTGTCAAGCCATTTGCGTCCTCTGAAGGCATTTGTTATAATAGGCATTTGTACAATAGCTCTATTGTTTATAATACATTATGTATTTCAACAGTTTTGTTCAATAAAACCATATGATTACTTGCTTTTAATACTTTATTTGAACTAATAATTATTGCCTTATTGCTATTATATATGCATTTTAAGTCATTTTAAATGCTATTGTTCACTTATGTCAATTTTTATTACTACAAACAAAAATTATAATTATCCAATTACTCAATTTATTGTGAGAATAAGTTAGTGACAGCCCTACTGAGAAATAATATTTTCTACCTGATCTCCTGACAAAAAAAAACACACCTGTGGGAACTTTTTCACAAGGCGCGAAATTCGTACCAATAAGTACATATTACTGCATTTCTACAGTGAGCACTTGTAATCGTTTCCATACACAGTTATGATTACAGCTCCATATGTTTCACTTCCCGGACGAAACAAGCTTGCTCGGTAGTTCAGCCGGCACAGAACTTTGGACTTAGGATGCAGAATCAGTAAGGTACGCATCCCGTGAAAAGCGTGACTCACGCTGAAAGATGAGAGATCGGAAAACAAGCTAAAACGGCATTCTTGCAATTGGGTTTTTACGTCACATTCGCTTTTTTTCATACTTTCGGGTAGGTTTAGGTGTATTGCAGATGGTACATCACAGAGCATTTCCTAATAATGTGCTAGTTAGCAAGTTTAGCGGCTGAACGCGGCTAAAGTAAACAGGCTCGTCACTCCACAGAGAGAAGAGAGGGGCGGGGCGAGCAGAGCTCATTAACATTTAAAGCAACCTCGACCAGAAGAGGATGATTTTTGCAGAGCTGATTTTGGCAAGGTAAAAAGGGGGTTGTTTTACACTACCAAAGTATATTTTAGACTTCATTATGACCCTGCTTGCCACATCCCATGTGAAAGGGTCTTCATGGTGGGCAGTGTGGTAGCTTTCTCTCGCTTTCTCTCGTGGTGGGGGCGTTTTCGTACAGTTGGTGATTCCACGCATAATATAAATACAAACTTGAAACCTGAAATCCAAAACTTAGAACAAAAAAGTTCTAAGAATATTCAATACATGTATTTATTTTATATAATTTTACAATTATTTTGTTTTCTTTAGGATTCCTGCAAGCACTTTATTTCTTATTGATATTATGCATATGCAATTCTTAAGTTCAGATCAAAACATTGTCAAAACAGGCTTAAGCCTAGTCTCTAAAATGTGAGTCTGAGCAGTTTCAACTGAAAGTAACTTGCATTGATTGATCTTAAAACATGCCAGTGCCTTTGTATGTTACAACTGTAAACTTAAACTGTGAACCTTTAAAGCAGGGTCTACGCTCTGTATATACGCTATATAAAATGTATACGCTCTGTTTATGAAAGCTTACAATTTATACATTTAATAACTAAAGAATCCTGCAGGCATTTTATTTTCCCCCTTTACTCGTACTGCACAAAACATAATTCAATAAGAATATTACAGGGACTGATCTTTTGACACACAGCACTACCATTTATACGTTCATCTGATCTGGGAAACAAAAACAAACACTCTTAGCGCAACTAACTGGACATTTCACATTGAATATGTTACGAAACGCACGTATTTCACATCATGCGAAAAAGTACCCACAGCTACGTTTTCGTCATAAGATCAGGTTGAATATTTTCCTCCGGGACACTGCATTTTAGGACTATGGACAAAAAGTAAAAATAGATTTCAATGCAAACTTTTATGAAAACAAAGTGAAACTATTACTCTTTCAAAAAAAATTTGGTCCCCATTTCTCAACATAGTCATTACTGGTCCAGAACAAGCTACAAATGCATTTATCTAGTGCACTACCAAGTCAACAATGACTTCAATGACAACATTGACAAAGTTTCTGCTTTTCTAGACACTGAAAAGTCTCAAGGTTAGGAGGCCGAGAGTGGAAGCAGCCCTGCCAAGCCCCTGGGCCACTTTTGTCACAGTACTGCAGAAGGCTGGACTCACAGGAACAGAAGACAATGTCAGCGTCTAGAGGGTTGGCCATGAAAAAGATGCATGGCTCTGACCAATCGAGTGAGTGATTAGATCAATTAAGTCATTTAGAGAGTGCCTCGATGAAGTATGGAGGTGTGTTTCTGAGTGAGTGAGAGAGAGCAAAAAAGAGAGATTCTGGATCCTGTGGGACGAGGCCAATCAAAACCACCTCATTAGGCTACTGGACCTGGACCAAGTGCACCATCCCAAAGACAAGAAGTGTGTTCAACTTCATGCGGAGCTGTGTAGACTGCTGTCTGACTTGAAGCCGTGCATGCCAGTTCGAAACTTTGTCTGACTTGAGATACTGCCGATGCTATGTCACCGTGAGGTATGCCATTAAAGTATGCCAAATGCATTTAAAAAGCTGGATTATTTAGCTTTACGCCTGGCCAAATTAATCAATGACAATGATGACATGTGATATTATCTATTCTGACACCTTAAGCTAATACTCACAATTTTTTTATAACAGAAAAAATGTGTACTCTTAATGCATATTGTGTCATGTCAATCAACATAAAACTTAAAAAATATTGACTCTATTTTATTGGTTCTACTATATTGCAGACTTATGTTGAACTTTATGCTTGCACAAACAGACATTGTATTAACAAATGCATAAAACAGTAAATGATCAGTGTTTTGTCGCTACATGAAACATCTCAAGTATGTGTATTTGACAAATATTAAATCTAATCCACTAAATCTGTGGTAAAGTTTGCAAACACTGCATAAAGCAGAAAGTGTCCAACTTCATGTCTCTATTTTTAACTCCTCTCCTGACTGCAAACAACAAATCTCACTGTTTGCTTAATGCCAGTCGCAAGTTGAATAAAGCACTTCAGACAATCACAAGATCATGACGACTCCAAATGACAATAAAAAAGCCTTGTAAATATTTTTTTTTTTTTTTTAGACACATGATGTTCTTTTGAACTTTCTGTTCTTTTTTGAACTTCTTCATCATGTGGCACTGAAGACTGGAGCAATGGCTGCTGGAAATTCAGCTTTGCCATCACTGTAATAAATTACATTTAAAATGTATGTAAATAGAAAACAGTTATAAATTTCAATACAATTTCACATTAATACTGCCTCTTCAGTATTATTGATCAAATTAATACACACACACAACAGGTGTTCTGCAGGACAGATAGGACAGGGTAAGGCATGTATAATGAGTATATAAATCACACATCTCAAAAAGAATCCGAGGTCCTGTTGATAATAATAGATTCAAAAATGGTCTCTGCACAAAAAAAGCCTCTATAATCTTTTAATCTGCAGCACACAGCAAGGCTATGTTTGTCATGTGATTTCTGGAGGGGATGAGGTATTGTAAATATTGAGGGGTAAATGTGAGGACAATGAAAACAGTTTCCCAAGGCTAAAAATAATGTAGCCTAATCCGATAAATGTTTGTGAACTACAATTACACTTGATTACTGGCTGGCTCAGGTTCAGTAAGAGAATGTCAATACTGTGTGGACTGTCAGGGATGCACAGATCACACAGCACATTCTCAGAGGAAATCTGGGTTCTTTGGGTACATTGTAAACATTTTGCATTTAAAGACATTATCTTATATTATTTAAAGATCATGCAATCCTCATAAATAGTGACATTAAAACATATTTTAGGCATAATATTAAGAAATGTGCATTGTGCACAAGTATTACTCCAAATAAAGTTTAATTACAATTTTTATATCAGTAAGTCTGAAGCGATATGTCAGTAAACATGTTAATAGACTTAAACTACACTTTGTATAAAATAAATGCATTTTAAATCTATTACTTTATTACTATGGAAATAAAAAAAAATGACTTTAACAATTAAATGATACATTTATTAACTGATTGACTATTAACTTGTTTAGGAACTGCAATGATACATGGTTAAAGGGGTCATCGGATGCTAAGTTCACTTTTACATGTTGTTGAACATTAAAAAATGTTTTAACAATTAAATGATACATTTATTAACTGAATGATATATAAAAATTTATGCAGTGATACATTTAATTAAAGGGTAAAAATAATATTCCTTTTTAAGTTCACTTTTCAGATGTGTTGTTGAACATTAATGTGTGATTAATGTGTGATTGACATCAGCGTCTTACTTCTGATCAGCTGTCAAAGTCTGACCTATACTGTTTCGATACGGAGCAGGGATGTAAGTTAGACAAGAATATCTCCGATTGAGCGATCGAGGTGTTGTGCTGCTGGATGTAATAATGAACATAGTGGTCGTCATTTACTCCCCACATCTGAGTTGCTGAAGGTGCAGTGAATTACGTTTGTTTGTAAATGGAATGCGCCTCCCGATCTACATATATTCGTCTATGTTCGCGCGAATCATTGGTGATGCAGCTTCACTTACAGCAGAAGTGAGTATAAGGGTTTTTTTATGAATCTCTGCGATCGCCTTTCCTAATAATGTGCTAGTTAGCAAGGTTAGCGGCTATACGCGACTAAATGCGGCTAAAGTAAACATGCTCGTCATTCCACAGAGAGAAAAGAGGGGAGGCGCAAGCAAACCTCATTTGCATTTAAAGCAGCCTCGACCAGAATGGGATGATTTTTGCAGAGCTGATTTTGGCAAGATAAAAAGGGTGTTGTTTTACAAAATCATTGAGAATTTTTAACCAAAGTACATTATAGACTTTTCATTAAGACCCTAAAGAATCATATCAACTTGTGGAAAATGGGCATCTGATGACCCCTTTAAATGTCAAATTGTATGAATAATAGTGTTACCAAACCAAAGACATACCTATACTTACATCTAATGTGTGTTCTAACTTTTACCTCATGGGGATATTTACTATAACAGGTTTATGGAAAGTTACCCTATTTAAAAAGTAATAAGTAGAGTAAATATTTCAATTACTTTATGAAAGTAATGTAACTGATTACATTTGATCACTTCTTGATTATTTTCCTCAATTTCTAATTAATGTTTTCAACAGTTATTCCTTTTCAAACATCTAAAGCAGGCAGGGTTAACTTTACAGTAGTACTCAACACTGATTACTGTCAGACTTCACTTGAATTAGAAATTAAAAAAAATAAAAATTTCATTTTAAAGCACAGCCATCACAAAATCAGACTTTAGCACGTAATTTAGTGCTTTGAGGTTAAATACTGTCTTAAAATCATAACAGGATATAGTTTAATAGCTATGACACTGTTTTGCATAGCTATGATAAGAAACACTGGCATCTAACAAAAAACAGCTAATCTTTAAAAAATTAAAGCATATACATAAATCCAAATAAGAAATAAAATAGTGATTTAATAAGCATGTGTCCTAAACTGAAACATTGGTGTCTCATATTCGTTAACATTTTCGTAAGTAACTGTAATTTAATTACACATTTTTTCTCAGTAACTGTAACAGAAAACAGTCATATTTATTTTGTAACTGAATTACGTAATTTTGGGGGGGAAAAAACAGTTAATAATATAAAATAATATATATTTTTGTGTTGTTTTAATTTTTTTAATATAAAAAATGTATGCAAAATATTATTATCAAAGCTGATAATAAATATTTATACAATGCACGCATTATTGGCAGCTTTGGAAAAAAGGTAAAGACTGGTTGATGAATTTTCATCACTGGTTCATAACTGGCTGTCACACAAAAAATGTATATATAATCATTTTTTCACAAGAAAGAAAAAAAGAAAGAAAAAAAGAAAAAATACATTTTTAATTTATTATACATTTTTAATTTTGGATTCTGCTTTCGCATACTCCCTGTGAAATCCAAGCAATAATTAGCTGTCGTATTTAACATCTAAAGCTTTTTCCCAGTCCACCAAATTTGAAATGTTTTGAAAGGCCCTGTACGGCCATAACCAAACACCAACTCCACCTCTGATTACTTTTATTAACACCCTCCCATCAACAGGACAGGTACCCAACACTCCTGGAAGGCAGCATTGTGTCATAATAGCTAGTGTGGTTTCCTCTAAGTATTATTTGCCTGCCAACACTTGTCTTTGCGTGTGGTGGCAGAAAAAGCTTCTACGACACTGCGGAGGAAATGAGGCCTCTGGCTTTTACCGATCCCAGCGCTGCCACCAGCACGGCCGTCTCCAGCAGCTCTGCCGCATGCCAGACTACGCCGTCGATTCCCAGTTCTGACGCGAGTACATTAGATTGTGTGTTTGTGCCCGCAGGACTGACTGTGCGCCTGTGTTTAGGCCTCTCTGTCAGATGAGTCAGGCTCTGTGATTTATGGCCTCTGAAAAGGTTGCGTTACCAGCGTGCGCGGATGGCCCCGCATGGTAAATGGGGAAATTCGGAATTTATTAACATACAATGAATGATGATTAATGGATCAGCGAGGATCTCGCAGTCTCTTTCGAATGTCTCAACATACTTGATGTATGCTGCAATAAAAAGATATGTGCGAACCTCTGTAAAGTCTTTTCCTTACAGTCTAGCCGCTAGCTAACATATAGAGAGGTGTATGATGACGGCTGGGGGAGAAAGGCGGGGAGAGCCGTGCCGAGTTAGTCTATGAGGACGCGTGGAGTGGACAGGTGTAGTCTTACGTGCATTATTTACCATACATTACTAAGAATGTCCTTTGCTTTACCAAGAACTTGCATAGGCGATGAGGAAATGAATAAATTAAGATGGTGAAACAAGCCGAGCAATTTCGAACCAAATCAGAATGCATTTGCCCATCCATTCATCAAATTTCACCACAACGTTTATGTTCTGTAACATATCTTTGACCGTTCTGCGGTGAACTCAATATCTCTTAAAAAATATTCAGTGTGCTATTTGGAGGATAGCGTTCACCTCAAGCCCATTATTGGTCTGAACTCTGTGGGCAGTGTCGGTTTGCTTTTCGCAAGCACGTTTCAGGATTGTTTCCCGACTGGGCGCCCCACAAAGCCTTCAGAGTTCATGTTGGTCTGATGCTTGACAAAACATGAAAACAAAACCAGATGCAGGATCACGTCAAACATGTGGCTGTCGCTCTCACTGCGGTGGGGTTTATACGGTTCATCTGTCAGAGGATTCTGCACCTCTCTAACTTTCACAGAGGCCGAGAAAAAAACGAAAAAAGGTGTATAACTAACTTTGAAGCTATTTTCACTCAGAAATTGCTAGAAAAGTTCAAAAATAATTAAAGTTAAGTTAATGTGAAATTTCGAAGTAAAAAAAAAATGAAATTGTATTTTCTTGTATGTACCACAATAATCTTTCTTTAATTCACATCACAAAAAAACACAGCTACGTTAGTTAAACCATGGTTTTGCTACACTCACAGAGTTTAACCATGGTGTTTCTAGTAAAATTGTGGTTACACAAATGGTGGCACAGAACGTAAACAGTGCCCTTGAACCGAACGAAACCCGCATATTTAGCTGATTATTGCTGCTGAAATTGGTCAATAATTGTCATGTTTTGGGCTGTACTAATCGGTCTGACCAGGAAAAACATTTGGAGTACTACACAGACAACCAAAAGTTATAACAAGGCAAGAAGAAGAGCGAAAAAAAACTGGCGTTTCTGGTTGGCCAGACTGAACCAGGATTTCCAGAGCATAAATCTTGACAACATTCGTGTTTGTTCTTATCATCCTGTCACGTAGGTGAAATATTAGGCTAATATCTTAATTAATACTGCTCGTAGATATCTTTACCACTTATTAACTTTAGTTTGTAAAAATATTGCACCCTTTCCTGCTTACTACGTCCTTTTCTATATTATTTAGCAGCTTGCACGTTTTTTCCATAGTTTAACAGCATAAATTAGCAGAACAAGTAGTACATTAGCCATGCAATACATGATGTTGTCTACATCATGTAACTGTCTAAATCGTGACGTAAGTGCAAACCCTTTATATTTCAAAAAACTATGGTTACCACATTTTTACTACAATAATAAAACCATAGTTAATTTTCCTAAGAGAATGTGCGAAAACAAATCCATACGTGTGTAAATGAATGCCCATGCTTGTTTGTGAATAAAAAGTGTGTAGATGTGTGTTCACACACGCCGCCAAATGTCATACTGGGATGAGATGATGAAGAATGGAAAGAATCAGGAGGACATTGCTGGCAATGAGCAGGAGCTGCAGGGTCACTACACACACATTCACACAGCAGCCTTTCAGTTCATTACCCTCATCCTCCTAATGCGAATCACACTTAGTGAAACAAGCTCACGCCAAGAGAAAAACTCAAAACAAAACAGCACACATCTGCTAGAACGTCTCAACAACGAAGTGAGCTGTATCCATTGTTAACAAAGTCACATACTACAGGCATGTTTGTGTGCGAATAGCAAATGCCCTTTAGCTAATGTCATTTCACATCCACTGATGGACCGAAATACCAATAAGGTTGTTCATTCACTGACCGAACCAGTGTCAGGGAGTAGCTATCTAAATGTATTAACTAGCGTGATAGTGGCTACTTGTTTTGATAATCGTGTACCTGTTCAGTTATCGAATGCTAACGGTGACAAACTGCTACATGGCTGTTTATTTGCTAACGTTTTTTTGTAGGTAGCATTAGGCAATCAATTCCAAAACTTACCTAACGTTACACTGTATTTCTCTCATCACAGGGCCTGTTTACACCTGCTCACTTAATGCGTTTTCTCTGATCGGATATCAATCTGTTTCATTTACACCTGCCAAACGGATACACATTTAATCTTCACCCTGGTGAAAAAACCAGCATATGCTGGTGGGTATGTTTTGATGCTGGAATGCTGGTTAGGTAGGTTTTGATGCTGGTTTAAGCTGGTCCTTTGCTGGTTTATGCTGGTCCTTAGCTGGTTTATGCTGGTCCTTTGCTGGTTCATGCTGGTCCTTTACCAGCAACATGACCAGCAAAAACCAGCAAAGTACCAGCTTAAACCAGCATCAAAACATACCTACCAGCATATGCTGTTTTTTTCACCAGGGCAGTTCCCACGCTCTATGCAAATTCAACGGAGTTTACGTCAACTACAGCAACAGACATCAGCTGCATTTAATTAATCATAAGCTAAATTCATAATCAAAGACCACAACAAGAGAGAGAGCGGCATCAGCACTTGAAAGATAAGGTAGTCTTACCTCTTTTAATAAAGATGATGTGATGTTGTGTTGAGCATATGCGACTTACTTTCAGTTTTATTTGCGGTAGTTTGCACATCAGCTTGCTGAAGAGATACTCTGCTATTCATACGCGGCGATGTGTTGCATTAGCGCTGTCATATCTGACTATAAAACATGTTATATAGCCTTTAACACGCTTCCACACGTTTATTATTTTAACATTTTGGGAGGAGTAAAATTTGCATTTGTGGCTTCAACAACCAGACTCATTTACACTTGTCCAGATTCGTCTGGAATGCATCTTAGACCACCTCCAGAAGTGGTCTGAGCTATTCAAATCCGTCTCTAAAGCGTTTCTGAGGGTATTTACACCTGGTCTTTTCACCATCTGATAGCTGTCCCATCAGAGAAAACGCATGAAATGACCAGGTGTAAACAGGCCCACAGTGTTTTACTGAATCATTTGCTTCAGAAGGTAGATTAACTGCGTCAGACATGATGCATGTTTTGAGGTAGAAAGACTAAATTAGTATGTTCTTGTAAACCATACCTTAAAGGAGTTCACTTCCAGAACAAAAAGTTACAGATAATTTACTCACTCCCTTGTCATCCAAGATGTTCATGTCTTTTTTTTTCTTCAGTCTTAAAGAAATTATGTTTTTGAGGCAAACGTTTCAGGAATTTTCTCCATATAAAATATTTTCTCATATAAAACTTCCATCTCATTTTCTCCTCCAACTTGAAAATCTAGACAAGATCTAGACAATGCGAGCATTTGAGGTTAAAAAGTATATAAATTGTAATTTAAAAAAAAAAATAAATAACTGATCGTTTTGCTAGATAAGACCCTTCTTCCTCGGATGGGATCTTTAGAGCCCCTTGAAGCTGCATCTTGGAAGTTCAAACTGGTGGGCACCATAGAAGTCCACTATATGGAGAAAATTCCTGAAATGTTTTCCTCAAAAAACACATTCTTTATGACTGAAGAAAAAAAGACGTGAACATTTTGGATGACAAGGGAGGTAAGTAAATTAACTAAATTTTTGTTCTGGAAGTGAACTAATCCTTTAATAATCTTTGTTTTATTTAAAACCTTTTTTACAGTGTAAATGCTTTAGAAAATCAACATGTTGAACTTTGTCCTTATGGAGAAGCAGCAGTGGATTGTGTAACAGAAATGACTGTACATTAGAGAAAGACCCTAAGACCACCTCTTTCAAAAACCTGCCTTCTAAGGTTTAAAACTCCAGAGGATTGTTGATTTATATCAGATTGCTCGCTCGCTCGCTTTTATCCCAGCATTGAAACCTCTGAAACCCCTCATCCTTCTGCTCCTCTCTGTCTCTGTCTCTGTCTCGCTCTCTCTCTTTCCCCCTCTCTCTGCATCAAGTGTTTCTTGAACGGGGGAAACACCAAAACAGGCCAGACAAGAATAGGACAAGAAGAGAAAGCCAAAGAGACATGATGCAGAAGACTGAAAGTGAGAGTGTTAAGCCAAGCATAAAATAACTTCAATCTAACATATTCTCCCAGGACGGCAGGAGGCAAATAGCAATAAGGCATTGGGCCGGAGCCGGAGTGGAGGAATCCGCTGGATCTCACTGACCCATGGAGGAGAGGGGCGGATGGGAGAGATGATGCTACGCAGCAGAGACAAACTGTCTTCAATTAAAGCCCAGGCAAGCAATGCAGGACCACAGATGAGGTGTCAAGAGGTTCAGCCATGGATACTCAGGAGCGTGTGCGTCAAAAGTGAATTTGGGAATTAAAGTGAATGTGTTGGTTTGTGTGCAGGACTGAATAAATCTGCAGACTTTTTCCACATTTGCTCATGGAGAACTTTAGCCTGTTGACAGAGAAAAACAAATCTAGAATAATAATATAGAATTACATTTTAAAATCTCAAATCTGTACATACACGGTAAAGAAAATGTATCAGTGACAGGAGCCTTTTTATTATTATCATCATATCTAGAGCTTTGAGATGATACAGCTAGGCTGTTTTGGACTTCTCCTTGGCATTTTTAGGATTATACAGCAATTACCATAAAATATAATTTGGCCCTTCATATGACAATTCAGAAGGCGCTTGGCTTTTCTTTACAGGCACACAAAAGCAGAAGCTGCTTTCTCTCTCTCTCTTTCTCACACACTCTTCCTCCTGTTCGCCTTGTAAGATACAAGCTGGATTTGGCTCATATAGAGCATGTGCCAGGCAGTCAATCCTTCCAGCTCTACTGATTCACTCCACGATCAGGAGGAGAAACAAAATAAAATAAAACCTCAGATCATTTACAATTACACTAACTTAACTGACAGTGTGGCCATCACAGCTAGAAGTATGCACATGTGTATTCAATTCTCTGCTACCTTCCAAAGGCATTTTAACATTATTTATTAAAGCACAAATCAGTTTCTTTGCTGATTATCAGGTTTATGGTTTTAAATTTACATCACAGTTATATCCTCTAAAGTTAAAAATAAATATATTTTCCCTTTACTGGGAATTAATGGCCAAATATGGAATTTATGTATCATGCATCAATGCAACAACTTAAGTTTTAAATGTTGCACATATAATTTTCTGCAAACAAAGCAGATTTTTACAGTCTATAGTGCAAATGTTCACTTTTAGCTACTGTTGTAAAGTTTCACTGATCTTGTGTCATTTGTTTTGAGGTGACTGATGTTTTAATGGTAAAGAAAAAAAAGAAACAGCCACCTGGTCAGTATTCATACAGTAATAAGCACAGTCCAGATTGGTCTGTGTAACTGCATTGCATTGAAAGCAAACAAATACAAAATAAAATCAGCATATTAGAATGAAGTTTGAAGAAACATGATCATGTGACACTGAACACTGGAGTAACGGCTTCTGAAAATTCAGCTTTGGCATCACAGAAATAAATTGCATTTGAATACAATAAAATATAAATACTATTTCACAATATTTTTGTACTGCAAATAAATGTAGTCTTGGTGAGCATAAGACTTCTTTCCAAAACATTTAAAACTCTTACCAACCTCAGACATTTAAACAGTGGTTTACACTGTATATTAGTATTTCTTTTATCAGTTGCCAGTATTTTAATAAATACAATTTAGCATTATCATTATATTATTACATACACATACACAAACATTTAAAACTTGCACACATTAGACATATTACTTAAAATAATCAAATTACATCTAGTGACACTCCTAATAGATTTTAAGTTTGAATATCTGTTTTATGTGTCACATTATACATACAGTTGAGGTCAAAAGATTACATACATCTGCAAAATGTTAATTATTTTACCAAAATGAGAGGAATCATGCAAAATGCATGTTATTTCACATAAAAGACTTAACATATAGTCCACAAGAGGAGATAATAGTTAAATTTATTAAAATGACCCTGTTCAAAAGTTTAAATACACTTAATTCTTAATACTGTTTTGTTACCTGGATGATCCACAGCTGTGTTTTGTTTTTTGTTTTTTTTTTGTTTAGTGATAGTTGTTCATGAGTCCCATGTTTGTCTTAAACAGTTAAATTTCCTGCTGTTCTTCAGAAATATCTTTCAGGTGCCACAAATTTGGTTTTTAAGGCAAAACAATGCATTAAGATATGGGTAAATGTAACTTACTTTGTCTTCTGGCAAACATGTAACCATCTTCTGAAGTCTCTGAAGGGCAGTACTAAATGAAAAAAAAAAATATGAAATTTAGGCAAAATAAGAAAAATGTACACATCTTCATTTAGAGCCCCCGGCTCTAAATGCATCACTTTTCTTTCTGGAACATCACTGAGCATTTGAACTTTCTGTAATAGCTGCATATGAGTTGCTCAGTTGTCCTCACTGTGAAAAGATGGATCTCAAAATCATACAGTAATTGTTGGAAAGGGTTCAAATACACAAAAATGATGAAAAACCAAGTATTTGTGGTACCTAAAGGATTTTTCTAAAGAACGGCAGGCAGTTTAACTGTTCAGGACAAACAAGGGACTCATGAACAACTATCACTAAAAAAAAAACACACACACACAGCGGTGGATCATTCAAGTAACAGCACAGTATTAAGAATCAAGTGTATGTAAACTTTTGAACGTTATCATTTTTATAAATTCAACTTTTATTTTCTCTTGTGGACTATATATGAATGTCTTTTATGTGAAATATCCTATTCAGGTCTGTACTAAATAAAAAATAACATGCATTTTGTATGATCCCTCTTAGTTTGGTAAAATCATTAACATTTTGCAGATTCTGCAGGTGTATGTAAACTTTTGACCTCAACTACATTACTTAAAATAAAAAACTACTGACACTCCTAATATATTTTAAGTTTGAATCTCTGTTTTATACCGTATGTTTAATCTCTCAAGTACCCCCTGGACCCTGCTTAAGTACCCCTGGGATACATAAACCCCTTTTTGAGAATCAATGAGCTAGAAACGTATGTGAGTGCATGCTAGTTGTATGCGTGTACTTGTGGGTTAGATTTTGTTAGTACGCATGGACCGCTGTCATTTCCAATTGTGTAATGCAATTCATCTCGACACTCTTTTCTCTCGCTTTCCTTACCTGACTGGATGCCAAGATGCACTTGTGAACGACAGGAAGTCAGTAACCTGCACCAGAACTTAAGCAGAGGCTTATCTGGTCCACACACACCCACACATCATCTGAAACTTCCCACTCACCCCATTCCAGAAATGTTTCATTTCACCTCTCCCTCTCCTTCTCCCCCTCTCCAGAGCTTTGCATTTGAAATTGAACAGACACAGAGCCAATTTATCATCGGCTGTCACATGTCATGTCCAAGGCCTTTAGCACAAGCACCTACAGTACGCTTTGTATTTATCCCTTTGTTGTAGCTAAGGAGCTAGACAATACAACCTGCTATTAAAAACAGACGAGCGGAGGAATGAGGAAAGGTGAACAAGAATGACAAAGCGTTGTGAATTCGTCGCTCGCCGTTACAAGGGTTGTGAACCCCACAATAGCTCGAGCAGCACATTTCTGGCAGGCAATCAGATGAGGGAACTTGCCAAATGCAGAGCTAAGAGAATGA
Source organism: Labeo rohita (assembly GCF_022985175.1). Lineage (NCBI taxonomy): Eukaryota > Metazoa > Chordata > Actinopteri > Cypriniformes > Cyprinidae > Labeo > Labeo rohita. The sequence continues at coordinate 17,003,103 of NC_066873.1, forward strand.
AAAGAGGTCATGAAGAGCAACGTTAGATCCTTCACGACACTAACATGCTAACTCGCACACAGTGTCAAAGTGCTGCAGTCGTTTTCTGTTCTTGAGCATCTTGACAATTTCCATACACTCTCATTATAGAAAAGAGCAGCTCTGACATTCTGAGAAACACCTTTGTGTTCCACAAAATAAACAAAGTCATACAGTTTTGGAACAATATGAGGGTGAGAATAGAATTTTCACTTTTGAGAGAACTATCCTTTTTTAAACACATATAAAATGATTTTTTTCTGTTCTATTTAGAATTTTTAAAAACATTTTTAAAAGAACATATTAGATGTCAAAGTATGCAGGCACATTTAGGTTGCATTTGTCCTAAAAAAAAATATTAAGAAGCTAATTCACATTGTTAACATTTTGGAAAGAAGTTTTTTATGCTCACTATTGCTGTATTTATAAATGTGACCCTGGACCACAAAACCTGAAGTAGCACGGGTGTATTTGTAGCAATAGCCAACAATACATTGTATGGGTCAAAATTATCAATAATTTTCTTTTATGCCAAAAATCATTGGGATATTAAGTAAAAATCATGTTCCATGAAGATATTTTGTAAATTTCCATACCTCAAATATATCAAAACTTTTATTTTTTGATTCGTAATGTGCATTGTTGAGAACTTCTTTTGGACGACTTTAAAGGCAATTTTCTCAATATTTTGATTTTTTTGCACCCTCAGATTCCAGATTTTCAAATAGTTGTATCTCGGCCAGAGATTGTCCTAACAAACCATACATCAATGGAAAGCTTATTTATTCAGCTTTAAGATGATATATAAATCTTAATTTTAAAAAAATGACCCTTATGACTGGTTTTGTGGTCCAGGGCCACATATACACAGTAAAACATCACAACTGTGAACTATTATTACCATTTTAAATAAATGTAAATGCATCTTTAATGCATTCCTGTGATGGCAAAGCTTAAATTTCAGGAGCCATCACTCCAGTCTTGATGATCTATTTGTTTGAAAAAGAATTGTTTTTGTAACACCATAAATGTCTTTACTGGTATTTTTATGCATCCTTGCTGAATGCAAATATTAGTTTCTACTGATTTCATATTTTTTATTTATTTACAAAAAAAGGCAGAAAAACACATTACAAGGATTTTTCACATAGAAGTATAAATGAATTGTTTTATAATAAAATGAATCAGATTTCACAACTCTATACAGTACATATGAAAGGACAGTTTAGCAGAATGCGCTTGATTATTTCTCATCTGTAAAGCTGTTAATTAGCTTGTTACTTTAAAAGCTATGCTATTTTTAAAGCACCAGATCTACTGTCACTGAAAAATGCAGTTAGAAGTTACAGTATCACTTTATTTTAAGGTTCAGTTCTCACTAACTATGGCTTTTGCCTCAGTAAACTCCTAATTTGCTGCTTATTAGTTAGCAAGGTAATTATTAAGTTCAGGTATTGGGTAGGCTTATGGATGTAGAATATGGTCATGCAGAATATGTGCTTTATAAGTACTAATAAACAGCCAATATGTTAATAATAGGCATGCTAATGAGTAACTAATAGTGAGAATTGTTCCGTATACTAAAGTGTTATCAAAGTTACTTTCAGTCACTTCCCACTAGTTATGCAGCTCTCATCAAGACTAAATTATTGTCACAGAATATATATCATGACGGATGATATTTTTTCATTGCACATCCACTACTGTAAAAACCATATGTACTGTCATCTTCGCTGTTACGGTATTGAATCACAAATGTAGAAAGAAAGATATGGGACAGTTCTTCCATCAACATCTGGAAAGATCCTAACCACTTTGTTCTTTTCCAGCACAGGAAAACGATTGGTAGCCTATAGTGTGCTATTTTCTGATTTACCGGAGGCATGTTCTATCTAATTTTACAGCTGAATAAAACACAAACATAGGAAGCTACTAGGAGCAAAATGAGGTCCAGCCAACTGGCAGCGGACAGAGTTTGATCTAATGGCATCTCTTTCCTTGAAATAGCTTTCAAAGATCCTGCCAAAAAATATTTCACTGTTTTGTGAATTCACAGCACGCAAGTTTTGCTTAGGTAGCAAACTAAGTACTTGGATTTAACATGTTGAGCATTTAAAAATCATGACAGTTAAGGTTAAGGAAAATAAAATTATTGGCAGGAGTGCATCTGCCCTAGTAAATAAAAGTAATACATTTAAAATACATTTATTTTACACTAAGTATAGTTCAAGTTTATTAACATAATTACTGACATATGGCTCGAGACTTACTGATACTAATTGTAATTAAACTTTATTTGGAGCACTACTTGTGCATGTTTATCTTAATGTTAAGCCTAAAATATGCTTTAATGTCACTATTTGTGAGGATTGTATGATTTTTAAATAATATCAGCAAAGTATTTCAAGTGTGTCTAAAGTATACTTCGTAATATACGTAATAGTTCAGTTTAGCACAATCAAATATACTTAAGTATATCTTTAGTTGGACTTCAGAACTACTTCTGCACAATTAAAGTGTATCAAGTACAAAATTTGTTGTTCCAATTTAGCAAACTTTAAATATACCCGTTTAGTATACTAAAAGTTTAATTGCAGGGTATTTTTTATTATGTACATAATATGTAAATATATTTGTAGTATACTTAGCAGGAAATAAATGCTTTTTAAATACATTTAAGTATATTTATTTTTCACTAGGGTGTACTAGGCCTATTTTTACACCAGTGAAAAAAAGTATTAAGAAAATAAAAGTATTAATTAATGTACTATATCAATCACAAGTAATGTTACGCTTTACGTTATGCATCACTAATGTTATCAAAAATGCTAAGTCTAAACATGAAGTTTAAATTTTGCATTCAAGTCTGTTATTGTACACACAAGCACTTGCATTTAAAGTATTCAAAATTTCAAATTAGCAAAAATCATGACGTTACAGGTGTGGTCACATTTGTATAATTTCATAGCCAAGTCATTTTTAAAGCAAGCAGTTTTCTGTAGGTAAACAGCAAATTTCCATGACAAACTCTGCGTAGGAAAATCTTTCTCCATTTAATTTTGAATTGATTGAATTTCACTTGTAAAAACTCACAAACAACAATAATTGTGCCCACACCTTTAGGCTTTACTCCTCCTCAGCCATTTAATCAGAAGTTTGAATCTTCTAAAACCATGTTATATTTCATATAAGTGCATATTTAAAGCGCAGCCTGTAAAAAACGCTTTGTAGACGGGCTTCAGATGACACTACTAACTTAAAGGTAATTAGCGAAGCAGCCTAGCTTTATAAGAAGTCAGCGCTAGTCACTAACAGAGTGCTGACAGCGAGCGAGCGCTGACACCACATCTCTTTAATCAGTGAAACGTAGGCCCATTTTTCCCTCCTGCCTGGTCCGGGGGATTGTTCGCTGGTCAAAGCTGCCGGGGGACACAAATGAATGTCGACTGAGGCACGGACAATAGCAGGCGTAAGGTTACAGCATGTAAATGATTGCACGGAGGCCTTTTCTAAGGAAACTGCCATGTCCCGCAGTGCGCGTGTCATATTCGGGGGGAAGGGGGGCGGCAGGCCCTGCTCCTCACAGAACAATGACACCGAGATCTGGTGAGAAGAGAGTGGTTAATGGATCCAGACAAACCGTACGCATCTCCTGACGGACGAATCATCGTCTAGCACCGTTTCAATTCGGCGGGGCTTAATAAGAAGTGACTGACTTTACAATAACGCCATCATTTGCTTTGCAGAGAACCGAATGAGTGACAGACGACCCAAACTCCACCAGCTGCACGACTGTCACCTGGAATATGTTCTGTCATCTCCCGAATATTCTTGATTCAAGAATATACAACAAAACACTCTCAGGAGAATTCACACCTAGGGTGACACCGATGATATGAGTGGGAACGACAGGGAGGGAGACTAAGGCAAACGACTGCGTCTTTATTTGAGAGTTATTATGGACGTGAAAATGAATATTTCACCCGGATTATTAGATGTGGCTTGGCTCCGGCTACACCGCTATAACAGACACAGGATATTGGCTTTTGCAGACCAGTGTTTTGTTGTTTGACATCCCTGGCGAGGTCTGCGGGCTTCGGCAAACCAGAGCAAGCTGGGAGGTGTAAGGGTCATCGCAATGAAACAGTGCTGTCGAGCTTTTGATTCACACAACAGCTGACGCGCACTCACACAGAGTCAAGCTACGCCAGATGCATTGAAAACAGGGTGGAGATAAAGTTCTAATGATTTGCACTCTTTCACAGCATTTTCCCTGACAAAACAAGATTATTTATAGATTTTTTAAAAAATAAAACCTTATCAATAAAAGCACATTATATAAAATGTACTAGTTCAATCATTCAATAGTTATGATAGATAATAAATAAGAAATAATTCTAATCCTCACATACTGTTGAAAATTACTTTTTTAGCATTTTAATATAATAGTTTATTTACCTCCCTTACATTCAAATTCTTTTAATATGTTTCTCTGAAATAATCAAACCCACAATGTGCACATTTTACTGACATTGTTTAAAATAAAATAAAATAATGTTTGTGCACCAGTCTTAGTGTGTGAAAATTAAATGGATAAGGTATTATAACTAGCACAAGTAATATAAGACTTTTAATTCATATTGTCAAGTTGGAATTTTAAGTTTATAATTATGACTCTGGACCACAAAATCAGTCTTAAGTAGCATGTGTATATTTGTAACAACAGCCAATAATACATTGTATTGGTCAAAATTCGCGGGGTTTTTTTTATGCCAAAAATCATTGGGATATTAAGTAAAGATCATGTTCCATTAAGATATTTTGTAAATTTTCTGTAATTATATATAACTCTATTTTTTGATTAGTAATATGTATTGTTAAGAACTTAATTTGGACAACTTTAAAGGCGATTTTCTTAATATTTAGAATTTTATTTATTTATTTTCAGATTCCAGATTTTCAAATAGTTGTATCTCGGTCAAATATTGTCCTGTCCTAACAAACAAACCATACATCAATGGAAAACTTATTTATTCAGCTTTCAGATTATGTATAAATGTAAATTTCAAAAAAATTGACCCTTATGACTGGTTTTGTGAATTTTTAGAAAAAGTGTTTATCTTAAAAAAAAAAAAAAAAAAAAAAAATCATGAATATTTTGATATTTATCCAATGATTATATACTCTTAAATACTATAAAATGGCCCTCAGGCCTCAGGAAGAACATGAAAGTTAAACTTTACTTGATTTCAATTAATTTCTGTCCAGATAAATGCCCTAAAAACGTAGCCTCATCCTCCTGTTCTTCTTAATACACCGTCAAACTTCAGGGTTGAAACACAACCTAACCTCACTGCTAAATGCGACTCGCAACAAAACTCGTCTGACCATGTACTGTCTGTGACCTTCCAAACCTCAGAATGTGCCTCGCCACGAAGAATCCAAAATAATGCCTCCTTTTTGTTTTAACCCAGACCAGATTGTCATTGTGCCGTTAAGCGTTCATCTCTGGAGCCTGAAGGCTTTTCCACTACAAGACCCTTGAGAGACAGAAGAACCTCATCTTAAGGCCACCCCTTGCGTCCTCAGGCTCGTAGACCCAAAATCTGCTTATTCAGAACACTAATACAATTTGTCTCCCCAACTTCCTCTGACCTCTGAAAGGCTCCGTTTGAAAAATCTAAAAGAATTACAGTGAAAGATCCATGTTGTTGTTATTTCTAAAAGAAGATGAGTGGAGTTCCTAATGGGACCCAGGTGACAATTTGCTGACCAGCATTAGAGTCCAGCCGTTATGAGCCAGGGGTTAAAGGTGTGAGAGAAAAAAAAAAAAGAAAGGGAAAGGGGGGAAAAAAAGGGGGGAACAGGTTAAGGGGCTGAGAGTAGAGAGAGTATGTGTATATGTGTTAAGAAGTACACAGACTACGGAAAGAAAGAACTAGGGCCACTAAGTGATACATAATCCTTAAGTCCTTACATACACACAGAGGGATTTTGACACAAAAGCCCTTAGTCTTCTCCTGTCTGCTTTATGTCATGTCTCATGCCCCGTCTGCGACATCACAAAAGACGTGATGGACACAAAGCGCCTTTAGCGTTCACCAGAGATATCATAATGAAAACAAATACTGTATGCTCAGACGGATTTAATTACAATGTAGGTAAACCACAACTTATATGTTGGCAAGTTAAAAAACACTTAAAATAGTGTACATTTATAAGTTTACAGCAACTCTGAATCTAATTAATTAATATCTACGTCTACCTGTCACTGACTGTGTTATTGGGAAGTATATCATATAACCCTGCACTGCACTAGTTAACAGTAATTAGGTTAGTATTTTGCCATATTGTTTGTATTGATGTAAACATAGAAACGTAGTCACGTACAGTTCCTGTTTAGTTTTTTACTTAATTATTTTTGTGACTTTTTAAAAAACAATTAAGAGCGTCTGGCTATAAATATTACAGAAATTAAGGATTCCTGTAATGGTTGTTCTTAACTTTCTTGGAAGGAAGACTGTGTTAGCCTGCTTCCTAATTTCACTCACCCTACAAACCAGACCGAGTTGGGTAGAACAACGCTGCCCCCTTCTGCTCAAATACGAAAAGTTCTTAGACTTAACCTTTGTGTAATGACTTAAAATGTAGAAATACAGGTGTTTCTGACTTTTATTTTATTACATATTCCACAGGACTGACTAAAAATCACGTTACTAAACAAAACGTTGTGGTGCAGTCTGGCATTAATACTTCAAATATGAACAAAACACTACCATGATGGTTAAACCACAAATTAAATATATTCTTTCAAGTGTGCAATAAATAAGCACCCCATTTTTCATTCAAAGCCATATGCAGCACACATGCCACATGGTTTGAGAGTCCCAAAATAACACAGCCTGCATGTGGCCATCAGTCACAGGCTGCTCAGTGTAATCTGACTGTCACACTGACATTTAGATGAGTTTTAATCAACCAATCAAATCAATACATCACGTCTAAGAGCAATAAAGTAGGACAACAGTCAGTCAGTCCATGATGAGGCCCAAACACGAGCGCAAACACACAGACAGACTGGAAATGAAGTTATTCTCCATGGCTAGACGGCCCAATCACAGAGAATGCTGTGAAGCCACAGCTATGCGTCGTCCCCCTAAAACACACCACAGCCATGTTTCACATGCAAATGACAGAGGAGCATTTTCAAGAGCCACTTTAAAGTATCCACTCCCCCACCACCTTCTTTCAAAGCGCTGCAGCAGAATAACTCTAACTTGCTAATTTCTATGGGTCAGCTGGAGAGGGAAAGACGTGTCAATCACTCTCACATGTAGAGTTTGTCTTTCTAAAAACAGGGATGGCTGGGTGTTTCCATGGTCACTAATCTCCCCCCCAGCACAGTTACATGCAAACTCACACCCGGACCAGCACATTCCCGCAGTTGACTAGGTCAACTCAAAGTACCTAATCACAAGCACATGAAATGCTCCTGGTGAGTTGTATTTATTATTTTAAGTTCTTTTTAATTTCTTTCTTTATGTAAATTGTTTCCTATTGGCTGTGGAATTTAATGCATGGCTGAAACTGTTGAATTTTACTTCTTGTTGTTTGCCGTCTTGCTCTCTCACTAAACTTTTGCTGTCTTGTCTAAGAAAAAGCAGTAATTGCTTCTATTTGAGAATAACTGTTATTTGTCACTTTGTCTTTTTTTTCCAATCTGGATATAATCGGACAACCATGGATAAAAGCTTGAAGTAGACATGTTAGTTATGTGAATTTGTTTAGAAAAAAAAATCTTAATCTTTTAATTTAAATATCCTTGAGGTATAATTTCTGAAAATGATTTTATATATAGAGAGAGAGAGGGAGAGTTAACACTCTGAACTACAGAAATAGATAAATAAATATATAAATGATATCAAATCAATACACAATATATCCTAGACTTTTTGGCTTTGTCAGACACGACTGTTTTAGATGCAGTGCATGAGGCATATTCTATACCTTCTGCTTGGAAATTAAATATTCATGGCTTACCTAGCTGTCTATTGTCTTCAGGCTAGTGGGAGAGGTGTACACGTCTAGAAATGCCGCCTCATAAATCATATATACACTATAGACATATACATTAATGTACAGCATGTCTGCATCTGTGTAAATATGCACAATAAACAACTGCCTTAGCGTTTAACTCTATTTACTGCTCGCCATCTAATACTGCAGATATTGCTAAGTTGTCATACACTTTTGTTAATAATAGGCTACTAAGAGAGAGAGAGAGGGGGAAGAGGGTAAAATAAAAGAAAAAAATGGGAAGGTGTCTAGTTTGCCCTGTTCTGTCATGTGAATCCTTTAACTGTGCCAGACGTGCACTGCGGCTCCCTTCAATTAAACAGGAAAATTGATGTGTTTCATTAATTATGTCAGTAATATCATAAATCATGAGTGGACTGAGTAATTAATTATTTTCTCCTGATGTAAGGAACATGACAGGGCAGAGAGATAAGTATGAGGGGGGTGGGACGACAGAACCGAGACTCACTCACACACTCTATTTCGCCGGCCTCTGGGATGGGACACAAAGAGCTTTTCTAATTTAACATGCAACTAGGAAACGTTAAAGACTTTCTCTACCCTCTCATACATGAAAAAACACACTTTATTGTTAGGCTGATTACACACTTTATTGAATGTAATTAAAGTCAAGATATTATAGTAAGTTATATTAGTAATATTTTTTGGGTATATTTATTCATTAGATTCACTTTTAAAAATGTGTCGTTGTTAATAATAATAATGGTAACACTTTACAATAAGTTTCATTAGTTAACTACATTAGTTAACATGAACTACGAATGAACAATACGTCTACAGCATTTATTAATCTTAGCTAATGTTAATTTCAGCATTTACTGATGCATTAATAAAATCACAAGTTGTGTTTGTTAACATTATTTAATTTAATGTGAACTAACATGAACAAACTATGAACAACTGCATTTTATTAACTAACATTAATAAAGATTAATAAATTGTATGATAAATGTACTGTTCATTGTTCATTCATGTTAGTTAAGACATTAACTCATGTTAACATGTTAAATGACACCTTATTGTAAAGTGTTACCATAATAATAATAATTAGCAGTAGTAAAATTAGATGGTAATATAAGATATTATAAGTAGCTATAATAGTTATTAAATATTCATTCTTAAATAAATATAGGCAATAATATAACTAGTAACTTAACCCAGTATCACAAATTATATTTATATTATTTGTTTACTTTTAGATAAACTTTAAAAATGTGTTGTTAATAATAATAATAATAATAATACATTTGTAGTAGTAGTAGTAGTAGTAAAATTGGAAGGTAATTTAAGATAAGTAGCTATAGTGGTTATTAAATATTTAAAATTATTAAATAAATATAGGCAATAATATAACTAGAAACATAACTATTACTAGTTATATTATATTCATATATATTTAATTTATAAAATAATTGTTTTAGTTCTATTACTCTACTGTAACTACACATAGTTTTTATTGCAAAATCTGTAGCAATATTGGTTATTAAATAGTTTTAATTGTATACTTATTTCATTCATATGTTCTACTGTGTGCTGTATATATATATATATATATATATTTTTTTTTTTTTTTTTTTTTTTTTTTTCAGAATCTACAGTCTGGAAATAGAAAACAGGGAAATGGAAAAATATAATTAATTAGTGTCATTGTAAAATATCTAAATATCTAAAAAAAATTCTTATTTAAAAAAAAAACAAAATCATTAAAAAATCTGGTTTAGTAAAATCTTTAGTAAAATCTGGTTTAAAAAAATACTTTAGTATAGCGCCCAATTCAAGCTAGAATATTGGCTGTTTATTAGTACTTATAAAGCACACGTTCTGCATTGCTGTATTCTATATCCTTAATCCTAAACAACACCTAAACTTAACAACTAACTTACTAACTATTAACAAGCAGCAAATTAGGAGTTTATTGAGGCAAAAGTCGTATATGGTTTGTTAATAGCGAGAATTGGACCTTAAAATAAAGTGTGACCAAAAATCATTGCAATTTTATCATGCAAGACTTGTAATTGAGGTTAAATAATTAATAAGTGAAATAGAATTTTAAACAAATGAAATGAAAAAAAAAAGGAAAACATTTGAAGGGGGTAAAATGGTGGTAAAAAGTAAGAATTTACATACTCATCGTGTTTTTGTGACATATGCAGTATGCGGCATAAACCGAAGCAGACACACAAGTGTTTCTCCAGAGTTCAGGACTCTCAGAGCGCATCTCAGCTCTGCCTATCGATCCGCACCGCAGGGACAGAGATCTATGTGTGTGTGTTAGGGGGAGTGAAAGTAAACATTGCTTGGGACGACAAAACACTGTTCCCACCGGGACGTTGGTCTGCCTGCCTGCCTCCTCCCCAGCACACACACACAGTCTTAGTAGGGACGTAGGCTGCTAAGCCAGGCTTTAATATCAAGTGAGGACTCTTGTGTTTAATCAGGAGTGTTCCTCTTTTGTTCTCAGGCTCAGGGAGAGACGTGTGGACCAGTGGAGGAAAGGTTAATGCTGAGGGGTCAAGTGATTTCACACCCGAGACGCCAACCGCCTCGACACTGAGCTCCGCCACATCCCACAATGATGACATAGTCACTCTGATTTATGGCCTGGAGGAGGTGGAGGTGCTGGGAGGGAATCATACTGTTATCTTATGATAATGATGTCACAAAAACACAACAGAAGAATAGCAAATACCAAAAGACAAAAACTAAACACCTCCCACACACCTTTCATCTATGTGGGAAATCTTTAAAGGGATAGCTGATCCAAAAAATGACAATTCTGTCATTATTTAATCACCCTTGTGTCCTCCAGACATGTATGATTTAACGGGGAACACAAAAGTAGATATTCAGATGAATGCCCAAGCTGCAGTTTTCCATTCAATGAACATTAAAGGACCACTGCTGTCTTTATCCACTTACATTAGTGTTCAAAAGTTTGGGACAGTAATTTTTTAAAGAAATTAATACTTTTAATCAGCAAGGATGCATTAAATTGATCAAAAGAGACAGAAAATAATTATAAATATTGTTTTTTGAACTTTAAATTAACAAAAAAACTGAAAAAAGACATCACAGAAATAAATATACATATAAACTTTAGTCAAATATTAAAATAATAATAATAATAAATATATTAAAATGGAAAGTAGTTATTTATGATGGATGGGTGAGCATGAACTGCACAGAAAAAAGAAAAGAGAAATAATACCAAATTATGTTCATCGTAAATAAAGTCTGTATTCATAAAATGCCCACAAAATATGAAAACAGTATAATTGAAGCTTAATTTGGTATTAATGTAACTGCACAAACCGCATAACAAGCACTTTCAGTTAAAAGAAAACAAATCAAGTGAGTGTGGGTGAAACTGAGACAATGGAATTAATGTGCACCCTTATCACAGATGAGCCATTACGTACAGCTTCACTATTCTGAACACACATGCACGTCAATAGCGCAAACAATAAATAATCAGACCAATAGAATAGACTCCCTCAACTTCCACTGGAAATCTCCCTATCATTATCAGAGGGTGGGAACTGAAAACAATTAATAATCCCACAATCAGCCTTTCAGACCGCATCCATCTTGTTTTTCATTAGGCTCCCCCTTCTCTCTTTCTCCCTCATGTGGAATTGAAATCCTAACTTTGCATCTGATCAGTAGTCTTCTATGCAGCTTCCTGGTTTTAAAGGCCTATAACAAGCAACTGTTTTCTGACACTGCATTTACACTTCGTTTGGCAGATGCTTTTCACAGTGCATTCATGGTGTAGGTTTTATCAGTGTAGAAGGAATCAGTCCCACAATCAGGCTGCTGTCTGTGCCATATTCTACCAGTCAAGTTACAGGTGGAGACTGTGGCTCTTCCTCTAATAAAAATTCTGGTTCACATTCTTTTTTTTAAAGAATACATACATATTTATTGTGTTATAATGTATTCTAACATAACTGCCATTCTCTGGACATCTAAGTTAAGGATGGCCCAAAATCTCAAGATCCATCATCCAGAGAAAAAACTTTTGAGCAATGAATTTCCACAACTTTTCATGTCATTTTTGCTTATTGCTCAGGATTTTAAAACTTCTTTTATAGAGGTTTCGCAAGAATAAAAATCACTATTTAGATTTCCAAGACATTTCCAGGTCTAAAAACTAATTTCTTATAATATACAGGTGTGTCATGACCATCAGATCCCTAGAGGTCTTCCTATGAGGATGTTTTTTTTAAATTGCATAATTGAGAAATAATAAGTGTGGTACAGAATTTTCTCTTGAGTATGACAAGCACATGAATAAAGATGTCTGCTCTTTTCCCACTTAAGAGTGTACCAGCTTTATCATTCATATCTCACCACTCAACAACACAAAAGTGTATCAGTCTTATGTCAGAATGAATGCTGATGGCTGTTAAGGCTTCTTACATGATTTTCTCTCTTGGAAATGCACACATACATAACACACGGTACGCTGTATGTTTTTGATTATATAGTTTTACCCATAAGGTAATCAGTAGTACTTTTAACAAATATGTTTAAAATGATGCACACTCACATGGGATTACAACTCCAGTCATATTAGTAGTCTAATAAAAGCTGTTTTATTTTACGTAAAACGGGTTGCCTCATTGGTTCAGGTGTGTTGGGATCACATGACCAGTTGAAAACTATCAAACACTTTAGGTGTGCTCGACTTGAACTGCGGCTACAGACGGCGATCAACGAGAGTAGTCGAGAGTAGTCACGGGCGGAGCTGAAAACGGAGGCGTCAAGTTGGACACTTTCTTGCAGTGTCTGCATGCTCTATCACAGATGAAGTGAAGTAAATGCAATATTTGTCAAATACACAGACTTTTTTTCATGCATTTTCATGAGCAACAGAAACACGTTTCATATACTGCTTAAAGGAGAACTCCACTTTTAGAACAACAATTACAAAAAAATTTACTCACCCCCTTGTCATCCAAGATGTTCATGTCTTTCTGTCTTCAGTCATGAAAAAGTTATGGTTTTTGAGGAAAACATTTCAGGATTTTTCTTCATATAATGGACTTTATTGGTGCCCCGATTTTGAACTTCCAAAATGTAGTTTAAATGCAGCTTCAAAGGGCTCTAAACGATCCCAGCCGAGGAAGAAGGGTCTTATCTAGCGAAACGATCTGTCATTTTTTTCAGAAAATAAAAATGTGTTTACTTTTTAAGCACAAAAGCTCGCATAGCACAGGCTCTGGGATGTGCATCCACGTTTAGAGCCCTTTGAAGCTGCATTTGAACTGTATTTTGGAAGTTCAAATTCAGGGCACCAATGAAGTCCACTATATGGAGAAAAATCCTGAAATGCTTTTCTCAAAAACCATAATTTCTTCACGACTGAAGACAGAAAGACATGATCATCTTGGATGACAAGGGGGTGAGTAAATTATTTGTAAATTGTTGTTCTCCTTTAATACACCGCCATCTGAACAAGACTAAAGTTCAGCATAAACATATACTATTTAAATACTAATAAAGAGGGGTTATATATGCTTTTAGCAATGTTTTATGATAATAATGTTATATAATAATAATGTTACTCAATATAACATTGCGACTACAGTAAAAACACTTTTACTGTTCTAAAATCACAGATTTGTAAGCATTATCGAACTTGAGGATGTTAGAATAAACCTGAAAAACATGTGATCGTTGTCATGCGAAGAATCTGGCCAATCGTGAAACAACTGTGTCGACATCAGAGCTCTTGCAGCCGCTCTGAAGAAACTGCACGGCTAAGTCAGCCGGCTGCTCTCGAATTGCTATCGTGTGGGAATCGCTGTAGTCTACCTTTGATGCCACACGTGACAGTCACGAGGCGTCGGCGCCATCTCAAGTCAGACAAAATTTCTGCTTCAAGTCAAAATTTGATCGATCTGCGCAGCTCTGCGTTAAGTCTAACACACCTTTTTACTCACAGAATAAATCATAGTTGACCATGAATGCTGCATTTGTACAATGGTATTGGATGTTACATCCATGGCACTAGGTGTCAGTAAAAATCCAAGATGGCCAATCCATAAAAGACAGCATAACAAACATTTCTGAGCACACTTTTGATATTTAGATGTACAATTTCTTTTTGAATATATTTTAAAATGTAATTTATTCCTGTGATTTCCAAGCTAAATGTTCAGCATCATTACTCCAGTCTTCAGTGTCACATGATCCTTTAGAAATCATTTTAATATGCTGATTTGCTGATCAAGACACATATTTTATTAGTATTATCAATATTTAAAACAGTTGAGTAATTTTTTTAGGATTCTTTGATGAACAGAAAGATCCAAAGATAGTTATTGAAATTAATACTTTTATTTATCAAGGATGCTTTAAAACTGATAAAAAGTTAAGTTATGAGACATTTATAGAAAAGATTTATCTATTTTAGATAGATGCTGTTCTTCTGAACTTTCTATTCATCAAATAAACCTGAAAAAATTCTACTCAGCTGTTTTCAACATAACAATAATAATAATTGTTTATAGGACAGCAAATCCGAATATTAGAATGATGTCTGAAGTATCATTTTTAGGTGAACTGTCACTTTAAGACTCGATTTTGAAATCTGTCTAGACAAGAGGCCCATCTTGCAGATTGATCAAGAGATTTTCAATACTGGAACATCCTATAAACACAACCTTTATGAGGAGCCAGCACAATCCTGTCCGTCCGCTGAGGTTCAAATCCACAAAACCAGATTTAATGAGAACACATACATTAAACAGCATTAATAGCCTAGCCAAGCACTTAATGGATCAATTCTTTCTGTTTGCATAGAGCTGACTGAAAGGAGGAACGGGAGAGGTGGAGCAGGAATGAAAGCGAGAAAGGACGCTCTCCAATTATGAGTTGTAAAGCGAAGGTACGTGACCGTACGCGTGTCCGTCATATGCAAAAATACACCTTCTTGTGCGCTTTCCAATGGTAGCATCGGCTGCCGCCACCCCCTTCTGATCTCTGCCTTTAGTAGCGTCTCATTCAGACCTGGCACAGGCTTCTCACTTGCCCCGGCTCCCGCACTATTAAATTAAAGCACCGGAGCCCATTTAATAAGCGCTGTAGCGGATCATTTGAATAAGGACAGTATTAGTATTCCAGCGGAGCTGCAGCTAAAAGCTGCTGACCTTTTCCTCCGCACAGGAGATCCTTGAACACATCCCGTCAAATCACAGCGCCTGGTAATAAGCCATCAACGCCAAAGAGTGTTAGCGCATAGGGGATTTTCTTTTTTTCACGCCACCAAACAGAACAGCAAGGCCGGCGTATTGCGATCTATCAGTGGGCCGGGATCTAAGAGGTGGAGGAGGGGGCAGAAAATGGCGAGTGCGGGATTTATCACGTCGCCCTGCTCTCGTCTTGTACAGTGGGAGGGCTTTTCTTGATACAGCATTGATTTATATGCGTGTCAAGGGGTGTGGGATTGATCAGCGCGCATCAGAATTCCCCACGAGTGCTCTCATAACAAATCATAGCCTGACCTTTGCTAAGACATATTTAGCCCTTGTTGCACACTCGAGGAAAATGCTGTTAGGTGCCACCGGAGCAAGTGCGTGTATTTGTTTGTTTTGTTGTCATGCTTGACTAACATCCAAATATTCAAATTACAGGAGACATCATGTGGATGTTCGACTGCACGGCATGAGAACACCGTTTTACGAAACAAATACGCTTTCAATTTTAGCTCTAAGACAGGCAGTGATCATAATATTCCCAGCTCTGATATGCAATACAGTTGATTAATCTACAAATTTACCATGAGAAATACATATGGAGGATGAGGAGATGGCTTTATCTGTTCTGCCCCACATTGCTGGGGAATTTTTATTGACTTGAAATCATTTCATGACAATTTTCTGCCGTGGGCTGGTTGATTAATAGACTTTTTAGGCCTTGTTACCGGAAACGGTTAACATGATCTGTGATGGGATGTGTGATGAGATGCCATGAATCTACGTTTTCTAAGAGTGGCAATACAGATACTGTCAAATGTGGTAAATTATGATGGAAAGTTTTGACAAGGCCCAAAATGTTACTGTTACATAAACTACTTTGAATACCTTAAACATTATGTTAAAATGACAGAGATTGGAGTTTCTATTATTGCTATGTTCAAAAGCTCCAGTTAGGCCTATATTCATACCTAGTGCAAATTTTTAGTGCAAAAATTCTGTTTTATCTCTATAAATTTCACACTGGTTACATTGTACTTCAATGACATGTCATTCTTTTAATCAAAAGCGAGGTCAATTTTTTTCAAAATTCAACTTTTTTTTTTAAAGAATTATCAAAGTTCAGCATTGGGCTCACGGTCCTTGCACACTAAGTCTGAAATTCTTGTCTAAAATTCATACACGTTCGTCGTTAATCGCATGTCAATCACCTTCAGTGTTGGGCATGCTACTTTAAAAAAAGTAATTAGTTATAGTTACTAGTTACTTCTCACAAATAGTAACTAGTAAGAGTTAGTAACTGAGTTACATTATTTAAAAAAAGTAACTAATTGGGAAAGTAACTACTGTGTTACTTGGACTTCCGGTTATAGCGAGGTGCTAAGAGGTCTCAACTTTTTAGCTCAGCCTCTAGTTTGTGATTAGTTCTACAGTACCAACCAGAATTGTATTTAAAGTCAAGCAATACGAGTATAAGAGTATAGGGAAGTAAAATGTGTCAAAAGCTGTCAAAAAAGACAAGAAAAAGACAAGAAACGAAGATGAATATTCCGAGGGTGAAGAAACCAGCGACGCTGGAGACAGCCCTGACGAAGATGATGATGAAGTAGTAACTTCCGGTGGAAATAACAAGAAGGATATTATTAAAACTATAATGTCCTTGAAAAGTGGACTTTATAGGAAAATCGATGGAGTGCAAACAACTATCGTGTTACTTTTTTAAAAAAAAAAAGTGCAAATATGTCAAATAATTTGGATGTCCCCAATATTAAATATGTAAAATAAATGAAATGGACACTAAATAGAATAAATTATTATTATGAAACATTGTACACTAATCTACACTGTATTAATGTTGCTGTGGGACAATGTGAAAGACACCTAAATGAAAGACACACCAAATTTAATAAATTGTTGTAAATATTATCAACTGAATACATTGGCAATAAAATCGCCATTTGCTAGTAAATTTCTGATATTTTAGCATTAAACTTTAGTAATTAGAACTTTAGTAATTAGAATAACCATGTATGAATGCATATTTGTCATGTTGACTGAACTTAGGACTGGTGGTGGTGCTTAAGAGATGGTTTATCATTTAGTGTTTTATACATAGAAGGTAAAAAGCTTAAAAAAATAAAAATAAATAAAAAAAAATATATATATATATATATATATACACTGATAAGATAACAGAACTACTATTAATCAAACTTGATATTAATCACGTTAATATCACTGATTTGCTGAAATCAAAACAGGGACGATAATAGGTGTTCGCCAGCCAATGAGATTGCCATTTGCGTATTAGTTCCGCCTACCACCGAAGAATCCGGCAGTCCTTAGAAGTGCAAGAATTCTAAAAGAACCATGTTATTTTGACATTGTGTGTGTGTGACAAATCGACTGCTGGTCGTGTGCCTTCACACTAGAGTTTGTCAAATATAGGTATGCTGCACATCCATTCAGATGAAGTGAAAAATAACATTCTAATATTATAATAAATTATAGTAACGATGCATTTTATTGTCAGTATAAGTAACGGCGTTGTAACGAGGAAACAGTAATTAGTTTAAATTATCGTTACTGAAAAAATAACGCCATTTTAAAGGCAGTTATTCCCATCGCTGATCATGTTTACACACTGCCTCCAAAACTTTAGTCCATCATAAAAAATTTGGATCGGATTCAGATTCAATTTTCTGTACTTTTTGCATCCGAAAAAACACATGAAAATTTCAGACTCAGTATGCAAGGACCTTTAACCTGTAATTTGATGCCAAAAACACTTTCATGTCGTTTACTCACATTAGAAAACAAATAAACAAAAAAAGGAAATAAATTAAATAATAATAAAATCACAGTGGGACAATCGATGCTTCAAAAATGCAGACTGCCTTTTAACTGTAATCATTAACAAAATAAGAGATCAAACTAAACATATTTGATAGTATTAAAAATAAAGAAATTAAGCTAAACTCTTTTGTTTTTGGCCCTTAGAAAGGTCCAATCGATGATGCTTTACAAAATGAAACGATTAATTTACTTCCCCAAGGGTTCAATTTAGTTATATAATTTAGACCACAGACTACAAATTGATCCTTAAACAACATAAATTGCTTCACGAAACACAACTGCAACATTTAAGCCCACAATGCCAGTTTACCATAATCCTGCAGCCATTAAAACTGTGCATTTGTGAAACTATGCAATGAAACAAATAGTTAAAAAGAGCCAAACAGATGTTCTGCCTCACAATAACAGGGTTCAAGTGGAGCAGGGTGCCCCTAACCGGCTAATAAACGGCCCCAAATGAGCCTGCAATTAAATTTATACACTTGATTGCGCTGCTGTCATGTCCACTACAGGCTTATCGAACACCTGGGATCCATTTCCTAATAAAACCTCGGAAAAAAAGAAGGAGAGGGAGAGGAGGGAACAGAGCAGAGTAAAATGCGCTTTTCTAGGGTTTGTACTCTTGATTGGTTCATCTTATGAATCAGATGAGGAATGAACAAATGTTTAACAAAAACAGATGGTACAGTATGAGATATCTAATAAGATTATAAAAAAACAAAGAAATTTAGATGAATCGTTTCATTTCCTTCTGACAGATATGTTCAATGTTAAAAGAATTTTGGCTTACTTTATCCATAATGCAAGCATTTTTTAAAAAAATGAGGATAAAAAAGATTGTGGTACTGGAAAAAAATGACAGATGACTGACAAAGACAACAGCTAAAGACACACCCAGCAGACACAGTACAAATAATAACAACTGAACAATTTTTGAACAAAGTGTAATGATGCATATGCAAGCACAGAAGGAAAAACGTGCAGACTGACATTACAAAGATGATATTTGAACATATTTCTATCTCCCTCTTCCTCTCTGTTCTCAGCTTTCTCTCTCTTTCTGTCTCTAATGAGGACTTCAGCTAAGAGGACAGTCTCTCTCTGGCTCAAAAATAGCCACTTATAGATAGCGCTCTTTGAAAAGCTGTCAGACTGATCCACTGTAAATATAGCTTTCTCTTATCAAGTCCCCTTAAGTTATAAAAACACTCTTAACCTCCCAAAAGCTTCAGACTCCATTACAGCTAAGCTGATGTGTGTTGTGATGGGCCATGCTAACTGAGTGTTTACTTGTGGAAGCAATTAGCAGAGTTAGCCGCTCAAAGGCAACAAAATGAAGTTTATTTCACTCTGTCAGTAAAGTAAACACTGTATTAGTGCAAATCCTCTTTCTTGCTGCTTAAAGAAGTTTAATTAAGAAGCTGCATGATATTTGTTTATGAAATCAGGCTAGCATGAAGGCACGCCTAGACAAACTGAAGGGGGTCCTATTGTGCGTTTATACAGAATCTCAATTTTTTGAACCAATATTACACCAGATGAGGTACCTGGTCACGGGCCAGCATTAGCATAGAAAAAAAAAAAATGTTAGAGCCCATTCATTGTCCAGAAAAGAAAGCAGTAAACTGACTGGGACAAATTTGACAAAAAAGTGTAGACTTTCAGGCTAAAATGACAAATGTTCTTTGTACACATTATTGTGTGTGATACTCAATTAAAAAATTCAAATTAAGGTACTTCGTATTTCTTAAATGACAAATGACTGAACAACAACCGCATGTAAACACCTGCGTCAGAGGTAAAGGCATAAATTACAAATGTCACTTCGCTCATTTGATTATGTTTGCAAATTTTGTGACCGTGTCCAACAATTACCTGGCAATATTACCTTTTTCTTGAGTTACCTGGTTCACTGAGTAAGTAATGGCAATTTAACTTGGTTAAATTAAGTATTTTTCTCAAGTAGCTGACAACCAATTGATTCAATATGTGGCTGGGTAGAAACAAAAGAAACTACAAACATAGCAGAAGAAAAACGAAACGAAACACTATATAACCCCACCCGATCCAGTTTTTAGATCACAGAAAAATGGTTAAAACTGCAACAAGATTTTATTTGGTCTATATTCATTTGCTTCAATGACTTTTCTTCTTCGAAACTTTTTATCCTTCTTTTTCCTCGAATGACTAACAGTCATCATTACTGCCAAATAGGTTACCTGTGAGTGTGGCCATAAATCTTATTAACATAAACTAAAAATGTCTCGCTGCTTTTTTCCTCTCTGAAGCAACCTGTCTCGAGTGCGGGCCATCTGTACATAGTTATCGCTGTGCTCACACAGATGGCCGCCAAACGCTTTCAAAGTTGCTCCGTCCGCACATCTAACCTTACAAAGCAAACTAATTAGCAGTAAACGCATTGCGAGGAAGAAGTCGTTTGAACGTGTTTTTTCTCTTTTTTGTTTGACTGGGGTCTAATGAGGAATGAGAGTGCACGGGTGCTCTGGGTGCCGGAGGTTGTTCCTGGAGCTCAAGGTTTACGGTCTTCTTTAAGACTCAAATAAAATGTAGAGGCTACCTTGAGCCACAGCTTCTGTCCCTGCACATAAGCACTTTATGAGCAGCTTTGGAGGGCACAAGGTGGAGCGGGTAAGATCCTAAAGTGGGAGTGTTAAGAGTGTGCAAGTAGGCAGGGGGGAGGTTAAAGGCCTGAATGCTGTTTTAGTAACTGCAAGGTCAATGAGCAGCCTAAAATATATGCAGAAGCTGATGAGCACTGGCTTCTAGAGTCCTCTTAGAACATTACCTATTCCAACAAACAAGGAACATTCTCAGAATTTTGGCTAACATTCTGGGAAGGTTCTTTCAAAGTTCCTCCAGTAACGTTAATATAACGTTCATTGAAAGTTATCAGGTGTTTTATAATGTTTTTGAAAAGTCTCTAATGTAGCTATCCTTCACTGTAATTATTCTGCAAAGCTGTTAATCAAAAAAGTGTATGATTAATAAAGATATTTCTCTCAAAAGAAAGAGTCGACTCTGAATCGCCTTAACGAGTCGTTATATTTTCGAATCTCCTGCCCGTTACCGATATACGTCACTGGGTAACACATTAGCATAATCCCCGCCTGTCCTCGAAATACAAACATTCTGACCTGTCCACAAACACTTTACCGAGGACTGCTTCTCTAATCTTGACAAGTTCAATGCAGGATAAACTCTTGTCCATGAGATAAGTCCATACCTTCTTCCTTTGGACCAGCAAGCATCTCTGAACCACAACCTGCAAGTATGATTGATACGTTTTGTGTACATTTTCAACTAATTGCTCAAAATATCATGTTTTTTGTGCTAGTATGCTTACGTATACCTAGTGCAGCTTTAGGTTTCCAGGTAAACCATGATATTACTGTAAAACAGTTCTGATAATTCACTGTGAACTCACTATTTCCTAAGAATGTGTCGATTAATGTAGACTTTCGCCGTTCTCATTACTTTGTTTTAAAATAAAAATGTAGACATATTTTGATTTACAAACTGTATTGTATCATCAGTTAGTCAAGTTAGCACTTGGATAACGTATCCTCCATTATTGTTTTGTGAAGGGTTTACAGTTTAGCAGTTAAACTTTGGCTGTGTGCACAATTTGCTTGCATTGTATATCGAAGGACCAATCACAACAGACCTGGCCAGCTGACCAATCAGAGCAGAGTAGACTTATGGAAGGGAGAGGTTTACAGACCTCAAACTAATTGTTTTGAAATCATTGCAAAATGATTCTAATATTAAACGTATGTTCTGAGAAAATTACAATGTTTTCTGACCTTAGATGCAACTGTTGTAGGGGACTCCAACACAATATGTGACACTGGACCACAAAACCAGTCATAAGGGTCGTTTTTTTTTTTTTAATTCCGTTTCCATTGATGTATATACAACTATTTAAAAATTTGGAATCTGAGGGTGCAAAAAAATCTAAATATTGAGAAAATCGCCTTTAAAGTTGTCCAAATAAAGTTCTTAGCAATGCATATCACTTATCAAAAAATAAGTTTTGATATATTTACGGTAGGAAGTTTACAAAATATCTTCATGGAACATGATCTTTACGTAATATCCTAATGATTTTTGGCATAAAAGAAACATTGATCATTTTGACCCATACAGTGTATTTTTGGCTATTGCTACAAATATACCCGTGCCACTTATGAATGGTTTTGTGGTCCAGTATCACATATTTACACACTTTAAAATGCAATATGACTTGTTTTTTTAAATGTTAATACAAAAACTTTAGCAAACTTAAGGAACTTTAGCAAAATGTTTTTAGAACATTTTTGTGAGCAATAATTCTGAGGTTCTGTGATGAGTTTTTTGTAAGAAATCAGAACAACATTTTCAGTAGACTTGTACACATATGCAAGCATTACTTTTGTCTTTCCTGATGTTTTGTTGTCTCTCATCAGAAAACAGCTTTTGGAGAGCCCCTTTCACTCAGGAACTCAATTTACAGAAAGGAGGACAACTCCTTAGAAAGCTAATTAGCTAACGCGGTACGTGGGCTAAGAGGAAATGTGAAACAAGCCTGCTGCCAAACGTAATATTATTTTCATTATTTCATTCATTATTTATTTATGGATGTGTTCAGACAGAATTAATGCTAGAAATCCTGGTGCGAGACGCTGGCAGCTCTGGCGGGTCCGGTGGCATTGTTCGTTAGCATGCGCACACGCATAGTTCCCCGACACCAAATAAAATTACAGTGTGTGTTTCCTGTCCAATTCAATTCAGCTCCATCTTTATAGTTTCAGGGGTAAACAAACCTGTCTACAGCTATTGTGGTTTAAAGAAGTGCAGTCACCACCGTTTGCGTTAACAAATGACGTATGCCAAACAAGCCGCTTGACGTTAATGCTAATGCTGGTTCCTAAAAGATGTAGCATCAGGTTACGAAACACCGCAGACAAGATTCTCTTGTCTAACCCAACATGTGGCCATTTTAGCAGCTAGCAAAGATCACCCCAGGCTTTCAGGGGAGGCAGATTACAAAAACATATTTCTTTTCCCGTTTTCAGCCAGACATTTCTGATAAAAGTATCTCAGAGGCTACAGGGAGTGCTGGTTATTCTCTTGACATATTATTTTTCAGTTATTATATGTATTTTCCCCCTTTCACCACATTGAGAAAATTGAGAACGTATGGTGTGCAACTTTGTTCCTTGTTCTTTGAGGATCCATTTTGGGAGAGGGGGTGAAGGGTTGGGTGCTGTAGCTGGATAGATAAACACAGAAAAATGGTCTCAGCATGTCAATTTGGGGTTTTTACATTGACCATAAGTGAGGCGTTCCTTCCTGCTCACATCTCAAAGAGCGAGCCCCGCAGCCATGTGTAGGCAATCATGACAGATATGTTCACTCGCCGCATTTCCCTTGTCGCGCTGCGCGGGGCTACGGCGAGGGGCGCGGTAAATGCTAACACGTTGCGGAGTTGGAAATCCTCATGAGCTTGTCTCATTAGCGGCTAATTGGAACGACTTTCCTCTGTCTTTTGTTCAACGTCACATTTGTCTTTCTTCTTTTTTCCTCCACTGAACAGGGGGCAGATGGGGGTGGAGGATGCATATTTCTGAGCCTACAAGATTTAGCAGGGGACTTGGGCCCGTATTACTGCAACATAAACACTGCTGTCCCACGATTAACCTTAGAAAGCGACCGAGTGCAAAATTAAGCACTCAAACTGCACAACCAAATTAGCTCTAGAGATGGAAGAGAGGACCTCTCCACTCTGCCATTGACTTTTCCCAACTGGGTAATGCTAAAGAAAACAATAACATAGCCAAATGGTGAACCATTATTACAGTTTCCATTTGAGCTTGACTGCGGGCTGCAATGGCCCATTGAATTTGTTGCATAAATTGGCTTGGTTACCACTCAAAGCAGCCTTAAGAGACATTTCAAAACGGGTAAACCTTGAATAAAGTCTCGGCATGGGATCAGAATCAAAAATAAGAAAGTTCATCTGTTATAGTGCCTTCATTTCATCATCTGTAATGTATATGTTGGCTTTAAAACAAATTTGATCATGTCTGATTTTTCATGGTTACATTTAATCTGCAAAATCTTGTTATTTAATAACAAAAGGGTAATTTGTTATTCCAAAAGAACTCTTACTGGCATAGAAACTTTCCATTGCACAACAGGTTCTTTATAGTGGAAAAGGTTCTTTACACTAGGAAATAAAACAGCTCTTTTTATAATTGTTCACTGAAACGTTCTTCTGTGGCATCGTTATATATAAACCTTTTCAAACCTTTATTTTTAAGAGCGCAGACATAAATGTGGGAAAATCCGTCACACCTTAAGCTGTTCCTGACTGTGTCTAGTAAGTTGGCCTCCTGAAAAAAATAAATAAATAAAAATCAACGTATACCTGTTAATGCAAATGATCGTAGAACTAAATCATAATTCATTTTAATCAACAGTTGGATTGCAACATGGACTCAAATCATGTTTTGCAAGGGTGCTATACAAATGAATTGAGCAGATTTTAACGATAACAGCAGGGCAATTATTTTTGAGCTGAGGTCTGAAAACGAGGAACCGTGGTTATAATTACCTGCATGCCGTGAAAACTGAGGTCAGGAACTTTAACCTTGTGGTCTTTACTGCTTTCCAACAACAGAAAAAAAGAGAAAACTTCAGCTCAACAGCCTCGGGATGAAGAAAAAGAAATAAAAACCAAAGAAAAAAAGAAACCAAAGGACAAGAAACAAGCCCTATTGCCCTCTTCTATTAAAAAGGACAAGCTGTGGCCAGAACCACATTTATGACACATCCATATGCTTTTTAAGCTCTGGAGAGGGAACGAGGTGAACTGGAGAGACTCTTGGGGATGAGGGGAATGTGGAGGTTGCACATGTCTAAATCTTTAGCCCTCTACATCACAGGTTTTTGCTAAAGTGGTGCTGACATTGACCTCTCTAAGACCCGGCCACTGCAAGAGCCGTAACAAGGTATTTACATGGTAATGCTTTCCTCAAAGGAGGTGCAGCTGCAAAAGGCATGTCCCGAACTCTGGCCCAAAGACTTTCAGGCCTCAAAAACCTGTCCACAGCTACTATAGGACCACAAACCATGAACATATTTACACTTGTAGTGTTTACTAGAGAATCAAGCTCAAAGCGCGGCTGATCGTAAATTGCCTCACCACTTACGTGGGCCATATGGAAGCATACATGTTCGTAATGTGGAGTATATTAATAAAGACTGCCTCAGGCTCAAGACATGCATTCACATTGTGCGTGTTTACTCTGTTAATGCAAAGCTACACAACAAATCACACCATACCTAGAGGCACCATGAGCTTTCTTCAAACAGTTCATCAGTGGCTACATCAGTGAAGAACAGGATAAATCATCACAGGTTGCACTGATAGTAGCGTTTTGCAGAAATGCCATCTATCCATCTAGATAAAACAATAAATATGTCAATATAATATTTTTTTTGTCTTATACACTCAAATTTACAGTTGAAGTCAAAAGTTTACATACACCTTGCAGAATCTGCAAAATGTTAATTATTTTACCAAAATAAGAGGGATTATACAAAATGCATGTTATTTTTTTTATTTAGTACTGACCTGAATAAGATATTTTACAAAAAAGACGTTTACATACAGTATAGTCCACAAGAGTAAACAATAGGTGAATTTATAAAAATGACTCTGTTCAAAAGTTTACATACACTTGATTCTTAATAATGTGTTGTTACCTGAATGATCCACAGCTGTGTTTTTTGTTTAGTGATAGTTGTTCATGAGTCCCTTGTTTGTCCTGATCAGTTAAACTGCCTGTTGTTCTTCAGAAAAATCCTTTAGGTCCCACAAATTCTTTGGTTTTTCAGCATTTTTTTGTGTATTTGAACCCTTTCCAGCAATGGCTGTATGATTTTGAGATCCATCTTTTCACATTGAGGACAACTGAGAGACTCGTATGCAACTATTACAGAAGGTTCAAACATTCACTGGTGCTTCAGAAGGAAACACAATGCATTAAGAGCCAGGGGTGTAAACTTTTGAACAGAATGAAGATGTGTGCTCTTCAGAAGCTACAGAAGATACTCACATTTTCCCCTTAAATTTACCCTGATCTTCGCATTCAAAAAGTTCCAAAAAGGCTCTTAATGCATTGTTTTTAAAGCCTCCCCTGAGCCTATTATGATTGGATAGAACTCATTAAGTAAGCATTCACAAAATCAGTCTGAATGAACAATATAATGGCGTTTATGGGAAGAGTAATTTTAAAACGTAAGTTAACAACTCACACACTTACATAACACCACTTTGTCAAGTCAAAATTATAACATGATCTGTGGGGTTTTTTTGTGAGTAATCACCTTGTTGAAATTAACGGTACATCTTGTGTGTAAACAGTGTTTACCGAACTCTGATGACTGATGATTCGAAAAGAACAGCTGAACATCAGTTCATACATAAGATATATTGTTGTGTAAATAAAGTATATTTTGAGCTATTATTTTTGAATAAATGTAAAATGCTTAAAAACAATAAACTGCTTAAATTTATATTTATTTATGATATTGTTAGTGTAAAAATATAACATTGATTTGTATTCAGGTTGTGTAAGTAATATCTATTTAACCAAGAAAATATGACTGGGACACAAATTTATATTTAATTTAAAAAAAAAATGAGGACTTTGCCTACTCATTTCAGAACACTGCTGCACCCTATATACAGGCATTTAGTAAATATTATTTACTACAATCCCTGCAATATTATTAAAACGGTGATCATTACATATTAATTAATAATTAATTTTAAACTAAAAACATACTGTGGGTTGAAAAAAAGCGTCAATTGTAGGTTTTGATCATTCAATCATGGAGAAAATCTTTCAAGAAAAACCTTCTTAACCATAAATTTGTCTATGAAAACCAGATTGGGTTTATATATAAATATATATAATAATTAAAAATATTTGTATGAACTTAATTCAAAACTCAACAAATACACTACCAGTCAAAGATTTTTGAACAGTAAGATTTTGAATGTTTTTTAAAGAAGTCTCTTCTGCTCAGTCTGCATTTATTTGATCTAAAATATAACAAATGCAGTACTATTGTGAAATATTTTTACTATTTAAAATAACTGTTTTCTATTTGAATATATTTTAAAATGTAATTTATTCCTGTGATCAAATCTAAATTATCAGCATCATTAGTCCAGTCTTCAGTGTCACATGATCCTTCAGAAAACATTCTAATATGCTGTTTTGCTGCTCAAGAAACATTATTATTATTATTATTATTATTATTATTATTGTTATCATCAATATCTAAAATAGCTGAGTACATTTTGTTCTTTCAGGATTCTTTGATGAATAGAAAGATCCAAAGATCAACATTTATCTGAAATAAAAACATTATACACTATACCGTTCAAAAGCTTGGAGTCAATATATATATTTTTATTATAATTTAGCAAGCATGCTTTAAATTGATCAAAAGTGATGATAAATACATTTATAACATGTTACAAAAGATTTCTATTTCAGATAAATGCTGTTCTTCTGAACTTCCTATTCTTCAGAGAAACCGGAAAAAATACTACTCAGCTTTTTTCAACATAATAATAATAAATATTTTTGAGCAGCAAATCAGAATATTAAAATGATTTCTGAAGGATCATGTGACTGGAGTAATGATGCTACAAATTCAGCTTTGAAATCACAGTAATAAATTACATTTTAAAAATATATTCAAATATACAGCAGTTATTTTAAATAGTAAAACTATTTCAAAAGTTTACAGTTTTTGCTGTACTTGGATCAAATAAATGCTTGGTGCGCAAAAGAAACTTCTTTAAAAAACATTAAAAATCTTACTGTTCAAAACTTTTGACTGGTAGTGTGTGTCATATCACCTACAGATAAACCAAGTAACACAAACTACACTTTAAAAAAGAAATATGTCATATATGAATATGTCAAAGCATTAATAATATATATATATATATATATATATATATATATATAATAAGAATGTCAAAGCAAAATTCAGTCTTTCCAAAGATTTGAAAACCCCTGGTTAGACAACTGTGTTGTAGTCAACTCCATTGATGAAGGCAGAATATTCAGTGTTGAGTTTAGGAGTAGTGTAGGGTGTGTGTGTGTGTGTGTGTGTGTGTGTGTGCGTGTGGGTGGGTGGGAGTGTTTGTGCTGATTGTGTTGAGCGTGCACGGTGCCCATGAGGAAGCTCATCTGTTACGGCGCGTCTGCATGGCTTGTGCCACTGAGGGCGGATGACAGGATGTCACAGCAGCAGACAATGATGGATGCACCACATTCAGTAGGCAACTTGGGCAATTGGACACATTAACAAGAGGCACCTGCTTTTCTCTCCGTACAAATCTATTAAAAGATAACAGCAATGGCAGATCCCACTCAACTAGTAAATGATAACTCTGTCTGCACTGCGAGGAGAGAGCGGTTCCTCGAAAAACACTGGCCTAAATCAGAGCATTGCTGGTCAAACAGTGCCATCTAGTGTTTAGAGTGATAAATACAGCTGCATGATATAAGAGACCCATATTTTACATTGGGCTACTGATGACTATTGGCCATTTACTTGTTACTTATTTTTTAAAGTATACTTGTGCAGAGCGACATGTATAGCATAAACTGTAAAAAGCATTGTTAAAAAACACACACACACACACACACACACACACAAACTTGTAAAAATGGACATTTGACTCAAAAATTTGCGACAACTAGCCCCAGTCTCCTCTATATACCAAAATCAGTGTCGTCTTTCAACTTGAGTAGTGAGTGTGATCCATTTTCCAAGCTTTAATAAAGTCATACATACGTCAATCAAAATAGCTGATTATACAGATTTAGGGTGACAAACACACACACACACTTTTATGTGTAAAGCGTATGAGTGTGGTTTAGTGGGTAAACAATAATGTGTCAAGCAAGACTCAACGTGCCTCAAGAGACAAGTGTGAGACTGATGCGACAAAAGCCCTCAGGCAAATTTTAATGATGGATTGAGAATCATTATCCTTCTGATGGTGATGTGAGTGGCAAAAGACATTTCTTGTGGACATGTGTGGTCTGTGCTTGATGATTGGCTTGATTTTTTTTTCCACTATGATTCTGAGAAACTAGGCTAATGGGTTTCTGTAAGTGTACTCAATCCTCTGTGCTCCTGTGAATATGGGGATTTGCTTGCTTGACAATCAGACGCAGTTGTTGCTCGCACTCAATGAAATGAATGAATAAGAATCAAAGAATACTGACAAAAGCTGTGCTACAATACGGCCGTGGTGGCTTCATCAGATTGTGAAATCTTTAGTCATTTTATAAATAAATTAAGTCAAATAATAATAATTAAATTCATTATGAAACAGAAGCAAAATAATAAATAAAATGTGCTCAGTAATAAAGTAAAAATATACATACCACATTGTTACAGAAGTGAACAGCTAAACAGATTAAACTGTAATTTTAATTATTGAATTGTCTATTAAAATCGATATGAACAAAATGTACAACATTCATATGTTTGCTAGCAAAAGCGGTTGACATTACAACAACATTTTAAACAGTGTATTCAGTGGTGCAATTTAAATATAAATTTACATTGGAAAATATTTTTGTAAATAATAGTAATAGCAATAATTATTAGTAGTAGTATTATTAGTCCTATTATTTTACAAGAAAACACTATTTAAATATAAAATGTCTTTCTACTTCAGAACTTCACATTTAATTCTGTTGCTTGCTTTTTTTCTAATTAAATGTGAAATTTACTAGAAGTTTTGAATTTTAAATTTTATTTACATTGGAAAATATTTTAGTAAATAATAGCAATACAAATAATAATTGTTATAAGTATTAATACTATTATTATTTTACAAGACAATACTATTTCAGTCTTTCTACTTAAGAATTTCACATTTAATTTAGTTTGTTACTTGCCTTGTAATTAATTGTAAAATTTACTATAATTTTGATTTTTCTTTTTACATTGCAAAATATTTTAGTAAATAATAGTAATAAAATGAATAATTATTGTTAGTATTATTATTTGTGAAACCTACTAGCAATTTTGAATTATGAAATTTTTTACACTGGAAAATTTTGTAGTAAATAATAGTAATAAAAAATACTTATTAATATTATTACTATTATTATTTTACAAAAAAAAAATACATTTTCAGTCTTTCTTCAGAACTTCACATTTAAGTCAGTTTATTACTTGTTTTTTTGTAATTGTGAAATTTACTAGCACTTTGGATTGTTTTACATTGGAAAATATTATTAATATATTATTAATAATAGTAATAAAATTAATAATAATTATTGGTTTTATTAGTATTATTACTGTTATTATTTTACAGGAAAATACTATTTCACATTTAATTCCGTTTGTTATTTGCTTTTTCTTTGTAATTAATTGTAAAATTTACTAGCAATTTTGATTTTTCTTTTTACATTGCAAAATATTTTAGTAAATAATAGTAATAAAATTAATAATTATTATTAGTATTATTACTATTATTACAAGAAAATACTATTTCAGTCTTTCTGCATAAGAATTTTGTGTTTAATTCAGTTTGTTACTTGCTTTTTCTTTGTAATTAATTGTAAAATTTACTAATAATTTTGATTTTTCTTTTTACATTGCAAAATATTTTAGTAAGTAATAGTAATAAAATTAATAATTATTATTAGTATTATTATTGGTACTACTACTACTACATTGTAGTAAAATTTCAGTAAAATATTATGAAATGTATAATAACAAAATTTAATGTACAAGATTTTTCATTTTCATTACATGATCTGAAGTATTTTATTATTTTAGATAGTTATGATCAATATGAACAAATGTACTACATTCATATGTTTGCTGGCAAAGGTGACTGACATTACAACAATATTTTAACAAATGTATTTAGTGGTGCAAAAAATATGTTTTATTATTATTATTTACATTGGAAAATATTTTAGTAAATAATAATAATAATAATAATAATTACTACTACTAAATTGTAATAGTGACTTACTAAGTAAAATATTATGAAAATAACATAAAATGTATAAGATATTATTTTAGCAGTTCTGATCAATATGTATGATTTGATTTGTCCACTGCTGCTTGTGGATCATTCTTTATTTTAGTGGTAATAAACAGAATATGAAGTCAATGTATTCCATATTAACATACGGAAAATCTAGCGCATCTTTTAACTGCGCAGAGCATAAACATTTAAGAGACTGTCAGACACGAGGGCCAGAGCTAACTAGCATGGTACATACCTTTACGACTGGCAGTTTGTCAAGCTGCTTAAGTGTCCCCTTAACAGAATTTACGGTCATTTGAAAAGTGACAATGCACAAAAACGGCTACTTTTCTCCCGGTACTCCTTCACAGCCCACTAAAACCCCATCATAAATCTAGCCTCATATCCAGGCAGATGGCTCGTGTTGTCAGATATCACATGCCAACAACGCTTTTTACCATCATTGTCTTGACAGAAATATGATGCGGAAACTGCAGTGTCACATCACTTAGCGTGGTTTAGCTGAAGTCGCCCGGTGCCATTTTAATCAATCAAATTTGTCACTTTTTTACTGTAATGATCTTGTTGTAGGGACCCAGCATTAAGAGGATGTGGAGAGACTTATCTATGGCTTGATTTACGACAGTCCGCAGATTTTGTACTGGGGAATCAGTCGTTCAGAGGAACGGCATTTCTATCAAATGGACCAGTAAGTTATGGAGTTATTCCTTTAGGCCAAATGGAAATGCCACTCCTTACCTCCAACTCAGACTCAGACCCAGTTGTCTGAATAAAAGCAGTTTCGATTTTTCATTTGGAAAATCCTTCTAAAAAACAGGTGGACACATGGGTCAATTACAAATAATAGTGTCTACAGGAAAGAAAAGGAGAATCTTTTATCAATTGTTTGTTAAACACGTGCACCAAGTTCTTAGAATCTCTCTGTTGTTTTTGGGGGAAAAAAACCTTTTAGAACATTTTCAAGGAAAATTTCAATTCAATGCCACCTGTACATTACACGTAATAACATATTTTCAACTTAAATTTTCAAAGTAAACAATATTTTTATAAATACTCTACACTGTAAAAAAAAACTGTAAAAATTACGGCAGCAGCATTTTAGGGATTACGAATTTAACTTATATTTTAATTTACATTTATAAACCATGTTTCATTAACTGATATAATAAATGTATAAAAAATGCAATAAACATTCATTTAACAACATTTAATGTAACATACAACCCTAATGAACATAACCGGTAAGAAAAAACTAAGAAGAAACATGGGAAACAAATCTCTTTTATCCACATCTGAACAGTTTTTTCACTGTAAGTTATACATT
This sequence comes from Labeo rohita, assembly GCF_022985175.1. Classification (NCBI taxonomy): domain Eukaryota; kingdom Metazoa; phylum Chordata; class Actinopteri; order Cypriniformes; family Cyprinidae; genus Labeo; species Labeo rohita. The sequence continues at coordinate 17,035,717 of NC_066873.1, forward strand.
CTTTTCACATCCAAATAGAGTATTTTACTGTAAAATTACATCATAGTTTTTCACTGTATATAGTAAGGAAACTTACCGTTGACAATAGATCTTTACTGTAGCATTTTACAGTCTTTTACTGTTAAAATCACAATCATTTTTACAGTGTAAATTAATTTTCCATAATTAAAAATACATTTATTTATTTATTTATTTATTTATTTATAGATGTTGGTTGTATTTACATTTGGTGGATAAAATTATTTCAAATATTAATAAGCAGGGAATATTATTTTTTTAAGAAATAATAACACAAGTAATAAACAATTTTTCTGAAACTATTGTATGTGGTCTTATTTTCAAGGATTTAATTGTTTAAATAAGGATTTATTTATTTATTTGTTTGTTTGTTTGTTTGTTTGTTTTTTTTTTAGAACAATTAAATGATTCTGACATTTGTAACTTTTTGCTGCCCCAAAAGTTCAATATTTTAATATTTTAATGGTTCTTAATATAGAAACTGTACTTAAGTCAATGTATTTATGAATTTTATTTTCAATGTATTTTATATTGGGAAATCCAAACAAAAAAAGAAAGAAAGAAAGAAAGAAAGAAAAAGAAAGAAAAGTGAACTGAATCAAATGCAACATTCACAAGTTATACTTTTTTTTGGTGGATTAATTCCTCCAGTTAAATGTACCAACTTTAATAAATTTTATTACAATATCTTTTTGACTTCTATCCACCTTTTTCCCAGAGCAACCGATGAGTGGAGCCATGAAGGATTCTAACTTCTATTTGTGTGCTTTCGTGTTCCGGTCTCCATAGAAATATATAATGATAAAACGGGTAAAAAAGATTGACTGAATTTAAACTTTTTACATATAACTAAATATAAAAATGTGCACAGGTTTAACGTTTTAGTATCGGCTTTGGAATTATGTTAATTTGACTAGAAACACCACAGACCGGAAACGTAAAGCACCGCACCAGTCGGGTGAGACTTCCACGTTCAGAAAAAAATAGATATCGTGCGCACCTGAGAGAAAAAGCTGATGTCAGAATGCCAGATTACCCAAGCTAGTTAGGTTTTATAAGTAAGAATCTAATGTAGATCACATTCATGGAAAAGCCAATACAGAAGTCCCATTCCCTCACAGCTCTTAATGAACTTTGCTTCTGATGCCAAGTTCATCATTATTTTTTAGCACCATGTTTATTTCCAATTTGACCTTTATACTAATTAGAGTTTGACCCTGAAAAGCCGACTCACTTCTGCCTTCACACTCTCCGTCAAGGCTAGACAAAGTTATTATGCCTTTATTCCCAGGGAGTGGAATATTGGAATTTTCTAAAAGAGCAAACCCATAGGTAACCTATTACAAAACTATACACAATCAATAGCTAATTTCTCTGCATTGATTACTGCTTGGACATTTAACACGCACCCTCTGGCAAATCGTAGTATGTGTGTGTGTTTGCTCCCCATTGGCTCGGTGAGTATTACATTCATTGATTCCATGAAGAGGACTAAAAATGCCAAACTGTTCATTAATCTTAATAAAGACTGCTCGGGACCAGAGCTGTCTCTCTATTCTCTGGGCAAGGATGCAATTCATGTAGAAGAACAAACCTTATACATAACAATTTCCTGGGAACCAGGAGCAAAACTACACATTATCACCTATGACTTGGTCATAACCTCAACTTCTTTATATCACATGCACTACCATTCAAAGATTTGGGCTCAGTAAGAATTTTGATAACACTTTACATAAAGCCATTATGTATAATGCATTATAGAAGTAGTTTTATTGCACTGATTATGCCTTCTAATGCACCTTATAATTTATAGTACAATCTCATAGTTAATTCGTTATAACAATTATCATATGCATAAATTCGGTTATAATTATTTATGACAAGATATAAAGTATTACAACACACATTATGAATAATTATAATGCAGCATACCTCTTAATAACCCTTTATAATGCATACATAAAGGTTTTTAGTAAACTTAGTAAAGTGTTACCAAAATGTTAAAATATTGTTGATGTTTACAAAAGATGTATAAATGGACAAAAATACAGAAAAAAAAATCATGTGAAATATTATTATTTTTATAAAAGTATTTATAATTACACATTTGGTTTGATCTGATTTGGTGCTCAAGATACATTTCATTTTTGCTGTGAATTATTTTTGTGGACAACAAAATATTACAGAGATGGAAACATTTTTTTCCAGGATTCTTTGGAGAATTTAAATAGGTTTTTTTTTTTTTTTTTTTTTTTTTTTTTTTTGTAATATTATTAATGTTGTTACTGTCACTTTTAATCAATTTAAAAAGATACAAATATTAAACGTATTACTTTCTGGTAGTGGATGTTACAGACTTTCACTGTGCATTTAATTGTAACTGTTTATAAATGCCTATACACAAACTATTTTATAGAACCTAGAGGTTTAAAATAGGGGTCTACTTATCCCATTACAGGTAACATGAAGTTTCAAAATAGTTAGGAAAAAACAATTTAATCATATAATGTTACATCCTTACTTTTATTGAGTATATTTCAACTAAAACCCATCCTGTTTCGATAGAAAATATGTCAACACAGATAATAAATCTACTGATAAGCATGCATGTCTGTAAATAGAGACCTCTGGTGATATAAAGCTGAAATTACACTCAAATACAGTCGGTAACAGCCTTGAATTCTGATCTAGTAGACCTCTATTAGACCCATATTTACATGCTCAAGGCTCAAAATTTTTTATGCCAAAATCAGTTAAAATAAGAAAAGCAGTGCAACAATAAGGACACAAATGCAAAATTACATCTGACTAAATGTAACAACTAAATAATTTCCAAAAAAAGCACAAATGGCACCATCTAGTGGCTGATCTGTTCAAGCGCAATCTTTCATGCAACCGGAGTGTACAGCCCGTGAGTCTTTGAAAGAATGCAACAGTATTTAATAGTCGAATAATTAGCAGACTATTTATTATAAATGTTATTAAATAATATTTGTAAACATTATTAGAAGATGGTAGAGCGAAGGTGTTAACAGTACATTAAATTGTTGTTTTGTTTTGTTTTGTTTTGTTTCGTTTTGTTTTTTCCGGAAGTGATGTGGCTGCAAGGTTGACAGCAATATCGATCGAAGACTAAACCATTAAACAGAGCATTACTAAAGCATAGGGAATATCCGATGTTACGCAACATTTAGAGTTTCCTAACTAGACAGTTGTAAGAAGTTACGCCCTGTTTTATTTCTATACCCAGGCGAACGAGAGGAGCTGTCTTGTATTTCCATGTCCTGTTTACAGACGTAGAAACTAAAATGTCAAGATCCATCAAAGAGCTCAGTGTTCACTACGACCCTATTAATGAAAGCAATACTTTTACTAGTGGGGATATTGTGGAGGGGCGCGTTGTTTTGGAAGTAACCAAAGAAATAAAGGTGGACAGTTTTTTTGTGAAGCTGACGGGGGACGCACATGTGAGCTGGACTGAAGGCTCAGGTGATGACGAAAGGACCTATAGTGACCATGAGAGGTACTTCAAACTAAAGCAGTACTTCATTCAAGAGAGCTCAAAGAGAGGTGAGGTTGCACCACATAGAACTCTAAATATATAAAAGTATCAAATTAGTGTTCGAAGTGGTGTAATACTTTTATTTCTTTCCTCTTCAGGAGAAAGTGAAAAGAATACAACTCTTGTAAGTGGAGAAAATTGTAAGTAAATAGATTTCATAATATACCTTGCACTAATTAAATTGCATAAAATTAAATAAATTACTTGAGCTGTGTCCGAAACCGCTCCCTATCCACTATATAGTGCACTATATCGGGTGTCAGCCATTTTGTAGTGATGTCCGAATTCGGAGTGAACGACTTCATTCCCTACATTCGTTCACTACTTTTTACCCACAGTGCATTCTGATTTCGAGTGTACAACCGATGTACACTCGCTGAAGCACTATATCCCACAATCCAATGCGGAGAACCGACGAGCTGGAAGAGAGAGCAGGAGCGAGCAATTTTGAATGAGAGATGCCATTTACATCTTTATTATTTCTGCTTTATTGTTTGTTTAATGAATTATTCATATCAAAATATATTAAATAGGCATTAACTCAGTTTAATATTTTACTAATTTAATGAGCTGGCATCTTTGTTAATTTACAAAAAATGATGATAATTTGGTGGATATTTAAAAATGTTCGTTGGTAGCGTATTCATTCTGATGTAATATTAACGGTCGCCTGAGGGCGCTCTACGATCATTGTAATGTTACGCAGCTCGTGAGAGTTTCAAGATACTACAAACAATAAATACATACAATTATTAACATGTAATTAATGTATGTTTATTTTTGTTGACAGCATTTTATTAGTATTTAATGATTATGAACACATAATATTACAAAACAAATTAATACTATTAATAAAACCATAAAGCTGATGCGGTGGTATGTATAATTACAGTATAAAGTCATTCAAAGTGTTATTGCTATTAATATTATTTTCTAAAATAAAGTACATGTAATATAAAAGTACATGTGAAAAAGATGTTTTTCGGAACAGCTCCAAGTCTCATGCGAAGTGTAACGATATGCGTCACCGTACGAATTCGTTCACTTCATTTCGTTCACTCCTTCTGATATAGTCCACTCAACGGCCATTCACTATATAGGGATTAGTGAATGAGTGAACGAGTGAGCGATTTCGGACACAGCTTTGAACTTTTTTTTTTTTTTTTTTTAGAATTTACATAAAACCTAAAATGATTGTTTGCTGATAGTAAATATCCTTAATTAAAAACTCTGCTGTAACCTATATTAACATTCTTTATTGTTCATCAGATGGACCAGTGATTAGACCAGGAAGTCATGTTTTTCCATTCAGATTTCAGCTTCCTCAACAGTGAGTGATACTGATGCACCTTTCAAAATACATCTTCAGTTGTTGTTTTTCCTTATTGTTCCTAAATATGTGCACAGTGTAATAATATTCAGCAGGTGTCATTCACAGCCCATGAACACAATATACAGAACAAATGAGTGAATAAGCAAGAGCATAAAACTGTCCTGCATCTTACTTCCTTTCATAATCCTCTGAAAAATCAGTCATATTAATTTCTTATTATTCTAGAATAATAGCTTTATTATAATGTACACAAGTAATAAACAAATAATTAAAAAAAAAAAGAAGTAAAGCATATATACAGGTAGGTTAACTGCTATTCAGAATAAATAAATAAATGTTTGTGTATATATATTATGCACTGTAATGCTTGTCAGAAACTAAAGAGTTTTGTTTTTCCCAAATTTCAGAAATATGCCTCCATCTATTAAGGCATTTCATGGATGGGTGAGGTATGTCTTGACTGTAAAGCTGAGCAGGCCTTGGAAGTCATCATCTACTGCATCTACAGAATTAACCTTTGTTATGAGAAATGATGGGACTAATGATCACTTACTGGTATGAATTATAATATAATGTTTTTCTCTCAGTTATTGATTCACATAAATAGAGTGGTAATGTAACTTCCATTCAGTTAATAAGCTCAAAGAAGCCTTGGACTTATGGTGAATTTAGATGGTTATCATTTGATTTAATTGATTTGATTTAAACCACTTTTTGTCATTTAGATCTTAGAGGAAATCTAATGTGACTTTATTTTGCCCATTTCAGTATGCTGTTGTTTTTTGTTTTGTTTTTTTCTAAACAGCAACCACAATCTGGCTCCCAAAACAAGAAGATGAAACTTTTTGGCTCAGGAAAAATGTCAATGACTGTGACAACAGACAAAACTGGCTATATGCAAGGTGATGATTTCAAATACAGCTCTCAAGCACCTCAGTCAAAGCTGCCTAAACTGAAGACACTAGCCTGCAGTGTCAATTGTTGGGTTTCCATCAATGATTTTATGCACATTTTGAGATTTTTTTACATAAAAATTCTGAATTTTACTAATAAATTTGTCCAGTGTTGTATAAAAACATATATGCTAACTTGAGGTCAATACATTTGCTGAGCTGATTGATTAAAATGACTTGATTAAAAAAACATAGGACTAAATTTGCTTAGACAAGAAAATAACAGCAGAACTTCATATAGCATCCCAAAACTCTAGTCAGTCTGAAGTGAATGACCGACATGAAAACTATTCCACTTAAGTTCATCCAGTTCATTCATGATGATTGTGTTCTTCTAAATACTCTGGATGGAAACACTGCTTTATCTGCAGATTTTACATAAATTAAATTTGCAACTTGGATAGAAATCTGGCTATAGTCAGTTTATATATTTGTTTTGGTTATTGATGTATTTTGTCTCTAATTCTCATCATTTTCAGGTGAAACAATCAGAGTTTTTGTCGACGTTGACAACTCTTCATCTCGTGACGTCAAGC